>NC_137085.1:62069025-62669025 GCF_951640355.1 Cnephaeus nilssonii | reverse complement strand
AGGCCTTTCAGAAGCCTCCGGCTCGGCGGAGGCTTCTGAAAGGCCTGGTGTGAGAGCAGACAGGCACCCAGCTCCCCAACTTTTGATGGTCCGCGGCCACTGTCCCGCCCCCTGCGCCTCTCACCAGCAGGGTAGCCCCCCTCAGTGGCAGCGGATCCGTGCCTCTCAATGGCCGGATAGGCCACCCCGAGTCCCGCCCCCCAGCCTCCCGCCACCCAATTGTGGGCGTAGCGGAGTGATGGTAATTTACATGTTACTCTATTATTAGATAGGATTTGCTTTGCTCTTTGCTTATGTAAAAACTGTCTTTTAGTCTTTTGTTCACAATGTTTAGGTTTAAATTTTAACAAACATACTTGACTTAACAATATCTAAGTGTAATCATTATGTCTTCCTTTCTCCTAAATAATTAAAGAACTTTAGAATTTTAACACTAAACACCTTATTACCTTGTTTTCTAGTGTACATATTTGATTTTAATGTCCTGATCACTATCGTTATTTTTATCAGTGCATCTTTATATAATCTCACACGCTTTTTGTATCTTGCTCCTTTTTCCGGATTCTATTTTCCTGAATCAGATCTTTTATTAATTCTTCTAGTGAGAGCCTGTTAGTAGTCAAATCTCTCAGACTGTCTGAAAAATGTGTTTTTCTACATCATTCTTCTTTAGAAGTTCAGCTATGCGAAGAATTTTAAAGATTTGAAGATATTCCACTTTCTTTTGGCTTTTATTGCTGCTTATGAGTGACCCACACTAAGTATAATTATTCTCTCTGCTCAGTTTAAGATTTTGTAATCTCTCTGCTCAGTTTAAGATTTGTTTATTGTTCTTGGATATATATGATTTTTGTGTATAGAAATAAAATCTTGCTTGGGACTTGATGTACTTCTTTTGATTCTGGAAAACCTCTTAGCTATTTTTTCCAAAATGTTCTTTCTGCCATTAAATCTTCTCAATCTATCCTTTGTATCTCAATCTACCCTTTTTATTTCTTTCTGTACATTCTCAAACCTATTTTCATTTCTCTTTATAATTGTCTTATTTTTGTGATCTACAATGTAATTTTTGAGGGTATTTTTTGACATAAAATTCAAAAACTATTTCTAAAAGCAATATGTGGTTCTTTTCAAATCTGCCAGTTTAAATAGACAGATAGATGAATAGATAGTTATATAGAGTGATATATCCTATTACCTCATTGTCATTTCCATCCTATCTTTCTCTCTTAAATTTTATTTCCAAACCTTTTCAAATTATTGAAACATGAATTTTAGGGGTAAGATAGGACAGGTTTAGGAAATTTTGGAAATTAAGGGGACCATGGAGGAAGCACAGGGCTGCAGAGCAGCAGAAGGTATATTTCCATAGAATGGGGGAGCTGAAAAGCTGCACCAGGTACATTCCATAGAATGAGGGAGCTGGGATTCTGTATCAATACCAACTGTCATGGTGGGAGCTCTGGCTTTGAGGGTTTTGTGTAGATTATTATTTCTGGCTCCTGGGATTGCCCAATATGTCTTTTAAGCTTGACGTGTGTAGTATAATATAAAGGGAGAACTGAATGCTTATTCACTTATTTTGTCATGTGACCAGGAAGTGTTCTGGTTCATCTTTTTTTAATATTACTTATTACTATCGTTTGTTGTCCTGTTTCCAACCTGAAACTGTATATTTACAATTTACCTAATTTTATAGGATCATCCTTATTTCTCCTACACATTTATTACTATAATTATGTAACAACGATACTAAAGTGACGCCACATAGCACACCCTGTGGGCTCCAACTGCGCCCTGCTTGCCTCCCAGGGAAATCCCACACTCCAGCCCCTGGCCCAGCCCTCCTGGCCCTGATAATGTTCAGAAGAGAAGAAAGCTTCCTGATGGAGGGGCCTGGGCAAAGAGGCCAGCTCCTCCATTGCAGTAGCTGGCCGTTGGGCTGGGTCTGAGAGAGACTAATGCCCAGGGCTGTTCTTCAGGGTAAAGGCTCCAGGGACTGGCAGGTATGATCCCCTGAGACAAATCCTAGATACCTCATGGCTGCCGGGGGAAACAACTGGGCCCAAGGATAATTGTTCAGGTTGGCGCAGTCTTAGATCTTGGCAGATCGGATTGAGTCCCTGGTTCCTCGTCATAAGTCTGTGTCTCTGCTTGGCCTCCTGGAAAGCTATAGGTTTGCTATGCAGGTTGCACCATTCACTCCTTGGTTTCAGCCTGTGGAAGTCAGCGCAGCCTTTGAGACAGTCTTGCACTTGGCCGGGCTCCTGGGGCGAGGCGCCTCTTCACTGTGGTTTGGGAGGCTGGGACCAGGATTGGGGTTCGCTAGATACATGAGCTAGATGATGCGGGCCGGACTCCTATGGAGGACTCTAGAACCAGGGCCTCTGGCACTCTGGGGCTAGGGGTGGGGGTGGGGATGTAGGGAGGCACTAGGTGTTTCTCATCCCAGGACTCCCCTCCTGTCAAGTCCATCTCCTGAGATCCCACCAAGATTGGGCTTCCACTGAGAAGAGAGGACCTGTCCTCTTTTGTGAGAAATCCATTATCTATCTATCTATCTATCTATCTATCTATCTATCTATCTAATTTTAAAATGTATACATTCAGAATATGTAATATGAATACAGCAGGTCTTTGAATTATGTAGTTTTGTTCAACATCCTTTTATTACATGACTAGGAACTTGATTCTTGCTTACATCAATTAGCCTATGGCAAAACTGTTTTGTTATACTTCCTTTCACTGAAAGTCACAGAATGTATCAATGACATTGAAGACTTTATATATATATATATATATATATATATATATATATATATATATATATACTGATTTAGAAATAATATACTTTCCAGACACTATACAAATTATCTTCTAAAAATATTTACAAAATATTTGTAGGTGAAAAAAACTGCACAGAAAAATTAAATGCCTGAACAAAGACAACTTAGGACTAGTGGCCCGGTGCACAAAATTTGTGCACATTACAAGGGGATTAATTAGAGGAAATATTTTAATATTGCTATTTGCCCTTCCTCTATAGTAGAAGTGTCAGAGATGAAAGGAAATTAGTAAAATGTATATAAAAATCTTCCTCCTGTCAGAGTCTGGGGCGCACCACAAGACCCAGAGTCAAGTCCCCACCTACCCACATGCATCTCAAAATCACATGAGACCCAGACCCGGATGGCCTCCCCCATTGGGCTAGATCCAGACCTGGCTGGTCCCACTCTTGTCAAGCCTTGCCAGGCGGGGCACGTAGCCTGAGGTCCCCCAGCCTGGCACCATGGCAGTGGGCATGGCCTGAGGTTCCCCGTCAAGCCCTGCTGGGCGGGGGGCGTGGCCTGAGGTCCCCCAGCCTGGCACCAGGGCGGGGGGCGCGGCCTGAGGTCCCATGTCAAGCCCCATGAGGGTCAGGGTCGCAGCCTCAAGTCTCTGCTGATTGCTCGTGAAGGCTCTTTACGGGAACTCAGCCTCCGCTGTGGGTGCAGCCATCTTGTGTTACAGAAACCCCGCCTCCACTGTGGGTGCTGCCATCTTTGTGGTGGAGTGACAGTCAATTTGCATATTCCCTCTTTATTAGATAGGATACCCAGGTGGCCTTAAAACTAACCTCCCAATGATAGAATTTAAATATCCTAGCTTTGAATCCCAATACAAAGAAGTCCCAAAGTGTCCACTAAACGTATCCCCAAAAATGACTCAGGCAAGCCCAGCCGGTGTTGCTCAGTGGTTGAGCACCTATGTAGGAACTAGGAGGTGATGGTTGATTCCCCATCAGGGCACATGCCCCAGTTTTGGGCTCAATCTCCAATAGGGGATGAGCAGGAGGCAGCTGATCCATGATTCTCCCTCATCATTGATGTTTCTATCTCTCTCTCCCACTCCCTTCCTTTCTGAAATCAATAAAAATATTTTTTAAATGACCCAGGAATATATCCAGAAATAATTTCCTACCACCCACCAAAAAAGAATAAAACATTGTCAAAATCTGGCCTTTGCTTTTGGCTGCCCCCAACCGGATCTAAATTCTGCGCTTTCACATATAAGAAAAGCAAAATCTTCAAAAGGGACTTTAGAGAAGGGTAACTAAGACCTTTTTCCAGTGTTTTATTTTTGTATACATTTATAGTAAAAATAAATAAATAAATATAATATTTGCACATAATATAGGTGTATGTACAATAATATATATATTGGGTTTTCCTGGAAATCTTAATTCTATTAACCCCCTTTGGTTTATGGGAAGAGTAAACACAAGGAGCCCAACTCTGATATTTGCAGAGTAAAGCCACAGTAGCCAGCCTGAGATTTGGTGGATACTTACACTGTACCTCTTTGTTTCCATAGAGCTGAGAAATCTGAAAAGTTATCCAGTGTCCTTATCAGCTGGTAGGGATTGGAAATGAGATAAACCTATCTAATCACAACTTTGGAGGCCACTCATGACAAGGAAGGTCCCATATCCATGTTCCTGGCAGCTAGGAATGCAGGCCCTGTGAGATGGTTTGCGGACAACATCAGGTAAAAACACAAATAAGGCTTCAGGTGGAGAGGCAAGGGAGCTGCCCTTATGGGCGTAATGAACTGCATGGGCTTCTTCCCACTGGTAACAACACTATTTTAGGAATCACAGTTTGTCTTTTCAAATAAATATAAACTTCTTTATATAATCTGCCCCTTTTCTTTCTTTCCTTTTTGTTCTTTTATTTCACAATAGTGAAGTAGTTTTGGGTTAAAACTGATATGATACGGTATCGTATCTTAATTTCAGTAAAAGGAAATGAGAAAAAGGAGGTCTTTGTGTAAAATATACCTATTTATTCACCATTTAATACCAGTACAGTGTGTTTTTAAAGAGATCTTATTGAAAGAATTATTTGTTTCTCAATCTAAGTTTGTTCTAATCCTAGTAAATCCGAACCACACGAAGTAATACTTCGTGTATGTGTGTAATACATCAAATTTTTAAACTATAAATCCAGTCCATTGCTTGGATCATGTGGACTCAGCAAACTTGATGTTTGCATTCATTACTTCATTAATCCAGTCATATATGCTTGAAACAAACATGTCCTGAGTGGGGAACCTGTGCCTGAGCTCTGCTGAGTGTTAGAGGTAAAAACGTTTCCAGCATCAAAGACCAGGAAATTTAAGGAGAGATATAGACAAGTACACTAACAATTACCAAAAATAAAAAGATAATTTCTAAGATAGAAATATGCTTGGGATTCTAGGTGGATTGAAGAACACAATGATGAGCCTGGAAAAAAGTTAAAGGCGGCTTAGCAGAGAGATAGCAGTTGAGAAGGATCTTAAAATTTGTTGCATTACTCTGGCTAGTGTGGCTCAGTTATTGAGGGTCATCCCGTGCACCAAAAGGTTACCTGTTCGATTCCTGGTCAGAGCACATGCCTGGGTAGTGGGCTGGATCCCTGGTAGGGGGCATGCAGGAGGCAGCCAATGATGTTTCTCTCCCTGTCCCTTCCTCACTCTTTAAAAATCAATAAAAAAATCTTTTAAAAAATTGCTGTATCATCTAGACCAGAGCTTTCAACTCAGCCAGTGTACCTCCCTTGAGGAGATGTAGATACATATGGGGTTTCGAGTTATCACAATGTTTGGGTACATACCTCACTAAGTTTGGTGGACAAAGGCCAGGGATGTAAAACATCTCTCCAGGAGAGCACATTTTTGCACAATGAAGTGTCTGTCTTGTACTCACATGGTTTTTAATGTTTGGACATTTTTTCCCCACTTAATGTTTAGACATTCTTATAGATAAAAACCCAACATATAACCATCTGAACTTTAAACCCAACTGTTTTCTATACAAACATGAAAATAATTTTTGTATAATTTATTCACTGAATTTTTCAGAATTAACACATCTGTGTAAATTGAGGAAAGATTAGGGGGAACAAAATTGGAACTCTTCCAAGAGTATTTCATCATTCCATCAAAAACAGCGCAACTCCTGAAATTGGTGAACCTAATGAAGCACAGTGTGTCTGAATTTGCAGCTTTCCCATTCTAAGTGAATCTCTATGTATATATGTACATATGTACAACATTTTAAAAATGTAATGGAAACATAAATGTTTTGATGATATGCAATTCAAAATTGAAAATCCAAATTTATTTATTAATATCAGATTCAAGCATCTGACTATTTGATTATGTCTTTGAATATAGTTGATCCTAAGCATTTCTATATTGAAATATATATTACTTAAAAATCCTTTTATTTTTTTCTTGTATATTACTCTTAGAATTTTATACTGACTTAATCTCTATTGAGTTATAATCACAAAAAACAAAACCCACAGATCTTAAATCTATGTTAATGAGTTTAATAAAGCTATAATCCATACATTCAATATCCCATCAAGGTATAAAACATTTTCAACATTCTACTCATCTCATCCCTCTTTATTGTTAATCTCTTCCCTTCTCCAGCCCCAAAAGCAACCAATGTTCTGATATCTAATTTTATAGATTAATTTTACCTGCTCTTGAATATCATATAAGTGGAATCACAAAGAATGTACTGCTTTGTGCACAAATTTACTCAACATGGTGCTTTTAAGATTCATCCATGTTGCTTTGTGTATCAGTAATTTGCTCCTTTATATTGCTGAGCAATATTCCATTTTATAAATTTTAAAGTTTTGTATGTAGGTAGGTTACATTATATATATGTTTTATTTCAGGACAGTACTGGGGGCCTTTCAAATATTTGTTGTAAAGGGGGATGAGGAGAATGAGTCTGATTGCATAGTGGTTTATAGCACAGAATTTATAAAAGAACTAGAGGCCCAGTGCACAACATTCATGCACTGGGGGTTGGGGTGTCCCCTCAACCAGGCCTGCACCCTCTCACAGTCTGGGACCCCTCGGGGGATTTCCACCTACCAGCTTAGGCCCGATCCCCCCCGGGTATTGGGCTTAAGCCAGCAGTCAGACATCCCTCTCAGAGTCCGGAGCTCTCAAAGTCTGGGACCCCTTGCTCCTTACCCACTGCTGCTGCGCTTGCCAGCCATGAGCACGGCTTCTGGCTGAACAGCCTCCCCCTGTGGGAGTGCACTGGTGGTCAGTGCGCATCATAGTGACCGGTCATTCTGCTGTTCAGTCAATTTGCATATTAGCCTTTTATTATATAGGATGATCCTAGGTGGGAATTTCCGATTCACTTTCTTTTTGACAGTGATTCACTGAATCTCTAGGTTTACTCTTGCAAATTAGGGGTCCTAGTAATAATCCTTACCTCACTAGGTTGATACAAGGATTAAATTAACTACCTTAAGTAATGTAAATATGCCTGACACACATTTAGCTTTCAATTCTTTGAGTATATGGCATGGTAGAAAATGGCCAATTAAATATTTGGATGACTTTAAGTACCTGCTGTTTCTCAAAATATATCCTCTCCAACCAAATTTAACCACTGACTACATTCCTAAATTTGCCACTGGTAAGATTTGCCTCCTTTCCCACCAGGAAGTATACAAAAGTCTGCCTACCTCCATCAGATGGTTACCTCATACCAGGTAGAGTACTGTATACTCTGGTAATGGAGAAGGGACTAAGTATCACTCAGAGCTGCTGCTCTGATTACATTTATAAAGGAGATGCCTCTCCTATTATGGGTCAAACTGGAAGCCAAGGATGGGCTCGGAGAACAAGAGATAAGCTTAGGCTAGAAGTGACAAAGGAATCCCTGGGGGTCACAGGGCATGGCCCCGCTCCCCAGGTACATGGCCATATAGGAATTTGAAAGTAAGGTCAAACTAGCCATAAATAATGTGGCGTAAACTCTGAAAAATATGTATTCATTCAGGGGTCAGAGTCAGGACTGCCTTTCTGGTGCCAGAGTAGGAGCAAGAATCGTTTTGTGTCTCTCCAGATGAGTGGCTTTTGTATACATATGCCAACTCACAGAACATGCACAAAGGAGAAGACATAAAGCCACTTGCTATTACCTCAGTTTGATAGAAACAAAAAGGAACACCCTTCAGTGAAAGGGAAATTAAGGGTGACAGCTTTTTAAATCACTCCGGGTAGAGTACTGTATAATCTGTTAATGTACAAGGGACTAAGCTTTTTTATATCAAGCGTTTTGGGCTTTCAGAAATCTGGATCCATTCTTATCTGGCCCGGGACAATCAGAACTTCCATCACGGGTCCAAGAAGGTACAGCAGGAGAAGCAGCACAAGTACATGATCTGTTGTGTCAGGACATCCTAGAAAGGGGGATGTTATCAGGCATTCTGTACATTCTGGGCTACCTGATTCTAGCTTGACTCTTTGAGGGAGTGGGAGGGTGGGCAGGATTCAAGCCTAAACACACATAGATGGTTACCATTGTTTAGAGGTTGAGCTGACCAAGCTGACCAGGGAATCAGAGGTCGAGGCTCCCAGGGAAATATAATCCATACATTCATTTAAAAAACATGTGGCTAATAGCCAATCTCCCAGTTAGAACTGGTGCTTAAATCCATAGAATTATGCATATGTTACATTGCAGAGTTTTATGCTAAAGTAGCATAGACTACTTTAGAGCAATGATCATCAAACTTTAGCATGCTTTGGAATCACCTGGATGTCTCATTAAAAGGTAGATTGTTGAGTCCCGATCCAAGAGTTTATGCTTAAGTAGTTCTTGGGCAAAGCCCGAGAATTTGAATTTCTAACAACCTTTCAGGTTATGCTGATGCTGCTGGCCCAGAGAATCACACTTGGAGAAACACTGCTTAGAGGACCCACAGTGGCCAAAGAAAATCGTGTCACAATGTGACTTTTGCTTAGAGGAGGGAATTATCTTGGGGACTCCTTACCAAACCAGGACCTCATGGAGAAAGTGGGACTTCAGGTCATTGCTGGGTTCCAAGCAGAAATAAAATGTATCTGGGGTCCAGTTCCCGTGGTACCAAGAACCCTGCCTCCTGACTTCATCCAGGCCAGCACTCATGCTCAACGAAGTGCTGCACGTCACCTCTTGGGAGTCACCAGATTCTGTGCTTGTCTCTCTGCACTAAGTTGTAAGTCTAGCCCTGGGTCTCTGGACTTTGGTTTCCAGTATTCCCTACCATCCTTCGGAGCCCTTATTTTGGAGATGGACAATCAGTCTAAAGAGCGATTTTCTGTGGACAAATCTTAGGCTGATTTCATTAAATTCAAAAAATCAGAACAATTCACAGTGTCAAATCTTTATAGTAGATGAGAAAATATAGTGAATATGCTCTGTGAAACATTTTTTAAAAATAATCAACTTAGAAGATAGTATAAGGTAAGAAAGACTTTTTTAGGATGATATACAATATTTCCTTCTGTTCTCAAAAAAACATATATTTTATATCAAAAATACAGATCAAAATAGTGAGTCTCCTTGGGATAAAAAGCCTGCATTCATAATTTTTGTTTTGAATGGCACAAATAAATCAAAGTCATAGATGTTATTGCAGCAATTTTTTTATGCTAAGCCTTTAGGATCTACAGCTGGAATTATTTGAATGAATTGTATCATCACCTACTTGTGTGAGAATCTGTGAACAAATTATCTTGGCCTTGGGACAAAATGAAACAATCAGTAATTCACAGAACTTGCTCTATCTTCTCTGCCTTTCTTATGTTGTAAGACACTTAAGGATAATGTTTGTCTTTCTTTTGTTATTACCTGGACCTATGTTCTCCCTTTCAGGCTGGTAACTACATTTGTCGAAATTGAAATTCATTTGATCTTTAGGCCTTTTGTAATGTTGGCAAGAAGTAACTTCCTGTTTCCTAGCAATAAAAGCCAACAAGGCTACTGAGGCAGATACATGTGGGTTGAATTTCCTTTCAAAAATAAATATTAGTTTAAATCTTAAATGGGAAAAGGTTGAGCCAAATGCATTACATTGGATTTCTGAGACATCTGATGAAACCACCCCTCATTTCCCTGTTCCCCTTTCACACCCCCAATGAACAAATCACCTTCTGAACAAAGAGAGAAATGTTTGACTCTTTCACAAGGAATCTGGAATATGTCACTAGACTTTTAATGGAGAATGAACTCTTTCATGGACAAAGAGGCCACTGAGTACACAATAGACAGATTTAAATTTGATCCATCTCACAAGAGCAGGACGGGGTCAACCTGAGAAGGAGTTGTTGATCTTGACATGAAAAAAAGTTACAAGATGCTAGCCTTCTAATTCTAGAGTCTGTATAAACTAATCGGTGAGCAAACCATAGAAAGGATTTTAAAACAAGGGATATTTTCATTTTAGAAAAAATGCCATCCAGAAAATCCCCAAAGTCACAATAGTTGCTTTACTGCATTCTTTAGTGTTGGATTTAGTATGTTTAAATTGAAGTTATTTTTTCTGTTACACTCCCTTACCCAGATGTTATCCTATAGATGTCTAGTAGAAACCACAAGGCCTGAAACAATAATTACCAAGAGGATCTCTTTTCTTTTTAAAAAATTCATACCACAATTAATTTCTATTCTTTAATTTTCTACTCTCAGTCTACACTATTCATTCACTCTCCCAGCACAGTTCACATAGAGACACATACAAAAAAAACTTTTGGTCTTCCTTTCCTCTTGCCCCAGCCAATTACCTTACCCTGCTGAAGTGCAGAGCAAAGAATACAGGATTCAGAATTGAGAGGACCACATTTAGTCCCTGGCTCTGCTACTGATTGCTGGGTGACCTGGCCCAAGTCACTGTTTTGGAAGAAACAAGTAAAATAATGTCTGCATACTGTTATTGTGTGTGGGGGTGGGTGGGTATATATATATATGGCACTCTATGTACATATTATTATTATTATTGCCAACTCTGTCTTTGAGTAAGAGACTGTATCTCTAATGGTGGCCATGGCACAAAAACTTCTTCTACAGCTTTTGGAGCCACGGTCAAAAAAGAATCATAGAAAGTTCAACTGGAATATTTGTTTATACTGGGTGACAAACTGAGGCATGGAGATGTTAAATCACTTACCAAGGTCACATAGCTAAAACTAGAACCTTTATGTCCCTACACCACTTCACTAAACTCTCCCAGCGAATTCTGGTTTCATGGAAGAAGAATATAAAGTAGAGAAGGAAGCAATGACTTTGTAGGATAAAAAAGAGGATACATGTGGAAGGAGTATCAGAACACGATCAACAAGCCAGGGTGCCTGTGAGGCTGAAGAACACCTAGAGACCCATCGACTAATGAAGTGAAAACAGATGTGAGCTGGCATATGGTGGGGTAAGGAGGGATGACTGCCTTTGGAATGTCAAGTTAGGCCAAAGAAGAGGACACGGGAAAGCTGTAATCTATGAGATGTGTGTCTGGAAAAAAATCACCTTGGTTGGTAGGGGGGCAGAATAATTGAACCTATTTATAATATCAAGAGAAAACTTGATCTATTGGGCACACATATTACATATTTACCCTAGGAATCAAGAAGTGGGACAAAAGTATTAATATCCCCTCCTCTGTACAGACGAAAAGACTCTACCAATGCTCTGAATTAGATTTTGTTAAATGATATCTGAGGGAATAACTTGCTTAAGGCACAGTTAGGGGGATGAAATAAATCCAAATTCGCAATTGTATTCAGACTCTTTGGGACTTTTCAAACCTTTGTTTTCATACTCACTCCCCACTTACTTCCGAACCTCTCTGAGCCTCAATATTCTCATCTGCAAGGTAATAATAAGCCTTTGCTGAGTTTGTACTCGTGTTTGATAAGATCACACTGCCAAGCAGAGTGTCTGATATGTAACAGAAATGCCTGGTGTGCTTCAGAAATTCTAGGTCCTTTTTTAAGCTTGAGAAAGAAATGATCCTGTAAAGTAAAAAAATACCCAAGCCCAGATTCTTAGGCTAGTAAGCGAAAACTCTTCCAAGATGTGATTCAGTGTATTATAAGGGAATCAAGAAGGATGGAAAATTTTTACTATAACTAGTCATGTACAAGTTAACAGTGTTTTAAGCACCTTGAATATTCTCTTTTAATCCTCACCACAAACTGGTGAAGTTGATATTATTCCCATTTTAGTGACGAAACTTGAGACTCAGACAGGCTAAGTAATACTAGGTTACCAGGGGTGTTTTAGGGATTCCAACCCAGGTCTGAACAAAGAAAACCACGTCAGTATTCCCTTAGCTTTACCTCATATTATATGTTCAACTGGATGTAACATCATATGAGTGGTATATAAACTTTTTCTTTTGACAGAACAGGATGATAAATTATGAATTAGACTTTTACACAAACACTCTCAACAGTTGAAACACCAGTTTCATTTTTTTTTCTCTCTCTCTGAGTTTGAGCTGCTTGCATCTGTCTGTGACAAGGGAGCCCTCCAACTGAATTTCAGCATTTTCCATTTTCAGCTAGATTTTCCTCCGTGGATTGATGTGAGATCATCATGAGGCAATCAATGTCAAAGAGATTTTTGTCAGTTTTCCACTTCCTTAGCTTAAATAAACCATGTAAAGGAGGGGCACAGGTTGGGGGGGGGGGGCGGAGAATGCTCACTCACTCACACAGACGCACTGTGGCACAGACACACAACCTCACAAAGACATACTTTGTCATGGTTCACTTGGAAAAATCCAAATGAAAAAGGAGGAGGTGGCTGAATAATAAAGCAGAGCTGAAAAGGGAACTAATTTAGGGATAATGACTGCAAGACTGCCTCAATAAAGAAGAACAACATGTGTCATTAGGTGGCAAGCTTCGCCTTTGGGCAAGATTACACTTCGAAGCCCTGCTCCAATGACCTGTTTTAAGCATAAGTGAAGGGGGAATGTAAAAGAGGGGGGAAATGCTTGTTCTCCCTAAACAGGAGTAACATTCAGAGAAAATTAACTGTTGCTCTCACAAAGAGACTCTTTTTGCAATTGCAACTGTGGAAGGTGAGAACCCACCATGCCCACGTGAAACCACGCATTCGGTCACCAGACAGAATACCGTTTCTTCCAAGGGCCAAGAAATGAACTGAGGAGCAGGGAACGTGTGTCCCATCTTTGCATCTTGCCTCAACATCTGGCAATCTCAGAAGCTGCTGAATAAAGCAGCAAGCCTCCATCTGAGGTGACCTTCTCACAGCATGGGTCAGTTCCTGAGAATGCGGCTCTTTTGCCATGGGGACTAATGACAGGGCAGGAAAGCCTGCAGATGAGAAAGCCCCGAGCCTGAACAATGCGTACAAAAGCCTGGTTAAGGAGCACTTCCAAAGTCATTCCGCCCTCACCCCACCGGAGACCACTAGGTATAAAGGTAGGGGTGGGGTGGAAGGATAAAGATGATCAAGGAAAGGAAACCATAGTAAGAGGTTTATCTCTGAATGACTCCAACTTCCCCCCTTCCCAGATATCAACTCTATTACAACTGATTGCCTTATCTAATCCCAACCCAATTTGTGGGTAATTGTTGGCTTTTACAAAGGTAAGCAGGAGATATTCTTTTCACAGTTGCCTGCTTTTCTCAAGTGTCCAGCTTCCCCAAGTCCCCTTTAATAAGGATTACTTGCATGTAAGTCAGCTTCCTTTTTTGATGCCATAACAACAGTGTTCCTTGTAATCTGGCCAAGTACAGCTTATTTTAAAAACCATGTAGCTAATAGGTATATACTTCCTGCCTGCAGGTGAATTTGGCAGGTGCCACTCAGATTGCAAAATATGTGTAAGTATTGCTTCCAGGGAGGGTTGGGACTCATTTCCTTCCCCTCAAACTGTCTCCCACAGAGAAAGCAAAGTTTGAGTAGAAGAAGCATCAGATGCCCTAGACATGTTCATCCGCTGTGGAAGGAGCAAGATAGAATCATCCTAAAAAGACTCATCATGAGAATACAATTGTCAGCCTCAGATAATTGCATAAAATGTAAACAAATAAGTTTTTAATTCAAATTTCAGGTCAACAGCAAACCCTTCTACATTATATAAAAGGACATGTGATTGCTTTTTTTATAGTCATTACTTGTTGATGAGACAGAAATTTCAAAATATGGTTTAGATTAAGGTGACCAGATTTTAACATTGGTAAAGTGGGACACCATTGACCGGGCGGGGGGCGGGGGGGGTGTCTTTTCTTTTTTTTTTAATATATTTTACTGATTTTTTATAGAGAGGAAGAGAGAGTGATAGAGAGTTAGAAACATCAATGAGAGAGAAACATCAATCAGCTGCCTCTTGCACACCCCCTACTGGGGATGTGCCCACAACCAAGGTACATGCCCTTGACCAGAATCGAATCTGGGACCCTTGAGTCCGCAGGCCGACACTCTATCCACTGAGCCAAACCGGTTTCGGCCCGGGGGGTGGGGCGGGGGGGGGGGGGGTCTTGATTAAAAATTTGGTATATATTGTAATCGCTTTTGGTTTTTTTTAATAAAAGGAAATTCACTTCTTAGATCATCGTTGAATTTGCATCCTCTTTTCTTACTCATTATGTTAAAAATCTAAAAAAAATAATTTAAAAATTTATTATAAATTATTATATACATATTGTTTAAAAACACAGTAAGTAGGTACATAATTACATGAACATATTTTATTGTTAGTTTATAAATTAAATTAATTTGATTGTAATAAAGTAACTATATTTTAAAAATTATTTTAATCCTATATTTCTTTCTAAATAATAACAATACTAACTTGCATTATTTTTCCTCTGAATTTGCCATAACGTAAGTCGTAAGTGTCACTTTCAAGGCCGGCGCTAGACTTTTTGCCGCCACTATAAAATATAAATAATACGAGTACTGTCTGCTAAATTCAAGAAAATTTATGTATTTATGAAATAAATAAATAAATTACTTACCTAAATTATCTGAATAGCTGATTTGTAATGACATCACTTGTTTAACTAGTTTACTAGCACGCAGTACGATGTGTATCGTCTGAGAGACAGTTACAAAATGTTTTCGTCGTTGCCAATCCCAAAAAATGCCATTGCACATTAAGTCCAAACAATGGTGGTCGAATTCTAACAACTGATCAACAATGCGAACTTTGATAAGCAGTTCTCGATAATCAGTTCTCAACAATTATTTGTTATTATTAAAGTTTAACATTATAAAATTAACAAAAATAATATAAAACTCATATCCTGGCTAAATAGCCACATGGCCGTCGAAAACCGTATATTCCCTTCCCGTTCTCCCGCCGTTCCCTAGCTTGTCATGCATTCTTTCCAAAAATCGGGACTTTTTAAAAGCGCCGCGGGACGTGGGACAAATTGTTAAAAATCGAGACTGTCCCGCAAAAAGCGGGACGTCTGGTCACCTTAGTTTAGATCAGAGCTTCTCAAATTTAAAGTCTATCAGAGTCGTTTGAGAACTTTGTAAAAGCACAGAGGCCCTCAGCTGACCCAACTGGGCCTCTGATTTTTTATTGATTCTCCAAGTGACTCTGATATAAACCAAAATTTGAGAATATCTGGCATAGGCAAACATTAAGGACTCTAACTCCTGCCCACATCTCCTGATGGCACAGCCTCCTGGACTCCCAGTGCTGTCTTATTTAAAGCAAAACCTCCCATATGTTAAATCAGTCCACCCTTAGTTCACAATTTCACAAACCACTGTACGAATGAGAAAACAGGTCAAAAATGAGTCAAGATTACAAGTGTCTTTCCTCTATTGTGTACATGTCACTGACGCTCCCAAGCCTCGGTCCCTAGTCCTGGTCCCATACACCCAAGTCCACCTGGAGGGAAGACAGGCACCTGAAAAAGAGCATGCGAAAGCCAAGCTCTTCATCTCTCCCCCCAAACGCCTGATCTTCCATTTGTATTCCTATTTTGGGATATAAAAGAGGAACGAATCATTGTCCTTAAGTTAAAATAATTTTAATCATAAAAATAAATTTTTTTAATCATAAAAAGTGTAACAGTCTAATAGCCTACTAAATTGTAAAGGACTTACGTTTATAGCTATTCAGACACAGGTTATAGTTTTCACTCACCCACTAGGCAAAAATGTGAAATAATTTATGAAAGCTCTCTGGGCCTACTTTTCCTCAGCTCTGAAATACAGACAATCAATAAACTAAATTAGGCAATTAAATTAGATAATTTCTATAAAATATACAAATAGGCATGGTAGACTCAAATAAAATATCAAACTTTTTTCCTAACAGAAACAAATCTGAAGTTCAGACATGTTGGCTAATTACTAAATTATTGATTCTAGCAAGATAGTTATGACCCAGATACTGGTAAAGAAAACAGCAGACCCACATCCCAGAAGTCTAGACAAGGAAGGAAAAATGGTGTGGAGTTTTTATCATTGAGAAAAGGGGTATTGCCTCATTTCATTCAAGGTCATATCTAAAGAGTATATAAGAGAGGCTGGAATCATATTCCTTAACTAACAATTGAGAAGATGAAATAGCAATATAAGTATTCTATATCCTCTTACACAAAATAAACTGATGCAAATATAGTAGGACATACTTATTCATTTTAAAATATAAGCATTCTTTTATTAAAAAACAAAAAGAGCTCTGGCCAGTTGTGCTAAATGGTTAGGGTCTGCCTGTGCACCAAAGGAACATGGGTTCAAGAACATGTACCTGGATGCAAGTTTGAACCCTGGCCCGGTTGGGGCAAGAATGGGAGGTAACTAATTGATGTGTCTCTAACACATTGATGTTTCTCTCTCATACTCTCTTTCTCTCCCCTTTCTTTCTACTCTCTCTAAAAAAAAATCAATGGAAAAAGTATCCTCGAGTGAGGATTAACACACACACAAAAAAATGTTGTGTTATAATGATTAGCATTTTTTCAATGTAGATATATCCTATCTAATAAAGAGGGATTATGCTAATTGACCCTCACACAATCACAAAGATGGCGGTGCCCACAGCCAATAAGGAGGGAATATGCTAATTGACTCCCCCGCCCTCAAAGATGGCAGCACCCACAGCCACAAGATGGTGGCACCCAGTCCCTTCAGTCCCCCCCAGCCTTGCCGCGCCTGCCTCCAACGTCCCCCAGCCCCCCAGGCGCCCAGGGCTGGCCCAAGGCGCAGGTAACCAGGGCAGGCCGAGGCTTGCACTGCTGGCAGTGGCAGCAGCAGAGGTGTGATGGGGCGTCGCCTTCCCCTGATTGCTGGCTCACCTCCCGCCCCTGAGGACTCTGTGAGAGGGGGCAGGCTGGGCTGAGGGACCCCCCTCCAGTGCATGAATTTTCATGCACCGGGCCTCTAGTTATTATATAATATTACATTTAATCACTAATAATATTCCTATGTATTACTACAAATGTACTGCTTTTTTAAAGAGACTTTTTATTGATTTTTAGAGAGAGAGAAAGGAAGAAGGGGAGAGAAAGAGAAACATCAATGTCAGAGCAAAACACTGATCATTGATCAGCTGCCTCCTGCACTCCCCCTACTGGGGACTGAGCCACAACCTGAGCATGTGCCCTGACCTGGAATTGAAACCAGCAACCTTGCAGTGCATTGGACCATGCCCAACCAACTGAGCAACACTGGCCAGGGCTGTACTGCTTATTTTAAAATTTCAAATGCTTTGTTTTATTACTAGTGTCTTCCCTCACATACTATTAAAAATACATTCAACTTGAATACTCCCAGTGGGAAAGGAAACTTCTCAGGAATATATAGTACTATATTTTTCAGCTCACAAAATTTAAAAAGCAGGCAGTGATAACAACTAATGATGGCCCCCTCAAACAAAGGAATTGGTACACAATGTTCTCAGTCTTCCCAAGAGATCAATGATGGCCATGGCCCTGCAAGACAAACCAAGATAATTAACTGAGTATGCACAGAGATTTAGACTGTGTGTCATAAAACACACATGATCCAAAAATCCTTTTGTAAACATGGGGATCAAGTCTGAGTGCATTTTTAAAACTAGGATCTATTCTCCCTGAGGCCTAGGTCACTGGTAGTCAGTTGAGTACCTAAAAGAAATCATATTCAGGTTTCTTAAACATATAAATACACAGAAGTATTATGATGAACTAGACTAGCTGTTATGATGAATTGGGCTTTGAGAAAAAAGCAAAAAAGAAGCATTTATCAGATGTCAACTATGTGCCATATGCTCTCACTTACTCATCTCATTGGTCTTCACAGCACCCTGCTGTGGGAATGTCATTAATCCCAGCTTGACAGGTAGAGAAACCAAGTCGCCACGGGGGCAAGTAATTTGTCCGAGGTTGCACAGAGAGTGTGTAGCACAGCTGAGACAAACTTCCGTTTGCCTGACCCCCAAATCCATGCCATTTCTACCATCGTACTCCAACACATCAGAATTTTTTAAATGACTTGTTCTTCACATTTAACTTTGTTCTGTTTTCTTACCTCTATTTATTTACTCTGAACCTTCTCACCCAAACATCACTCCCATTCAATTTATCATTAACAAAAGCATAACAAGCAATTTATACTTAAATATGTACAAAAATTTAATTAATAGTACTTTATGCTATTAAAAAAAAAACATGTTTTCATACATACTACCACATTTTTACTTCACTACAGAAAAAGGGGGCTAAGAAATTTCTCTCCCAGAAGAACAGAAAAAGAAAGTAGCAGAAAGAGAGTGAGATCAAGATACTGATCACTTTACAAATGTAGGTAGCCCTGAGCACGAATCCATGCGCCAGTAGCTCTCTACGGGGCCTGGCCGCTCTGCGCCTGCTACCCAGAGGCTCTCTGCAGCCCAGAGGCCCATCCGCGGCCGGGCGCAGAACACTTGCCTCATTGCTGCAGCGATAAAGCAAGCATTCCACCAGGCCGCTCACATTGCCTGCTCTCAGCGGCCACCCCCCTGGGACGGGGGGACTCCAGCAGGACTGAGAGGACTGGGCACCGCCATCTTGTGGCTATGGGCGTTGCCATCTTTTGTGATGGAGTGACAGTTAATTTGCATATTACCCTTTTATTAGATAGGATAACCATGAAAGTACTAATCTATTTTATAGATGAGGAAATGAGGCTGAGTGACATAAGTGACCATTAGTGTCAGTATTGGAATCCTCATTTGTCTTTTTTTAGTACCCTTTTCTCTGATGCCCTGTTACTTTGCCTTTCAAGTCATGTTTAACCCAAAAGAGATACAGAAAAGGAAAAAAACAGTATGTAAATATTTTAGACTTTTAAGACTAAGCTCAAAAGATGCTTCCTCTCTCAAAACTTCTCTAATCCTCCCTCTTCACCCTTCCAGTGGTGACTATTGTCTGCTTGCTACAAGCCACAGGGCCCACCAAAATAAATAGCACATTGTTCCTGCCCTCAAGGAGTTTATAATCTAGGAAAATGAGAAAAGGTTACAATTGAATTGACTCTCAGATCTCAGAGCATACATCCAAATAAACTGAGTGAATTAAAACTTTAAATGCAAACTGGAAATATAAACTAGAAAAATATATTAGTGAGCAATCCTGATGTGAGGAGGGATTTTATTCACTTAAAACAATAAAAGAACATACAGGAAAAAATCATAACAGTTTTGATGTCTTTATTTTCATGATATAGGTCATTTATATTCATGGATCCCCTCGTCACAATCTCTGCAAATTTTTTTAATTGAAGTATCCTTTTTCTTGCTGACTTGTGAGAGACCTTGATATTTTAAGTACGGTTGTACTTTGTATGCCCTGTGTCTTGGAAATATTTTTTCTTAGCCATTTGCTTTTCAATTTTGAGAATGGGTTTTTATCACATTTTTTATGCTTATGTTGAATCTTTTACATTATTCTTCCTTCTTTTGATTTTATTTAGAAAGTTCTTTTTAATCTTGACATGAAATAATTATTTCTCATGTTTTTCAAGTAATTTTAGAATTTTTTTTCCCATTTAACATTCTAATTAATCTGAAAGTTATTTTTGGTGTATGTTGGATGGTAATGAAACAAGAATTTTGGGGGGTGAAAAAGACAGGTTTCAGGAAATTTGAGAAATTTTAGAAATTAAGGGGACCATGGAGAAAGCACAGGGCTGCAGAGCAACAAAAGGTGTATTTCCACAGAAGAGGGAAGCTGAAAAGCTGCAACAGGCACATTTCCATAGAATGAGGGAGCTGGGAACAGCAAAAGGTCTATATTTACAAAATAAAGAGAAGAAAGTCCTTCATCCAGAAGGAGAAAAAGAAAGCCCGAAGGGAATAGGAAAACAATGAGGAAGGGGTGGGTGGGGGGGGGGGGGGAACCTCACATGTCCCATGTGAGATTCAACCTTTGGGCCCAGGAGTTGCTATAGTGACCAGTCCAAGGGAATAGTGACCAGAGGGGATATCAAGGACCAGGATCTGCAGCCTTTATATGCCATAGGGAAAAGGAACTCAGTGGGACCCTTTCCCTCTCCCCACGTGGGAGTCCATTCTGTGGGGCTCTTCCCCCTCCCTACATGGTAGTCTGTACTTGTTCTTTAATAAATTTCCACCTTTGCTATACCATCTTCTGTCCATGGATTCATTCTTCGACTTCAGCAGACAAAGAATCCGGATTCCAGTCCAAAAATTCCATATCAGTAAGAATCCAACCCAATGTTTTAAAGCAATTATTTACAACTATTGCATGAAATACAGCTTCCCATTGATTTGACTTACCATCAGTACTATATGTTTAATTCTTATATATAGTAAAATTTCTTAGCTTTCTTATTTTGACCCACTGGTAACTTCCTCCTCCTCCACCCTTCTTCCTTTTAAGTACATCACACCATCGAAAGTTTTGGAGCTATGGAGTGATTCAATTAGTCATGACCTAAAGAATGATTTGTTAAGGGACAGTGTGTGGCTTGTGCTGGTGTCAGAAAAGACAAAAAAAACTAACATCCTTCTGGTTTAAGATAGAGGCAATGGAAGAGAAACGAAGGAGACGGTTATGAGAAACTGTGAAAAGAGATGCTGCTTGGTGGAGCAATGATATAGAAGGAGGGCATATGAGAAACAGGACAGTCAACATGCCCCACAGACTTCTCAGGCAGTTGAGCAGGATGGGTAGTAGTAGTAGTAATAAGAAATAGGGAACCTCAGAAGAAAATGGATAGGAGGAAGAGAGAGAGAGAATGAGATTTGGAAGGGACTGATGATTGACCCCACCTTATAAATCTAAATGAGTAAATTCTAACCTGAGCCTATGACTTTGAGAATGATGTCATGTCACCTGGTAAGTAGCACCCAAGATGCAAAAGAAAAGCTTGCTATGCCTCTAACCTAACTGAGCAGCCATTAAATTAGTACGTAGTTAGTATTCCACATACTCTGGGAAAATCTCAGTGTAATTTCACTTCCCTGACAGAATAGGAAAAGATACAAAGAAACAAAATGCATATTCCAGGTCATCACATTGCAGAATTTAGTCTTAGTTTTTCCTTCCTTCTCTGAAATACAAAATATTACAAAAGATTGTAGCATCCTGCAGAGTTTTGGGGAACTAGTTGCTTCTCTTATTTAATGACAGACTAGAGTCTCTACACAAATCATTTCTCTTGAAAGGTTGTTGAAACTGCTGAGATTATCAGGGCTCTATAAGGAGAGGGAGCATCTGAAGTGCTCTTTAAACTTCCAAACAATTCACTTTCACCAGTGTTTTCTACTTCCTGGATATTTAAATGCCATGAATCCAACATTCTTCAACAAGGTCGCTCCCTCATTGAACAGGTGCAAAGCAGGAGGGAGGATAAAGTGGGATCAGCGAACAACAGGGAAGGATAAAAGCTTGACTGAGGCTTTGGATGAAACTGTTATCTCCACTCTGTGAACCAGATGTTAACATTCCATGCTCATTCTGAGAGAGTTCTTTGATTTGACAAAGGTTTTGAGGAATGTAATTCATTAGTATGAGGACTTTGTCATGGTTCAGTAACCACTCAGCTCTCTGTAATCCTGGATACACCTATGCAATGGTCCCTGATTTATTACAGTAACATTGTTTTATATTTAAAAGATAATTCTTCATTTACAACTGGACCATGGGTGAAAGTATGTTTTTCATTTTTCTTCTTTCATGGTCTCCATTCTCTGATATTGACAAATTTCTCTATTCTTGTGTGTCATCCTTTATTCTCTTCTTCCTTATCTATATCTTCATTCATTTTCATCATATTTTTAAAACTTTTTGTTGGTTTTTCCTTTCCACCTGATTACTCTTTCCACTTTCTCCAAATTATTATGACAAAGAAGGGGGGAAAATAAAGAAAAACTACAGCCAGGAGGCTTAGGCCGGAATGCCAGCTCTGATCCCAATTAACGACGTGATCTTGAACCAATGTTTTCACTTTTCTGGGCATATTAATTTAAGCTATGAGACTTAGTCTCTTTTATCTCTAAATATCTGTTATTCCAATTCAAATAATATTAAGACACTATCAAATCCACAAATATACTCTAATTTTCCTTTACTTGCTGTGAGTCAATAAATGAATAAGAGCTGCAAATTCTATTGGGCACACTGAATTAGAACAACCTATGTATATGAAATACCATGCAAAATACAGACATAGAAATTATAACATTTCCCTTCAAAAAGCTTGCAATTGGGAGAAAAATACAAACCTACTTGCAGTGTTAAAACACACACACACACACACACACACACACACACACACACACACACACAACACTTTTCATGGTGGCATTTAGAATATGGCCTAGTTTCCTATCAGATATTCCTTCTCTTCAGTTTTTACATGTGTAAAGTGAGGGAGTATACAATACCATCTCTACACTCTGTTCGGGTTCTAACTAAAATTCTATTATTCTGCTGGATTTATAATTTATATGATCATCTTTAGTTTAAGAATTCCTATAGGAAAAGGTATGATTTAAACTGAGCCTTAAAAAATAAATAAATGAATAAACAAACAAACAAACTGAGCCTTGAAAGATATATGAGCAGAAAAATGAGGGGAAGGTGTATATATAAGATGTACCAAAATAAGTTTAAGTCAACCAAGAAATTCTTCGTACACTGATGGTTTCAGAAAGGCTTAGTGACCATAAGTCAAGAATGAGGTTTCCTGCTGAGGCTGGGAAGTTTAACTCAAAACTAAAATCCAACTCTAAGTGTCTTAAATTATGAGAGTGTGAATTGGAGTATATGGGTATAGTGAGAGTTGAGGACCTATGAAAAGAAAGGGGGCAGAAGTTATTTGTTAGCTTATGGTATCCAAATCAATAAAAAGTTAGCATGGATCCTCCTTATTCAATGGGGTGTGGGGAGGGAACCATGAAGAAATGCAATTGAAACACTCTCAAGGATAAGAAATGTGAAACCATTAAGGTCTTTCTATCCTGTTGAGGAATAGTGTATAAAGATAAAAAATACAGGCCTGGCCAGTGATACTCAATGGTTAGAGCATCAACCTGCACACCAGTGTGTCATGGGTTCAATTTCTATCAAGGGCAGGTATCTGGATCACAGTCTGATCCCTACCCCAGTCAGAGCATGTGTGGGAGGGAACCAACTGATATGTCTCTATCACTCAGATGTTCTCTCTCTCTCTCTCTCTCTCTCTCTCTCTCTCTCTCTCTCTCTCTCTCTCTCTCTCTTCCTCTCTCCCCCTCCCTTCCACTCTCTCTAAAAATCAATGGAAAAAAATATCCTCACTCCTTGGACGAGAATTAAAAAAAAGAAAGAAAAAATATGTATAATGATTTAGCTCTCTGGAACTCTTGCAATTTCCTCAAGTAAACATAAACTTCATCTTTTTTTCCCAGATTAATTTAGGTGCTTTATTTATCAGATTTATTATTCAGTATATCTATAATTTCTTTTAAGATTTCTATTTATAAATGTTTTAAAATTTCTTTATTGATTAAGGTATTACATATGTGTCCTTATCCCCCATTACCCCCCCAACCCCCTACTCATGCCCTCACCCCCCTGTTGTCTGTGTCCATTGGTTAGGCTTATATGCATACATACAAGTCCTTTGGTGATCTCTCTCCATTACCCCCACCCTCCCCTACCTTCCCTCTGAGGTTTGACCGTCTGATCGATGCTTCTCTGTCTCTGGATCTGTTTTTGTTCATCAGTTTATGTTGTTCATTATATTCCATAAATGAGTGAGATCATGTGATATTTATCTTTCTCTTCAAAGTTCATCTTAAACTAGATTGGTTCAGAACCTCCTGAAGCAAAGCTCTGGTCTCAATGAGGAAACCATGATTAAGTCATTCCACAGAGTAAAATAGTGTCCTTTCCCAAGAATGGGGAATGTGTTCCCTGCCTACTTAGAAGGATGTTCTTTCAACATGTCCACCTTCCTGGTGGGAATGAGTTTCAGAAGTCTGTAATCTCATCAAAGGAAGCCAAGTGACAGAGACTCTCTCCACAGGGGGAGCAAATCAGCAAGTCTTCCTTTCTTTTCTTCCAGGCCCTCCTCATTGTTTTCCTGGGGACTACTTTCCAAACTATTGGAATTTCCCTTGATCCTTCTCGACCTTCAATCAGATTGGAGGAAGTGATGATTTCCCCTGGATTCTTTCTTTCAAGCTCACCCTTTTGAATTAAAGGGTTTAGCCCGTTCTTAGCACAATATTGGTCAGCCTAGCATTTGGCATTTTGCAGTGTGAAATGAGTCTGAATGCACACACTCCCAAACAAGTTACCTTAAATAAGTCAATTTTTCTCAAGTCTTGGCAAATAGCTCCAGACACGAGGTCATCTGATGCCTTCAGGGTGTATCAGATATCTTCAAGACTGAAAGCCATGTAAAGTGGGCTACACACCAACTAAATCATTCAAAGCTTAAATTCTCCAATTCCAAAGAAAGGGAACATTGTACCAAAATTCAGAAGCGTAAAAAAGTTTATTAGAGAGGTAATTGAATCTGGATTATTTTATTCTACACATTCACAGGGAAGTCCTGACAATACTTTTTGTTTTCATACAACAAAATTTGACAGTCCTAGCTTCTTTTTTCTTCTTTTTTTCTTTGCAAACTAACCAGAGGGATACAGACACGCTCTTCTTCCTAGGAAAATGGGAGAGCAATGGTTTCTCAGCTAAACAGATAGATGCTTAGCAGATAAGCCAAAGTCCTGATAACCCACCCTGACAATTACTAGCCTTTGGCTTCCAATGCATATACATGTTGGAGAACCAGACTGAATGTCATCTTAGGAGTTGAAAGACAAGTTGCTGGGAGCATGGGTGAAGGAAAAAAGGAACATCAAAATATACACCTTTGAATTAAAAGGCTCACCTTTTTGATATTACATTGATAAATTGTACTACGCAGTAGCCATTTTGATATCACTTGTAGGCCAACAGTTGACTCAGCTATCACCTCCTATAGTCAGTGAGGAAGTGGTTGTGTGGGACTATGGAGGTGTACATTCTGTTCCCTGCTATAAATGAAATGTGGAATTGTATTGTTTCTGACATGAATTTTCCTGATCCCTGCTAAAATGTCAATTATATTACGACATAGTTGGCCTAGACAGAGTAGACATTGTGTACCTTCAAAGGTCTTACTTTGCTTTTCCAACTCCCACTTAGGGGAGAGAGGAGATGAAACCTAAGAAGGAGAAATGCTTCTACTAGTAGGTTGTTCAGAAGCCTACAGGGACTGCCCACTTAATTATCATCTTTATAAGCAGCACTGAGAGAATGTAACACTATCCCAGTCACACAATAAATGTTAGTGGTAGTCAAATGATAGAGTTTCCTTTCCTTCTTCTTCTAGCTTCCCTCATGGTAGAAAGGCACCCTGTTTGGTGTACACTTTCTAAACAATGTGTTTAAGACATATGTATTTAAATACTTTAATTTACAAGCCTGAGAAAACAGCTGTTCATCTCCAAATTATAGCTCTTAGAGGGTGCCAGGGAAATAAACACGGAACCACATAAACAGTTGAATTTATCTCTTGGCAACTTTTCACAACACCTTCAGCAAACAGAGCACCCATGCATGAAAGAAAAACAATCAGGCACATGCCCTATTAAGTGGCAGGCTTTAGCATGTAACAAGAAAGGCACCTTTTTATTCTCCCCACTCCCAGCTACCTTCACCCCCAGGGCCATTTGAGAAATCCATCAGTGTACAGAGTCCAACAAATCTCACTCCCTCCAGAAACTCAGGATGAAGTTTTCCTGGTGAATCCTCTCGAGATTCACCCCAAATGCATTAGAGGTTTGTGGGGCAATGACACCGTGTCATTCTCTAGCTTATCCAAACAAAAGATGTGGTCTTCTAAGAGTTCTTTCTAGCACTGTGGGCAATACTACCTTCCGGTTTTAAAACTGTCTTGAAGCTTGTACATATCAATAGACATTGTATGTGGGATCTGTGTAGAGAATTATAGTTAGGCTGGGACCCTTTAAGCTCCACCGGGGGACCTCGCTTCCTATAGAACATCCAATTTCAGACTGAACATGTAGCTCACCAAGCATTCCAGTTTCTGAATTCAATACAGACGAGTTGTGAAGGGTAGCAGAATATGCCATCCTGAAATATGACTGTAGAAGTTCAGGACATGCCACCACAAAATATGCATCTTTGATATATTGATAATTTTGAGCTGTAGGCACTTGAAAAACAGCCAATGAAGGGAAGTGCTTTCTCTGAACTCCCTTATCTGCCTAAAACAGACACTAAGAAAAGGACTCAGTTGTTCTAAATCCCTTCCCCAGGAGTTTTATCAACCAGTGAAGATTGACTCATCACAGGAGAGGAGACTAGAATTCAACAACACATTCAGACAAATGTCATCATCAAATATCATACCCCCTATGTATTATTCTAAGAGCCCATTCATCTTTCCTAAATATCATTTACTTTCCTCTAAATATCATTTACTCTCCTCTACATCTGCCTCTCTTTTCCCTCTTAAGATGACATTCAAGCCTGAATTCTAAAGCCACCTCAGGGAATTACTTTTTTCCCCCTGTATATATTCCTTATATACATGAGATATACAGGTGAATAAACTTCTGCTTGGTTTTCTCTTCTTAATCTGTCTTTTATTGCTGGGGTCTCAGCTAAAAACCCAGAAGGGTAGAAGGAAAATTCTTTCTTCCCAATAGTTGACACACAATTTTCAGGAAAAGAGTTTTTCCACTTAAGTGAAACTTACACTAGAAGTATCAAATGACACTAAAATTCTGAAGAAGTGTTATGGCAAGAAATATTTGGAGTTCTGTCATCCAAATTAGCACTAATGCCAATGAGTGACAGGGAGTAACAGGTGGAGAGTGAGTGGAGTTGGGCCCCTGCTGACCTGTGCTCACTTTGTTAGAAAGAAGAGACAGCTTTTTAGAGTACTTAGGATTTTTCCAGAAAGATCTGTGAATTAGCTTGAATTCACATTTGCCTCCACCAAAACCCTAGAACTAGTATTAACTATTATTTAAAAAGTTTCTTTCATCCATCTAATTTTATTTTAGGATTCTCCAGTCCAGGCTAACACAATGGCCCTGAGATAATGCTGAAGTAACCATCTTGCTGATGAAATGGGCATTAGCAGGTGTTTGGGTCCTCTATCTCAAGATGGTTTGGGGAAGTTTCTGAATCCCAGCCAGGATACTATTTAGCTAAAAGTGGGTTGTGTCTGTACCCATGCAAAATACTTTGTTCTTCCAGTGTTTTCATCATGACCATAACTAAGTGAAGTAGAGATATTATCCAATTTTTATTAATGATGAGCTAAGACTAAGTGATGAACCTAAGGTCACATACTACTAAGTGTCAGAGCTAGGTATGCTCTCCCAGTTTAGTACCATTTTCACTACCTGAAAAGGTTTCAATATACTATACATGAAGTTCAGATTGTTTCTGACACATGATAAGGAACTAGTACATGTTATTACACATATATTTAATATTAATGGTTCTTATTTTTTCTCTAGGAACCCATTCCATTTACCTATCTACTTTGATGCTTCTTAGTGTAAGCTACTCAATTATCTCAGCTTTTGGATGGTAAGTAGAAAATTATTCTACATAAAATTGTTTATCTCGTTATTCCTAATAAAACAGTGCTGTCTAACACTTATTAAGGCCTAAATAAGTATGACATTTTCTTAAAGTAGCAGGTTCCTATTCCTATGTGAATGGGCTCCGAAACCTTACATAATTTTTCCCACAAGTGGTAGAATACAAATTTAAATCCAACAGAGGCAACAATGCTTAAAGGGCTGTATGTATTTACATCTCACAAGTTTATGTGACTGTGAAAAGTGATTCTATTTTTTTAAATAATGAGTCGATGAAATAAATTGTTTTTAAGTGGGTTAAACTAAGCTTCATTTAGGTATGCTTATTTTAAGGTGATGGTTAGACAATCTTATAGAAATGCTTAGCAGGCCTGGAAAAGAGGTCAGGAGGACATCTTTCAAACAAATCTTGGATGAACTTGAACCTTTAAGATGTTATTCATTTTAATGGAGAACATTTATTGAAAATAAAGCGGTCTGAAACAGATACTTGGGGCATATCCAAAGTGTTAGGAAAGGGAAATATTTCTTGAGTGCGTACCATCTGCCATGCATTCGCCTCATATGTCCACTCTAGCTCAGGCGTTAACAAACAGGGATGATTTTGCTTCCCCCTTAAAAGATATTTTTCAATGTCTGGACACATTTTTGTCACAACTAGGCTAGTGATACTGGAATCTGGGGCAGAGGCCGGAGATGCTACTAAATATCCTACAATGCACAGGACAGCTCTCGACAAAAGAATTATGTGTTGAATGCCATCAAGTCAGCTCCAACTCCTGGCAACCCTATGAATGAGTGATGTTCACAATGCCATGTCTTCAACAGTCCTGCTCAGCAACCACAGATTCATGTCTATGTCTTCTTTTAGGGAGTCAACCCATATCATACTTAGTCTTCCTCTTTTCCTGCCACCTTCTATTTTCCCCAGTGTTATTGACTTTTCCAAAGAATCCTGCCTTCTCATGATGTGCCAGAAGTAGGACAGCTTCAGTTTTGTCATTTTTGCCTCCAGTGATGTTTCAGGCTTAATTTGCTAAAGAACCCACTTTTCATTTTTTTGGAGGTCCAGAGCTCTCCTCCAACATCATATTTCAAATGAATAGGACTCAAACTTGTCAGACTTGCAAGCCTGTGCCTCCAAATGAATCTTTTTTTCCCTAGAAGCCTTCTTCACTGTCCAACTTTTGCATCCATACATAAATTACAAAGAATTATATTGCCCCAAAAGTCAATAGTGCTAAGGTTGAGAAATCTTGCCTCTAGGTATAAAAAAAAAGACTAGGAAGAAAGGACACATTTATCTGGCATATAGGGGCAAGTTGTCACAACAAGGAAAAACCTTTTGGAGAGAATAACTTCAGAGTAAGCACACAGAGTTACATTTTCTATTACAGAATATAACAAAGACCTTTAATAAGAAGTTATAAAGAGAATTAAAAGAATTTGCATAGAAAACTCAGAAGTTTGGTGGGATGACAGGTAACAGAGAAAGTCAGCAAAAACAATAAAAATGGTCTTGAGGTTAAAGATAAAGGTGATGGTGTTCTTCATTATAGTTCAACCCACATTTATTAAATTTTGCCATAAGCAGAGCATTTTCACACTAATAAGTTGAATTGTGTCCCTCCCAAATTCATGTGTTGAAATCCTAACCCCCCTCGTAGCTTAGACTTTTACCTTATTTGGAAAATAGAGTCTTTACAGAGCTAATCAAGGCCAAGTGAGGTCATTAGAGGGGCCCTAATCCAATATAACTGGTGTTCTTATAAAAAGGGAAAACTTGGACACAGAGATACACTTAGGGAAGACACTGTAAAGAGACACAGGGAGAAGAAACCCACCTACAAGCCAAGGAGAAAGACCCTTCCTCGCAGCCCTCAGAAGGAACCACTTCTGTCAACACCTTGATTTCAGACTTCTGGCCTCCAGAACTGTGAGACAATGAATTTCTGTTGTTCAAGCCACCAGTTTGTGGTACTTTGTTATAGCAGCCCTAGCAAATACTGACTTATTAGGAGAAATATCTATGTATTTATCTATCTACATAGTTCACTGGCACACTGAAGCTATAGTTCACTGGCACACTAACCAGGTCAAGAACACAGAAGCTTTTATCTTTGATGGTAAACCTCTTTGATGGAATACCTGAAGGTCACTGATTTCTTTCATTCTAGACTTGGATAAAGACACTGAGCATGCATGTTAAGAGGAAATAAGCAAGGGCACTGCCTACTTGTGGCCCTGTTCCATCAAGATTGGGAGAAATAATATGAAATTACTGTGTCACTGTTTTACATTTTCTCCTATAGTCAGGAGTTTAACAATTTGTTGAAAGCAAAGAGTCTTAGCATCCAGATGTAAATCCTGACTCCACAAGGGAATCTGGAAATACTAGTTAACTTATTGGAGTTTCAATAATTCCTATATCATAGAAATACTAGCTATGAAGTCCTTGGCCTAGTCCTTGGTATAGAACAGTGGTTGGCAAACTGCGGCTCATGAGCCACATGCGGCTCACAAGCCGCGGTTTGCTGCTCTGTTGATTAATGAGTTTGCCGACCACTGACCTAGACTCTCGATTCCAATAATTACAGGCTGTTGTTGTTCCTTGTGATTAAGCCCCTATCCCAGTGGTCGGCAAACTCATTAGTCAACAGAGCGGCAAACCGCGGCTCATGAGCCGCATGTGGCTCGCGAGCTGCAATTTGCCAACCACTGGTATAGAATCCTTTATAATAAAAGCCCAGCAATGGAATGGCAGAACGACCAGAACAACTGGTCAACCAGTTGCTATGACATGCACTAACCACCAGGGGGCAGGGGCTCAACGAAGGAGCTGCCCCCTGGTGGTCAGTGTGTTCCCACAAGCCGGGCTGACAGCTGGCGAGCGCAGTGGCCTGCCTCTGGGGCAGCGCTAAGTCGTACATCCCCTGAGGACTCCTGAACTGGGTGCAGGCCCGACTAAGGGACCCCTACCCCCCCCCCCCCCCCGAGTGCACAAATGTGCTCTGGGCCTCTAGTGCAACTATAAAATTCAGGGATAAATATTACACTAAAAACCTATCATACTCTATTAGAGTATGTGGTGTGAGTTTAATAATGTACATTTGCCCTGATTAACTTTATTTTTAAAATTTATTGAGTACTTTTATGAGATCTGTATTAGCACCTTTACATGTCTACATTATCTCATGTAATCACCTATAAGATGGAGCCCGTGATAATTATTAATTATAATATCCCTATTATACATGTGGAAATAACTGAATTTTGGAGATTATCTAATTCAGCCAAGGTCATTTTGCTGATAAGTAGAGAAACCAGGTCCAGAACCCAGCTCTATCTGATCCCTTAACTTATATTTTAACCACAACTACAGCATCCCTCTAACTGCTTCCTTATGGCAAAAAGGAAAGGAAAGGGGAGAATGATTCTGTACCTGTACTTGGAACTGTAACAAGTGCAAGTTATCAGGAACTATGGTGTTTATCTAAACAAACAGTTTAGACATTGTCTTGTGAAGCCCTCATTCTTACAGGCTGGGATCTCAAAAAAGTGACCTAGTATTTAAGCTTGGAGAGAAAAATTACAATTAGTCTTAGTAAAACATTGGAATGATCTCCGATGACATTTCCCACACAACCAGGTTAATAACTTGGTGGGTTGGGATGGAGGGGAGGAGGTTAATCATTATGAGCGGAAAGAGAAAGGTCTCCTCCTGCCACCCCCTCACCTTCTGGTGCAAGAGCACAGCTGGTGCATTGGCCGGTATTCCAGGCAATATGCTTTTTCTGACCTTAGGCTTTGGTCCATATGGCATCGCCTCCCCAAGGAGAAAAAGAAAGTTGTTTGTTTTATTGAAAATGAGGCTCATATATACATAGCATTGACAAAGGCATTAGAGGAGTAAACCATTTGTTAACTTGTAACTTAACAAGATGCCCCTCTGGACAAGGGAAAGGCTCCGAGGAGCCAGGAAAGCGCCTGCTTGCTATTTGCTCAGTACTAATCCCTCAAAATCCACTGCCTGAAACCAGACAAAAGGCAAATTATATGGGTGTTGAGGAGTTTATTTTTCCAGATGGCCAACCTGAAGCTATAGTTCACTGGCACACTAAGTCCCCTAATACAGAGAAATCCAGCCCAATCATGTATTTAATAAAAAGCACAAAGTTCACTTCTCAAACAAGTTATTTGGAAACATGGAAGGTGCTGGAGAGAGTATATAAAGGGGAGTCCTTGCTACATATTGAGTTTCATCTTTCATGTTTGGTCAGTTGGTAAGAAAACAGAGCTATGAAAACTACTTTCCAATTGTCCCAGTGATTCCTGTTTATATTGGTCTAATTCTTCAAAGACAGCCACTTGCCTTACTACCTCAATAGGGTCAAGCTGTTTCTTTTTCTGGGTTCCCAGTGAGCTGATTTTCCTTCTTTAATATTTCTCTATGGCAAGGAAATATCTATGTATTTATCTATCTACATCACTCTATATAGATGTAGGACACATCTATACTAATAAAAGGGAAATATGCTAATTAGATCGGATAGACGGGACGTCTTCCGGACATCCTTCCTGACAAAGCCGGGGGCGTGGCTGGCCTGCAAACTGCCCATGGCCCCTTGCCCCGGCCGGCTCCACCCCCCAGCAGGGACCCCCCCACCCCAATCTGGGGCCCCCTTCAGGGCAGGCCAGCTGGTTCCCACCAGGCCTCTATCCTCTCTAATAAAATGGTAATATGCAAATTAACCATCATTCCGCTACATAAGCCACGCCCACCAGCCAAAGCCACGCCCACCAGCCAATCAGGGCGAGTATGCAAATTAACCCCAATCCAAGATGGCTACAGCCACAGAGAGCAAGGTTTCCCAGGTAACAGAGTAAGCCAAGCTTTCCATAGCCATTGCAGGCCTAAGCCTCCACTCAAGCTACAAAGTTTCAATTATAGAAGGTAAACAAATTCAAACAAATGGTGGCAGAATGGAGCTTGAGAGAGCAGGCCAGGGTTGCCTGCGGCAACAGGGGAAGCAAAGCTTTGCGCACACCCTGGCAGGGCTCACCCACTTAAGGCTACAAAGTTTCAATTGTAGAAGGTGAATTAACTGCCACAGAAATGGCTGCCGCCCCCGAGGGAGCAGCAGGCTTGGCTCCGCTCCAGGCTACAAAGTTTCAATTGTAGAAGGAAAATAAATTCCAGATACCAGGGCCTCCCCTTGGGTTGCCAGGGGGCGTGGCCGGCCTGCAAACCACCACAGGCCCCTCGCTCAGGCCGCCCCACACCCCAAGGGAACCCCACCCTGATCCGGGACACCCTTCAGGGCAAAGCAGCTGGCCCCCACCCATGCACCAGGCCTCTATCCTATTTAATAAAAGAGTAATATACAGATTGATCATCACTGCAACACACAATATAGCTGCCCCCATGTGGACACAAGATGGCCACTACAAGATGGCCAGCAGGAGAGGGCAGTTGGGAGGCACCCGGCCTGCAAGGGAGGGCAGTTGTGAGGGACCAGGCCTGCAAGGGAGGGCACTTGAGAGGGACCAGGCTTGCAAGGGAGGGCAGTTGGAGGTGATCAACCCTGCAGGAGCGGGCAGTTAGGGGTGACCAGGCTGGCAGAGGAGGGAAGTTGGGGGCAAACAGGCTGGCAGGGGAGCAGTTAAGCATCAACCAGGCTGGCAGCGGAGTGGTTAGGGGGTGATCAGGCTGGCAGGCAGAAGCGGTTAGGGGCAATCAGGAAGGCTGGCAGGCAAGCAGTTGGGAGCCAGCAGTCCTGGATTGTGAGAGGGATGTCCGACTGCCCGTTTAGGCCCGATCCTAGTGGGATCGGGCCTAAACGGGCAGTCGGACATCCCTCCAGGAGTCCCAGATTGGAGAGGGTACAGGCTGGGCTGAGGGACAACCCCCCGCCGTGCACGAATTTCGTGCACCGGGCTTCTAGTCCTATATAATAAAAGGGTAATATGCAAATTGACCCTAACAGCAGAATGACCAGAATGACTGCTGGACCAGTCACTATGAGGCATACTGACCACCTCTTGGTCCCCTTCCCCAGCCGGCAGGCTCAGATTGCCTGATGGCCACCAGCGGTGGGGGCGGGGCCAGTGAGCAGGTGGGAACAGCCAACCTCTCGGTCCCTTCCCCTGGCCATCAGGAACTGGTCACCCGATGGCGAACAAGGAACAGGGGGTGAGTGGGGTGGGGGGCAGGGCCGGCTGTGGGCAGCTGGGGAAGATGGCTCTGATTGCAGGCCAGGCTTAGGGATCATACCTGCACATGAATTTCATGCACCAGGCCTCTAGTAAGCTATATAAGAGTTGTATATATAATACATACACTCATATATATCTCCTGTATATGATATATGATATGTAGGACACATAGGTTATATGGGAGATGTGTGTGTAGCTCCTAGATGTATGCATGTCTGTATGTATGTGTGTGTGTGTGTGTGTGTGTGTGTGTGTGTATATATATATATATATATATATATAGAGAGAGAGAGAGAGAGAGAGGCCAGATTATTATGATCTCTGAATGCATAATAATCTGGCCACTCAGTGTGTGTATATATATATATATATATATTAGAGGCCCAGTGCATGAATTTGTGCATGGGTGGGGTCCGGCCAGCATGGCCAGGGGGAGGGGACATGGGTGGTTGACCGGCCTGCCTGCTGGTCGAAATCCTGGTCAAGGGGACAATTTGCATATTAGCCTTTTATTATATAGGATATACACTGAGTGACCAGATTATTATGCGTTCAGAGATCATAATAATCTGGCCACTCAGTGTATATACACATATGTCTCTGTCCTAGAGAGATATATCATACATAGATATATAAAGACATAGATACAGCTATATGCTAGGTCTTTGATTGCATGGGGCCAGAGTGAGAGTAAATGGGAATAATGAAAGAAAAGAAAAATCAATCTATTTTACTGTTCAGCAAGTTTAGTTAATATAACTATCAGTTCCATCAATTTGACTTTTTAAGTAACAATTATATTGAGCAACAGAGAGTAGAGAGGTGAGGGAAAATGGTTAGGAATTAAGAGTCCAGTTGCCTTCGTGATAATAATATTGATAGTAATACTAGTACCTTTTATTTAATTACTAGTAAATAAGTGCTGATTGTGTGTCAGTTAGTAGACTTTGTGTATATTTGTGCCGTTTAACCTCACTACAAAATTATGATATAGGAATTTCCACTTCATAGATGAGGAAATAGGCTTAGAAGCCTATTAACCTGCTAGTTAAGTGCTGGTGAAATTAGGATTCAAAACCTATCAGTCCTACTCCAGAGATTTTATGCTTAACTACTATGTTCTCATTTGTTTACCCATTCAATTACTTCACAAATATCTTCTTAAATACCTGCTCTGTGCCTTACATTAAATATTGAGCAACTAGATAAAGACACTCTTCATTTATTGAGCTCGCCATCTTTGGGGAGATAGCCATAAAATATAAGTGCAGTGTGGTGACATATGTTCTAGAACCGAGTTGTGAAAGAGTGCCAAAGACCCAAAATAAAGCAATCCCTACTCACCCTTGGGAAGAGGAGATGGAGGGAGCTCAAAGGCACAAAATTAACATCCAGAATACCTTCCTTTTGCATCAAAATCAACAGACATGTTCTAAATATAATATGTCTGCAAAAACAAACCAACAAAAATAAAACAAACACTTGTTTTCATGGTTGGTTTCCCTTAAGATTCTGTTTTTAAATTTTATAAAAGACGCCTTTTTAAAATAAAGAAAAATCTATCTTATCTCCAAATTTCTCTTGTTTCTGCTCTTCACCATGTAGGCCCTCATCCTCTATTTTTCAATACTTTTCTAATGAAATTCCTGTCCTCCAGTTTAGTCTCTGCTCAGCTTAACCTTCACTCTGCTACCAAGGTGAACTTTCTAATATGAAAAGCTGACCACAGCATGTCCCTACTAAATATCCTTTGATGGTTCTCTTGAGCCTTACAAGAGTGTGCAATTTGGTTCTCCAACTGCACTCCCTCCATGCTCCACCTTCATGACATTAACAGCTATTTATTTAGTGATGACTTGTTCCAGGCAGTTTAAATAGCCCATCTCTAATTTTCACAGAAACCTTGGAATGTAGGAGATTTTATCCTCATTTATAAATGAGGGGATAGAGCCCTGGCTGGTGGGGCTCAGTTGGTTGAGCATTGTCCACTGTACTTAAAGATTGCTGGTTCAATTCCTAGTCAGGGCACATGCCCAGGTTGCAGATATAGTTTCTGGTTGGGGTGCTATGGGAAGCAACTGATCACTGTTTCTCTTTCTCTCTCTCTCTCTCTCTCTCTCTCTCTCTCTCTCTCTCTCTCTCTCTCTCTCTCTCTCTCTCCCCTCCTCTCTCTCTGAAAAACAAAAACAAAAGACAAAAAAAAAAAAATGAGGGAATAGAGGATCAAAGCAATTGATTGACTCACTCAACTTCATGTCAATAATATATAGCAGAATGGCAACCAACACTGTTGTCTTCCATAATAGATAAATGGGTACTTTAAGACCAAAAAAAAAAAAAAAAGTCCTTTTTCATCTCTGTATTACCAGCTGTCAACATAATGCTTGATTGTGAATAGATGGATGAATGGATGAATGAATGAATGAATGAATGAATATATGTTTTCAGTTTTGCTACATAAAAAATTTGGCTCTCAATTCCACATTCCTTGCATCTTGTTCTCTGAATGACTATATTTCATAGATTTCCTCAAATGCCATTACAAAATAAAAACAGCCTCAGATTTCTTTCCTCACTGGGTCCCAAAGGGTATTCCCAATCTACCTGGACTCCTCTTACCCACAGGAGAAAGCCAAAGTTTGCATCACCATTCCAGTCCCTCATTCTTTACTGTTTTCAAAGTGCTGTCAAAATCTCTGAGATGTCAGTATTGTGTGGAGCTGGACCACCTCAATCCATATCCCACCTCTATCATTTGACTTGTGTGTATACATGGCTAAATGTGTGGGTTCTTAGTTGGAATGTATAGGATGAATTAGAAAAGGAAGATGTTGCAATTGTCCTGGTGGGATATATAGTACTGCCCATTTTAAAAGGCTTTTAGAAGAATGGATTCGTAAATATATGTAGAATGCTCAGAACAGTAACTGGTACGCAGTAAGTAACCCAACTGGGTTTACTATTACTAATATAATTTTATCTTATCCTTATGTCCATGTTGAGATAGGTAGTATAAATATTATTTCAGTTTTACTGATAGGGACAGAGAAGAGAGAATAATCATGTTCCAAAGTTCATAGAATTCTAATAACTAGAAATCCACCTCTATGAGGCTTTGAGCACATGATACACAGGAATAAAAGGGGTACATTAAACATTAAAGGGATTGCTGTCCTGTTGGTGATGAAGACCCAAATGGGAACACCTCAGTAAGGTCCTGAATTAGGGTATTAGAGCTTTGCCAATTCCATTTCCACTCTATTCATTGAGTTTCAGCCCTGAGGATCAAATGAATAAAAGAGTTTTCGGAAAAGTAATTTATACTATAAGTGGTTGCTGTTAATAAGAAAATAATTTTAAATATGTAGGCAGAGGTCACTGTATGTCAGTCCCCCTTTCCTGACTAATGCTATACACTAAGCATTTTATACAATTGACTTATTTAATCCAATTTTACAGATAAGGAAATTGAGAGGCTATAGCTCAGTATAAGTGAAATAGGACTCAAACCTGCCAGACTTGCAAGCCTGTGCCTTCAAATAATCATAAAAACAGCCTAGTGTCCATGTTCAAGTATGAAGAACTAAGAAGCATTATCTTCACATTTTTCCTTTTAAGGATTCTATTAAATGATAGGCCCTTTTTTTGGTATTGGACTATATGCTATGTCCTGCTTGATATCACTGGCAATACTCATGCTTCAATATATTTTTCAGATGCCTTAATATAAAGCTGCCACTTTATGCTAATTCCCAAACTAATAAAAATGTTCAAAAGGAAATCAGAAGGTCATTTTAAAAAAAGAATAAGATGCAATGTGCCATTATGCCATCAAAGACATTCTCTACATTGATGATGGAAACTGCCTATATAAACAGAATAATATATGTGGTCAAAATTTAGGAAGATTTAGATGATTTTGTCACCCCTTAATATATCCTGAAGATCAAACTTTTCAGCAATAATTATGGAGATGCAGAGCATTTGCTAATGGTTAAAGGCCTTCCAGGGGCTAGGGACAAAGGACCATTCGCCCAGTTGCTCAGTAATCCTTTAGAAATAAGTGCTCATTTCCAGATTCATTTTGTACTGATAGATTATCCTTAGGGGATGGGAGGATAAAAGCTCTCACAAAGAACACATGAAGGTTTTTTAACTGGTAGGCAAAAATGCAATATATGTTCAGAAATATTAATGTATGGTACTACACACTAACCTTCATTATCAGATACTCACCATGTCAGAGTTTGAAGTTGCTTCTAAAGACAAATTATCAAATGTTCACTTTGTTCCTCCTACCCACTCTGTCCACCACCAATAAAACTTGAATCTATTTTCTGTATAGTATTCTTTACATGAAGTTTTACACCCTCTGTAGTCCCACTGCAGTAACTAACATTTGATACTTGAAGGTAATAGGTAGGTAAGAAAAAACTGGTGTTTCATCTTGAGACTTTTGAATAAGAAATAGGAACTCAATTGTACCCTAGGGATTCTACTGGCAGCAACGCTCATGCATTTAATAGACAGACAAGTGTCCTCTCAAACCAATACTGTGCCTTTTCTTTTCGCTATGTTTTTTGCCCACCCATCCTAACCCTACCTGTCAATCATGGTTCACTCTTAACCTCCAAAAAGCTTCCCTTAGCCTCCAAGAAGCTTTTAATGAGTATCCCAAACCCACTATATGCCTTCTTTGAACTTCTATAATATTTCAAGTCCAATCTTCCACAAAAATGTATTACATTTCTTAGATTAAAAATTATTTATATTATGTTTAATAAAGTCTTATCTTTTTCTTTCATTCTTCCTTTGTAACCCAGTATGTACTCATTATCATCATCAGATGAGCTAAGAGAATCTACAATACATACTTAAAGCTGGAAATAGCAATTTGATGGGGAACGACCCGTTCAGTAACCTCACCTAAAAACCTTCATAGAACTTGTCAACATAAGAAACATTTACACCTGTGAAGAATTTTTGTGAGTTTATTTGAGCCAAAACTGTCAACAACTGCTTCTTATGATTGGAATAATTGGAATTTGGAGTATTGTCCATAATAATTGTGTTGAATTATTTAATGACAAGGGCATATGAGATTACAACTACTTCCCTAGCCTTCTAGAAACAAATTCCTCAGAGTAGGATTCAATGATAGCATGAATGAAGTATATCTGAGAGTCTGGCCTAATTTTATCTCTCCAAGTATTTATGCATAACAACTCCCTAAAAAGGACAACAGGGTTGAAATCTTACCCAACTCTCTTCAAGCAGAGCTGCTACACAAAAATTATTCTGACAACTTCAATCTAATATGTATTTTAACATTTAAAACAACTCATTGGAGGAAAAGGCTCTTTGAACGTTTTCAATTTCTATATTATTTATTTTAGTGATTATATCAATATTCTATTCCCATTATTCCCGGTGTTCGTTTAATGTCATCAATGGTAGAGACAAACTGAACAACATAATCATGTGACGAGATATGGCAATCTCTTTTTGGAGAATATTTTTATGCTTCTCTTCCAACCCAGAAGCTATAAAATTTGTGGGAATATTATTCCCATAGCCAATCATATGTACAACAGTTGGTTCCATGAATCAATGAAATTACCTAATTTCAAACGAGCTTAAAAATGCATTGTTTAAAAAATGAAATGTAGGGACTTTATCTCCACAAATTCAAAAACTTGCCTTTTTCTATTAAACAACTATGATGGAATAAGTAAACAATTGAAGAACAAAAGCAGGAATGAAAGAATAATCTTCATTTTGAATCATAAAAATAATCCTAAAAAGCAAACTTAATCAAATGCTTCTGTTTCTTTTGTCTTGTTTCTAAGGATACAACACTTAGAATCTTCTTGGGATTTTCCAGTTTCTTTTCTCTCACAAAACAAAACAAACCAGGCACCTATCATCTATGTTTTAATTTTGAGGAAGATTGAGAAAATAGTATGAATATTTCTTTTACATAGATAGTTCATTATGAAAGACAACATTTTGCTGTATTTGTTCAAATTAAATGTGTTTTCTGAAAACAGCATTATTACCTCCTGGTGTTAGCTTCTCAAGGTGTTTTTATTTGCATGTAACTCAGTAGCATGCACGATCATTGGCCAGCCAGCCAACGCCGGCATTTTGTTTTTCAAAGAACAATACATGCTCTGATAATCTTTATACTGACCTGTCCATCTGATGGAATATGAAAATATATGCCTGTATCTTTTTGTGAATTTCCTGTTGCTATTTCTGTTCTGGGGAAACTGTCCTGACTTAACTAACAAATTGGCAACCCTACTAGCTCAGAAATGCTCCCCTGGGGTGATTTGCTTTAAATTAGCATTGCTGGTAAATGCTTTCAAGAACTATACAATTATAGCCAGATGAACACATCCTCATACAATTTCAGGATTAATATTAGTCTCCTAACAACCTAGAAACCAAGATCATAATTACCGACTGCCATTTCCCCCCATTGTCCAGGTAACGGGCCCTCAATATACGACCAATTTGAAACCCGGGAATCTTAGGGGAAAGCATCAGGTCTGCTGTTGGGAAATTGAATTCAAGTGCAGTCCTGCTCCCTGAACACTCATATTCTTCTTTCCTCTTTGTGCTATGTGTTGGTCTCTATTGTGCAGAGCTATCGTTTGTGCACACATTCTGTGTTAGATTTTCTACCCGATTGAGCTTGAAAAACCAAAGCTTAAGTCCTAAATGTTTCCCTAAGGCCTGAATGGACTTAAAAGGACATAGGTGCAAAAAAAGAAAAGAAAGGAAAATAGGGAGAGAAAACACGGCTTGTTAAGTTGTTGCAATAATCTCATGCTGAGAATAAAGACCTTCAGAGTTAAGAGAATGAAAAACACTCTTCTAAATAGATTGCTTGCTTTTGTTGCACAGGTGGCAAGGCCTGGAAATATAAGATACGGGCAACAGCAGGGCAGCCTGCTAGCATTTCATTAAGCTTAGAGAATAGCAGAATTGTGGAGTGGTTTCTTCCCACTTTACAGGAGACACAGACTTCTTGACAACCTGGACTTCGGAGTGCAAGCTTGCTGGTATGTTTTCTACCAGGAAATACTCTGGGGAAAGAGTAGCTCTGCCTATATTTTGTAGAATTTTACCTCCTCCCCCTTTATTAAAACAAAGCCTTTTCCCATGGAACATGGATCTGTGATCATCACTGTTTTGGACTTTCCACTAGATACAACTTCAAAGAAAATGGACACTGCCTCTGGACACTGCCACTTAAAATTACCAAAGGGTAATGTGCCATGACATTGGGCAAACTTTTTGGTTCAGGAACTAAATCACCACCTCAATAAATGAACAATAAACTGAAAAGCTTCTTTACAGAAAAAAAAAACCATCAGAATTAAAAAATGCATAGAATCAGAGAAAATATTTGCAAACCATATATATGGTATGAGATTAATTTCCAAAATATATAAGAAACTCATGCAACACAATAGCAATAAATAAATCCTATATAATAAAAGGCTAATATGCAAAGTGTCCCCTCAGGAGTTTGACCGACCAGGAGTTCGACCGACCGAGAGTTCGACCACCTGCTATGATGTGCACTGACCACCAGGGGGCAGCAGGGAACAAAGGAAGGCCCCAGCTGGCAGCTGGAAGGACCCGATCGGCCCTGATAGCAGGCAGGCCTGGGGATCCTCTAATAAATAAATAAGTAAATAAGTAAATAAATAAATAATACAAATAATAATCCAATTAAAAATGGGCAAAGGATTTGAATGAACATTTCTCCAAAGATGTATAAATGGCTAAAAGGTATGCAGAAAGATGTTCAACATCATTATCAGGAAAATACAAATCAAAATTATAATGAGATATAACCTGACACCTGTTAGGATGTTGCTATTTTCAAGAAATAAAAGATAACAAGTGTGGACAAATTTGAATCCTATATACTGTTGGTGGGAATGTAAAATGGTGTGGGAACTATAGAAAACAGTATGGAGGTTTCTTTAAAAAATTAAAAACAGAACTACCATATGATCCAGTTATCCCATTTGGGAGTATATGTCCAAAAGAATTGAAATCTGAGTCTCAAAGAGATATCTGCACTTCCATGTTCATTGCAGTTCTAGTAGGACCCTTAAATCATACACCCAAATGTCCATCAACAGAGGGATAGATAAATAAAATGGGGTATATGTATACAATGGTATGTTATTCAGCCTTAAAAAGGATGAACATGGATGACAACATGGGTGAACCTGGAGGACATTATGCTAAGTGAAATAAGCCTGTCACAGAAAGACAAAGACTACATGATTCTCTTTATAGAAGGTATCTAAAAATAGTCAAACTCATCAAAGCAGAAACTACAATAGTGGTTGCCAGGAGCTAGGAGGTAGAGAAAACAGGGAGCTATTGTTTAATGGGTATAAAGTTTCAGTTATCCAAGTTGAATAAGTTCTACATGTCTGCTGTGCAACATGGTACCCATAGTTAGCAACACAGCAGTGCGCTTCAAAATTTGCTAAGGGGGTAGATCTTATGTTAAATGTCATTTCCACAAAAACAAAGGGACACAAGGAAACTTTAGGAGGTGTTGAATATGTCTATTACCCTGATTGTGCTGATGGTATCACATATGTCCAAACTGATCACATTGTATACATTAAATCTGTGCCATTCTTTGTATATTAGTTATCCTATCTAATAATAGAGTAATATGCAAATTAACCATCACTCCGCGACAAAATGGCGGCCCCATAGCCACAAGATGGCTGCGCCCAGTCACCTCAGCCCCGCTGCTGGAGTGTCTGGCCTGTCCCACCAAAAAACAGAGCTGGGACAGGAGGGCATGGCGGCTTCCTGATCTCGGCTGCCAGGAAGACCCAGGCCCTGCAGACAGAGCGGGGAAAGCAGGGAATGGCGGCTTCCTGATCGCGGCTGCCGGGAAGCCCCAGGCCCTGCAGACAGAGCGGGGAAAGCAGGGAATGGCGGCTTCCTGATCGCGGCAGCCGGGAAGCCCCAGGCCCTGCAGACAGAGCCCGGAGAGGAGGGCATGGCGGCTTCCTGATCGCTGCCTCAGGCCCTGCAGACAGAGCCCCGAGAGGAGGGCATGGCGGCTTCCTTAGCACTGCGGCAGAGGGGAAGCCCTAGGCCTGCAGACAGAGCCCATAGAGCAGGGCATGGTGGCTTTCTTAGAGCAGAGGTGGCGGGAACACCCCAGGTCCATCAGACAGAGCCCAGAAAGCAGGGCTTGGGGGCTTCCTTAGCAAGATGACAGTGGGAACACCCCCAGGCCCTGCAGACAGAGCCCGGGCAACAGGGCATTGGGGCTTCCTTAGTGTGTCCGTGTTGGCGAATCCCCCAGGCCTGGCAGACAGAGCACACTGCAGGGCATTGGGGCTTCCTTTGCATGGCGCATGGCAGCAGCAGGCAGAGAGTAGACAGCAGGGCATGGGGACTTCATCTCCATGGCTGCAGGGAAACCTCCAGGCCCTGCAGAGACCAGAGAACCATGGGGAGTGGGCCTAAGCCATCAGTAGGACAACCCTGAGAGCTCCTGGATTGTAGAGGGTGCAGGTTGGGCTGAGGGACCTCCGTGCACGAATTTCGTGCACCGGGCCTCTAGTATCTCAATAAAACTCTTGAAAATAAATGAACAATAAAACAAAATGAAAGAATAATATTGTTGAATGTGAAGAATGGAGGGAAATTTAAATAAATACCTAAGTGTTGGCTGCTTTTATCTGTCTTCAGCACAATGTCAAAAATAACATGAGTTGGCCATAATTCATAACTTGTAACCCCTACCCCTAACTTAAAGAGTTCTAGTAGAATCCTTAAGTCATGCAACACTGATTTTAATTTGGTGGTTATATCCAATCAGATTAAATATTTGTGTTCCCATGTCATTTTATTCTTGATACAGTCATTTCCAACTTTGGGAGTTCAGTTCAAACTTCATGGATGAGAAAAAAAGTGTGACTCAGAGAAAATGAATAGGTTTCTTTAAACAGACATTTTAAAGGTCTGGTGGGAATGAGGACATAATTGCTCTCAAGTTTCTGGTTAGTTGTTAAATCCACATTCTTTGATATTAACTGTCTTATACAGCTCTTCAGGCTGTCGGAAAATAATAATTCAAGATAATTCAGAAGCAAAATATGAGAAATATTTTCAACTTTATACATCTCCAAAAATGATTAAATATTTGCTTTAGAATACAATGATAGTTTGGGTCATAAAGCAGAAGATTGTGACTTTGCAGATATACCAGTGTAACTGTCCCAGATAACCCCTTCAAGGAAATCTAAGGTCCTGATTCAAGTCAATATATCTGAAGCTGGTCCCACTTAGAGTCTGTCTCCTATTCTGTTTTTCATTTACTTTCTCAAGGTTAGCATTTACCATGTGCAAAGCACAAATAGCCCTAAATCTTTTCTTGCACTAAGTACCCCAAGTAGATTATGGTGATAGTTACACAGCTCTGTCTTTTTCACAGCAAAAGAAACCATCAACAAAACAACAAGAAGACCCACTGCATGGGAGAACATATTTGCAAATGGCATCACTGATAAAGGTTTAATCTCCAACATCTACAGGCAGCTTATACAACTTAATAAAAGGAAGATAAATGATCCAATAAAAAAATGGGCAACGGACCTAAATAGAATCTTTTCAAAAGAAGACAGAAGGAAGGCCAAGAGACACATGAAAACATGCTCAACATAACTAATTATCCGAGAGATGCAAATCAAAACAACAATGCGGTACCATCTCACACCTGTCAGAATGGCTATCATCAACAAATCAACAAACGACAAGTGTTGGCGAGGATGCGGAGAAAAAGGAACCCTCGTGCACTGCTGGTGGGAATGCAGACTGGTGCAGCCACTGTGGAGAACAGTATGGAGTTTCCTCAAAAAACTGAAAATGGAACTCCCATTTGACCCAGTAATCCCACTCCTGGGAATATATCCGAAGAAACTAGAAACGCCAATCAGAAAGGATATATGCACCCCCATGTTCATAGCAGCACAATTCACCATAGCTAAGATTTGGAAACAGCCTAGGTGCCCGTCAGCAGATGACTGGATCAGAAAACTGTGGTACATCTACACAATGGAATACTATGCTGCCATAAAAAAGAAGGAATTCTCATCATTTGCAGCAACCTGGATGGAATTGGAGAACATTATGTTAAGTGAAATAAGTCAGTCAATGAAAGAAAAATACCACATGATCTCACTCATTTATGGATAATAAAGAACATTATAAACTTGAACAAAAAGATAGATACAGAGACAGTAAAGCATCAAACAGACTGTCAAATTACAGGGGGAAGGTTAGGGAGAGGTGGGGGAGATAAGAGATCAATCAAAGGACTTGTATGCATGCATATAAGCATAACCAATGGATGCAAAACTCTGGGGGGCGAGGGCATATATGGGAGTGGGGTGGGGGGGGGGCAATGGTAAGATATGTACACATATAATACCTTAATAAAAATATTGAAAAAAATAATAATAATTAAATTGCACACTCAAAATGGGTGAATTTTATGGTATATAAATTATATCTCAATAATGTTATCCTTTTCTGTTATGAGTATAGGATGGAAGACTTCAGAGAGATACTGTTGCATAGTAGAAGAACATAGACCCTGGAGTGAAATAGATTTGACTTAAATCTTGTCTCAATTTGATGGTCTTAGGCAATTTCAATGAGTCTTAGATTTCCATAGGTAAAATGAGAAGAAAATAATTATTACCATTCAGAAAAATTGTAAGATAAAAGGAAGTAATGTATTGATGAGTGCCTACTAGAACATCCTATATAATGAGAGGAATATGCTGATTATCCATTATGCCCTGAGGCATAATGACCAACCCTGTAATGACTGGATCACCAATCAGCAGGAGGGTGGGGCAGCGAGCTACAAGCAGGGGGCAGAGAGCTCCAGGAGGGGGCAGGGCAGCAAGCTATGGAGGCGGGGGGAGCTCCAGGAGGGCAGGGCAGCAGGCAGAGAGCTCCAGGAGGGGGCAGGGCAGCAAGCTATGGGCGGGCGGGGGGAGGGGGGAGCTACAAGAGGGCGGGGCAGTGGGCGGAGAGCTGCAGGAGGGTGGGGCAGTGGGTGGAGAGCTGCAGGAGAGCAGGGCAGCAAGCTATGAGCAGTGGAGAGCTACCAGCAGAGGCAGGCAGGTAGCCATCTGAGGCAAGCGGCAGCAAGCTACTCGCGCACGGATCCATGCACAGGGCTACTAGTAAGATATAAAGTTTAAAAGTACTCATTTTAAGAGATGATAATGTTCTTTCTGCAGTGGAGCTATAAAAAGATGGAAACCTTAGTCTGACATTCTGTTTACTCTGCCAATACTGCTGGCCCAAGCCGATAGCAGCCTTAGTCTTCTTGAGGCAGTATACCTTACCTCCTTTAACTATTCATGTCACCCAAGCCAATAGTGCCAATACACTAGTATCTCCTTCTCTCTCACTTTTAAAGGGATGCTTACAGCAATGCCCTTGCTTATTCTTCTAGTTGTTGCTACATAGCCTCCTAAAGTTGATTCAAGGATAGGAGTCTACGTAACAACATCTTTTGAGAATCAACCTTGTGCCCAGCCACTTCCAGGCTTTTCCCATTGTGTAGTCTAGGTCTGCTGAGTTTTATTAAAATGAGCTCTGTACATTAAAGGTAGCTCTCAGAGGTAGCACTGGGTAGGACCACGATGCCCTGACAAAAAATGTTTGCATTTCCTGGGAGCTTACCAGCAGACTTTTCTTTCTGTGGCTTACAGGAGACCAGGAGTAAATCATGTCTTCCAAATGGCTCTAAGAACAGGTACGCAAAGAAAAACTGAAATGTTTTGATATGCCTTCATTATTATATTCCAAGTAACTATTCAAAATCCAAATAGTTTATGATCCAAGAATTATGGCACTGTTCAGAGGAAGCCCTTAACCAACTTAAGTAATGATATTCCTTCACAAACTTTTGCTTTCCATGCTGTGAGAAAACCCTAACAGTTTGGTAAAAAGGACTCCAGCTGGCAACCCTGGTTGACCTACCAACCAAAGACCAGCCAACAAATTGCCAAGCCACCAAGCTGAAGCCACACTGAGCAGAAATAAGCTGTCCCTGTCAAGTCCTGCTCAAATTTAAGATTTATGTGCAAAATAAATAATTATTGTTTCAAGCTAAGTTTTGGGGTGTTTCATTATGTGGCAATAGATGCCTGAAACAGAGCTAAATACTAATCCTTGTTTCTATGCCTCATTAATTTCTTCTCATTCTTAAAGATACAACTCAAATGTTATCTCAATTAAGAGTATAAATCCTTCCCAAGTCTACTGAGACAAAATCAATTACTTTTTTCTGTGCTTCTCCAGACCTTAGTACATACACTATTAGAGTAATTAATGTCCACCTCCCAAAAGCATCACAAATCCCTTGTGATCAAAATGTGTAGTAACCTTTGTATCCTGGTGACTAAAACAATTGAGTTACTTGAACATTCAATGTGGTAATTTCTATACTGTGCTAATCTTTAATTTTAATTTAATTTTATTTCAACAAACATTTATTGAGCACTGTGTGCCAGGAAGTATCTATATATATAAAACCCTAAAACCCTAATAAGCAAATAGACTGAATGGCAGAACAACTGAACCAAACAACCAGTTGCTATGATGTGCACTGACCACCAGGGTGGCACATGGAGAACATGGAGGTGTCAGCAGCAGGTGTCAGAGTGTGGAACATAGGCAGCATCAGCTGCAGTGGAAGGGTGGATCAGGTGAGCAGGGGCACCAGACCAAGGTGGGGCGCCAGTCGCTGTCATCAGGGTGAGCCTCTGGTGGTTACTGAAAATTCTTTGCACCTGTGCACTGTGGTCCTGCCCGGCATTCTCACCTGCTGCCAACACCTGGCACAGGCCCCGATCGCTTGGCACCATCAGCAGGTGTGAGAGGTGGCTGCTGGCCCTGATTGCCCCTCAGGGCTTCTCCACCTCCCCCTGCTCCTGAGGGGTGATTGGGGCTGGCAGCCACCCTCACACCTGTGGCCGGCGCCAGAGCTGCCACTCACACCCACTGCCAGCACCAGCCCCACTCACACCTGCAGCTGGTGCCGGAGCCACTGCTCACACCCACTGCTGGTGCCCAGCTTGGTCCCGATTGCTTGGCGTCATCAGCAGGTACGAGCAGTGGCTGCTGGCCCCATTCACCTCTGAGGTTTTCTCCACACACACCCCCTGCTCCTGAGGGGCAATCGGGGCAGCAGCTGTTGCTCGCACCTGCTGATGGCACTGGCCCCACTCGCACCCGCTGCTGGCTCCGGCCCCAGTTGCTCCGTGCCATCAGCGGGTGCAAGTGGGGCCGGCACCGTCAGCACGTGGGAGCAGCAGTGGCAGGAGCAGGGCTGCCGGCAGACAGGGGACTGGGGGCCACAATGGGAGGGGCCGAGCAGGGGCGTGGAGGATGGGCCAAGACCCACCCCTATGCCCACCACAGCCTTGTGGCCCACAATTCCTTTCAAGGTGCTTGAATTTGTGCCCTGTGCCCCTAGTATATATATAAAAGCCTAAGTGACCGAATGACCAAATGACTGGTCAGCCAGTTGCTATGATGCATACTGACCACCAGGGGGCAGGTGCCTAATGCAGAAGCTGCCACCTGGTCAGCTGACTGATGGTCGCCAGACACAGGGCTCACGGCTGGCCTGGCCACCGCAGCTCGGAGACTGCAGCAGAGTGGCAGCGAGCCTGCCGAGCGGCATTGGCAGCAGGTGCAGCAGGGCTGGGATGAGCAGGTGTAGCAGGAAGGAGCAGCAGGCGGCGTTAGACTGTCAGTTTCTCCAATCCCCACAGGCCACGCCGAGGGACCCCACCAGTGCACGAATCCATGCACTGGGCCTCTAGTATTATATGATAAGTTTGCATTGTGAATAAGCTGTAGTTTCTTGCTCTCAATAAGCAGATGTGTCGCTCAGTTATCCCTAATCACCTGCTCTGGGCTACATGGCACAGATTTCTGGGACGTCAACCAAGTGCATGCTTAAGGGCTCAAATAGATTCATAGATTTTATTAGAGGAAAATATTGGTCCTTTTTGCTGGCCCCCCTGATTTCCAAAAAGAGCAGATGGTGACGGTCAAATATTTTGGCAAAAAGCAAAAGCAACAAAACTTCTGTTGGACTCTCAAAAGTTTCACAAGAACATCAAGAGTCTGCTTCCTAAATATCTAGTACCTAAAGTCTTCAATCAGCAATATGTAATATTCAAGACCTAAGGCTCGTATCTCAGAAATAAGCCATAAATAGCCTGTGATCCAAAATTTGCCAAAGGCTCTTTTCATACATCTGATATTTGAGAAAGACAGTGTAATGGACATGTTAAACTTTTGTTGTTTTCAGTACTCTATGCTCTGAGTTAAATGTGTGGTCCTGAAAGTACTGTCTCAAATATCAAAGACATAACATACATCAATTAGGATTCAATATTATGTCTTCATGTTTATAAAAGAAAGGGGAAAATATAACCATTTGAATAAAGTTGCACTTTTATAATAACCAGTATGCACCATTTTATATAAGTACTAGTGACCCAGCATGCAAAATTGCGCGAGTCCCAGAATCCCTTCCCACGTGCACCTCCCTGCGCATGCAGCCCCACCATCCCACCCAGAAAGAGTCCTGTGGCTGCCGCCCTCACTGCCGCCCCAGGAGGTGGGACCCAGGAAGAATCCTGCGGCCGCTGCCCCCACCATTGCCATGGGAGGCAGGACCCAGAAACCTACCCGCGCCTCCAGTCAAGTCCATCAGAGTCAAGTCCCCGCCCACTCGCACATGCCTGCTGGGAACACAGCCTCCTGCTGATCAGTCGTTACTGCGTGAGGGTGTCACGACCATTAGCATATTAGCTCTTTATCATATAGGATACTGTTAGTTCTTTAAGCAAGGGACTTTGTCTTATCCTACCTAATAATAGAGTAATATGCAAATTGACCGTACCTTCACTACACCCACCAGCCATGCCCACCAGCCATGCCCACCAGCAAACCTTGCAGGGACGCTGGGGTGCGGCTGAGCCCCAGGCTGGGAAAGCCTCTGCCTTGGGCACCAGCGGGGAGCCTGCACAGATCGCAGGCAACCACTGGGGGTCGGCTCCTAAGATCCGTAGCAAGGAGGCTGGGGTGCAGCCAAGCGCAAGGCCGCCACCCGGGGCCAAGCCCCGACCCTGAAAGAAGGCAGAAAGCGGTGGCCACAGCCAAGGCCTGGGTCCCTGGTGCCGGCAGAAAACTGGTGCAGGCAGCCAGGTGAATGAAGGTCTATTGCACGAATCTTCGTGCAAACAGGCTGCTAGTGTTTCTATAAACTTCAATAGCTAGCACAATGCCTGATCATGTAGTAGGTGCTCAATAAACAAAAAAATTAATTCATTAATTTGGACTAGTAAATTTATAAGGAGCAATAACTTTACCTTCAATTCAATGTCAGTAAAAATGCTGTCCCTACTCAGAAAATTGTCTTTCCTCTTATCTGACAAATAGCACTAGCTATTCCAACAGTTTTCACTTTTTGTCTTAGCTGTCAGAAAACTACGCTACATTTTGTGCTCCACCATAACTTTTGCTGGAATTTCAAAAGCACAGAAGTAGGAGAAAAATTATAGAGCATTCTTATTTATTCATTAAAGCACACATAGGCAAACATTGTTAGCCTGACTCCTATTGCCAAATGTACTTGAACGCAATAAAATTAAATTTCACCTAAAATAATTTATATTTCCCAGTGACATTCTTTTCCCCCTTTCCCATAATTTCAGGCCAATGAGATTTTTATCAAATGTATATTCCAACTTAGTCTGGCCTTAGAAATATAGTTTAGAACAAAATTAAGAAATCTGAAAAGCCAATGTACTAATATTTATAGGAAGAAAGTGTTGATTCAAAATGTACAAATCTCTTTTGAGGACCAGATGGACTATATGAATGAAGTTGTATATTTGCATGGCTCACCTGTGTTCCACATCATAGGGACATGGGGTGGGTTCTAACAGAATGGGTTCCCTAACACAATTTAAAAGCTTGACAACTATAGTTTCTTGCAGAGTACTAGCATGCTCTTTTTCCAAGGAGAAAGAACAGTTCTAACATTAATAAGTAAGACCATGGTGTCCAAAGGCAGACAGATGGGAGTGCTGGTCTTCACGTTAGTCTCACAAAGGCATAAGGCTCCAAATAATTCTGATGTTAGCAGCTGTATATAATTCAGTGCTTGTGGTGGCTCACGGATAAGGAATGATAATCTCCTCTCCCTTATAAAAGGGGTAAATCTGAGTTTGTTTGCACAGACTAAGGTTACAGGGAAAGCCTGAAGTATAGAGGGCTCATAAGCTTATTTGGTTACAGATATGATCTTTAACTTTCCCTAGCCAGAGAAGCCAAAAATAAACATTTCATAACTTTTAATGTGTGGTTAGCAAATATAGCTGGCCCACGGTCATGTCCCTGCAGCTGGAGTCCTGGACAGAGTCAGCTTAGCTGGATGCCTGGGTGCTTTGGCTGCCTGCTTAGAGCCTTCCTTATAGTTTCAAAAGAACAGGGACCTTTTTATCCGCTTAGCTCAGTTGCTATAAACACTTGCTGTATGTTAAATGACTTCTCAGGTCCATCCAATCCGATTTGCACATCATTAGTCTGTGCAGAATGAGATTGATGCCTTTGGATATTTAATTTTGTGAAATACTGAGATCTTTGTAAGGGAAAAGCCCTTCATATAAAATATTACATCAGGGTTGGCTAACATTCCTGTTTCATGAATCACTGGTACCTTCAAGTTGTCCTTGAAATTTCAAACTCACTCTAGACACTTCCAGACATGTACAGTACGTCTTTTTTGTTTTGTTTGTTTATGTTTTGACTTGGATGCCAACTGTGCCATGAAAGAATGTGTAAAATTTAGCATCAGAGCAAATGCCCTTTGTGTACATCAAAAATGAAAAAGAAAAGCAGCATTACATACCCGAGAGGAAAATTCTAGACTAAATGCCAGAAAAATCCATCATAGGTCCATGCTTCACCCTGACTTAACATAGGTATTCAGTGACCATCACTCACCTTTTCTATTTCTCCCTGGTAGTGGACATGTTAATGCTAAAAGCCTCTATTTTCATGTGCATTCAAACCATACTACAAAGCCATTGTGATCAAAACAGCCTGCTACTGGAACAACAGGCATATAGATCAATAGAACAGAACAGAGACTCCAGTAATTGACCACGACACATGGTCAATTAATATTTTACAAAAGAGGTAAGAGCATACAATGGTGTAAAGGCAGTCTCTCCAACAAATAGTGTTGGGGAAATTGGATAGGTACATGTGAAAAAATGAAACTACACTACCAACTCACACCATACACAAGAATAAACTCAAAATGGATAAAAGACTTAAATGTAAGTTGCAAAGCCATAAAAATCCTAGAAGGAAACATGGGCAGTAAAATCTCAAACATATCACATAGCAGAATTTTAACAGATAACATCACGTAGGGCAAGGGAAACAAAGAAAAAATAAACAAATGGGACTATATCAAACTAAAAAGCTTCTGCACAGCAAAAGAAACGAGCATCAAAATGAAAAGGAAACCCACTGTATGGGAGAACATATTTGCCAATGATACATCTGATAAGGGGTTAATTTCCAAAGTATATAAAGAACTCATACAACTCAACACCAGGAAGACAAACAATTCAATTAACAAATGGTCAAAGGACCTAAATAGACCCTTCTCCAAAGAGGACATACAGACAGTCAATAGACATATGATAAAAATGCTCAATGCACTAATAATCATAGAGATGCAAATTAAAACTGCAATGAAGTATCACCTCACATGTGTCAGAATGGCTACCATCCTATCTAATAAAAGAGAAACATACAAATTGACCATACCTCCGCTACGCCCACCAGCCACGCCCACCAGTCAATCAGGAGCAAGTATGCAAATTAACCCAACCAAGATGGTGGCATGGCGGCCATGGAGCTGGAGTGAGCAGGAGGCTTGGGTTGCCCCCAGCGATGGAGGAAGCCAAGCTTCCCCCGCCCTGGCCTGCCCTGGCCTCCACTCAAGGCTACAAAGTTTCAATGATAGAAGATAAATAAATCCCAACAAAGATGGCCACAGTAACAGAGCTGGGAGTGAGCAGGAGCCTTGGGTTGCCCCCGGCGATGGAGGAAGCCAAGCTTCCCACCGCCCTAGCCTGCCCTGGCCTCCACTCAAGGCTACAAAGTTTCAATTATAGAAGATAAATAAATCCCAGATACCTGCTTCCAGCCTATGCTTGGGTTGCCAGGGGGCATAGCCAGCCTGCAAACCACCACAGGCCCCTCACCCAGGCTGCCCAACACCCCAAGGGAATCCCCACCGTGATCCGGGACACCCTTCAGGGCAGACCAGCCAGCACCCACCCATGCACCAGGCCTCTATCCTATCTAATAAAAGAGTAATATGCAAATTGACTGTCACTCCAACATACAAGATGGCTGCCCCATATGGTCAAAGATGACTGCCCCCATGTGGACACAAGATGGCTGCCACAAGATGGCCAGCAGGGGAGGGCAGTTGGAAGGGACCAGGCCTGCAGGGGAGAGCAGTTGGGGAGGATCAGGCCTGCAGGACAGGGTAGTTAGGGGTGACCTGGCCTGCAGGACAGGGTAGTTAGGGGTGACCACGCCTGCAGGAGAGGGCAGTTGGCGGGGGGGACCAGACCAGCAGGGGAGGGCAGTTGGGGGGGGGGGGGGGGGAACCAGGCCAGCAGGGGAAAGCAGTTAGGGGCAATGAGGCTGGCAGGGGAGGGCATTAGGGGTGACCAGGTCAGCAGGGGAGGGCAGTTGAGGGGGACACAGGCCTGCAGGGGAGGACAGTTGGGGGTGACCAGGCCTAAAGGGGAGGGCAGTTAGGGGTGACCAGGATGGCAGGGGATGGCAGTTAGGGGCAATCGGGCTGGCAGGGGAGCAGTTAGGCATCAATCAGGCTGGCAGGGGAGTGGTTAGGGAGTGATTAGGCTGGCAGGCAGAAGCAGTTAGGGGCAATCAGGAAGGCAGGCAGGTGAGCAGTTGGGAGCCCACAGTCCTGGATTGTGAGAGGGATTTACAACTGCCCGTTTAGGCCCCATCCTATAAGGATGGGGCCTAAACGGGCAGTTGGATATCCCTCGAGGGTTCCCAGATTGGAGAGGGTGAAGGCTTGGCTGAGGGTCACACACACACCCCCTCTGTGAACGAATTTCATGCATCGGGCCTCTTGTCAATGAATAAAAAAACAACAAGTGCTGGCAACTATGTGGAGGAAAGAGCACCCTAGTAAACCACTGGTGAGAATGCAGACTGGTGTATCCACTACGGAAAACAGATGGGAGTGTCCTCAAAAAATTAAAAATGGAACTGCCTTGACCCAGCAATCCCACTTCTGGGAATATATCCTAAGAATCCCAAAACACCAATCAGAAAGAATATTTGCACCCCTGTGTTCATAGCAGAGTTATTTACAATAGCTAAGATCTGGAAACAGTCCAAGTACCCATCAGTAGATGAGTGGATAAAAAAGATGTGGTACATTTACACAATGGAATACTATGCTACATGGGTGTATAAAAGAAAGACCTATTACCCTTTGCGACAGCATGACTAGACCTGGAGAGTATTATGCTAAGCGAAATAAGCCAGTCAGAGAAAGACAAGTATCGTATGATCTCACTTATATGTGGAATCTAATGAACAAAATAATCTGACTAATAAAATAGGCCCAGAAGCATTGATGCATGAAACAGACTGATAGAGCTCAGAGGAGAGGAAGGTGGGGGGACTGGAAGAGATTAACAGATAACTTATATGTATACATGCATAGCTCATGTACACAGACAATAGTGTGGTGGGATGGGAACCGGGTGAAGGGGGGCAATGGGAGGATAAATGGGGATGTGGACGAAAGGGGCCACATGCTGACCTGACAAGCTCAGGGGAGGCCTGCATGGCGGTCTTGCAAACTCAGAGACCTAAAGGAACCACAAAGAATGGTCTGGAATTAAACTTTAACTAAACGTAGTTATGGTGGGCAGTTACATCCTAGGCCAGTATCTTCACTGACAAGGTCAACCTTTACCTTAACTGAGCCTATCTGTCTTTTTGCATCTATAATAACAGACCCTTGAAATGTCTGGGTAACTTGTAACTTCCCTTTTTCTGGAGCCCCTGGGGCACAACCAAATGTGGTGGGTGCCAGGACAGATACCACAAATTCCTTCACTTATCATGTTAATTGTTCCTGCACCCACCTAAGTATGTGTCCATCATTTTACTTTTTATCCAATCCCAGGGGTTCCCCCCCCCCACCCATTTTGCTTTATCCCACCTCCTTAATCTACCACCAATGAATTTCATGTAACCCACCTATGTCCCTCCTTTGATTGTAATGTGTAAATACAAACGTAACCCGCCATTCTCCGGAGCGTTATCTCAATTTGTTGAGGTTCTGCTTCCCAGCATATGTCGACAGTTTGGCTCAAATAAAGTTACAAAAATTCTTTAGAGGTTTCAATGTGTTGGGGTTTTTTTTAACGTTAACAGGGGACATCGGTAATACTGTCAACAATAAAAAATAAATTTAAAAAAAGATAAATAAGCAAAAAGTTACATGTACTTGTAAAATTTGTATTTTGAATTTTGACAGTGTTAATGTAATAACTGCTTATGATTATAAATAGGACAATCACTTTCATAAACTAGATTTTAATTAGGCCAACCCACCATTGATGCTTTAGAGGCCGTACCACTGTGATCGCATGCGGAGGTGGCCGTGATGTGTCCTGGGCTTTTCTGTGATGACGCTTCCCTCACCTGCTGCTCTGGGGCCTGCCTTTCACCACGATGGATGTCACTGAGGTAATGAATTGCTCCTGCAGCAGCTACACCATGGGGAAGAAGCTTGACAGATCAAACAGCATCACTATCATTTCTTGGGAATACCCTAATATCATTTTTCTCATGAAGTTTCCTTGCTGCTATAAGATTACAGCCCTGGGGCCAAACACATCTCACCAAATCTCAGTTTCCTATCACTTTGCCTGCAGTGCTTCTGGTAACAGATTTTACCTGAGAAATTTCAGAGGCTGCAGTTGCTTTCAAAAGATGACCTATTTTGCACCAGTAACAATTTCACAGCCTTTGGGTTTTCACTTTTTCATGGGACTGGGTTTTTGATATGATTAAAGAAAAGGGAGGTACTTTGATATTTATTGGATGTATTTTATGGTAAGAGTTTAAGGTACATGTGTGTCTCATTTGAACTCCAAAATAGTCCTGAAATAAGAGGGTATCATCATCCTTGCTTTTTGAATACAGAAACTGAATCTCCCAGGGGCCTTGTTAATTGCTTTCTTTCTCAAAATATTTTTTTTTAATTACTGAAAATATGACAATAAGGGTAACCGTCATTCTATTGAAAATGACCACTACTGTGACTATTTTTAATCCAAAACATTGTTGAGAAACAAGAAGTGGGAGATATTCCCGAATGATAGAAAGTTGATGGGATTATGTTTCAGAAAATCGAAACTGAGGAAAGCACAATTAAAGACACAGAGAGGTGAAAACTGCTGCAGAAGGAGGAGTGATGGAAAGGTCCCCGGAGCCAGAATCAGTAGGTACAGGAGGTCACATCTGGCCCAGGAGAGAGCAGCAGGTGAGTCTCTGGAGAACTGCAGGGGCCGTGGCCTTGGCACCCAAGTAAAAGCCAGGATGATGAGCACTGAGACAAAGGAGGCGGGACATTGCTCCAAGTAGCCCGAACCCCCAAGGTAGCTAGTGGCAAAACCAACAGCATGTTTCACACCTTTCCCGTGGTCTGGAAGTGGACTAAATAGAAATGTTGTGCAAAGACAGGTGAATGTGAAATTTTAAATATAAGAATGACTGCATAACTAAGGGTCACTAAGCTCAACTCTGAAGAGACAATAATCTTCATAAAATAATGATAAATTCAATATGACTGCAGCCAAACTCATAGGACTTTTATGAAACTAGACAAGGCTACTGAGGAGGGACAATTGGGATAACAAATATCAAAACATACTATAAAGTTATGAAAATGCTTGCTGTACGTTAGCATAGGCATAGACAAGTAGATGCATGGAAGAAACTGGAGAGCCCAGAAAAAAAGAGATGTGTGTGTGTGTGTGTGTGTGTGTGTGTGTGTGTGTGTGTTCGCTTGTGCACGCACTCTAATGTGTGAGAAAAAAGGAAAATTTAAATTAGCAAAGAAAGTTTGGATTGTTTTTAAAAGTGTTAATTAGCCCTTTAAATCAAGATTAGCCCTAGCCCGTTTGGCTCAGTGGACAGAGCATCAGCCTGCGGACTGAAGAGTCCTGGTTTGATTCGGTCAAGGAAACATGCCCTGGTTGTAGGCTCAATCCCCATTGGGGAGTGTGCAGTAGGCAGCCAATCAATGGTTCTCTCATCATTGATGTTTCTCTCTCTCTCTCCCTTCCTCTCTGAAATCAATAAAAATATATTTTTAAATTAATTAATTAATTAATTAAAATTAAATTGGCAATTTACTGAACACCATACACAAAAGGAATTACAGAATGATTAAGAAGGTAATGTAAATAACAAAATTATTAATATATTGCAAAATAGAATAATGTCTTCTTAATCTTGAAAAGTGAGAAAGGGCTTCCCACAAACTAAAAAGATAACACTTTAACAATATAAAATCTTACAACTTTGGCAAAGATTATCATCAACAACTATAATAATAATAAACAATTCTGAAAAAATATTTGCAAGAAGTTAGTAATACAAGTAGTATTTTAGGTTAGTGATACAGGTAGTAATTACCATCTATACTAATAAAAGGGTAATATGCTAATTAGATTGGGAGACCTTCCGCGAAATCTTCCGGACGTCCTTCGGACAAAGCCATGATGGCGGGGCTGAGGCAGAGGTGGTTAGGAGCCATCAAGCCAGGAGGGGAGGGCAGTTGGGGGTGATCAGGCCAGTGGGGGGGGCAGTTGGGGGTGAACAGGCTGGCAAGGGGGGCCAGTTGGGGGTGAGCAGGCTGGCATGGGGGGGGGGAAGTTGGGGGCAAGCAGACTGGCAGTGGGGGGACAGTTAGGGGCAATCAGGTTGGCAGGGGGGGCAGTTGGGGTGAGCAGGCTGGCGGGGGGCAGTTGGGGGCAAGCAGGCCGGCAGGCAGAGTGGTTAGGGGTGATCAGGCAGGCAGGCAGGTGAGTGATTAGGAGCCAGCAGTCCTGGATTGCAAGAGGGATGTTCCAGATTGGAGAGGGTGCAGGTCAGGCTGAGGGACACCCCCCACCCCGTGCACGAATTTCATGCACCGGGCCACTAGTTGTATATAAAGATCTTCCATGTTATTAACAAAACAGGACATTGTCCTATAAGAAATTGGATAAAAAAATACAAGGAAGAAATCCACTGAAAGAAAAATAGTATACTAAATATATATATATATATATAAAATCATGCTAAACATTAATAGTACGCAGTGCAATTGAAATGAAAACAATATCACTATATAATTTTTACTCCTCAGGTTAAATCAACTTTTTAAAAATTTGATAATATCCATCTTGGGGAAGGTATGGAGAAACAGGTACTTTTATACTCATTGGTAAAAGTTTGAGGTCATAAACAAATTTTAGAGGGTACTTTTGTGAACATGTATTAAAATTAACATTTCTGTATACCACATGCATGACTTTTACTTCTATATATCTAGTATATAGAAATGTATATTTTCCCAAAGATTCATGAATACAAAAGTTCATTGCTAAATATTTTAAAGCAAATAAATCAAATTAATCTATTTTCTGCCAGAGAATAACTAAATAAATCATGACATGTCAGTTCTATGGAATATATTGCACTTAGTAAATAATGATTTATATCTATGTAGACTAACACTAAAGAGTTACCAAGATAAATTCTTAAAACACTAATCCATTTCAGAATAATGTGTGCAGTAAGAGCTACTTTATATTTTTCAAATTCATGTATGTGTGAGTCTGTGTAAGAAAAAAAGTGTGGGAAAAAAAAAGTCTGTGTGTAAATGCAAGAGATAGTGGATTAGGTATTTTGAAATAAGCTTGTGGTGGTAGAGAAGTGGTGGAATTTAAGAAAGGAAATACCTTTAACATGAAATATAGCAAATTTTTAAATATCATCTCTCTGTGTGCATCTACAGGCTAAGGTACATAAACTCTCTCCTATAAACCTAAAGTAAGGAATACCATCTAATAAAAAGTATCTAATTGTGTAGGCTTCATTATCAAAACATGTTTCCTCTCCATCCCTCATGGAAATTTCAAAAAATAAAATAAAATAAAGAAATTACAACCTTTTTATTATTTCATTTAAAACATAACATTTGTAGTAATTCAATTGTGTGGGATCACTATTTTTACTTTCAAAACCAAGAAAGCAAAATATTAAAGTAAAAAATAAAACATTGGTTTGGAGAGGAAATAAAAGATTCTAAAAGTATAGCCATAGAATTGTCTTTTTCAAATTTTTACCTCTGCTTTTTACTAAACATTAAATCATTTTAGCACTCTCCCATGGATAAAATTCTAATTTCACTTCATTTACTTGGATGTTTGAGACCAAATGAATTTGAAGTATGAATAACAAAAGTAATTACTCTAAACTTTCTATTTTGGCTAGGAAAACCATATTTGGCAAGATTTCCCAATATAATTTAGTTTATACTTGGCAAGATTTCCCACCATAATCTAGGATATAGCTAACTGATGCCTTTGGCATTTTTCTGTAGACAATCTATTCTCAGTGTTATAAAATAACATTAAAAATGAGGTAGATTTACAGTTTTCTTTACAAATTAAAGATGGAGTTATCTCTTTAAATTGTAAGTCTTCAGAATGAAAAATAATTGAAGATAAATTCTTGTATGATTTTATATCAGTCCTCAATTTTAAATAATAACTGGAAACAAATCAACTGAGAACCTCATTCTCTTTCATTATAAAATCTCTTCAAGATTTTTATTCTTTAGTTTTAATCAGAATTCAGAAAATCCGCTTTTATTTGTGTGTATTAGCTTTAAGAATCTTCACAATGCTGATAGAATGCCTGGAATTGGAAGATATGTGGGAACTTAAATAGAATTTGTCAACTTGTTTCCCTTGCATTTTGGTTTTTGAGCCCCTGGTAAAGGATAAAATTCATTTCAACACCGTTCACTGAAGGTTGGAACCTGGAAGCTACCATGAATGGACCAAAGGCAAGCACAGGTTTGTGTGTAGAAGGCAGAAGTGAGAGGGTTCTGAACTTAAATGAAAGCTATGGACCAGGAGTTTGGAATAAGACTGATATTTGAAAAGATATGGACCAAGCTCCCTACATACAGACTACATAATTCAGTAATGGGTCTGAATTGTTTGTTTGTTTGTTGTCTGTTTGTTTGAATCCTCTCCCAAGGATATTTTTTCCCATTGATTTTTAGAGAGTGGAAGGGAGGGAGGAGAGAGAGAGAGAGACAGAGAGAGAGAAAGAGAAACATCTACATTTGAGAGACACATTGATTGGGGCCAGGGATCCAAACTGCAACTGAGGTATTTGCCCTTGGACCTGCAACCTTTCAGTCCTCAAGCCGATGCTCTAACTACTGAGCCAAACCATCCAGGGCTGGGTCTGAAATTTTAATGGTTATTTTGTAAGAATATGTTCTAAATGTGATTTTAGAGTGGTTAAGTAATGGTACCCTATGATTATTTAGACTCTGAATTACACATATTGTTTTCCTTTATACGTCTCTCTCCCCTACTAGACTGAGTTCCATGAGGAGGGGATAGGTTTTAGAATTTTCTGAATCCTCAAGACCTAGTACAATGACTACTGAAGTAACTACTAAATTTGAGTAAATTAAATTAATATATGAATGCATCAACCAATCAATTAGAAAGTGATTCAATATACCCCTTCTAAATTCTAAACAAATATTCTAACTTTATATAATTAGGTTTACCAATACTTATTAAGGTATTAAGGGCCTAGCATTTATTTGATCTTATGTTTAACTACATGTTGGAGAATATTTTTAAAGTGTGACCAATGATTCATATTCTCAAGAAGCTACAACCTAGCCAAGTGAGAAGATGAGGGTAACACTCTGAAACAACAACAAATATAAGCAGCCAGCATGTGACTACGAGTGTGTTAAGATCCAGAATCGGGAAGGTACGTGGCACAGCAGCCTATGAGCCTAGCATAGATAGCCAACCCGCAGATGTGTGAGCTACATAAATGATATTGTGTACACCATTGAGGTTTTGGGATACTTAGCAATGGTTAATCTGAGCACTTTCAACATCCAATCTACCATAAAAATCTTAACTTTACTTCCAAAACTCCCTTACACTCCCACTCTAAGCCACCTTCATCTCACACCTGAACTACTGCCACCACCTTGCAGTTGGTCGTCCCACATCTGGGTTCCTCTCTTGTTTCCTCTCACACTGCATCCAGAATGATCTTTCCAAATGAGAATCTAAAAATAATTCTATCTGTTTGAAATCTTTCAATAGCTTCCCATTGAATTTAGGATAAAGCCCCAAATTTTTAAATGGGCTACAGAGCCCTACATGATGGGCCGCTTGCCTTGTGTCCAGTCTTATCACAAGATCTGCTTTTCACGCATCACTCCCTAGTCATACTGGCTTTTTGGTGTGTGTGTTTTTTTGTTTTCAGTTTTAAGAATACATGATGTGTCTTTCTTTTTCAAGACCTTTGCATACTTCACTTGTAATGCTCGTCTCCAAACCTCACTTTTCTTACCGTGATTAACTCCTATATAGCTCTCAAATTTAACTAAAATGTCACTTAAGAAGCCTTCTCTGTGCTTCCATAGCATCCTGTATTTTTCCTTTCTGTTACTTATTACAATTAGTCATTATGTATTTATTAGTATGATTTTCATTAATTAATATCAGTCTTTTCCAAACAGGAATGTCAGGAATCATGTGTGTCTTGTTGACTACTGTATATTCAGTGTCCCTAGTACATTCTGGACTATTGTGGGTGCTCAATAAATATTGGTTTAATTAATTCTGACATCTAATGGGCTTGTTCAAGTTCTTTTCCATACCAAAGAGTGAAACCAAACTATCTGAAACTTAAAAAATAAAAAACTGCCTCCCGTCCTTGTTGCTTTGAAATTGGAACCAATATCTTTATAATGGAAGATGTATACTTACATTATTTAGAAACTACAGCACTTTTCTGCCTTCTTTCTACTTACTGTCCAAAGTAGAGTACTTGACAAGTAATATCTGTTCCTATGAAGAATCTAGATTAATAATATTTCAAATTTTAACCCACAACAGATTTGGGGGGGGAGGGTAGACAAATATATAAAGAGACAAATGGATAGAGTGATATATCAATAGATTGATCTATTGATAGAGACCGACAGACAGCTAGATACACAGTATATTCAGCTTGGCTGGTTCATATATCTGTGAGTCCACTGGAAGTCAGCTGATCTGGGTTGGACATGCAAGTTCACTTAAGGCTAGTGCTGGTGGACTGTCACTGCTTCCTTATTCTATTGGCCAAAGCAAGTCACATGGAGGAACTTAAAGTCAAGTGCCAGAGAAACATACACTGCCTCTTTAATGGGAAGACCGTATTCACATACAAAGGGCATATATACAGGAAGGGTTTGTCCCAAGGTTTTGAACAAATATGCAATGTACCAACAAGAGACAGGAAATAGAAATATCAAAGCAGAGAGTGTGTGTGTGTGTGTGTGTGTGTGTGTGTGTGTGTGTGTGTGTGTGTATATATATATATATATATATATATATATATATATATATATATTCAACCAATTAGATACAGAAGTAGTCAAGCTAGGATGAATGTTTTTCATCACATTTGTAAAGAATTTGTTCCCTATATCATTATATTTTCTGCTGATCTACAAATATCATGCATGACATTTTGTGTCGACTATCGTATTTGTTTACACTTATGTATAAGGAAATTTATACTGAGCACTCTTACTCTAGTGTTTAGCTACAAATAGGATAGCCATTTTTGTATATTTGAGTTTTAAATCATATAAATAAAACCAACTCCAAATATTACTATTCCTTAACTTCATGTCATTATAGTTCACCCTAAATTACATAAATTACATATAAACTAGAGGCCTGGTGCATGAAATTCATGCACGGGGGGGGGGTCCCCTCAGCCCAGCCTGCATCCTCTCCAATCTGGGACCCCTTGGGGGATGTCTGACTGCCGGTTTAGGCCCGATAAACCTGTCCCCTGCTGCCAGCCTGGTCACCCCTAACTGCCCCTCTCTGCCAGCCTGGTCACCCCTAAACGCACCCCCTGCCAACCTGGTCACCCCACGCAGCCTGCTGTTCAGTCATTTGGTCGTCCCTCAGTAACCCCCCTGCTGACCTGGTCGCCCCATGCAGCCTACTTGTTCAGTCGTTTGGTCATCCCTCACTAAACCCCCTGCCAGCCTGGTTGCCCCATGCAGCCTGCTTGTTCAATCGTTTGGTCGTCCCTCACTAACCCCCCTACCGGCCTGGTCATAGGCAGCCATCTTGTGAGGGCATGAGGGTCAATTTGCATATTACCTCTTTATTATACAGGATGTTACATATCTACACTAATAAAAGAGAAACATGCAAATTAACCATCACTCCACTATGCCAAGCCACACCCACCAGCCAATCAGGAGGGAATATGCAAATTAGAAGGCCAAAGATGGCGGCCGCCCAGCTGCTCCAGGCGCAGAGTGGCTTGGCAGGGCAGGACGTCTGCTATGAGAGGGAGGGCGGGGGAGGGGAGAGGACGAAGGGATCTACAGGAGCAGCACTCCAGTTGCAGCCAAGATGAAGACAGCAGACTCTGGCCAGAGTCTGCAGCAAAGGTGGTAGACTCCAGCCGAGCAAAGGACTGGGTCCCAGGTGCCAGAGGAAAACTGGTGCTGGAAGCCGAGGGAAGGAAGGCCTATTGCACGAATCTCTTCATGCAATGGGCTTCTAGTATATATATATAAATGTTAATCATCTTCTTGGGAATCAAGTTTTTGTTCCCATGATGATGAGACTCAATAGCCTTGACAGTGGGATTGAGTTGTATAAGTTAGAAAAGGTTAAGAGCCACTGTACTCAATGCCCTCACAGAGTCCTACAAAGCTCTTTGGTTTTCTATTTAATTGGGTTCCTAGATCACAATTATCCTACTATTTTATTACTTACAAAACAATATAACATTGGCCAACTACACTATATCTGTATGTCTGGGATGTGTAAAAGTAGACTTTCTTAACTGTTTTCAGTTTTAATAACCACATTTAGAATTTATTATGTTTCCATCCCAAGTTATTAACATGCTTAATATAAAATAAGGAACTCTGAACAACCTGCCCTAAATCACTTGCAGTAGGATACACACTAGATTGAGTCACGGAAGTTTATCAATTGGACAATACATGGTATATTTAAATGATAAATAGAGGCAAAGCTGAAGAAAGCAAATGCATAGGTTATTTAAGGATTTTGACCTGTGGGAATGTCAATTAAAGTTTAGAGGAAACTAAATGGCTATAATTAATACCTGTACACAGCTTTTGGCCTTCAGGCTCACCTTGCCCAATGATGCATAATAATTAGAAAACATTTTATTACCAGTGGACATCAAAGGATTAAGTGTGTGTGAAAGAGCTTTGCAAACTATAAAGTTATGAAACAGGATAGCTGTTATTTCCATTAGTATCAAATGGATGCCCCAAGTAGACAGGCCATTTGAAACCTCACCAATAAGTACTTAGTGATTGATAAACTTTGAGTACTGTGTACACCGTAACTAAGGGGATGTGTAGATTGTTCTTTTCACTAATCATAAAAGCAGAAGTCAAATTTAAGATTTTACTGAGTTATTTTTTCTAATTTAGAAATACATTAATATTAATTGTGATATTAATGTCACCGATTTACTTTTAAATATAAATTCTTCATATAATTAATATTAAGAAACACTATACTTCCTTATAATTTTACATAGGTTTAAGGAGGAGAAAAAGTTCAAATCAGTCCCATATATCAATCATGTTTATTCTCATTTACATATTTAAAAGCAAAATGAAACAATTAATGATCAGAACTTTAAATATTGCCTGCAACCAGACTAATACGGGAGCCACAGATTTGAATGAATGGTCTATCAGATTCCTTAGTCCAATATGCCTCCTCAACATAAAGTAGGAATTTAGAGATTTTAGATATATGTATATATGTGTGTGTGTGTGTGTGTGTGTGTGTGTATATATATATATATATATATATATATATATATATACCGTACATATCTATATATATTTACAAAATTACTACTTGCTACAATTTAAATTATATATAAATTTGTTCCATAAGAGTTCTGAGGCCTCTGAAAGATGTAGAAGAGATGTGAGGCTGTAAGCTGTCTTCTGTCTTTACATCTCTAGCATTAGTCCATTAAAGAGTAGATCAATAATTGGTTGCAATATTTGGATTTTTTAATTGAAATGTTTTCCCATGTGACCTGATGACCAAAGTACACCATTCCGTACTCAGAAGTTAAACACGATCTATTGACTTGCTTGTCAAAGTGCTTGTGATGGGCTTGCTCCATTCAATCATCCATCCATCCAGTCATTCATAAACCTTCTATGTACCAGGCATTTTGCTAGGAGCTAGAAATACAGGATGAAACAAGTCATATTACCTACTTTCAAAAGCCTATATCTCAGTGGGAAGGCGTGACTGTATATTATTAACAACTAAGCAATAGAATAATTGTTTTAATGGAGAACAATTATTACCTGTATTTTTCTAAGAGAAGAGAGAAATTACTAGATCTGTAAATGGATGGATGCATTTTCAGGAGTGCGCCAGGTATTTAAGGAAGAGATATAATAGTGTAGCTGTTTGAAGGAAACAGCACATGGTTCTATATGGCTGGAAAGTAAAGTACAAAGATTATAGTATATGGAAAGCTGACAGGTCAGAGAGTCAGAAGCCAGATGACTGTTTAATTTACTCAAATGTTAAAGGTAAAAAGTAACTCATCTATAGAATACACTGGGTACTTGAGATAACATGTTGACATAACAAAAGCATCTTGCTAGAACATCGTAGATAAATATGGGGCCACAGAATGTAAAAAAAATTCAATAACCTTTAACAGCTATGGAAAATAGAATTATTTCTCTGTCAGAAATATAAGGAATTTCTGCTACATACAATGCAGATTGAACAAGAGAGAATAAGATATAGAGGTCCACCAATCAGAAAGAATATATACATCCCAATTTCATAGCGGCAGTTTTTACAATAGCTAAGATCTGGAAACAGACCAAGTGCTCATCAATAGATGAGTGAATAAAAAAGCTGTGATACATCTACACAATGGAATACTACGCTGCAATAAAAAAGAAAGAACTCTTATCATTTGCAACAGCATGGATGGACCTGAAGAATATTATGCTGAGTGAAATAAGCCAGTCAGAGAAAGATAAGTATCACATGATCTCACTCAGATGTAGAATCTAATGAACCAAATAAACTGATGATCAAAATAGATGCAGAGACATAGAAAGCATCAGACTATTGAACCTCAGAGGGAAAACATGGGAGGGTGGGTGGGAAGAGATCAACCAATGAACCTGTAGGCATATATGCATAACCTGTGCACACAGACAATGGGGTGGTGGGAGCATGGGGGAGGGAGTACGGGACCAGAGTGGGCTGGAAAAGGTTAATCAGGAAAAAGGGGGCCCTATGTAATACTTTCAACAATAAAGATTTTTTTTAAAAAAAGATGTGGTACATTTACACAATGGAATATTATCTATATTAATAATAGAGGAATATGCAAATTGTCCGGGACTCCATCACAATAACAGTAACAACTGAACAGCAGGCTGCGTGGGGCAACCAGGCCAGCAGTGGGGGGCAGTTGGGGATGACCAGGCTGGCAGGGGGGCAGTTGGGGGTGACCAGGCTGGCGGGGGGGGGCCAATTGGGGGCAACCAGGCTGGTGTGTGGGGGGGCAGTTGGGGGTGATCAGGTCAGCAGGGAAGCAGTTAGGTGTCAATCAGGCCGGCAGGGGAGCAGTTAGGGAGTGATCAGGATGGCAGGCAGAAGTGGTTAGGGGCAATCAGGCTGGCAGGCAGGTGAGTGTTTAGGAGCCAGCAGTGCCGGATTGTGAAAGGGATGTCCGACTGCCCCTGAGGGGTTCCAGATTGGAGAGGGTGCAGGCTGGGCTGAGGGACCTCTAGTGCAGTCATAAAAAAGAAGGATCTCATCCTTTCAGACAGCATGGAGGGACCTGGAGAGTACTATGCTAAGTGAAATAAGCCAGTCAGAGAAAGACAAGTATCACATTAACTCACTGATATGTGGAAGCTAATGAACAAAATAAACTGACGAACAAAATAGATCCAGAGACATGGAAGCATGAAACAGATTGATGACTTTTAGGGGGTGGGGAGGGGGGTGGAGTAAGAACTTATATGTACATATGCATAACCCATGGACAGACAATTGTGCGGTGAAGGCTTGGGGAGGAGGCGGGAGCAGGGTGGAGGGGGTCAATGGGGGGAGAAAGGGGACATTTGTAATACTTTCAACAATAAAGATAATATTTTAAAAAAAGAGGTTATATGGCTTTAAACAGGTAAGGCCGAATGAGAAAGCATGGTGGTATAATTTAACATTTGACAGTTAAATTATCCATGGTGATTTATACTACTTTACAGTGTATACACCTTGAGATCCTAGTTCTCAATTTGAAAAACAATTAGTTACTTAGGCAATGACACTCTCACTCTGGGAGTTGGGATTCACTACCTACAGCAATGTCACTGCATAACTTGTGACATCCAAGCCTTAATGCATTTTGTATCATAACCTGTCCCATGGATTCTACTTTCAAGTGTTTAGAATGTGAAATACAATGTCATAAGCAAAACAGTTGTCTCCACCTATTCATCATAGACTCATTTGTCTGTCTAAAGGTCATTTTTTTTATATAAAGGAAGAAACTGCTGTTTAAAACATATAAGCCACAGCTCTGAGGCTTAGTTTTCACCTCTGTAAAGTTAAGATGTTGGATTAAATGACTTCTGAGTCCCTAAGAGCTCCAAATCCTATAATTCTACCATCTGGTCACCTCAGGCTATAGAGTTCAGTGAAGTACTTACAATGTCAACTAATTGAAAAGTATTCATGAATAGCTCAAGTAAAAGCATTTTAACAATTATATTTTAACGAATATAAGCCTAATTTTTTAAACCAGCAATAGTGGGATTTCCCATTCTTCTCTTTTTTCACAAAACAAGGCATATCTCAAGTTAAATAAACATACAGTTTCTTCCATTAATATGTTTAAATTATAGCTGGCAATTTGTCAAAATATCCAAATCTAAGGCATGAAGAAAAAAATTGAGTTTTTTGCACAGACTATAGAAAAATAATTATAACTGTAAATACTATACCTTCAGGTTATTAACTTGGTTAGATCACAGTTACCAAGTTATCTTTGTAATAAATATGCCAAAACATGGCAACTCTCCATCAAATAACATTATGCTCTATTATATTGGTGTCAGGCATGTTTTAACTTACATTTCAGAAGCTTTTACAAAGTAATTCATTTATACTGCCATACATAGAGATTCTATTACATTCATGATAATCTACTGTGCTCAGAAAATGTAACTAATTTTTCCTTAAAGTAACATGTCAAATGCAGGGGAAATTTGACTCTCTGTACCCCACCTCCACCACCTTGCTGACACCCACATTAACTCAAATCACCCAAGCACCATATGTTGCAGCACAAGTGTTAATGAGATGTCAAGTTGTGCAGTTGAGACTTGTTACTTTGATGATCCCATGTTAGACTCTTAAAAATGAAACTAATTAAAGCATACTGAGTGTGAATTTCACTAGGTACAAGGGGGAAAGAAAATTTTACATATTGAGAACAAGTTAGACTTTATGTCCAGAGTTCTTGGAACCTATAGCTTGACATACAAATTTATAATGCTTCACCGAGAATGAGATAAAATGCAAAAATACTGTGCTTACCCAGAATACCCATAGGTAATGCTCTTCAATACCTAAATACTAGCATTGTGCTCCCCTTACCATACAGACTTATATTTCTTTTAGAGTCCCAGCTTTGTTACCTATAAGAATGTACCTTCAGCCCGGCTGGTGTTGCTCAGTGGTTGAGCATGGACCCATGAACCAGGAGGTCATGTTCAATTCCTGGTCAGGGCACATGCCCGAATTGCGGGCTCCATCCCCAGTAGGGGGAGTGCAGCAGGCAGCTGATCAATGATTCTCTCTCATCATTGATGTTTCTATCCTTCTCTCCCTCTCCCTTCCTCTCTCTGAAATCAATAAAAACATTTTTTTTAAAAGAATGTACCTTCTATACATCCCTTCTTACAAGCTACAAAGTAGAAAAGATTGAGGAAAAGAGAAATTATCCTCACATGTCACAGAGAATGAAGGCCATTTGTTTTAAAGAAAAATTAGAAAATAACACCTGAAAAAATATAACATACCAAAAGCTTAACAGACTATATTTGTTTAACACATATCACTAACTTCAGTGTATTAAATCAGATTCAAATTAGAGAATTGTAGATTTCCAGGAGTATATATAACTTTAGTGATTCCAAATAATATCATCTAGTGAGAGATCCAGCATTAGGTATTAAGAAGCTACTGATTATCTGTTCAGCCATTATCCACAATCATTGCATTTGCTATTGTAAAACCAAGATGGACATACTTGGATCATTTGAAGACTGGAATAATCCAGATAGAAACCCTAGAGAGAATACACAGATGCCTGGGAATTTATTTGTATCACATTGAAATCTATCCTGCTTATCTCCTTTGTTCCAATGATCAGATAACCATTGACAAAGGTTGGGTTCCAAATAACACAGAGTCCCTTAGACAAAATAAATTGTTTCCCACCAAAAGAAAATAAAAAAGATTAGAAACCTTACAACTCAGATGTCTTTGTGTTCTAGGGACACAGAGAATTGGTGGATGCAAGGAGAAAGCAAGATTGGGGTGATGGTCTCACAGATGTTTACATATTTCCAAATTCATCAGATTGATATATAAATAAAATTTCATTTATTTATATATCAAGTGGATCTCCATAAAGCTGTTTAGGGGAAAGTTTTTGGAAGATGGATTTATTGTATGGTATTCATTTTGAAAAACATGGAAATAATAAAAATAGACATGAAAAATTTCTTCTTGTTTGTCTAGAATCCATCACCATGGCTTTCTCTCTTGGTGTTGCAGGAGGATAAATAAATTGCAAAGACTAAGAGAAAAAAGAATATGTCTTTCAAGGTTCAATAAGATTAACAACATAGTAAATTAATATTTGTATAGCATTTTACTTTTTACAAACAATTTTTGAAGACTGGGCAATATTGGGAATGAAATGGTCAAAAACAAACATACTCTGAGGAATGTTTAATAATTTTTGTAGAAAGTATTGCGACATCCATTTTCCCCTGATGGAAGATAATTAATTATCAAGTTGGTTTCTGAACAAGAAGTCATTATTCTTGCTGAAAGGAGTAAGATATATAGACTGAAGTGAGACAGCCAACATAAACAAGAAAATTGGGAGGAAGAATGCCATTCCTTGTTAAAAACATAGTCAGTCATTATGCAGAATTTAATGGAAAAGCCACGTCTTCATCAAAGTTAAGTGATAAAGATTTGAACTTTAGTAGAATCTGAGAATAATCTGCAAAGAGTACTATGATCTAGTCAAGCAAGGAGGCACCAAATTCCTTTGAAATTAGAAAACAGAAAGAATTATTATTACTTGGGAAAAGATGAACCCAAACGAAAAGAGAAGCACTCCCTTAATCTCAATCACTGAATTTTCTCACCAACTATTTCAGCTTCTTTGTGAAACAAAACTAGAAAACATCCAAGCTCCACTTCACAGTAAGATAATGTATCTATATATATATATAGGCTAACTGTGTCATATATGTAGTTCCCATTGTGGAGTATGGTTTTTCTTAGACTCAGCTGACCCTTTGTTATCTGCAGCAGATTTTGACTTAAAGAACTCCCTCAATTGGTTTTAGAGATGAATGTGAATTGGGTGGACCTTGGGAGATTCCCAACAGTTAAGATTTGGTGTCCTGAATGGATAATGCATCCTTGACAAAGTTTCATTCCCTCTGAATTTTTTAAATTAACACAAATACAATCACATTTGATATTCACAAAATTCATGTGAAATTGATGGGGCAGATATTAATTCTACTTTATGACAATGCTATTAAAGTCACTTATTTAAGCGCATACAGTTTGTAAGCATATTATACTGTATATATCATATAGATAGCAGCTATTGTATATTACATTATTATATTTTATATTAGAGTACTCTATTCTATTCTATTTTATCTGCTACAAATCCACAACTGGTTCTCAATCTAACACCCTTTGCTCTAGTCAGTGGCACAGTGAAAGCCTAAAGCTTTCTCAGGTAAAAACCATCCAAAAGCTCTTCACTCTTTCATTTAATTGTAAACCCCATAGCTCTCAATGTCAAGCCAAATTTGTGTTGTTAGGGCATTTTTTGTTATTTTGAACTCTAACACTTAAATTTACTATTTTTTTTCATTTCAGACAATATTTTGCATAAAAATAAAGTCATAGAATGATCAGTGCAATTTATATGTTCAAATGACAGAATTCATCCATATGTTTTCCCCACTGACATATCAGAAAAAAACTTAGGTTAGGGATATACCAATATATACCCATCAAAACGGCTAAAATTTCCACAACTGATAATTCTGAGTGTTGACAATACCATGGAGTACCTACACTATGAAAATCACTTCGGAAAAATGGTTGGTGTCTACTAAAGCTGAACAAAGTAATTCATTCCTTTGCTGAGTATCTAACAGAATCACATATATATGAACACAAAAAGGCACATACAAGAAATTACATAGCTTTACTCATGCTAACACCAAACTGAAAACAATCCAAATATTCAAGGGCAGCCCACAAGCCAAATCTAGCCTGTCAATGATTTTCTAAATTATTGGAACACAGCCATACCTATTCATTCACACTTGTCCATGGCTGCTTTTATGATAAAATGTTGCAACAAAAATCATATGGCCCACAAAGCCTAGAATACTTACTCGTTAGCCACTTACATATTAAAGTCTAGTGACTTCCAATCTACAGTATACTAGCAAACATCCATCTTAGGGGTATATTCACACAGTGAAATACTATACAGCAATAAAAACAAATGAACTACACTTACATGCCGCAATATTGATAAACCTCACCACATAATGTTAAGTTAAATAATTTATTTAAATTTCAGAAATGTTGAAAACTCAAGGAGCTTCCTGGGTGAAATCTGAAACTGGCCTTGATACACAGAGAGCAAGAAGAAATTGAAAAAAGACACAGACCACTCCAAATTTGCATGTGTCAGGTTTAATAAGCAAGGAACAAATATGTGAGGCTTGTCTTGAGTCCCAAAAGATGAGTAGATCCCCATACATACCCTCCAGAATCTTAACTGGGTTGAGTCATGTACACCATTCAGATAGTCTCAATAATAATTCCTTTCTCAAACTACCTCCCTTGCCAATGGATCCTACTGTGGGAATGGTGGGCATAATATACATTCCAAGGAAAAGGATGGGGGTTAGAAGCTTTTAATTGCCCAGATCCAGTTCAAGGGTCATCTGGCATGCATATTCTCTTGATGACCTCCTCCAACAAGAAACTAGCAAAACTTATCTTTGGTAACATTGGATATCTTTGTGGAAAGGAAGGTATTAGTGATTGAAAATATCATGAAGATGTTACTAATGATGGAAAGTTTCTAATTTAAGTGTTATTAGAAAGATATTTTTACAACCACTCATTGAGATGTCCATTTATTTTGTGTACTTTCTCAGTCTATATCATACTTTGCTGCAAAAGTAGAAGGAAAAAGGTTACATGCTAATTTACTGGGGAAGAGAGGAGGGTCTAATTCAGCTACAATAGGCAAAGAAGACCAATCTTGGAAATCTAGTATGAGCAAAATGTTGAGAAAAAGGCAGTCTGGAAAAGATCTGGGAAGAAATGTCCCAAACACCAGGAATAGCTGGTATAAAGACTCTGAAATAAAGACAAAATCTGAGACTTCTCAAGTCAGAAAGATTAGAGTGGCTGTTGTGAATGGTGGAAGTGAAGTCCAGGAGATGGTCAGGCCCAGATGGGAGTGAGGTCTTTTAGGTCATGGTGAGGACTGAATTTTATTCTAAACTAGAGGCCTGGTGCACGAAATTCATGCATGGAGCAGGGGGGTGTCCCTCAGCTCGACCTGTGCCCTCTCGCAATCTGGGACCCCTTGGGTAGGGTCCCTAGGCCTGGCCAACGATCAGAGCCTATCAGGGCTTTCCTTCCCCCGGCTGCCAGTGGCCAGCTCTGCACACCCGCCACAGCTTCGCTGGGTGGTGGCCTGGGCCTCCCTCTGTGGGGCAATCGATTGCAGGATCCCCAGATCAATCGCCTTGCAAAGGGAGGCCCCGCCCACCCACCGCAGCACCACCAGCCAGGTGACCTGGGCCTCCCTCTGTGGCCACCAGCCAGGTGGCCTGGGCCTCCCTCTGCAGGGCGACCATGGGGCAACGGCGGGGCCCCCCTGACCAATCGCATTGCACCCACCTTGGCTGGCCTGGAGCCCGTGGGTGTCATAGCATGGTAATCCAGAAGGTCATCCGGACAGTCGTTCTGCTGTTCAGTCATTCAGTTGATTTGCATATTATACTTTTACTAGCATTCCCGTTGCAGGAAAAATCCTGCAATAGGGTTTCCTGCTGCACTCTACCCCACCCTGCCTGCTCTCCTCCCTTGTCCCCCGCCCCGCGATCTCTGCCAGCCCCCCTGCTTTTCTAACTTCTCTGCCAGCCGGCTCTCCTTCCTTCTCCCCCGGCCCCGCCTCTGCTCCTCCCTTCTCCCCTGCCCCGCCTTCTCCGCCAGCCTGCCTGCTTTTCCCTTCTCCCCCGGCCCCGCCTCCGCTCCTCCCTTCTCCCCCGGCCCGCCTTCTCTGCCAGCCTGCCTGCTTTTCCCTTCTCCCCCGGCCCCGCCTCCGCTCCTCCCTTCTCCCCCGGCCCGCCTTCACTGCCAGCCTGCCTGCTTTTCCCTTCTCCCCCGGCCCTGCCTCCGCTCCTCCCTTCTCCCCCGGCCCGCCTTCTCTGCCAGCCCGCCTGCTTTTCCCTTCTCCCCCGGCCCCGCCTCCACTCCTCCCTTCTCCCCCGCCCTGCCTTCTCCACCAGCCCGCTCTCCTTCCTTTTCCCCTGGCCCTGCCTCCGCTCCTCCCTTCTCCCCCGGCCCCGCCTCCACTCCTCCCTTCTCCCCCGGCCCCGCCTCCGCTCCTCCCTTCTCCCCTGGCCCCGCCTCCGCTCCTCCCTTCTCCCCCGGCCCCGCCCCTTCTCCCCCGACCCCGCCTGCTCAACTTCCTTCTCCCCCAGCCCCGCCTCTGCTCCTCCCTTCTCCCCCGCCCCGCCTTCTCTGCCAGCCCGCCCGCTCTCCTCCCTTCTCCCCCGACCCCGCCTCTGCTCCTCCCTTCTCCTCCCCCCGGCTTGCTTGCTTCTCTGCAGCTTTGCTCCCTTCTGCAGCTCTTGGCTTCTTTCTAGGCTGTTGCGATATGCAAATTAGCCGCCATCTTTGTTGGGATAATTTGCATATCCGTCCTGATTGGTTGCTGGGCGTGGCTTGGCTGGTGGGCGTGGCTTGGACATAGCGAAGGTACGGTCAATTTGCATATTTGTCTATTATTAGATTAGATTATTATAGATTATTATTATAGATGGATTGGGATAACATTCTCCAGTTTACATTTAGAAAGATCTTCCTAACTAGTGTATAAAAGATGGATGAGGATAAGAGAGATGGGTGAAGGGAGCTGGAAGGAAAAGAAATCAACTGGTTGCATATGTACAGGTGAGAATGATAGTATCTTGGACTAGAGGTTTAGGAACAGAGGTCACAAGAAGTGGCAGAATTTGGGATATATTGTGCAGGTACAGACAATAGGATTTGCTGAGAGGTTAGGTATAGATTATATGGGGGAAGGAGAAGATCATGAATAACTCCTAGGATTTTCACTTGAGTAATTGAATGATAATGATGATACCTTTGGTGGAGCATATTAACAGACAGATACAGAGTGGAGCAAAGGTAGGTTTGTAGTTGTGAGTACATAAAATAATTTATTCTTGTATTGTTATTTATTAATTATTGTATTGTTTGCCATACTAACAACTGTAAACCTACTTTGCCCACCCTGTATATTGATGATTCAGTTTGGGTGGCATATGTTTGAAATAACGCTTGAAGAAAAGTTTCCTTTATAATCCTAAATTTTATCTTATATTATCAATCATATGTTATTTAATAAGCCTTCGTCTCCTTATTAATGGGTTCCCTTTGTGAATCGTTAACCAAACTACTAAATACCTGTCAGTACCAAGCTAACCAATGGAAAATACTATAGTGACCATGCAGTAAGCTGATCATTACATCAACAAAAGCCCAAAGCTCAAACCGAAATATAAACCACATCTAATTTTCAGGAGACTGTGCCTCAACAAATGCCACTGAGGTGAATTACCTAGCACTGTTCAGAGAAAGATCCTGTGGATTCCAAATAAGCTGACCTGCCCTGACTTGCTGAATAACTAACTGCTCACATCCTAAATCACAGGAAGGTAGAAGCTATTGCCAAATGGGCTTGAAATATCCTTGAGGAATGATATCTATTAACTCAGTGCAGTTGTCTGGGTAAATTAAGAATTTAGTTTATATTGTTCCCTGAAGTATTCCTTGACCTTTCCCCCCAGTCCTTGACAGGGTGAGATGCCCTTTTTTATCTGATCCCCTAGGATCCTCATTATAACATTTAATTCATTACCTGTTTACTTTCCATTCCACTAGATTGAAAGTCTTATGAAGGCAAGACCTGTGTCTTATTTACCATCCAAACAGTGTCCAGAGAAGAGGATATTGGCCTCCAAGTATTAAATATTTCTATCCCTGCCGTAGGGAACAGGAACTCTAACAGCTTACCTAAGAAACACCTCCTCAAACTATCCAAGTCAGCCATTTTATTCTGATTTCATGCAAACCAAACAACCTTCAAATATTAATTCCCTTGGAGTTATTTCTATTAGAAAATAATTATCTGGTCATGTTGATTCGAAAACGCAAGTTACATTTCTCATTGTTTTTTAAAAATTCATGTATGAATTAATCCCTGCAAGATGGATTTATTTTGAAAGAATTATCCAGCCTGGTTTCTGGTTTTGCAGGCAGTGTGTAGACCCTTTGGGAGGCAACCAGTTGACCTCTTCTGGTAATAACTTGACCTCATAGCATCTCATTCAATTTAAACTTCAACCCTATGAATTCACATTTCGTGGTTGGTTTCATTACTGATTTATTAACAGATAGTAAAATGTTTCCTTCTTAATGGTTGGTTAAAAACAATTATTATTTTCCTTTAACTGTTTGCTTTGAAAGGATTTGCTGCCTTAGGAATTTTACTATGTATTGGGCCAAAATGTGTACAATGAAATACATTCCAATCCTATTATAAGATTTAAGGATAAAATTCTATTTCATATACCAATTCAATTTATACAAATCTGTTTTGGAAAATAAGCATTCCATAAAATGATTAATGCTTATAATGCCTTGACTGATTTTTAAATTTGTGCCTATGTTTCTATTGTAATATAATATTTATAATAAGATATAGTACTGACAGCCAAAAACTCATTTTTTCCTTTGGCTGTGTTGCTTCACAAGTAGAGGGTTAGTGCTGATTAGACATCTCTCCTTTGATCTTGTTTTGTAGCCCATAGAAGTGTGCCATGTCATAGAAGAAGTCATAATACAACTGAGGACTTCTCCTTAGCCATTATCCTATGCTGCCTTCTACCCATACCAGCCCTCCATCTCTCCATCTCTCTTTCTTTCTCTCTCTCTCTCTCTCTCTCTCTCTCTCTCTCTCTCTCTCACACACACACACACACACACACACACACACACACACACACACACACCTCCTTTCCCAGTCTCTGAGAATCTGTACAAAAGTACATCAGGCAATGGGCAATTTATGGACATGTATTTCTCGCTCCCTGAATGTTTAACTGAAACAGGCTGTGATTACAAACTCCAGAATTGTGATGTTTTTTATTGCCTCACAAAACTGCCTGGGCTAAGGAGAGTTGGGCATTTATTTCCACTGGATCATCTCTTGATGCTCTTTTTCAGGAAGAAAATATTTGGAATGGATGTTAAGTCAGAAAGATTAACCTAAAATGATAGCAGTAGTTCTTTCTCCTTTAAGGGAGCTAGTTAAAAGGATTCTGGCCAGAAATTTCTCAGGAGCTTTAAAACACACTAAAGAACTTGGGTTTTCATCTCCCAATAATTTTTCTTGGACTTTATTTCTCTTAATCCAATTTGTCCATCACACATCTCCCAAATGACTGCCTGTTTTGAATGAGATTTTGGAAAGCTAACCAGCAGTGCCTACGAAGTGCAAGAGCTCCCTCTTGTGGGTCTTGGAAGTCACTTCTGAAACTTGAAGCTCCGGCCTCTGAAGGTCCACCTTTTGGTGAATCTGTAATGAAGTCTTTGTCTTTCAGAGAAGGTGTAGTGCCTTCCTTGTCCCACCCTCACCAATGGAACAATCCCCATTTCAAGCTTTGCTTCATTGTTCCAGGGACTCCCTTTTATAAACTTAGGTGTGACAATGAATGCCTTCCATTTGCTCTAGGAAGTTTACATTTTACAAAGTACATCCACACATTATTTCATTTGGCACAAGAACTCTGAAAATGTGGTATTATTATTCTGTTTCAGGTTTGGAGTCAGCAGGTTCAAACAAACCTGAATCTCCTGGCACCAAATGTAAGGTTCCTTCCATCTCACCCCACCCTCCTTGCCCTTCCAGATTTGCAGTCTTTGCAGTTCCTTCTCCCAAGATAAGATTCTTTCTGATGTTTCAAGTCTCAGGTCACTGTCCCAAAGTCCCTTTTTTCAAAACTTTCATGCCAAATATATAATTGCAAAATTAAAACAATAATTCTGGCTTCGAAGCCAGATGTTTCTAACTCTTAAACTATGCATCAGTGTATACCTCTCTCCACAGTGACAATATTTTTGGTAAGTATGGGACTGCATTTGGGGATAAAGTGTTTGGAAGTCTTTCAAATATTCAAAATTTAAAGTTTCCATTCCTATATCCCTTTTTTGTTGTTGTTTGATTATGCAGAAACAACTAGTAAATTTGTGGGAAACTAGTTTGAAATGTCATTTATCCAAGCAAGGTCATTAACTGAATCTTTATCAAATGACAATACCTGTTATGTACCAGGAAATGCATTACAAGGCTTATTACAGAAAGATAAGTGAAATTCTACTTATGCCCATATGCCCCAAATGCAGTTCATATCCGCTAACAACTAGAAAGCAGTGTTAAGTCTGAAAACCAACTCTTTCCTCTACTAACTGTGTCCTTGGGTAAGTTACTTTACCTCTCTGAGACGTAATTTCCTCATTTGCAAAATTAAGGTAATAATAAAATTTACTTCATAGGGTTATAGTAAGGATTAAATGACACAATGCACACACAAAAATACTTAATACAATCTAGCATAGATTAAGTAGTCAACAAATAAAATTCTTAATAGTGCTATTAATATTATTAATCCATGAGCTATAAATGCCTCAATTCTTGCTGCTTTTGTCCCATTCCTGAAAGCTAAACTTCTGAGGTCTAGTTTTGACCTCTCTTTGAACATATCCATTTTCCCTGGTGTCTGACTCTTTATTCTTCATCTCTGTTGTCTTTTAATCATGTACTTTTACCCTCCACAGTGATGACGAAGAGTGCCCTCCAAACCTCCCTGCCAAGCTGACATCATTGCCTTGATCAATGGCCCTACCCCATCCTCTCTGGTTTAGCTGAAATTTCTAATCCTGACTGCACATGGATAGCCTTATGCTCCTTGGCCCTGTATAAAATCAGAACAAGAATATGGGCACCATTTCTTCAATCCTAAGTCACTGCTTGATAAACAGCTGGTTTTCCTACTTTTTAAATATCAACCATCCAACTAATAAGCCTGCTCAAGAGAAACTCAACAACACAAGGTGTCATTTAATCATTCAGTTATTTGTTCATCCGTTACTTATCTATTTAGGCACAACTGAAGATGAAAGAGCCGACTGCAACAAGAGGATGATCACCCCGACTTTCTTCCTCCTTATCACCACACTTGTGGCTCATGACAGCACCAGCAGGTAGAAGAGTGAGTGCCTAGAACTTAGAATGCATATGAAAGACGGGAAAATTCCAAGGATACGAGAGCATGCTAAGGACTTACCTGATACCAAGGGCAAGATCAAACCTCGGACATAAAGCAGGAACAAATAAGAGCTGAGATACAAGAAAATGGGGATGGAGCTGCGAAAATAAAAAAGGTGGCATTTCTGCATAATAAACACCCATTTAAAGATCACACAGAAATTTGGAAAGTGAGACCACACACTTTTTAATGAATAGGAAGGGATTTGCTAGATAAAAGCAAGTGATGACTATTTTCTCCTACTATTATTTTTGTTGTATTCTGGTTTAGATTAAATCACCCACAACCTTGAATAAATAGCTCTTTAGCAAGATCACAGAGATATAGTTCTACAACCACTTTCATTGCATCATTACTTACAAAGCCAAAAGATGGAAATAACCCAATGTCCACTGATGAATAAATGTGATAAATAAAATGTGGTACATACATGGAATATTAGTTAGCCTTCAAAAAGAGAGAAAATTGTCACATGCCGTAATATAGACTAACCTTGAGAACTAAATGCTAAGTGCAGTAAGCCAGTCTCAAAAAGATATGCATTGTATGATTCCATTTATATGCAGTATCTTAAGTAGTCAAATTTATAAGAACAGAAGGTAGAATGGTGGTTTCCAAGGGCTGGTGGTGAGGAGGAAATGGGGGATTGTTGTTAATTGGGTATAGAGTTTTAAAGATAAATACGTGAATATATTAACACGTGTTTGCATAACAATGTGAATATATGAACATAACCAAACAGTTTTAAAGTCCTTAACAATTTAAAAATGGTTAAGCCTGGACCAGCCAGAGTGGCTCAGGGGTTGAATATCGACCTATGAACCAGGAGGTCACAGTTCAATTCCTGGTCAGGGCACATGTCTGGACTGCAGGTTCAATCCCAGTTTGGGATATGCAAGAGGCAGCTGATTGATGATTCTCTCTCATCATTGATGTTTCTATCTCTCCCTCTCCCTTCCTCTCTGAAATCAATAAAAATATATTTTTAGAAAGATGGTAAATTTTATGTGTTTTTACCACATATTTTAAAAGATCTACATAAACCATCTTCAGCATTCTGTATGTGTGTTGTTGTTGTTTTGTCTGACAGAAGAGTAAATCACAGTGCTCAGCCACTACAACTATCCCAAGCAATAGCAGCCTGTCTTAACACCTTTGTTGTAGGTGATGAAATGGCAAGGGAGTCTACCCACAGAGAGAGAAAAACAATCCCCTCTTTTTCTTTTATAGAGAAGAACTTACAGGTACTCACTGTAAATGGAAGACAGAGTGCCGGGGGCCAAGTTACAAGGATTACAACCTTGTAATATATAAGGTTGCAGCCCTTGCTACTTATGATAACATGTGTGACTACTTTGTCAATGATAAAGATTATTCCTATCTGGTATTATATTCTCCATCGGGGTCCAACCACCATTTTTTTTTTCAGTATGCCCAATTGAACATTTTAGGCATCCATTCTCCGAAGGCCTATCTCTGTTTGTCTCTGTGTCTCATTCACACACACACACACACACACACACACACACACACACACACACACACAGGCACACACACACTATCCTATCCTAGAGATTAACATCTCACAAATCTTGAAAAAAAATTCTATTTGTCCATTGTGATTACATTGCAGATATCTTTGTAACTTTGGGACAGTTAATCTCAGTAATGGTTCTGCCATTTCTGTTGATGCTCCTGCCATTCATTCCAATTTCAGACATGCCTATATTCATTTTAAGCAATGGGACATATCCAATTTGCTCAACTTCTGTGTCTCTTCTTGAGTCAAGATGGCAGGCATGAATGTAAGTCATTATCAGTATATATCACAAGTTGGAATCTTTGTAAAGGCAAAGGTCATTTTGTAAATTTATACTAATTAATATTTTTTCTGTTTTCAAAAAGCCTCAACTGTATATACTGATCATTTTTTACTCTCTTTTGAGACAAATTCCATTTTGGATTAATAACCTCACAACATATGGTAGCTTCATAAATTCTTAGAGTTAAGTAGCAGGTATTCTACAAAGCACTTTACAAACATTACTTTTTCATTCCTCACAATAAGCCTATGAGAAAGGTATTGTCATTATTAACTCACATGATTTGTGAGTAATGACATTAAGATTTAGAGAAATTAAATAGCTTGCCCAAAGTTACCTATCAAGTAGAAGAGCAAAGATTTTAACTCATCCAACCACATACTCCATGCTTAATCAATTTTACTGCCCATAAACCCAATACTCAGCTTCACTCATGATTTATTTCCCCAAAACAACATATCACCTCAGTATATTTTAAAATGCTACAATGCAAATTCATTCATTTGTTCGTTCACTCATTCATTCCTGTATTCACTCAATAAACATTGTTCCAGGTATTAGGTATACAGTTATGCACACACACACGAAGTCTCTACTCTCGTGGAACTTATAGTGTAGTCCAAGCATGTCAAACTCACAACCAATGGGTCACATGTTTGATATGCTTGGTCTAGTCCATGTTCAAGGGTCCTTAGTGTCTGTACATATGGCTTCTCACAGAGAGAGGCAGAGTGCTCTCTCTTTCACAGAGAGAGGTAACTATCTCTTTCACAGATAGTTAGAGAGCCATCGCAGGACAGAAGCCCATACCGTGTGCTATAGAAAAAGCAACCACTGCTTGTGAAGAATAACCTTTCCTGTTTTTATTTGGATCAAGGTTTACATGTTCAACTTACCTAAGTTACATTAATTTTTCACAAATATTCTCAAATATGTCTTATGATATGTATGCATGTGTGTGGTTCTGTCTAAACTTACCCTTTGAAAAGCACATACTCTGTGACTCCTCAAATACCTTCTGTGGCTGTGATTAAAATCTGAAAGACCGTCATGCTAGGATATGGTTGGGATTCTTTCCCTCTTAGTGCTGTACTTTTCATTTTCCCATTTCATGAGCTTAAAGATGCTCCATAACCAGCAAATGGGCTTTCACAAAACATGCAATTAGAAATAAAGTCAATATCTTGACAAAGGGAGATTTCTTTTCTCATGACAACAGAGTTCTTTGAAGTTACAGTCTCCAAGCGGCAAAACCTGAAGAGGCATTACTTGCAAGTTCATGAGTCTTAAGGCTTCGGAATTGCCAGCTAGGCAACTTCCATGGCCCATTTAATGTACAGACTCAAAACTCTGGATTTACCCTTGCTTTATTTAATAGGGGTTGATTAGCTTCGCAATTATGCCATACAGTTCTTAGGCTTTGCTCTGAAAGAGTACCCATCTACTTACTGCCACTTACAAAGCCTTACTTTCCCTCTCATAGCCATTTCAGTTCGTTTCAATGGGAAAGAACAGACAATATCTCACAGCACCATTTAACACCAACTCAGTCTTACAAGATCACCAAGGAACAAGCAACCCTCTCAGTTTGCAGTTAATGAATCAAAGTTTAGGATGACAAATTGGCTCGCTGAGGCAAAATAGTTAATTAACTTTTAGTCAAAAATATTCATCCTCCTCTCCTGGCATAAGCAAGTCTCATATACTCTGTTTACTTACTCAAGTGTTTTTCTCTTCTACATCCCTAGGCATCATTCAGAGCTCTTAATATATCATGTCAGAGTACCTTTATAATTTTAATCCAATTTTTTATGTTTTCAGCCCCCAAGACAAAAAGAAATGCACTACTTCATCATTAATTTCGGTATTGTAAACACTGGAGTACAAATTCAATAAAAAAAGAAAAACCTCCGACATTAAATTCTGTAACCTCTGTGACTTTGGATGCTAATTGAATCAGACTTTGTGTTTCTTAAAGTAAACACATTAATTCCAAATGTTGGCTAGCTCAGGCTGTTTAGCCTGTCAGGTAAGGCTGCAGACTAATGTTGTAGCAGTAGCTGGCCTGTCCAATTAGCAAAGAGGTTTAATGGTTACTCTCCAAACCCCCTTGCCTCTGGTACTTTATAGATGCACCATTTCCTTGAAACAACATTTTAAATATTAGCTAAAAAGAGAACTATGTCAACAGCTTTGATGAATATATACCAGGACAGCCATTACATTATATACTCCCTAACCACCCTTTCAATGTCAACTTTTGCTAATTTTTTCCCCAATTAACATCTTTCTTCGAGAGAGAACACTCATATTTTCACTGAGAATGGCAGTCTATTTGTTATCTTCTGTCATGGGCCTGTGTTTTCTAAAGGAAGACCGTCTGATACATGAATGCTTGCATTTAACAACTGCTGACACTACTGTAAATACTGCTTACATGTTGTTCTATGCAGTATTGCCACAAAGTTTACTTTTTTTTTTTTAGCTCTGTGCCAGATTTCTTAAACCTGAAGTCATCATCATCATTTTATGAGATGTTTTTTTCCGAAAGCAAATTACAGGTTCATGAATTAAGTAAGTGTTGGACCAGAAATGGTACTTGTTTTGGAAGTGACTTCTGTAGGTGTATATGAAAAGTCAGGTTCGTGCCTTTCCACAGACATGGAGGGATAGACATAGTGTACTAGAGAAGGCAAGACTCAACTGAAAAATAAAGTATTTTCCAAAAGTTTATCTGTAAATTGACATAGTTTCCCATAAGCAACTTAAACATTTTTTAAATTTTTGTAAATATTTAACTTAATAGATGTCAAACATATTTTTTCATGAAACTAATCCTGAACAAGATTGATATTGTTTTGTTTCACAAAGCTGTATTGAACAAGGCAACAGGTGAGGTTCTAAGAGCAGGCGTATGAAGATGAGTTAGACAGGGTGCTGTCCTCGAGGATTTGCAAGGTAACGAGACAGAATGTACTTTTATGGGAAATTCATTTAAAGCTTTTCCTTGGAAGTCTAACCATGTATCACCCTTTAACAGTGGACTCCTCATATCCCTCCACCTACTGCCTTGAGCAAAGGTCCTGCTATATAGAATTCAATGCAATGGGTTAAGTGTATAGCATACTGGTGAAGCAAAAGGGTACTCATTCAAGATGGAGAGGGTGATGTGGGTATAAGTGGATAGGAAGGATTCCTGAAGGAGATGATTCTTCAGCTGCATTATGAAGGATTTATTAAACCACTGACTCATGAAAACTGTGGGATTCAGACCAGCAGCATCAACATGACCTGACAACTTGCTAGAAATATAAGTGATTAGGCTCCATCTCAGAGTGACTGAATCGGAACCTCTGAGGCAGGGAGTCAGCAATGTCAGTTTTAACAAGCCCTCAAGAAGAACCTGATGTACGCTAAGGCTTGAAAGCCCCAGTATTAAGGCAAGTTTCCAGGCTCTAGAGCCGGAGGAGGGGGCGAATGACTTTTTATGGAATGAATTAGGTAAGCATTCACTTGGAGTAGTTTAGTACATCTCCCGGCTGTTTTGAGTATTGGTTGCTAAGAGCTGCACTCTTCTCAGAATTGTTCTCAGCCTAAGAGTGGTTCACCTGGGAATGCCTGGGAGGCTATGCCCTTTCCAAAAGTGGCCACAGTCAATGATGGACTGATATGGAGATAGACAGGCCTTACTCCATGGTAGACTTCATGTTCCAGAGCTCCCCATAGGACCAGCTGAACCCACATCTTGTCCTGGCATCTTTCCCTGTCCTATTCTGCTTCCCTCACTCCCTTACAGGTTTCTCCTGAGAGCGGTCCCTCAGTAAATCACTGGCACGAGATTCCCATCTCAGGCTGTTTCAAGGGGAGCCAACCCTAGACAGCAGTACACAGCATATGGATGCATGGTGAGCTGCAGGAGGTTTGCATTGATGGAACATAAAGCGTAAGTGAGAGAATAGTGAGAGGAGAAGCTGAAAGGGTGAGAGAAGCCAATTTATGACATATTTTGGGCAAGAATCCATAAAAGTAGCAAAGGGGAGAGGAGAGAGAGAGAGAGAGAGAGAGAGAGAGAGAGAGAGAGAGAGAGAGAGAGAGAGAGAGAGAACTTATACCTATAAAGCATTGGCATGGATGGGGAGAAGAAAAAAATCACTCAGACTACCACCTTGGAAAGGAAAGTCCCTTCCATATTGACAACAAATAATAATTTACATCACACCTCTCACTAGACACCAGAATAAGAAGACTTCTAAGTCCAAACCACAAAACTCAGAGGCTGTGTGATCATTTGTAGAGACAGAGATTTTTAGGGATCTGGAAGGGAAAGAAAGACTGGCAAAGTGAAGAGCTCCAGTAAACCTCTAAGTGATTTTATTTTTAATGTAAGGAAAAGACACTGGGATGAGGAAAAATGGTGGAGACCACAGGAATGAGATTTAGTAAGGGAAATTATGTGCTTCCTTTTTCCTTCTCCATCTTCTTCAGTTTATTTCCATGACTCAGGGGAGTGGAGTCCCGCTAGTGGAAAGTACTAGGGCTGCATTTCTAATCTATAGGAGTTCAATGTTCATACATATTGATTTTTTACAGAGAGGAACAGAGAGGGAGAAGGAGAAGGATAGAGAGTTAGAAACATCGATGAGAGAGAAACATCGACCAGCTGCCTCCTGCACACTCCCTACTGGGGATGTGCCCACAACCAAGGTACATGCCCTTGACCGGAATCGAATTTGGGACCCTCCAGTCTGCAGGCCGATGCTCTATCCACTGAGCAAAACTGTTTAGGGCTTCATACACATTCTTATCTCCTAAGACAGTGGTTCTAAACCTTTCTAATGCCGCGACCCTTTAATCCAGTTCCTCATGTTGTGGTGACCCCCAACCATAAAATTATTTCCGTTGCTACTTCATAACTGTAATTTTGCTACTGTTATGAATTGTAATGTAAGTATCTGTGTTTTCCTATGGTCTTAGGTGACCCTGCTAGCGGTTCTCAACCTGTGGGTCGCGACCCACAGGTTGAGAACCGCTGCTGTAGAGCCTAAGAGCCATCGGAAAACACAGATATTTACATTATGATTCATTAACAGTAGCAAAATTACAGTTATGAAGTAGCAAAGAAAATAATTTTATGGTTGGGGGTCACCACAACATGAGGAACTGTATTAAAGGGTCGCGGCATTAGGAAGGTTGAGAACCACTGTCCTAAGAGCTTCTGCTTTCCCTTGCTCTCCAGTAATTGTTTCTAACCAGTGTTGACTGGACTCTTCCCAATTTGAGAGCCCAGTCAACACTCCAAGCTTACCTCCTTCACTTGTCACTCAAGTAAGCAGACATATATAGAGAGCATCTTGAGATGTTTTATTTTCCTGTTAGCCCAATTTAAAAAAAATCATGGAAATACATGAGATTTTTTTTTTTTTTTTACATTCTGAATGTGTGCCTCTCCCAGCATCCATTCCCTCTTCTTGTAACAACAATCCTCAGTTTCCTATTAAGGGTCCACACTGCCTCCATTCTCACTTCATTTGACCTGAAAAAGTCTCTACACCCAGTTCCACCAAAGAAGGGGTCTCTTTCCCGTTGCACTTTATCCTGAAGACATGAATGGCTGGAGAGTCTATGGCTATCGATTGTGCTGCATGGACAGAGAGAATCATAGTAGGAGGAGAGGTGGAGTAAAACATTGCTTGATCCCTGAACTTAGCTGTTTCTGAAGCCAAGTGTTCCCTGGATTTTTTAGTATTATGAAATAACAAAGTTCCTTTTTCTGCTTTAAACCACTTTGAAACAGTTTTTCTATCCCTTTCACTGGAGAATCCTAATATAAGATGCCTCATATTTTTCAGAAAGTAAATATGAATGAGCCTAATCTTTCTCTAGGCTTTACATTTTGTTGAAGAACCTTTAAATGTCTTCACTTCCTTCTTTCATTTACATACAGTATCCCCAAAAATGTGTTACAAGGAAAATTAGTTTGGGGTGTTGTGCCATAAAAAATGTAAAAGGAAAGAGATGTTCTATGGTTACAAAAATGTGGAAATTTTTCCTTTCAACAAAGTAAAATTGGTTTCTTTACTACAGGACATCTCAGAGTCTTTAACATGTGATTAATGTGCTAAATCTCCAAGGGAGAGTCATAATATGCCTAACTCTGCCAATTCATTTGGCTGTGGAAATCTTATTTTCATTGAGCAATTATGGGATAAGATTACATAAAATATATTTCAGGAAATGGGGATTCAGCTAGAATTTCAGACTTTTTTCTATTCCACACTGCTTAGCATTGAGAGTTATTTTGACTTTTTCACCTGAGCGTTTTGATTATTCCATCTGGTGACTCTCAGAGGGCTCCAATAAGAACAGTTTGGAGAACAGAGTGAAGGAGAATGCTAACCAAAGAAAAAGTATACATATGTGTACTTCCCACTACCCCAACATGGAACAAGGTTTTGTCACCTTTAGACAGATAGTATGTTTTCAATGTAATATAAGCATTTTTATCATCATTGCTTCAAATGGTGTACATTTCTGGAACTTAAAGTGAATGAATACATCCACAAAATCCTATGAAACACATTAACTTGGAAAAAACACCTCTACTCAGATTATGAAAACTATCATGTCAGTGAATTATCTTGAATACATCTGAACAGAAGAGATTTTGAAATCACTTATAAAGTTTTGGCTGAAATTCTTGAAATGGTTTCGATGGAATTTTAATGTTTTAAAAGTCTGACAGCTGCTTCTGAAAATGAAATAATCTTTGTCATCAAGCTATAGTTAACTCATCTAAATAAATAGGTAATCTGTTCCTTTAGAAAACAGTTGGAAGCATCCACTGACATTTGAGTATAAAGAAAAACTGGGTAATTTGGGGTTGGGAGGATCAAATCTTACCGTCTTGTCTCAAGCTCTCTGAGTATAAGCGAGGGATTGGACACAGGAGGGCAGCTACTCTGGGTCTGCAGTGAAAGGGATCAAATAGCAAATGATTCTCTTTTACCACCTGACTTAGTGAAAGGAGGCCACAATATGAGAACCTGATTCCTCTGTGTGGTCTTTTGCATTTACTTTTAAAAGACATGTCATCTAGAGCCTCTCTCTGAGCCTCACACTTTCATGTTCTTATTGTGGATAACATGAAATTCAGACATTTTCTTTCAAGAGCTTCTCCGTCAAGACAATGGCTCCCCTAACAACTCCCTGATGCAGTTGGTTGGACCAGATCAGAGGTTGTTCTATTTTCTCCAGCATTTGGTACTCACAATAGACTGTCTATCCACTCCATAGCTCACATACACACAGACAAGCACACACAATCAACAGCTGGTCAGGAAAACAGAAATCACTGTAACACTTCAAAATACAAAGGATTTAATACAGGGAAGTGGTTGCAATAGGAGTTGGATGACTAAAAGAGGATAAAAGGAGCTCTGAGGTAGCCCAGAGAGAAAGCAGTTACCACTCTAAGGCTAGAAGAAGAAGAGGAAGAGGCGGGGCTACACAAACCTGTAAGCTTGGACAAGGAGCCTTCGGCTGGTATCTCTCAGTGGGTCTGAAAACACTGGTGCTTAGAGTGCTTACGTAATTAGAGGTTAGAACCAACGTTTGCTGCTAGGGCACCCCACTGCCTCACCCTGTAGGAATGGGGTAATAGGAAGAGAAGTCCCTTCACTCCGCCTCCCATTTTCCAGTCTCTCTCTAGGGCCTCTATTGGCAGATCCTAAAATAGAAACCCCTTGGCAAAGGAGTCTTAAAAATGTAGTTTGCAGAGTCCCATGGCAGTATCATAGAGGCACATAGGAGAGTTGACTTGGAGCTGAGAGAAAATAGGTAAGTAGCCATCCCTACATCAAACTTCCTGTCTCTTCCATAGCTAGCTCCAGCCTCTACTCTTCATTATCCTGGCACAAATATAATTGAAAGAATAGAAATTAGTATCATTACAGCCTCCCCAAAGCCCCAAACATCGAATGACTTTCCTGGGTCATAATGCTACTGTCATAGCCATGACTGTTTCCCCTAAGATAAGGTGACTGACATTGGACAAGTTGAATAAACTCACTGACAGTTCCCTCTTCTGAGTTAACTACATCTATCTTGGAAGGGAATTGGAAGGGAAGATCAAGTATACAAGTAGAGCAGTGATTTTCAACCTTTTTCATCTCATGACACATAAACTAATTACTAAAATTCTGTGGCACACCAAAAAAATATATTGTTTTCCCGATCTGACAATAAAAGGTATAATTTTGATTCAGTCATACTGTATGGCTATTGTTGTGTTGACTGTTATCTTTTTTTTTTATTTGACAATCTAAGGGCATAGAGGCCAGTGCCCTTGACTAAATAGCATGTTTTAAAAAATCTTGCAACACACTGATTGAAAATTGCTGAAATAGATCATCTGAATAAAGGGGCTTAGCACATTGCTTGTCCTGTGATAGACACACAATAAATATTAGTTGACTTCCTTCTTTTCCTCCCTTATTCCTCATCCTTCCTTGTGAAATGAAAGGCTTTGTAACTTGTTACTGGAATTTCAGGCATCAGTAAATACCTGTGAGATCACTGGGAGGGAAATGTTTCCTTTTAGCTAAAGAGGTTTTACCAGTCCAGTAGTGAGATTCTCAAGAGTTCCAAGGAAGAGACACACAAATTGCTTATAAGGATAAATCTGTTGCAAGGATACCTGGGAAACAGAAAGGAAGGTCTTACAATACTTCCCTGCTCGGGAATGTGGGGCGGACTTCACAAGAAATTGGGAAAATCTGCCTAACTTTGCTAGGGACAAGAACTTTTGTTTAAGTGACCTGCCTTTCCTTTGCTTAATTGGCATTTGTATTTCCACAAAATTGTGGATTTAAATGGTTCCTTTTGTCCCCCTAGGTATTAAGCATTGCTGTTGAGCAGAGTTAACCTCAAGTCATCTCAAAGATTACTGGCCTTTCAAACTCAGGCTACCTGTGGTTGATTTCAGCTCACGCACCTTTCTCTGTACAATCACTGTGCTAAGGTAGAAAGGTCCAGCCTGGTCTGTGAAAGGACTTCTCTGAATTCATTCACCTCAAAACAAAAGGCCATCCAGGCATTTCCTCTCAAATCAGACCTCATTGGCTTTTCCTTCTATCCTGACATAAAGAAACGTTTTCTACTTCTCCCTTATAAATACCCAGTCTCAGAACTACTGTCATTGAACAAGGGCTTCAGGAAGAACTCTGAGCAGAGGCCACCAACGTGAGATTTCTAGGATAGAAGATACCCTGTCTCTTGCTCATGTTATTACATGGTTCTCAGAAGTGAGGAACAAAGGAAAGGAGAAACTATACCTACATCTCTGAACTAACAGTTAAATAAATGTGACATTATTAACAGGAAAAGAGATAACCATGATAGGGCTTGCTTGTGGTGAATTAACTGTAGGAAAATCAAAGAAGATGCTTGTGGAGTGTCCAAACACATGGTATAGTGGTAATGGCTTAAAATCAGAGAATGAATGAGAGTTTTATTTTTAGTACCATGATTCCTAAACGTTTTGATATCATAGATTACTTTGAGCATCTAATGAGAGGTATACACACTCAGAAAAAAAACCACAAAGGAATAGATTTTCAGAACTCCAGCTCAAGTTGCACCTCCCCACCTCATCTAGTGAAAATATATATAAAAAGAGAAAAGTCTGAGCACTGGATCTGTACTGCATTAGAACTTAATCTTCTCTCCTCTTGTAGTTCACCTTCCTCACCCCAAACAAGCTAAAATTTTACGTGTGCCAAATAGCTTCCTGCCCAGAAATGCTTCTGAGGGATAATGAGAAACAAAGCAGGGCAATTCAATAATAAGAGTTCCTGACCAGCGCCAGCAAGAAAATGACCCAAGGTGTCCATTTTCTCAATTACTGCAATGCTCATTTTCTCGTTGGATGGACAAGTGCCCCTGAGAAAACCTTGAGGCTAATTGTATATATACTGGCATATACAGTGTGCCCCAAGCCCAGAGGCAGCAGCTAGCAATTATATTCCACTGATTAATGTGCAATCCTAAATTTACAGGCTTGATGGTCCAAAGAGGCTCCCTGCTATGTGAGATAATGAATAGAAAATTGTCGGAATAATTAGCCAAGTCAGACCTCACAGGTATACCTTTAAAAACAAACAAACAAACAAACAAAAATGCCTGTCCTTCAGCAGAATTGGAGATTGAAAGATGGGATGTGGAGAAAGGATGGTATAGTCAAATATTCCTTTGTGCCTTTTTTGCTTCATTCAGTTTACTGACCATACTCTGTCTGTGGTGAATACAGTGCTGCAACTCTCAGATACTCGCTCCTTCAGGGTACCAGGACTTATTGCTCTTACACCAGCCTCTAGAAGTATTACTATGACTGTAATCAGCCCTCTCCAGAATTTGCCCTCAGCTGAAGACAGCTGCCTTGCCCAAGGTCAGGCTATCCATCCAGGAAGGGATAGGGTAGCCCTCATTCAATGACAGGCCGATCCCAGGTTATAAAGGCCTGGCCCACCTTATCAGAACAAGATCCAAATCAGCAGGACCAACCCATTGTCTAAGCTCCCTAAGAGGGTGACTGACGCTTTGGCTGAGACCACATTGCATACCACCTTCTCCCTCTGATGACTATTGTTCCTAGTTCTTTCCCTGAGGACACTCCTAGTAATCTTCCTACACACTAATTGTTAACGGAGTCTGCTTCCCAGAAACTACAACTTGCAATAATGTCAAATCACACATTGGTGTCAGGATTACTATATAAAGAAATAACCTTGCCCTAACTGTTTTGGCTCAGTGGATAGAGCGTTGTCCTGCGGATTCAAGGGTCCCAGGTTCAATTCCGGTCAAGGGCATTACCTTGGTTGTGGGCACATCCCCAGTAGGGAGTGTGCAGGAGGCAGCTGATCGATGTTTCTCTCTCATCGATGTTTCTAACTCTCTATCCCTCTCCCTTCCTCTCTGTGGAAAATCAATAAAATATATTTTTTTTTAAAAAGAAAGAAATGACCTTGACACAAGGAATAGTCTATTTAATTCAGCCTAATGAATATTTTTGTATGCTTACTTTCCACAAAGCGGGGGAGAAGAATGAAACTATGCTAAAGTAAGTTTTTCCTTGAAATTGTTTTCCCTTGAAAATTGTTTTATTGGTGTTTGGTTTTGTTTAGTTTGGTCTTGTGAATCAAATATACATAACTAATGTCTAAGGTGATTCTTCCAAAAAATTTTACCTCCTTTATAAATTTTCTCATTGTTTAAACTAAAAACACAAAAACAAACAAACAATACAGGCTTTTAAAAAATACCCCAAAAGAGAAACTGCTGGTATGTAAGTCCATAATATTTTATGTTACACTTGAAGTTCATAATTATGTGTACAGCTTGACTATAACTTCAAATAGATCAGAGGAAGGCATAAAAGGACTTTATAGGTCACCTATAAAGGTGATATATGATGTAAATGTTGTTATACATTGTCAATACAATGAAGAACACTATGATTTCTATGAACTATAAAGACCAAGAATGGTGAACTGAATGAATTACCCATCATAAAGGATGGCCCACTGTTCCAGTGTTATATGAATAGACTTTAATGCAGGTGTACCCCATTAAGTGAACCTAGTATATGAAAATATAAATTGCTATAAGGGAGGGAGAGTAATTTTAAAAAATTCACTACAGGGGTTTTTTAAAATTTCATAAAAAATATGTCCCAAATTTTAAAATATATTTATACAGCATTCAACTTTTTATCTTATAGATATGTTTCAGCATTTAAAATCCCTTTTTGTCCCGATCTTCTATAAATATTATAAATTGTATCACTGTTTTTACTTTTTATATTGTAATACTGTAATTTGTGATAAATATATATTTGGTTTTTATCCTCTTTTCTGACACACAACACCTAAAACCCTTGGAATTTCTTAAGTGATGAGAGCAATAAAGGTGTCTTGTTATGTTAATGAAGAGAATTTTGGAAAGCACCTAAGGAAGGGGCTGCTTCCCAGGAGAACCAGTCACTCCCCTGACCTCCTGGGAGAAAAAAAGGGGCTAGAGGTTAAATCAATCACCAATGACCAATAATTTCATCAATCATGCCCTTGTAATGAAGCTGCTATTAAAACCCAAAAGAATGGGGTTCAGAGTTTCCAGGTTGGTGACATGTAGTGATTTGGGGAGAATGGTGTTCTCTGAGAGAGTATGGAAGCTCAGAGCCCCTTTCCACATACCTTGTCCTATGCATATTTTTGTTCCTAAATTCAATCCTTTTGTAATAAACCAGTAATCTAGTAAGCAAAATATTTCTCCAAGCTCTAGCCAATTGATTGAACCCAAGGAAAAGGTCATGGGAACTACTGATTTATAGCCAACAGGTCAGAAGTACAGGTAACAACAACCTAGGCTTAGGAATAGTGTCTCAAGTGGGGGTTGTGGGAAGGAGAGAGACAGTCTTATAGGACTAAACCCTTAACCTGTGGAATGTAATGGCTACTTTCAGTTAGATAGCATGAGAGCTGAATTGAGTTGTATTCTCAAGACACACCCTCCCCACACACACATTGGAATTGGGTCCAAGAAATCAAATGATAAACCTACACATAACACTCCCTCTTCTGCCCCTTACCAACATTGTGACCTTACAAGGGTCATTTACTCATTCGAAGCCTCAGTTTCCTCTTCTGTAAAATGGAGTTGGAAATAGCTAGCTGAGAGCTGTTGAGATGACTAATGAGAAATATATGAGAAAATGTCTCACAATCTTCAGTGGTTATTGTTTGTTTTCCATAATGTAAAATGTTTGATAAAATTTTTCCTATACAGATTTAAAAAAAAAAATTTCCAAATGATGCAATGATTTAGGACACATTCAAATCCCTTTTAGCTTACAAATCCCTTATATATATACTAGCGTTCCCGTTGCAGGAAGATTCCTGTAATAAGGCTTCCTGCTGCACTATACCCCGCCCCGCCTGCTCTCCTCCCTTCTTCCCCTGCCCCGCCTGCTCTCCTCCCTTCTCCCCTGGCCCCACCTGCTTTCCTCCCTTCTCCTCCGCCCCGCTTGTTTGCTTCTCCGCAGCTTTGCTCCCTTCTGCAGCTCTTGGCTTCTTTCTACGCTGTCTTGATATGCAAATTAACTGCCATCTTGGTTGGGGTAATTTGCATACTCGCCCAGATTGGCTGGTGGGCGTGGCTTGGCTGGTGGGCATGGCTTGGGCATAGTGAAGGTGCAGTCAATTTGCATATTACTCTTTTATTAGGTAGGATTAGAGGCCCGGTGCACAAAATTCGTGCATGGGGGGTGGTGTGTCCCTCAGCCCAGCCTGCACCCTCTCAAATCTGGGACCCCTCGAGGGATGTCCGACTGCCCGTTTAGGCCCGATCCCACCGGGACCGGGCCTGAACGGGCAATCGGACATCCCTCTCACAATCCAGGACTACTGGCTCCCAACTGCTCACCTGCCTGCCTTCCTGATTGCCCCTAACCACTTCTGCCTGCCAGCCTGATCAACCCCTAACCACTCCCCTGCCAGCCTGATTGATGCCTACCTGCTCCCCTGCCAGCCTGTTTGCCCCTAACTACCCTCCACTGCAGGCCTGGTCACCCCTAACTGCCCTCCCCTGCAGGCCTGGTACCCCCAAACTGCTCTCCCCTGCAGGCCTGGGTCCTTCCCAAATGCCCTTCCCTGCAAGCCTGGTTGCTCCCAACTTCCCTCCTCTGCCGGCTTCATCATCCCTAACTGCCCTCCCCTGCAGGCTTGATCACCCCCAACTGCCCTCCCTTGCAGGCCTGATCCCTCCCAACTTCCCTCCCCTGTTGGCCATCTTGTGGCGGCCATCTTGTGTCCACATGGGGGCAGCCATCTTGTGTGTTAGAGTGATGGTCAATCTGCATATTACTCTTTTATTAGATAGGATAGAGGCCTAGTGCATAGGTGGGGGCCGGCTGGTTTGCCCTGAAGGATGTCCCAGATCAGGGTGGAGGTTCCCTTGGGGCGTGGAGCAGCCTGGGCGAGGGGCCTGTGGTGGTTTGCTGGCCAGCCACACCCCCTGGCGACCCAAGCAGAGGCCCTGGTATCTGGGTTTATTTATCTTCTACAATTGAAACTTTGTAGCATGGAGCAGAGCCAAGCCTTCTGCTCGCTCCATGGCAGCAGCCATTTCCGTTGGGATTTATGCATCTTCTATAATTGAAACTTTGTAGCCTTAAGCCAAGGCCTGGGTCGGCCAGAGTGTGCGAAAAGCTTAGCTTCCTCCATCGCCGGTGACAACCCTAGCCTCCTGCTCTTTCCAGCTCTGTGGCTGCCGCCATTTCTGTTTGGATTTATTTATCTTCTATCATTGAAACTCTGTAGCCTTGAGTGGAGCCCTAGGCTGGCAAGGGCAGGCGGAAAGCTTGGCTTCCTCCATTGCCAGGGAAACCCAAGCTTCTCTCCTGCGCTCTGTGGCCATAGCCATCTTGGTTGGGTTTATTTGCATATTTCCTCCTGATTGGCTGGTGGGCATGGCTTGTGGGTGTAGCAGAGTGATAGTTAATTTGCATATTACTCTTTTATTAAATAGGACTAGAGGCCCGGTGCATGAAATTCGTGCACGGGGTGGGGGGTGTCCCTCAGCCCAGCCTGCACCCTCTCCAATCTGGAACCCCTCAAGAGATGTCTGACGGCCCATTTAGGGCAGTCGGACATCCCTCTCACAATCCAGAAATGCTGGCTCTCAACTGTTCCCTCTCACAACCCAGGACTGCTGGCTCCCAACTGCTTGCCTGTGTGCCTGTCTGATTGCCCCTAACCACTTCTGCCTGCCAGCCTGAACACCCCCTAACCATTCCCTTGCCAGCCTGATCAATGCCTAACTGCTCCCCTGAAGACCCTATTGCCTCTAACTGCCCTCCCCTGCTGGCCTGGTCACATAAAACTGCCCTCCCCTGCTAGCCTGGTTGCCCCTAACTGTCCTCTCCTGCTGGCCTGGTCACTCTCAACTACCCTCCCCTGCTGTCCCAGTAACCCCTAACTGCCCTCCCTTGCCAGCCTGGACGCCCCCAACTGCTCTCCCCTGCCAGCCGGGTTTCCCCCAACTGCCCTCCCCTGCAGGCCTGGTCCTTTCCAACTGCCCTACACTGCCCACCCCGTCACCCCTAACTGCCCTTCCCTGCCGGCCTGGTCACCCCTAACTACCTCTCCTGCAGGCCTGGTCCCCCCAATTTCCCTCCCCTGTAGGCCTGGTCCCCCCCAACTGCCCTTCCTGCAGGCCTGGCCCCCCCCAACTGCCCTCCACTGCAGGCCTGGTCCCCCCCAACTGCCCTCCCCTGCAGGCCTGGTCCCCCCCAACTGCCCTCCCTTTCCAGCCTGGTTGCCCCCAAATGCCCTCCCCTGCAGGCCTGGTTGCCCCCAACTTCCCTCCTACTGCAGGCCTGGTCCCCCCCAATTTCCCTCCCCTACAGGCCTGGTGTCCCCCCCCCCAACTTCCCTCCCCTGCAGGCCTGGGTTTCCCCCAACTGCCCTCCCCTGCAGGCCTGGTCCCCCCCTACTGCCCTCCCCTGCAGGCCTGGTCCCCCCCAACTGCCCTCCCTTGCCAGCCTGGTTGCCCCCAACTGCCCTCCCCTGCTGGCCTGATCGCCCACAACTGCCCTCCCCTGCTGGCCATCTTGTGGTGGCCATCTTGTGTCTACATGGGGGTGGCCATCTTTGACCACATTGGGCGGCCATCTTGTGTGTTGGAGTGACAGTCAATTTGCATATTACTCTTTTATTAGATAGGATATTTTAACCCAAACAGAGTATTTTTAAAAATGAAACTTTTTTACCCTTTTATAAGTAATGTCCTGATACAGAACAACTTATTATCTCTTTCCAAAATGACCAAAGATAAAAGATAAAGGACTGCTTTGAGATTAAGAATATCTACATGAGTCTGTTCTTTCTAAATACATAATGCTCTTTTTACATATTAGGGGTTGGGGGAAAGACTCATGAGAAGAGGCAACAGCCTCACTAAGCAACCCAAGCATTTTGTAATATAAGGATCTAACAAGTGTAATAGGCCTTGAATAATCCTTCTAGAAGAATCTCTGTACTGTGCTTAGTAAATAATTTTAACTACTGGGATCATTTGCTTTAACGCTGAATTTGCTGAAAAGCCTCAGGCACAATTTTAGCAGTGTCCCAAACCACTGTAATTGGGCAATTAGTGCTTAATGATATAGAGGAAGGGTGCAGCTCTATCCTACATAAAATTGAAAGAAAAGTAGTGCTTGAGCTGTTAAGACCATGGAGGCATGCATTTTCCACTGTCAGCATTGCAGGTTTTGTTTTTATTGTTGTATTTTAGCAACAAAATTATATTTAATCTAAAGACAGTGAGTCAACATTTCGAAGCAAAATGTACCAATGGGAGACACTTTGATATTAATGTCTATTGAGAAGTCTAGTTGAGTTCACAGCATATTTTTGGGTTTAGTAAACTTTCTTTTACTTTTTCCTAGTCCTGTTTCATGCATGACACTAGGATTAAGTATGTTTTGGAATGCTATTGTTTTAACACTTTTCTAGTTTAGGACTTTTCTCCTTTACAGAGGCCAATATTTCTGTCAAAGAAACTTCAGGAAATGGTTTCTTGATTCAAATTTAATTACCACAATGCCTATATTGTGACATTTTGAAATATTCAGCTATACTGCATTTCAGTGCCAATGCACTCTGAGGCACCAGGAACATAGAAATTACATATATATATATATATATATATATATATATATGTATATATATATATATATATGTAAAAATTACAACCCCCAACATGTAAAAATTACATATATATATATATATATATATATATATATATATATATATATGAGGGTGGAGAGAGACTACAACAATTTATATAACTAGTTTATATGACATTAAGATTATTTTTGTACATTTAAAAAATATGTTTTTGTTGATTTCAGAGATATGAAGGGAGAGGGAGAGAGAACAACAATGGTGAAATAAAATCAATGATCGTCTTCCACCTGCATGATCCTCACTGGGGATCAAGCCCACAACCCAGCATGTGCCCTGACCAGGAATCGAACCATGACCTCCTGGTTCATGGGTTGACACTCAACTACTGAGCAACTCTGGTTGTGCAAGGTTATTCTTTTGTAAGGTTGATGTGAAATGACCTTTCATGGATGAACTGTTCTTCTGAAAAGTGATAAACAGAAGCAGTAATTCATACAAAGATCATAAAATTAAAAAAAAAACAAAGAACTCCTTTTCTCTTGAGAAATCTGATTTAGAAGCAGAATTCAAACTAGTTCTGGCTTATAATCCACTCAGAACTAGTTAAAATAAAATTACTATTATCCACGGTGATAGTAAATCACAATAAATATTGTTAAATAATTACATACCTAAAAAATCATTCAATTTACCAACATAAATATACAGGAACAAAATAGTTTTTTAATACATTTGAGAACTCATGCATCCAAATAAAGGCCAGAAAGCCCAGGGTGGAATCTCAGCTCCCATTTGCTAACTGTACATCTCAACAATGTGTAATTCTCTGTTTCCTCATCCATGAGTTTGACATAGGAAAGCCTGCCCTTTACTCAAAATACAGGGTATTAATATGAAACCCTTTTATGAATTATAAATGCTGTACAAATGTGGGGAAGTAAATTGGCTGCCATTCAAGGTATCTTCTTGCCACAACCTAGGCTTAGGAATAGTGTCCGAAGTGGGGGGTTGGAAGGAGAAGAGAGACAGTCTTATAGGACTAAAGCCTTAACCAAGGTGGGGTTCAGGATCTGAAGGAGGGGCCGATGCACAAATGAAAATGCTATACAAGAAATATGAATTTAGAAGGCATGGCGGGCCATGTGGAGACCTCTTTCTTGAAGAGGCACCCCTGAGACTGGGTCCCGTAGGCTTTTTATTCAGTTTTATATACACATCTTGCCCTCTAGCAATGCATACAGGCATATCAAAGGTAAAGTTTGGTAAACAGTAAAAGGATTATCAGGTTAGGGAATTGCCTTGAGCCATCACTATCTCAAAAGATGAGGTGCTTAGCGTCAGCCCTGCTAACGCCCAAGGTCCATCGGCCTTCCACATTCCTTGGTACATTCTCATGATAGTATCGGCAGTGGATGGCTTCCTCCATCTTCTTATAAAGCCACATATATTTACTTTATTTTTTTACATCTCTACAATGTTTTAATTATCATCATTTGTATCATGTTAGTCAGTTGAGTACGTAAAGCAATCAAACCAAATGACATTGCTTGAAAGTTAAAAATTGTGTAGGGAGAAACAAAGATTTTCTTTCTTTCTTTTTTTAATTCTTTTTGCATTCTGCACAAAGAAAATGAATGAAACTTAAATGTGAAGGAATTCCTTACAATTAAATCCACATTTTACACATTTATCTTACATGTCAGTGAAAATTCACCAACTATTATGAAATAGGACAAAGTATATAACAAAGAAACCAAAAAAATCTCATAAAAATATATCCAAGCATGAAAACTATTGTACTCTTGGTGTCTCCTTGGATAAATGCATCCACATACTTATTCTTCAGTTGCCCATTTTACATATTCTTTGGTTGCTCCAAAACTATGTAATCATCCAGACAAGCCAGGACCCCTCAATAAACCCCTCCAGAATTTAATTTTACCATTGGTCATCCAATGATTTTCTTTAAGAATTTGCTTCCACGGACTCATTTTAACAATTCTGATCAGAAATATGGAAGGTAGAAAACCTGAGTTCTAATCCCAGCTCTGCTACTTAATTAGCTGTGTGCCTTGTATAATTCACCATTATTCCACAGGTTCCTCATGTTGGGGCTGAGAGCTGGAATCCACACACTAGGCGACCCACAAGCCCGGCCTCCACCACCAATGGGATGAAACCAAAACCCACCTATACTTACTTTAAAAGCACAAAAGTTTTAAAAATAAATAAATAAAAGTACAAAAGTTTCAGACACATAGGTCATCTTAGAAGTGTACTCACCCGAAATTCTACTGAACCAAACTTCAGATGGTGCTGACTGTGCCTGATAAAGAAAAGGAATGTGTTGAAATTTGAAAAATAAAACCAAGAAATTCTATGTCTGGACCTATTTTAAGGTAAAAAGTAAAAACTAAATTCCTGAATTAGAGAACATGCCCTTAGCAACAGAAAAGTGTGCCAAAGACAAAATACATGACTCCCCACTCTAATCCAAATCCTTCATGTTGTTGTTTAGGTGGAGATTTCAGATATTTATTAACCAAATGGGAGCTAGAAGGGCATTCTTAGAAATATACCATATGGCTGGCTATATGCCTTTTTATTTTATTTTATTTTATTTTATTTTATTTTATTTTATTTTATTTTATTTTTTAGCTATGTGCTTCTTGAACAACATTCTAATGCCAATACCCAAGTCCCTAAATAACCTTTTTTTCTTTAATTAGGTTTTGTCAAAGTAATTTTGAATTAGAAGACTGCTTTGTTTCCTCAAAATATCTAGGAAAACTAAGTATAAGTGGGTAATTCCAGTGTGAAAACCAATGTATTGATCACACCATCCCTTGTGATTCAGACCCCTTTCAAACAGAAATATAATATAGCTTTACGTGATATCAGAGCTCAAACTCAAGATTAAAAATTGAATTGTCCTTCACATGACTGTCTCTGGTAACTGAACACCTAAAGCAGCAGTTCATTACCTAAAATCTATGGTCTTACATATGATTTTGGAGCGTATCAAGAATGCTCCAAAATCATATGTAAAATATTTGTAAATATGAGCACTTTCCTGGAGAGAATCTGTTTCTGTCATTAGACCCTCAAGATGATCCAAGGCAAATATATGGTGACAAAAGATGATGTATCATAGAAATGTACACTTGAAAACTATATGACCCTATTAATCAATATCAACCCCAATAAATTAAATTTTAAAAGAATAAATAATATTTCCTTAAAAATAAAAAATAATAAAATATTTTTTAAAAGATGATTCAAGACACAAAGGTACCTTAGGCTGAACAAGAGAGAGGATTTCAGGTTTATCAAAGCTCCTGTCAAAACTGCATTTTTATGTCTTTTATTCTATAAAGGACAAGTTGGCAAACAATCAGCAAAAGTTGCTCTTCCCTTATGTAAACATTTTTTTTTAACTTGGCTTGGCTCTTTAATTTCAAGTGATGATGAAAAGTCATGCATTAAACTGGGTCAGCCAGTAGTTTTTCAGCCACTGTATACATTCTGGACTCTAATTCATAAGATTGCTCAACTAAGCTCTCACTTGTTGGCACACAAAAATAAGTGTGAAGGTTTTTTTACAGTACTTTTAGGATTTTTAAATGATTTCTCTGATTGATGCATACTGACATTTTAATGATATTTTTAAAATATAAGCTCCTGGCTTCCGAAGCAAAGAAAGCATGACTGTAATGAAAAATTCCAATTAATAAAGCTGCCCCCATTGCTTCAGCTTAACACAGTAAAAACATTTGTGAACTAAAGTTAAAATAAAATTCTCTGGAACTGAAGCAAATGAAATCATTTTAGATTAGGAAAAATATTTCTCTCTCTTTTGAAGGCATTTTCTTTTTTGCCTGTACATGAAACTTTATAGAACCTCAAAATTAGTATCATAACTCAAACCAGTGAGTTTTAAAATATCTACTTTTTCAAATTAAAATAAGGAAAAATAGCTCTACGATTTAATAATGTTTGTCTTCAGAATGACAGAGTGCTATATCAATGGTAGTAATAACCAACATTGATACAGAACTTTCCTTTGGGAAAATCCTTTTCCAAAATTTTAATCTCTGCTCAATTTTTATTCATACAATAATATAATTTATCTTTCTCCTCCCCACTATTTTTTATCATGTCAACATCTTTCTAACTACTCTCACCAATCACCAATCTATGTTTCACAATATTAATGGAGTGATCACCCCCCCCAAAAAAAAACAAAAAAAACAAAACATGTTCATGATGATGGACACATTTAAAATCTTTCAGTGTCCCGTTATTAATTTTAGGACAAAATTTCAGTCTTTAATATTATAAAAAAGTATTTCCTGCCTTTCCAAATTCATCTTTCATTATTTCCCCAACATATCTTGCAAAATAATTGTACTTTAGTTCCCTAATTATATTACATTTGGCCTCATTTCTTTGACTTTGCACATGCTAATCCTTCTGCCTAAAACATTCTTCTCCAAATACAAAAATTAATAAAATCATAAATTTACAATTCCTAGTAAAATAACTTATTCAGGCAATGGTCAACAATGAATTTTAAAACCATTAAGCATAGGGTTGACCAGGAATAATACACTTTCACCATCTTAGCTTGCTGATATACTACCAGGCATTATTTACTTTCTGATGGGGTGGAACATGAGATACTCAGCAATGTTTATGAATAATTGTCTATAAAAATCTTTCTAACTTTTGGTCTATAGAAATAGACTAATAAATGACATCATGAGAACTATTTTATCAGATTTAGATAGTAGATATCTTGGGCTGAGTTTCCCCCAGCACCTAATCCTCACAGAAATATATGACTTTTGGGAGAAAAAGATGGTGACCGGCAAGAAGGTAGGGAGGGAGAGTGTGTGAGAGAGTAAGGGAGCAACAGAGGAGTGTGTGGACATGTGGTGTGTCTCTGTGTGTGTGTGTTTGTGTGTGTGTGTGTGTGTGTGTGTGTGTGTGTGTGTGTGTGTGTGTGTGAGCTAGGGACAGTTAGAGCCTGCAGGTCTTCCAGGGGGCTGCCAAACCAGGCAGTCTTAGACGGCAAAACCCTGCTGCCACCACAAACGCTCCGGGGCAGTCAGTACCAGCACAGAAACCATGCCAACTTGAAGAACAGAACTGCTTGAGACTAGGATCCTAGCCTCACCATCATCCAATCTGGTCTCAGATGCAAACAGGGACCCTACAGCCACTCGGGACAAAGACGTGCGACCACAGCTGCAGACTCACGGACACCAAGACTCCAGACATCCTGGCTGCCGACATCTATGAGTCACAGAGCCCATCCTCCTCCCCGCAGGCCTGCTGCAGCGGCAAAGGAACTGCTAGGCCAGCTCCTCGTAAGCAGGCCTCTGCCCACACAGGCGGCAGCGCTACCTGACTTTGAACTTGGGTGCACGGATATGGGGAGTCTGTTTCCCGCAGTGCGCACTTGGGTGACCAGACCCCACGCCCACACAGGGCAGCTGTGCCAACTGACTTTGATTCTGGGCGAGCGCACACGGAAGTCTGTTTCCCACAGCTCAGGAGTGAACCTCCAGCCAACACAGGGCGGCTGTGCAACCTGGTCCCCAAAGCAGACTAGGGATCCTGATTCTCCGCTTACGCGAAAGGCAGCACTGAGCACCAGTGACTTGACTCTGTTTCTCATCGCACGCATATGGGATCCCTGATTCCCAGTGCATGCACACTAAGAGCCAGTGACTCCAATTTTCAGCGCATGCACACAGAGGGACCCTTGGGGCGCGAGGCTGCACCAAGCAACAGAGACTCTGTTACTCAATTCTCGGCATGGGCACAGGGGGACTCTGACTCCTGGCGCACACTAGGGGACTCAGATTTTTGGCACATGCCAGCAGAGTTTCTTTTTCAGCGCTGCACAGGCAGAGTCCTTGATTCTAGGTGCACACACAAGGCCCCACTGAGCGCCGGTGACTCTGATCCTGGGCGAGCGTGGCTCCTACCAACCCACAGCAGCCACACGTCTTGGTGTCTGAGCTCTTCAGTGACACTTGGGTGGTGTGAAGCTCCCACTGCACATGGTCCAGGCCCCCGCAACTCAGGTTTGGACATTCTGGTGATAGAATGAGGAGACAACTAAACAATCCCCAGAGGAAAGAAAAAGAGGAATCGCCAAGAAAGGAAATGATTGAAACGGAGGCATGCAACATGACAGAAAAAGAATTCAGAGTAATGGTCGTACAGTTCATACACTGGGTGGATGAGAAAATCAACAATCTATACAAAAATCAGGAAGAAATAAAAAATGATATGGCTACAATCAAAAACACCATGGAAGGTTTCAACAGTAGACTAGAAGAAGCAGAGGACTGAATTAATGAGTTAGAAGATAAGGTAGAGAAACAAGCCCAATTTGAACAGCAACTGGAGAAAAAAAATAAAAAGCAGGAGGAGAGTCTAAGGGAGCTTTGGGACAACATGAAACAAGTAACATACTTGTTTAATAGGGCTGCCAGAAGGACAAGAAGAGCAGCAAGGATTAGAGAATCTATTTGAAGAAATTATGACAGAAAACTTCCCTGATATGGGGAAGAAAAAAATTACACAAGTACAGAGAGTCCCAAGCAAGATGAATCCCAAAATATCCACATGAAGACATGTCATAATTACAACAGCAAATGTTAACAACAAAGAGAGAATCTTAAAGGCTGCAAGAGAGAGACAGAGAGTTACCTACAAAGGATCCCCCATTAGATTATCAAATGATTTCTCAACAGAAACACATCAAGCTAGAAGGGAATGGAATGAAGTATACAAAGTGATGCAAAACAAAGGTCTGAATCCAAGAATACTCTATCCAGCAAGACTATCAATCAAAATTGAAGGGGAAATCAGGAGCTTCGCAGACAAAAAGAGGCTAAGGGAGTTTATCACTACCAAGCCAGCAATGCAAGAAATGCTAAAGGGAATGCTGTAAAAAGAAGAAGAAGAAAGGGAGGAAGGAACACAGGCATAAAGTACAGAAATGGCTACTAACAAGTACCTATCAATAATAACATTAAACGTAAATGGACTAAATGCTCCAATAAAAAGACACTGAGTGACTGAATGGATAAGAAAACATGACCCATATATATATACTGTCTACAGGAAACCCACTTCAGAACAAGGGATTCACACAGACTGAAAGTGAAAGGATGGAAAAATATCTATTCGGCAAATGGAAATGAAAAAAAAGCTGGGGTAGCTATACTTATATCTGACAAACTAGACCTCAAAGTGAAGGCTATAACAAGAGACAAGAAAGGCCACTTCATAGTTCTAAATGGATCTATACAAGAGGATATAACTCTGGTAAACATTTATGTATCCAATGCAGGAGCACCCAAATACATTAAAAAAAAAAAAACTTCTGGAAGATATCAGGGGAGAGATTGACAGCAATGCAATCATAGTAGGAGACTTTAATACCCCATTAACATCACTGGATAAATTCTCTAGACAAAAAATTAGTGAAGAAACATCAATCCTAAACGACTCACTAGATCAGATGGACTTAATTGACATCTTTAGAACATTCCACCCCAAAACTACAGAATATACATTCTTCTCAAGTGCACATGGGATATTTTCAAAGATAGACCACATATTAGGACACAGGCAAAGTCTCTCCAAATTCAAGAGGATTGAAATCATATCAAGCATCTTCTCAGATCACAATGGCATAAAAGCAGAAATCAACTACAGTAAAAACAATCACAAAAAATTCAAACACTTGGAGGCTGAATAGCATACTATTAAACAATGAGTGGGTTACCAAAGAGATCAAGAAGAAATAAAAAACATCCTAGGAACAAACAACAACGAAAACACAACAATCCAAAATCTTTGGGATACAGTAAAAGCAGTCCTGAGAGGAAAGTTCATAGCATTACAGGCCTATCTCAAAAAAAAACAAGAAAAACTGGTAATAAATGATCTAACTCTACATACAACTTAAAGATTAAAAAAAAAGAGAGAGAGAGCAACAAGAAAAGCCCAGGGTAAGCAGAAGGAAGGAGATAATAAAGATCAGAGAATAAAAACATGACCTGGAGACCAAAAAACAAACAAACAAACAAAAAACAACAAACATACAAAAGATCAATGAACCCAAAAGCTGGTTCTTTGAAAGGATAAACAAGATTGATGAACCTCTAGCCAGGCTCACCAAGAAGCAAAGAGAAAGGACCCAAATAAGCAAAATCAGAAACAAAAGAGGTGAAATAACAACAGACCCCACAGAAATAAGAAGAATCATAAAAAAATACTATGAGCAACTCGACTCCAACAAACTGGTCAACCTAGAAGAAATGGACATATTCCTAGAAAAATACGACCTCCCAAAACTCAATGAGGAGGAATAAAAAAATCTGAATAGGCCAATAACTATGGAGGAAATTGAAGCAGTAATAATAAAATAAAAAAACTTCCAACAAATGAAGGCCCTAGACTAGACGGCTTCACAGGGGAGTTTTATCAAACATTCAAAGAAAAAATAAAGCCTATCTTCCTCAGACTATTCCAAAAAATTCAAGAGGAAGGAGCACTTCCAAACTATTTCTATGAAGTCAGCATTACCCTAATCCCAAAACCAGATAAAGACAATACAAAAAAAGAGATTATAGGCCAATATCCCTCATGAACATAGACTCCAAAATCCTCAACAAAATTCTAGCAAATAAAATCCAGCATTACATTAGAAAGATCAATGACTAAGTGGGATTTATTCCAGAGATGCAAGGATGGTACAATATCTGCAAATCAATAAATGTAATACACCACATAAACAAACTGAGAGATAAAAACCATATAATCATATTCATTCATGCAGAAAAAGCACTTGACAAAATTCAATACTCTTTCTTGATAAAAACTCTCAGCAAGGTTGGGATAGAAGAATCATACCTCAACATAATAAAAGCCATATATGACAAACCCACAGCCAACCTCCTACTCAATGGGCAAAAACTAAAACCATTTCCCATAAGAACAGGAACAAAACAGGGATGCCCACTCTGACCACTCCTGTTCAACATAGTACTAGCCATTGCAATCAGACAAGAAGAAGAAATAAAAGGCATCCAAATTGGAAAAGAAGAAGTAAAACTGTCCTTATTCGCAGATGACATGATATTGTACATAGAGAACCCCAAAGACTTCATCAAAAAACTACTAGACTTAATAAATAAATTCAGCAATGTAGAAGATACAAAATTAACACCCAGAAGTCTATGGCTTTTTTATACACCAATAACGAACTCACAGAAAGAGAAACTTAAAAAGCAATCCCATTTACCATTGCAACAAAAAAATTAAGATACCTAGGAATAAACTTAAGCAAGGAGACAAAGAACCTGTACCCAGAAAATTTCAGGACGCTAAAAAAAAGAGATAGAGGAAGGCATGAACAAATGGAAGAATATACCATGTTCATGGATTGGTAGAATCAACATAATCAAAATGTCCATACTACCCAAAGCAATCTATAGATTCAACTCAATCCCCATTAAAATACCAATGGCATACTTCAAAGACCTAGAACAAATTCTCTAAAAATTCATCTGGAATTAAAAAAAGACCTCGAATAGCTGCAGCAATCTTGAGAAAGAACAATGTTGGAGGGATCACAATACCAGATGTCAAGCTATACTACAAAGCCACTGTTCTCAAAACTGCCTGTTACTGGCACAAGAACAGACATATATACCAGTGGAACAGAACAGACAACCCAGAAATCAACACAAGCCATTAAGTTCAATTAATAATTGACAAAGGAGGCAAGAGCATAAAATGGAGTTAAGACAGTCTCTTCAACAAATGGTGTTGGGTAAACTGGACAGATACTTGCAAATAAATAAAACTAGACCACCAACTTACACCATACACAAAAATAAACTCAAAATGGATAAAGGACTTAAACATGGGATGAGAAACCATTAAAATCTTAGAAGAAGCCATAGACAGCAAAATAGCAGACATTTGTCATACCGATATCTTTACCGATATAGCTCCTAGGTCAATGGAAACTAAGGAAAAAATAATCAAATGGGACTACATCAAAATAAAAAGTTTCTGCACAGCAAAAGAAACCATCAACAAAACAACAAGAAAGCCCACTGCATGGGAGAACATATTTGCCAATGTTATCTCTGATAAGGGTTTATTCGCCAAAATTTACAGGGAACTCATACAACTTAACAAAAGGAAGATAAACAATCCAATCAAAAAATGGGCAAAGGGCCTAAATAGACACTTCAAAAGAGGACATACAGAAAGCCAAAATACATATGAAAACATGCTCAAAGTCACTAATCATCCGAGAGATGCAAATCAAAACGACAATAAGGTACCATCTCACACCTGCCAGAATGGCTATCATCAACAAATCAACAAACGACACGTGCTGGCGAGGATACAGAGAAAAAGGAACCTTCGTGCACTGCTGGTGGGAATGCAGACTGGTGCAGCCACTGTGGAGAACAGTATGGAGTTTCCTCAAAAAACTAAAAATGGAACTCCCATTTGACCCAGTAATCCCACTTCTAGGAATATATTCCAAGAAACCAGAAACACCAATCAGAAAGGATATATGCACCCCTATGTTCATAGCAGCACAATTTACAATAGCTAAGATTTGGAAACAGCCTAAATGCCCATCAGCAGATGAGGGGATTAAAAAACTGGTACATCTACACAATGGAATACTACACTGCTCTCTGTAAAAAAGAAGGAATTCTTACCATTTGCAACAGCATGGATGGAACTGGAGAGCATTATGCTAAGTGAAATAACCCAGTTAGTGAATGATAAATAACACATGATCTCACTCATTTGTGGAATATAAAGAAAATTATAAACTGTTGAACAAAAATAGGTACAGAGGCAGAGAAGCATCGAACCGACTGTCAAACTACAGCGGGAAGGCAGGGGAGGGTTGGGGGAGTAAGAGATCAACCAAAGGACTTGTATGCATGCATATAAGCATAACCAATAGATGCAATAAACTGGGGTGGGGGGTGAGGGCAAGTGCCAGGGGGTAGGGGAGGCCGGGGGGAGGTCAATGGGGAAAAAAAAGGAGACATATGTACTATTATTTGTAATACCTTAAACAATAAAATAAATAAAATGTGAGAGAACTAAAAGAAAGAAATATATGACTTTTGAAAAAAATGTTAATTTGAATTGTTCCTGAACAAAATATAAAGAAATACAATTTTTTCTTGAGAACCCTCACCTTATTTACTTATTATTTATCTGATGTAACTATTTGTCGGTAGTATAACTGCTTATTTTCACTATCCTTAAAAGCACTGATACCCTTAAGATCAGAACTATCCTCCACTATCAAATATACCTATCAGCCATTTACAACTTCATGTGCAGTGAAGGTCATGTGCTCTTCTGGGAATTGCTTTATATGCTTCAACTTTACTATAGGATATAAAGTTGCCCCCTCCCCATTAAAAGAATTCAAGACATGTCTAAAACACATGCAACTGTTTTTCCTATTAGGACAAAAAGTCAGACTTATTTGGGTCAAATTAAAGACCCAAATTTGGAAGGAAAGAGAATTAAAATAGGTCCAAATTCAAGAGAATGTAATATTTACAGTAAGAATTTTGTGTTTTACCCTAAAAGTCTTTGTATATTATTTTTCCTACAAAAAGAAATATGTGTTTATAAGAACATTTCTGGTCACTCCAGAGCTGAGCTAAAATAACAGAAAAAGAAAAATGGAAATAAGCATTAAAAAGGATAATGTGGCCCTAATGGGCATGGCTGAGTGGTTAGAGTGTCAGCCTGCACACGGGAGGGTCTCGGGTTCGATTACCATACCTGGATTGTAGGTTCCAACCCACCCCCGACTGGAAAATGTTCGGGAGGCAACCAACTGATGTGTCTCTCTCATCTCTCTCTTTCTCTCTCTCTCTCTCTCTCTCTCTTCCCCCCTTCCTTCCACTCTCTCCAGAAATCAATATAAAAAATGTCCTCACTCTTTGGGTGAAGATTAAAAAAAAAGAAGAAGGATAATCTGAAAACATAATAAGCTTTACAAAAGCCACTGTAATGTAACCAATTCAAAACCTCCATTCTGCAATATGTGAAATCACTCTCTCTTAGGTCAATCAAGCATACATCAAGATACTTTTGTTTTGTGGGTGCTGCTACCCACTGTAAAAGGAATCCCAGGCAGGTAATGACTAGGCGTGCTTTCAAAATTGGTTTCTCATTCTAAATTTAATTTTACTTATCTAGTGTATTATCTACGTGTTTTCACTTCTGTTGAAACAGCCTGAGTCACTATTTTGATTTAAAATTTACAAAAGAAATGCTGTCTGCAGACACCTACCACTTGAGTCATTGATGTTTTTATAGCTAAATTCTTAAATAGACATGCAATCTGTAGCTGCCCAAAACTTGAGTCAGAGATGTTTTTATACCCCATTTTCTTATACAAACAAAAGGAAATTTTAGGGGTTTCCCCTTAATATTACACAAATAATTTTAAAGCATACACTATGAAAAACATTATGCTAGACTGAAATATAGGGTTAAATAAAACAATCTCTAACCTTAGGAGTGTGATGTCTAGTTGGGGAAATAAAACTCATTAATTTTATTGAACATGTATTGTGTTAAGGTAATGAATGCTAATGAGAAACAGGCTAAGTTCCCTTGAGAAGCATGGTGGTGGTGGTGGTGGTGGTGGTGGTGTGGGTGTGTGTAAATAACCTAAATTTACAGTACAGTGTAGTAATGTTAAAACAGAGTCACCCACAAGATGATCTGGGAGTGCAATGGAGGTGGGGGTGGGGAGGGAGAGTCATCCAGAGAGTTGCCTAGGTTAAATCTTAAAGGATGAGTGGGAGTTAGAAGTTTACCAGGTAAAATAATTCAGAATTAAGCAGGTTTTTAAAAAATGGGTAAAGGCAATCCAGAAGGTAGAAACAGCACAGAAATGAGGGTTGAATGAAATAGCCAGATATTTGAAAGATAGAGTCTGATCATTGCCAGAGAAAAGGTATCACCAAGGACTGCTACAATTTAAACCAGGTAGAAGTTAGTTGTAACTAGAAGGATCTGGGAAAGATTTCCTTGAAATGTGATATTTGAGGATGGGTAAGACCATGTAAGCACAAATTAAGGGGGTGAGGGCAGCAATAGGAAGAGAATTTCAGAAAGGAATAATACAGTCAATTTCAGCAAATTACAACTACATCTTAGGCAGGGCAAAATACTCTCGGGATCATATACCAATCTATTCCCACTTTATAGTAATAACAACAATAATAACGATAAAATAGTATTAATTTGTGGGATTGGTTATGGACACAGTTAGTCTATCAACAGGGGTGTGGATAGTTAGCAGCTACCTGTGGTGTCCTGCCGCACAGTCTCTCCGACCACCTCTGATTTCAGCCAAGCAGCAGTGAACAGCCCCATAGGAACCCAGACCCAAGTCCCCATAAGCATCTTCTCACTTCCTTCCTCAGAACCTTCCTGACTCTGTGCTGGGCAGCCCAGAAGTGTCCTAAAGCCCTCGGATCAATCCTCAAATACGTCAGGGTCATACACAGAGAGATCGAGGAATTCAAGGAAGGTGGGAAGGAATTGCCTAAGCTGAACCTTTAAGGATCTCAAGAGTTTTTAGGGGAGTCTGAGCCCCCATTCATCACAGCAGCATGTTCAATAACACACCCTCATATTGGATTTCCCTCATTCCTGCCTCACTCTCCTCACTCCCTCACTCTTGAACTCACTTCCCAAATAAACTACTTGTACGGGAGTTTTTGTTTTAGGCTCTGCTTCCTGGGAAGCCAAACCAAGACAAACTGATTCATATTTTTTAATTATAATGTATGCAAGTAAAAGGTCTACTTTGTTTTTGAAAAAGTATACTAGTAAACTAAAAATGCTAGTGAGCTAAATATATCTCTCTTCAAATTGTAGGGTTAAGCAAACAATTTACAACAAGTCAAACTGAAATGATTAAGCTAACTGAACAGCAATTTTTAATTTAAGAAAAGCAATATTAATGGGAAATGAAATGTAAAAACAATTTTAAAACTATACTATGATAACTAACAATATGTACTTCTGAAATTTTTCAATTACCTGGGAGCTTTGCAATTGCCAAGACAATGTGTCAGCCAGGTATGTTAACAGGAGAAATTCAAACCCTTACTGAACTTTCTTAATGCACTGGTGCTTACAAATACCAAATTTTAGAAATGCCTTAAGACCTCTCATAATAGTTCACTGGTAGGTAAGGCTTAGTCACATGAAAAGAATAAGGACTAGGGAATTGTGCATTATTTACTGACTAAAGGACAAAAGGACAAATCTGGATTTTTGGATTAGCTCTCAACCCACAAATTAAGAGGGTAAAAAAAAAATTTTTTTCCATTACACAAAGCTATCTATTGAGATGGGAATTTGTCCCAATGGAATCTGAGTTGTTATAAGTTTGCACACACACAAAACAAAATGTGTAAGGAGCATTATTCACTTGCCTGTTTTGAAGAGGGAAAGTATTTTGAAATATAAAGATTCTTCTGAGGAGACCTTAGGAACCAAGTTTTGTTTATTTGAAACTGTCAGTAGCCAAAAATAACCTCTGAGGCATGGGGGATTCCCCAGAAGGCTGCTGAACAAAGCAAAAGCTTTGTCAAGGGAAATGTAAGGCATGTTTGTAGGCGGAAATGACCCGTGGACTTTTCTCATTAACTAGAGGCCCGATGCACCAAATTTGTGCAAGAGTAGGCCTTCCTTCCCCCAGCTGCTGGCACCGGCTTCCCTCTGGCACCCGGGACCCGGGCTTCCTTCGCAGCCCTGGCTTTGTCAGGAAGGTCGTCCAGAAGCACGTCTGGTCTAATTAGCATATTACACTTTTATTATTATAGATAGGATTGGTTTCCTTCCTTCAGTAATGTGCACCCTGCATAAATCACCAAAAGAGTCATGTCCCTATTCTTTCTAGTGAGTATACTTTTCTAGTGGAGACAATATAGAAACAAGTACACCCACCCAGAACTAGAAATTAGGATAGTTGCTAGGAAGGACAAGTATAAGGAGAAGAAGGGAAGAGACCAAATTTAGATTAAGGTCAAGGAAGCAACCTGTATGCTGAATGGGTCCAGAGGATTTCACCAGATGAAGAGAATACTCAAGCACTAATTTCACAAAGCAAAAAAAAAAAGAGTTTAGTTAGTTCATGGAGGATTTTTTAAATTAGCAGGTAGGAACATAATAAGTAAGGCCAATGTGGCTCAAGAGGAAGCTGGAGAGGTGGGTTGAGACTAAAGATGTGGCTCCTTGAAGGCCATACTGAAATGCTTGGACTTTATAGTAAACTAGAGGCCTGGTGCACGAATCTCGTGCACTGGAGGGGGGGGGTCCCCTCAGCCTGGCCTGCGCCCTCTTGCAGTCCGGGACATCTTGCTTCTTACCGCCCACCTGCTCGCTGCTCCTTAATACTTGGCTTGCTGCTCTTTAACGCTGCTACAGAGGCAGGAGTGGCTCCCGCCACCACCACTGTGCTCACCAGCCATGAGCCTGGCTTCTGGCTAAGCAGTGCTCCCCCTGTGGGAGTGCATTGACCAACTGAGGGCAGTTCCTGAATTGAGTGTCTACCCGTGGGTGGTCAGTGCGCATCATAGGGACTGGTCGTTCTGCTGTAACAGTCGCTTAGGCTTTTATTATATAGATTAGTAAATGCAGTGAGGATTGTAGAAACCATCTTACCTAAACTTCAGCCAAATGCAAAAAAAAAAAAAAAAGAACATCAATAGCTTCCCTGGCAAAGACTTGATTGTGTCCTTTCTTCTCATGCCACAACTGTCATGGAATTTCATAATAAAACAGCCAGTTTTCGTGATGGATATCATAACTGTACCGAATTAACGTTGTGATTTACCTTGACTTAATAGAACAGGGTTGTAAGATGGATTCAGGGCAAGCCCAGAGATCTGTGGGCTGTGCTGAGCTCCTGGGGCTCAATGGGGATGGATCAGAGTGGCACTGGCATAGTTCTGTGGAGCAGTTGACACTTCTCTTCAGAAGACAATGCAGCAGGGACCACGCCCAAAGTATGGAGTTAGGTGAGGGGGGTGGAGAGGGAAGGGTGTTAACCTTATCCTTTGATATCTACCAGATTCTAGGCACTTTGCGAGTTTTCTTTGTAACCTTCACAACCACCTTATGAATGAAGTACACTCACTTCCACGTCTCAGATGAGGAAAAGGAGAACTTTGTCTTATCTTTGCATCCCCCTCTAAACATCTACCCAGAGCAGATCGTCGATCTTGTTCACTAGTTGATGAATTGACCAGACTTTGACCATTATGTATTCTAAAAAAAAATTTTTTTTTAATTTAAAAAGCAGTGAGCTTATTAAATACCACTTGTGAATCAATTAGGCCAAGGGAATGTTTCTGATAACTGTGAAAGGTGGGGATTTGGCTGCAGAATCAGGCAAAGGCTTGTTTGTGTCCCCCGCCCCCCCCACCCCCACCCCCACCCCGGGGCATAGCAGTACTGTCTTCAGGCGGAAGGAAAGTGCCCGCTGAAAGTGTGAAGACCTTGAGAAAAGTAGGCTCCCGCCCTTACCACATCCTTGTTTCTTTGAGTTTGCTGCCAGTAAACTGCCACTAGGTGTCCTCAAAGTAAAACAATCACAGGAGAACAAGTCCTTCAGATGCCTAAGAACTAACTTGACTTTTTTAAAAAAATTTCTTTATTGATTAAGGTGTTACATATGTGTCCTTATTCCCCCATTACTCCCCCCATCCCCCCCCCCCACTCATGCCCTCACGCCCCTGTTGTCTGTGTCCATTGGTTATGCTTTTTTTGTTCACGTTCTTTGAGTTCTGGGCTTTAAGGGACAGAGTAACATTTACGAATTAAACATGAACACTTGACCTCTGGTGTTATGTTAAAAAAAAAAAAAAGTCATTTAACTGTTCATTGAGAGGTTAAATGAGGACCTGTACTCTGCTTCAGGAAGGCAGGCCAAGACTTCCTAGGCTAGGGGCATGGGAAACACTGTTCCCATTACCAGGGGCCGGAGCGCACTGCACAGGAGGGAACACCTAGGCGCCAGCTCACCATGGCTCCCAGCTACTGGGAGATTTCAAATGTCCAGAAACTGTGCTCTGGGAGATTTTTAACGACTAAACATCTTAACAAACACAGACTTCTCACCATTGGTCTCTGCAGGCTCAGGGCCCCTTTCCTCCTCACCTGCCTTCCTATTCCCTTCTCTCCAGTTCTTTCCCCCACCTGTGCCTCTTCTGTCTTTCTTCTTCCATTTTCTCCCTCTAGTAACCATTTTGACACAGAATACCAACTTCCTGGTTGTGAACTTTTATACATTCAACTTAAGTAAGTACTTGCTCTGGTCTTAGAGAATCAAGAAGGGGGGCAATAGGTAAAAACAGACAAAAAAAAAAAAGAATATTAGAATACAGGTATCTATCTGCACCTGTCCAAAATGTAAGAAGGAAAATTAGCCCCTCCTCCCCCCAGGAGAAGGGGGTGATAAAAGCCACAGAGGTCTGCTTCCCTGCCAAATGTTGCATGTTTTAGGAATTTCTAACCTTCCCACAGCCAGGTGACTCACACACACCGGCTGACTCTTTAGGCTGCTACCGAACACCTGAGAAGATAAACCTAACCCAGAAAACAATCTCTCACTCCAGGTTAGTCTTTCAAAGAAGGTAGGGGAATTTTGAGCAATTATTTCTATTTTGTTCACCCGAGAATCACAGGCCGTAATCTCGATTTCAGACACTGTTGTGTCTGACAGTCAAAAACAATTTCCTGTCATGGACAGAGGCTTGCTTCTGCCTGGGGAGGGAAACTGGAATGAGTCAAAGATGACCTTATTTGGGGAATCTCAGGAAGAACTGAGATTCCCCTGAGAGGGCACCCTGTCTGCTTGCAGAAGCAGCCTCACCGGCTCCCTCCTCAAATTCTTCCTCCTTCCATCTATTCTCTACCCCTGAGTTAGCTACTTCCTAGACTTAGTATGTCTGTAATCCTTTTTGCCCTTTTAGTTCTCTAGCACACAACTAACCATCCTATCTAATAAAAGAATAATATGCAAATTGACCATCACTCCGAGACACAAGGTGGACACCCACATGTGGCCAAAGATGGCTGCCCCCATGTGGACACAAGATGGCCACCACAAGATGGCCAGCAGGGGACGGAAGTTGTGCGCAGTTGGGGGTGACCAGGCCAGCAAGGGAAGGCAGTTAGGGGGAACCCAGGCCTGTAGGGGAGGTCGTGGGCGATCAGGCAAGCAGGGAGGGCAGTTGGGGGTGACAGGGCCAGCAGAGGAGGACAGTTGGGGGGGACCCAGGCCTGCAGGAGAGGGCAGTAGGGGGGACCAGGCCTGCAGGGGAGAACAGATGTGGGGGGACCAGGCTTGCAGGGGAGGACAGTTGGGGGGGACCCAGGGCTGCAGGGGAGGGCAGTTGGGGGGGACCAGGCCTGCAGGGAAGGGCAGTTGGGGGGACAGGCCTGCAGTGGAGGGCAGTTGGGGGGGAGGACCAGGCCTTCAGTGGAGGACAGTTTGGGGGACCAGGCCTGCAGTGGAGGGCAGTTGAGGGGGACAAGGACAGCAGGGGAGGGCAGTTGGGGGGGACCAGGCCTGCAGGGGAGGGCAGTTGGGGGAAACCAGGTCTGCAGAGGAGGGTAGTTGTGGGTGATCAGGCCAGCAGGGAGGGCAGTTAGGGGTGACCAGGCCAGCAGAGGAGGGCAGTTAGGGGCTATCAGGCCGGTCGGGGAGCAGTTAGGCATTGATCAGGCTGGCAGTGGAGTGGTTAGGGAGTGATCAGCCTGGCAGGCAAAAGCAGTTAGGGGCAATCAGGCAGAGGCAGAAAAGTGGTTTGGAGCCAGCAATCCTGGATTGTGAGAGGGATGTCCGACCACCCATTTAGGCCCGATGGGATTGGGCCTAAATGGGCGGTCGGACATCCCTCAATGGGTCCCAGATTGGAGAGGGTGCAGGCTGGGCTGAGGGACACCCCCCCTCCCCCGTGCATGAATTTCGTATACTGGGCCTCCAGTTCTTTATATTAAACTTCCTTTGTGAAATAAAAATATATTATATAGAGAAAAGTAGATATTAATGATAATATTTTTATATTATGGAAAATCTGGGCACCTGTCAAAATCATTGGAAAACTCTGTAAAGTTATAACAAATATGAAATAAAACATGTTCTTTACTATGAATCCTCAAAAAAAATCTTTCCTCCCTTCATGCACCTTGCTGGTCCCAGGTTGCCTTTTGGGGATAAGTTTTCTTTATCTCTCTCACGGCAGACTAAGATGATTTTTGTAAATAAAGTGTCTGTGAATGCAAGCCATAAGGGAAAGAGAAAGTGGAGTCCACAGAGTCTAATTGGAAACTTGAATGTTAACTAAATCCATAGAGACAATCATATACCAGCATGCCTCTTCTTTTTGCATGAAAATCAGAAGAAAAAAGGAATCAGGAAACTACTTTTCTGAAAGTGTATACAGAAGTCCTGACTTTAGAACCCTGGATATAGAAGTAAGCCATACATACAATAGGCAACTCCCTGTTCAACTCTTGTTTCTGAGGTAACAGCTAATGTTAATCAAGCACTTAAAATAGTCCTGGCTCGCCCTAGCCAGTTTGGATCAGTGGATAGAGTGTTGGCCCGTGGACCAAAGGGTCCCAGGTTTGATTCTGGTCGAGGGCACATGCCTGGGTTGTGGGCTCGGTACAACATGTAGGAGGCAGCCAATCAATGATTCCCTCTCCTCGTTGATTTTTCTATCTCTCTCTCCCTCTTCCTTCCTCCCTGAAATAAATAAATACATTTTTAAAATAAAAGGGAAATGACAATAAAAAAATAAAATATTCCTGGCTCTGTGCAAGGGGTTCTATAAACATTAATGAGATACTCTAAACAACCCTAAAGAATATATATCATTTTAAATTGAGATATAATTGACATATAACATTGTTTAAATTTAAGATGTATGATGTGTTGCTTTGCTAAATTTACATATTGCAATATGACTACCACTGTATATCATTTGCTCAGAGAGGTTTGAAACTTTCCTTGAAGTGAACAGCAATTTCCTCTGACATAATTGGACTGAGGCTCTGAGGATGCCTGAGAGCCTGAGGGACCTGGGAATTAGGAAAAACTAAATTAGAATTTAAGATGGGAAATTAGACCATTTATTAAGTTTTGGATTTTCAAAAATGAAAACACCCAATATTAATATCTCTCAGATACAGAGGGAAACAGACTCTCTTACAATCCCCTAATATTGTCTTTCTCTCTCTTAGAGATTATCCATATTCTTTCCCAGTAGATTCATCCTACTTAAGTTTCCATGGGCCCAGAATTAGTGGGGAAAGGTTCAGAATTTGAACCCAGGACAATCCAGTTCAGAGCCTGATAATACCGGGATCGGGCCTAAATGGGCAGCTGGATATCCCTTGAGGGGTCCCATATTGGAGAGGGTACTGGCTGGGCTAAGGGACACACACATGAATTTCATGCACCGGGCCTCTAGTGTTTACATAATGTGTCTTCCACATGATTCCTGCTTTCATATATCATGACCTCCTCCTCTACATACCTTCCCCCTGAGTGGCCCCAGAAGACCTAGACCTGAGAGTGTAAATAATACTCATTTACAGGAATTTTTATATACTAGTATTCCTAAAAAAGTGATAACAAAATTTCAGAAATGACAGACAAATTTTCAGCTAATCACTGCTATAAGTTATATTTTATCACAAAATGATATTGCCCCTGAGTACTTAGTCTTCATAATTTCTACCATTTTTATCTGCTCCCAAGAAAACATTGGCATAAATATTTTTTAACTGCCTACCTATGTGGTCAGGGGAGGAAAGAGGATACCAAACTGGGTAATGAACATTTATTCTAACTGAAGATTTCTGAGTCCTGGCTTGTCTTGCGTTTGTTTCTTATTTCTTTCCATAGATTTGTAGCCACACTGGGATATGACATGCAACATACACTGAACACTTCTCCCCAGCTCAGGTTCAACACTGTGTGCCCTGCCCTCCTGACCAATCTAGAAGTGCCTCTTGGAACATGTAGTTGAGTTTAGGAAGACTGTTTTGGAGTTTATTTGTTTACGGAGAAGAAATTTTCTCAGAAGTAGAAGACCTGCTGCCTTTTGAGAGAGTCTTGCCTCTCAGCATGTTAGAAATATTTTGTTAGAGTTAGGAAGCTAATTTCATTTTCAAAGTTTCACATTATTTTTGTAATATACCTCTTGTCATGAGTTTTCAAAGTCTATTTTTATGCAAACATCTAAACTTTAGAACTTTACTTTGAGAACTTTTAGCCACGTCTCACTACAAACTGGCAAACGATAACATTTGGTACCAGAATTTACTCCATTATTCTAAGATCCTTACATTCTCCACATCAAATCCATTCCTTTACCCATTTTAGTCCAAATATGGATACAACATAATGAGAACAAAAGAACTCTGAAATAATTATCCTCGTAAGAGGAGAAGCCTATATCATATGACCATTATAGCAATATAGATCACAAATTATTTCAACCTCTGATTTTACTGAAACCATGTAAGTTTAGAGAAAAAAATTCAGGTTCATGGGAATCAGAGCAATTTTCCTGTCTTATGGATTAATTGACTCACCCATCCATTTATCCATTCCTTCCCTTTTTTTTCCTTTTCTTTTCTTTTTAATTTTTGTTGTTGTTAATCCTGAGGATATTTTCCCATTGATTTTTTTAGAGAGAGTGGAAGGGAGGGGGAGAGACAGAGAGAAACACCAACGTACACATCGATTGGTTGCCTCCCCTGCAACCAAGGTACATGCCCTTGACCAGAATCAAACCCAGGACCCTTCAGTCCACAGGCTTACACTCTATTCACTGTGCCAAATCAGCTAGGGCTATTCCTTCCTGTTTATATTTAACTAGAGGCCCGATGCATGAAGATTTGTGCAAGAATGGGCCTTCCTTCCCCTGGCTGCCAGCACCACCTTCGCTCCAGCTTGGAGTCACCTTTCCGCCTTCCCATGCTGCCCAGAGGCCCGGAGCTGCTGGGGAGGTGTGGAATGCCTGTGTCATTGCCATGGTGATGATGCAAGAGCCTGTGTATGCAAATTAACCCGCCATCTTTGTTGGGTTAATTTGCATACTCACTCCTGATTGGCTGGTGGGCGTCGTAAAGGTCGTGAAGGTATGGTCAATTTGCATCTTTCTCTTTTATTAGTGTAGACTAGAGGCCCGTTTAATAGGCCTTCCTTCCCCTGACTTTGCTCCCGGCCGCCCGGGAGCCTGCAAGTCCTCGCTCCCGGTGGAGCGCCACTCCTGTAGCTCCCTCTGCCCCCCACCCTCCCCCTCATAGCAGGCGTCCCGCCCCACCTGGCCACTCCATGCCTGAGTATGCAAATTAACCTGACCTATTTTTTAGGTTTAATTTGCATACTCACTCCTGATTGACTGATGGGCATCATGGAGGTACGGTCAGTTTGCATATTTCTCTTTTATTAGTGTAGATAAGCACTCACTGGGTAGAATGCAGAGATTTATCTAGGTGCTAGAGAAACAGCTTTAAAGTCCTTCCCACACCACCACCCCATCACATGGAATTTACATTCTAACAGAGAAGAAAGATAATAAATAGGTACACAAATGAATGTGAGTACTGTCCAGTTTTATGAAAAAAATACAGCAGGGCTGGGGCGGGGGGATGATACTATGCACTCTGTCAGGGTAAGCGCGTCTAAGGAGGTGACATTTGAACAGAGATCTGAAAGAAGTGAAGGAACAAGCCACAGCAATTTCTCATACAAAGATGTTCCAAATAGAAGGAATGACACGTGCAAAGAGCCTGAAATAGGAATATGAAGGATGTGATAAAGAGGGGAAAAGGACATTCTTTTCTATTTTCGTCCTATTTTTCCTATATAATCTTACATTTTTAGCACAGGACTAATGCACGCAACCAAAAAAACACAGAGCACTTACTATGCCAATACCAGGCTGATGACCCTACAGATGCAGAGCCTGTTTGAAGGAATTTAACAGTAGTTTCTACAAAAGGAAAGAAATCTTAGAATTTGAGGTCAGCCACTCAAGCAGAATCTCTGAAATTGGGTGAAAATGTACCCTTTTTTACATTGTGTAATCCAAGTTTAATTTTTTAAGGGACAGCAGAGATATCACTCGCAAAACAGAAATGGACGTTTATCTTTCACAGTCTCAAGTATTCCAGTAGGTCATAAATCAACTGGTCATTTCTCTATTTAATGATTTACCACCTTATCAAAGGCATCTCCTTGTTAGCTTTTTATGAGGCTTATCATCTAGAGCCAGCCTCCAAAATTAGAGGCTAATAAATGATTAGCTACATGTCTAGATGTGCAACAGCTGACTGAGTAATAAAAGGTCCCTCCCCACCTGGCCATTCCGCTGGGTGACTTAGTCTGTGTCCACTGGCACAATCTGCTAAGGATCTGGAAACCATTCTGTTAATGTGTTCACTACAGCTGGGGGAAAGCCTCGTCCAAGTGGCCTTGGGGAAGCTCAGTCACCTACTGCTTACACTGATCAAATTCAGAAGTCTCAGTCCTCCACCCCCCTCTGTCATCTGTCTGTAGACAGAGGCAGATATTGATATTTTAATGTTTATTCATAATTTTGAAAATAGTTAGCTTTTCAAGAGTGCTGTCAGATTTCACACATCTCTATTCAAATTTCACTAATTTTGGAAGTCCAAATTATGTTAACAATGGAGGCCAAATAGTTTTAGTTTGGAGCCCTGTTGCAGCATCTGTCACACCATAAATACCCAACTAACTTGTATTTTCTTCCTTCTTCCACTAATAATCAATTTCTTTACCTGAAGAGATGAGAAAATATGTATATATTAAATAACTGGAATGTTCCCTTAGGCTTACTGTAGTAATGTTTTAATCACTATCCACAACTATAATACCACCATACCTCAGAGGTTTGGCTTGTTCTGTTTTCATAATCTACAACTCTATCCAACTTAGAGCATTACTTTGACATGAGGAAGTAGAGACTCCAAGGACAGAAGAAGAGTTGTTTCACCCGTTGTTTATTCTCTGTAAATTATCCCAACTAAACACCAGAACAGGGCTTCTGTGTGCACTAGGTCAAGCTGTAAATATGCACAGGCGGAAGAATTAAATTTGTGTGATATTCCCAGAGATGTGAACAAGAGCCAAATATTTAAAACAATGGAAAGATCCTTCCGCAGGCATTTCTTACCCAACGTTGAACTTTTATCAAAGAATGTTTTTTTCCAACGGGCTGTTTCAAATAAATGTTAACCATGCAGTGTCTCTTCTCTCCCTTCAGGATACACAAACCACAGAATTCCGATGACTCACCCCAAAGTAGCTTATGAATATGCCAAGGGCGGAAGGGCATGCTGTTTGGTTCTTTAAAACTTCCTGCCAAATTGAAGAAACTGAGAAACTGAACATACACAGATATTTGGGAACTAACTGTGAGTAATAATGAGAATTTAAGCCCTTTTAGTACTCTGGGATAGCAACAGCTTGCCTAACATGTCCGGTTACATCCTGTTTGCTACACATGTGACTCCTTGAAAAAAATAAAAACATAATATTAATAGCACAGTGTTTCATTGTTAAGACTGCTATTATGTATGTCAATGATTCCCATACATTTGCTGCCATTTCTTGGGAGAACTATAAATTAATGGCTTTGTGAAACAAACAAATCATCATTATGACTTTGAAATAAAAAAGCCAGGATTCAATGTTTAGAATTTTAAGGCTGCAAAAGCCCTTAAAAAGGAAAGGTAGTAAAGTATATTGATTAAAATCTTGGGTTTGAATCCATGTCCTTACACCAGCTATGACACCTTTAGCAGTTACTTTCCCTCTCTAAGTCCTAATTTCCCCATATGTGAAATGAAGACAGTAATAATACTATGTGTTAGTTCTATAGGGTGAGGACTAAATAAAAGTATGTATATAAATAAGGAGTACTGCTAAGTAAATTAATTACCTACTGCACTCTCTTTTCACAAATAATGAATCTAAAGACCAAAGCCATTAGGTGAGCTAAGAAAGGTCACACACTCGTCTGTACAGTACCAAGACAGAGCATTATAAAGGCGGAGGTTAAAAACAGGCTCTAAAGCCAATCAGCCCAAGTTCAAGCCCCACTGTTCCTACGTGCTAGATGTATAACCTTGGAGGAGTCACTAAATTTTTCTGTGCCTCCATCTTCTTATCTACACTATGAAGATAATAATAGTACTTTCTCACAGGGTTGTTGTGACAGCTTAAAAAGAATACATGTAACAGTGTCTGTTACGTTAGTGCATGACTAATTGATAAATACTACCACACCAAAATTGGGAAGTTCTGGTTCTGCCAAAAACAAATTTTAAAGTAAATAAGTGTCAACAATGCCAGACTTTTAGAAGCTATATCCATAGACAACCCAAGCTTTAAAAAAGATAAACAACTTGAAAGTTTATATGATGTAGTCTACAAGATGATCAGAATATTTGCAGATGTCTTTTCAGATCAAGGTGTCTTCTTCAACCATGTTTATGTGTCATATTTCCATTTTCTTATAGAAAATATTTCAAACAACAACTTCAACTGCTCAAGAGTCACTTTGATTGGAGTCTGAAAAGAATGCTAACATCCAGCCACCCTTGGTGTTTGCAGAAGAAGCACAATGGAGTGGGAAGAGCAGCGACCCCCTTTCAGCCCAGGCTCTGCCCCTCAACCAGAACGGTCCCTCAACCTCTGAGTCACCATCTATAAAATGGGGGCAATAAGCCGTGCCTGCCTTATTATAAATACTACATGGAAATAGGCATGTGACATGCTTCCCAAAATGTATGTACTATCCAGGTTCATGTTTTAAACACTGTTATAGCACTTTGATTTGGCAAGTCTATTCAAAACTATTCTGAAATAGTTAAGAGTCAGAAATAAACTTTTCTTTTTTTGCTTATTGCATACTCAAATAACATAGAGATTCTGATTTCAAGGAGTAGTGGGGAAGAGAAACAGGAGAAAATCTTCAAATCTCAGAAAAATAATTTAAAACTCGCCATTCTTAACATATGATTAAATGGCATGCAAGACTATATATTTCTACATCTCTTGACAAGAATTTGCACAGAGCCCCACACATAGTAGGTACTGAAGACATATTTGTTAAAAGAATACATAAGACACAAACTAAAGATTTTAGGATTTATTGTGTCCAGCCAGCCCCTAATCGACACCACTGTATCCCTACTCCCACCCAATTGGTATCTAATTTGAAAATTGTTGATATAGGCCCAGCCACCGATGCCCTACAACTGCTAGCATCTTAATAAAAAGGTTAAAAAGGTGACAGTGGTCTAAAGAACTTCCCACGACCCATCGTTTGTTTTTCAAATAACAGACTACACTTTAGACTTTGCATGGTCTTACAGTTCTGCAAGGGATTTCAATCCCAAACTGAAACTAAGTGGTCAAAGAACGTTAGAAGCCATACTTCCTAGCTTCAGTAGATATCATTTCCAAAAATAAGAGAAAAATATCCACATGGCCTTTACACATCATGTGTCTCTTAAAACATCGTAAGAAACAAACAAATGGGAATGTTTTATGATTTGGTAGTAGCATGGGGCCTGGACCAGGATGGCCCATCACAGTTCCTCATACTTTCCAAGAGAAAGCTTGCTGAGCAGAACTGTGCTTGAAGATTTCAGGGAGCACCGCTACCCAGAGGACTCCCTCCTGGTCATATCACAACCAAAGATCTGATGGAGCTGATTCAGAATTGCACACGTCTGCTGGCACAGCACTCGGTGCATCAGAGCCTCACCTGATACTGACTCATTACTGGATGTGACGCCAAAGCCTGATGGTGTCGGTCATATGTAACTTGCCACTTCCAGCCAAGCATTCCAAGCCCTTTTGGAAATAGTGCACCAACTTGCTTCCTCATTATGCCGTGAAACATTGGATTCTGAGGCTGCATAAGCCCTTAAAAAGGAAAGGTAGTAAAGCATGTTGATTAAAATCTTGGGTTTGAATCCCAGTCCTGACAACAGCTATGACACCTGTAGCAGTTACAACACAAACTCCTGAATTCTCTTGCCACCATGAGTAGTCCTGTCTCTTCTGATGGCCCTCCGCCTCCATTACAGCTGACCTCTGCATCAAACCTAATGCAGAAGCTGGGAGGCTCTCTTTGTGGCCTCTCAGTAAATATTTATTCAACTCAATTCAGTCACACTCAGCGATAACAGGCAGCCAGGATTACCAGATTTCCTAAATGCATCTGAAACTCATTGCCTCGGGTCAGGGTGATAGGGGGTTATTTCCTTACAGAAAAACCAATTTTCTCAAATGTTTTTCATTAAGCCTCAACAGAGATACCATGTCTTACTCAGGTTTATAAAAAATTCAACATGTCTGTCACAGCAGCTTAAGGCCCTAAGGCAGGAAACCTGAATCTGTAACAAAATTCTTCCGAAGTAATAGATGGTTCACAGACATCAAAGCAGGAGTCAAACCCATCATGAAATATGTATTGGACAAAAATCACATAGAACCAGCTCTTGTTTCTCGACATTTTAAACTGTATGTGCTCCCATCTTTCATGGTGGCTTCCATGTCTTATTAGCTCATTCATGTTCACCCTGAGCCTACAAAGTGGTAAGCACATACTACATATTTTTCCTTCTTTTTTTTGTTTGTTTCAGAAATAAAGAATGAATGAATATGGGATTACAAGAGAGCAAGAAAGAAAGAAGACCAAACCTGTGGCCAGTCAACATTTATCCTATGAAGGTAAGCACTTTAGTATTATTTTTTAGTGTATTAACATCTTAAATCTAAAAACAAGCCTATGAAGCACAATTCTGTGCACAACGGCAAAAAGACACAAATGTCATCTATCCCTTGATGTAAAAAGAATAAATGGAGGTAAAAAAGTTTCACACCAGTTATTTTTTTAAAATACCAAAGTTGTTCAAGATAACAATACTGGATATTTAGTAGGATCAAACATAGCTAATTTACCAAAGACTGGCATATGCAACACTTCTATAATTTGAGAGGCAAGGGGAGCGGGCCTAAGCCGTCAGTCAGACATCCCTTGAGGGCTCCTGGTCTGTGAGAGGGCGCAGGCCGGGCTGAGGGACCCCCGCCCCCGCTGCCCCGCCCAAATGCATGAATTTTCATGCACCAGGCCTCTAGTACCTCCATAAATATACCAGCAAATAAAGTAGTTGGATCTCAAAGAATTTGGGAGGCTTGAATAAAATAGGAAAGAAATAATTTTAGGGACAAAACTGGGAAAAGGTGTTTCTCAGGCTCATGCATGTTGAATGACTTAAATTAACAAAAGCACTCACCAGGGAGTGAGAAGATAGAAGCAGAGCTGTCCCTCTCTCTTCCTGGAGGAATAAATGGCTCTTAATTATAAAGTATAACTATACATATTAATAACATATATTAAAAATTAATGGGCACAAATCCAAACTGGGTGGAAAAGGGTACAGAAAGAGGAAAATGCTGAGAAAGGTTGAGTCTGGAAAGGCCTTTGGTGATAACCAGGGAAGGGAAGGGCAGGCTCAACTGAAATACAAGTCTGCCGAGCCATCCTTGCTCACACCAGAGGGAGCAGCACTCTGCTGGGTGCTCACGTAGCTCTTTGCCCATGTATCAGCCATAACAAGTATTCTTATGTATCACTAATTTGATGGTTTAACCTTGCAATTTGATCACCTCCTAACAGGTGTTTAACTTATAGCAGGTACTTAATAAACAGTTGTTGACGGAAAAACGTCCAATGATATGGACTGACAATGACAGCCTTCTCCAGCAACTGAGGTGGGGGCGTAAGTTCAGCTCTGGTACATGCTTTAGACAAAACCCCAGGCCTGGCTCTAAATGTGAGACTACACTGGAGCAGCCCAAACAAGGAAATTCAGTAAGAATGATCTCTTAACCTGTACAAAGCTAAACTCTTATCTATTCTCTGCACCTGTAACCGCTTGACTTATAAATAGTTTGCCCTTTTACTTTGCTTCATGGTCAGCTGCCCAACAGAAAAAAAAAAGCCTCAGATCACGTTGCTGTTATGACTAAACTCCACAAAGAATAGCGCTGGAGCTTAAAGGGAAACCACCAGCAAAGCCCTCTAAATCAGGAGCAGGGAGCCCAGCAGCCCAATGTGGAATCAAAATGCAGGGGTGAGAGAGAGAGGGAGAGAGGGAGGGAGAGAGAAAGAGGGAGAGAGAGAGAGAGAGAGAGAGAGAGAGAGAGAGAGAGAGAGACTGAGACTGAAAAGGGTTTGGGCAATATGAAAGAAATGCTACAAGAAAAGAAAATAACTGACTAGTTCCTGAGAATTTTTATACTTATAACACAGAGATTACAATATCTCAGTATAAGTTAAAAATACACTGCCCCAATTAATCAACTCAATGATATGTTACACAGCCTCAAAAATTAGCATTTTGAAGATAATATGGTAGCATAAAAATCCACTTATTTATTGATCTGATGAATATTTATTAACCTTCTCCTATGTGCTGACTCCACTTTAAGTGCAGGGTGTATGTGAGGGGACAAAGCAGACAAAAATCTCTGCCAGAATGGACCTAATCTATAATAATAAAAGCATAATATGTTAATTAGACCGGACATCCTTCCGGACGACCTTCTGGACGAAGCTGCGGTGGCAGGGGCTGAGGCAGAGGCAACCGCCACCACCGCAGGCAGGGGCCAAGTCTTGCACGAATTTCGTGCATCGGGCCTCTAGTATTCCAAAATAATGCATATGATGCAATGCTGTCAAGGCCCAGGACAAAATCTAGGGCAATCATAAGGAAAGAACATGAGCTTTGGGGGTCTGACAGACATAGTTTAAAATCCCAGTTCTACCATGACTTGCTATATAATGTTGAGCAGGTTAACTGCTCTTGCTAATTCTCTTTTCTACATTTATAATAAAGGCGACATAGAACTTCTCATAGTATTATTGTCAAGATCAAATAAGATGAAAAGTTAACCAGAACAGAATCTGACAATATGGTTCCTCAGGTGTCCAAAGAAATCCTCCCAGTAGAGAATAACACACACACACACACACACACACACACACACACACACAACCCTTCTAAAGTAGTTTTTAAGAAACTAATGCATGGCTGAATATGCAAGAATGTCAGGGAAATTCTTAGAGGCCAGAAACACTGAAAAAATACATATGCAGAGAGGTAAGCAAGCACTTGAGATAGAATTTGTCTTGTGGGCATCACGGGTGGGGAAACCCAGGATCAGGGAACAAATAAGGTGTGTGTGTGTGGGGGGGGGGACCCTAAGCCAGGATCCCCAAAAGATCCCACCTTCAAAGGGGCATTGAGATACTTTCCTGTCTCATCTTTAGATATGGGGAGGGAGGGGCCGCAGGGATAACTATCCAAAAAAATTACTAGCCATAATCCTGCTCTCACACAGAATTAGAACTTTCTGATCCCAATACTTGTGTGGACCTTAAAAATAAAACTAAAGCTGAATATTAACTTAAAAGATTCCTGAGTACATGAGCCTTCCCCCACCCCAGCACCTGACAAATTAAAAGTTCTTTCTAGAGGAAAGCACTTAAAACTTGGGCCTCAAAGAGTTCCTACAGCCCAGTGGTTGGGTGTCTACATATGAACCAGGAGGGCACGGTTCAATTCCAGGTCAGGGCACATGTCTGGGTTGAGGGCTCAATCCCCAGTGTAGGTCATGCAGGAGGCAGCTGATCAATGATGCTCTCTCATCATTGATGTTTCTATCTCTCTCTCTCTCTCCTTCTCCCTTCCTCTCTGAAATCAATAAAAATATTTTTTTTTAAAAAAAGAAAGAGTGCTCACTTCAGCAGCACATATACTAAAAAAAAAAAAAGAAAAGAGTTCCCACAGATAGGGTGGCAAGGCACATGGTGTTGATACATGATAAAACCAACCACTGTGAATGAAAGTCGGTAGAAACAATAACTTTAACAAGTAGTTGAAATTTTAAATAAATGTGGTAAGTATTTAAAAAAAGAATAAGTACAAAATATAATGAGATAAAAATTATCAGGCAGATTTTTAAAAAATAAAATTCTTAGAAATGAGAAATATAATCACTAAAATTAGACATCTGTTGATAGACATGTTAGTTGTTTTCCTATCTTGGCTATTTTGAAAAATGCTGCAATGAACATGAAAGTGTGGTCCATACTTTTCCTATTAAGATATAAAATATAATTATTCCTTAGAGCAAGGATTCTTAAGTGGGGTCTATAACCAATTAAATTCAGGGAATTTGTGAACATGAATATGAAAAAATTACATATTTATTTTCACTAACTGCAATATACCATGCCTTTCAATTTTGAATGTAAACAACAAAACATAGTAGTGATAACAATAACTGATTTTTTTCACCAATATATATCTCAGATATTGTCATATCACATCATTGTTACAGACATCACAAAAGGTTGTTTATATTCATCTCATCAGTATGTACACTGCCAAAGTGAGTACAATACTCATCTCATCAAGATCACATTACTTATTATAATAGACCTATAATTACTTCCGTTATTTGATGAGAATATATATCACAATTGTTATATTTTTGACAACTACATTCCAGTATAATTGGTTTCTTTTGTAGTCTTGTGTATTTTATTTTCTCCATTTAAAATAATTATTTAGAGCAGTTTCTAGGATTTATCTGACAGTCAAAGGTGTTCATGGAACAAGAAAGGTTAAGAATGATACACAGCCCTACCCGTGGTTGGCAAACTGCGGCTCGCGAGCCACATGCGGCTCTTTGGCCTATTGAGTGTGGCTCTTCCACAAAATACCATGGCCTAGGTGAGTCTATTTTGAAGAAGTGGTATTAGAAGAAGTTTAAGTTTAAAAAACTTGACTCTCAAAAGAAATTTCAATCGTTGTACTGTTGATATTTGGCTCTGTTGACCAATGAGTTTGCCGACCACTGCCCTAACCGGTTTGGTTCAGTGGACAGAGCGTGGACTCAAGGGTCCCAGGTTTGATTCTGGTCAAGGGCATGTACCTTAGTTGCAGGCACATCCCCAGTAGGGGGTGTGCAGGAGGCAGCTGATTGATGTTTCTAATTCTCTATCCCTCTCCCTTTCTCTCTGTAAAAAAATAAAAATAAAATATATTTTTTTTAAAAGAATGATACACAGTGGGGCAAAAGTAGGCTTACAGTTGTTTGTATGGAAAATAATGCAATAATTAGTAAATAATAATACAGGAATAAGCTCTGTTACAAGTGCTCATAATTGTAAACATACTTTTGTCCAACCCTGTACTACAAAAACAAAAAAAATGTTATGACTATTTAAAATTAATTCCTATTGTATTTTTTAACTCTAAAAAAATGGTCCTTAAATATAGCCCTTTGACAAATTTTGCTAAGTGTATTTTTGTTTTGGCTTGTTTTCTTATAGAAATTTGTCACAAATTTAATAGTGAAAGAGGAAAGGAGCAAAGAGAGAAAGAATTGTTTTGCAATTCATCAATTATAAGCTTTTATGTTTTATCTTACCCAAAAAGAAAAAAAAATTATTTGAGTGTCTTTACTTTCTTTTAGTTATTTCCAAATCACTCATCTAAGAATTTATACTGGAAACTAGACAAATGTTCACCTCTTGAGGAAGGAAATTACTTACATTTACAAACTGATATTTAAAATATAATTTAGTTTTCAGGTGTTTCTACACAGGAGGCTGAACCTTGGTACTCTATCATTCATTTAACAGGGCTGCTTCATCGCATTCTGTTTTAGGTCTCTTTCCAAAATACAAAAATGGAAATCAAATATTTTCCCTTCACGTTGATATTCTACTCACTTTAGCTCCCTCTCTGGGCCTTTTCTGTGGCATTCAATCCTAGTCCTTGAATTTCTACGTGTTTGTGTCTCGGGTTCAGTAACTCAGCTGACCCCCCACACCCCCACCAGGACTTCAAAGGAAGCCGTGCCCCGCAGCCCGTGTTCCAGCTGGAGGATCCTTCTGAGTCCCTCCCTGTTTACTCTTGAAATGGCCGGGCCTCCTTTCATGTCCACGTCTCAGATTCTGGCACAGTGACCCCGCTCTGATGTCAGCGTCTCACCCTCTGGGTCCTGGGCTGTCCCTGAGATGGGTATGCCAATCCTGACCGGGGCTCTGCTCTCACAGCTCACTTCGCTCTGCCTTGGGTGAGAAGTCTCCCAGTCTAGGGCATCTGCCGCCTCTTCTCATCTAATGCTCAGCCAGACCTGGAAGGATCTATAACATCAGCCACAGGTGAAACAGGACTTTTAAAACACCATGATGAAACCACTGACCCCTCCTGTAACTCAAGTAACAGCCACCTGCTTGTTACACTTTCAAACCTACTTCAGTGAAGTGACATTATCTGATGCAACACAAAAGTGGCCTCTTCTGAAATTTTTCTCAAAGGATGGGATATACAGTGAACTACACCTCACACCCCAGAGAAAAACTCCCCCCAAAATGCTTTTACTCAACTTTCTCCTCCAAATCTCCACATCTTATAGCAGTAGCCCTCTCCCTATTCCTCTCCCTTAACCTCTAGCTCATTGCTGCTCTATAAATTCCAAGTCAGCTATAAAAGGGGGGTGGGGAGGGGGGGAATGAGGAAGATCTCTTTGAACTCTATGTGAAGCAATTTCCAAAAGATATTGTGAAGTGACTAATCTAAGAAATAAGAAATCTAAGAAATGTAGCTGCATAGCTTTACACAAAGGAACAGGAAAGGAGAAAGCTAAAAACAGTGAATTTGGTTATTTGGTTACCTACAAAGGGTGAGGGGAACAGGGTGAAAGGGACATTTTTCTGAGAATTCCTATTTTTATAATTTTGACCTGAAACATATTAACATTCTACATACTCAAAGAATAAGCATAAATCAAAAAGGGATGAGGGGGATAGAAACTAAAACTGAAAGCAAACTGAAACAAGTGAACCCAATGTTATTTCAAAAGAAAAACATAACATTGCAGGGAGGGGATGGCAAGAACTACTCCCAAGCAACTGATGAGCGCAGTATTTAACTCTCAGTCTTGGGAAAGGCCTAAAGCAGGGGTGGAGAACAGCAAACACATCCTGAACTCTTTTTGATAGGCTTGTTTTTTTAGTGGCATGGCAAAGAAATTCTGAAATTATTTTATACCTATCATAGGATTTAGCAAATAAAGAAATTGAGAGCCACAGTTTTCTCACTGTGAAAGAAGGGACAAACTAATATGGTACAGAGAAGGCCAAAACCCTGTGAGGGTAGGTCTGAATTGGTAGTACGAGGAGGAACTCAAGATTTCTAATATTTTTATTTGTATTAATAACATAGTATATATTATATATAATGTAGTATATATAGTATTATATTCTATCATATTATACATATATTATCTATATATATAAAAAGCCAGCGACCGGAACGCCATAACGACCAGAACAACTGGTCACTATGTTGTCCACTGCAGCCAGTGAACCAGCCTGATTGGGGGGGGGCGGGCAGCAGCCAACCTCCCTTGGCCCCTCCCTTCAGCCAACCCAGCCCTGATCAGGCCCCGATCGGGGAGGGCAGGCCAGCCAACCTCCTGCCATCTCCTCCTCCCCAACAGGCCCAGCCCCGATCTACCCCGATTGGGGCTGGGCCTGCCGGACCCCACCCGTGCACGAGTTCGTGCACTGGGCCTCTAGTACTATTATATTATGCATATACTATATATTATATACTATTACACATCCTATATAATAAAACCCTAATACGCAAATCAACCAAATTGGGGGAATGACCCGTTGCTATGACACGCACTGACCACCAGGGAACAAACGCTCAATGCAGGAGCTGCCCCCTGGTGGTCAGTACGCTCCCACAAGGGGAGCGCTGCTCAGCCAGAAGCCGGGCTCACGGCTGGCAAGTGCAGCAGCAGTGGCAGGAGCCTCTCCCACCTTTGCTGCAGGCAGGTGGTAAGGAGTCCTAGACTGTGAGAGGGATGTCTGACTGCCAGCTTAGGCCCAATCCCCAGGGGACCCCCCTCCTCCAGTGCACAAATTTTGTACACTGGGCCTCTAGTATATTATATACATACTAGTAGCCCTCTGCATGAATCCGTGTGCCAGTAGCTCGCCAGTAGCTCACTGCTGCCCTCCAGTAGCTCTCTGCCCGCTGCCCCGCCCTCCTGTAGCTCCCCCCGTACCTCCTCCCCTCTGCCCCCCTCATAGCTTGCCGCCCTGCCCCTTCCTGTAGCTCTCCACCGCCCGCTTGTAGCCAGTAGCTCGCTGCCACCCTCCTGTAGCTCTCTGCCACCCACTTGTAGCTCGCTGCCCCACCCTCCTGCTGATCCATGATCCAGTCGTTATGCTTCACAGCGTAATGACCATTTGCATATTACATCTTTATTATATAGGATATCGTACTATATAGTACATGCATGTATGTGTACATATATATATTTATGAAATTTATGTATGTTTATATACATATACATATTGCATGGATATACACTGAGTGGCCAGATTATTATGATCTCTGAATGCATAATAATCTGGCCACTCAGTGTGTGTGTGCGTGTATATGTATGTGTATATATATATATATATATATATATATATATATATATGTATATATTAGAGGCCTGGTGCATGAATTTGTGCATGGGTGGGGGTCCCACCAGCCTGGCCAGGGGGAGGGGACATGGGTGGTTGGCCGGCCTGCCTGCTGGTCGAACTCCTGGTCGAGGGGACAATTTGCATATTAGCCTTTTATTATATAGGATATACACTGAGTGGCCAGATTATTATGTGTTCAGAGATCATAATAATCTGGCCACTCCGTGTATATGTGTATGTGTGTGTGTGTGTGTGTGTGTGTGTGTGTGTGTGTGTGTATATATATATATATATATATACACACACACATATGTTCTAGTTTAATTCACAGAAAGGCTTAAAGGCAAAGCTATTATAGTAGCAATAAATACCCCTAGTGCCCAGATCTTAATCTCTCCAATACCACTCCCCAATAAAAGGAACCAGGTCTCTTTCCTGTTTTGAGATTACAGGACACCCCTGCTTGCTGACTCCTGGGCAAGCTGGCTGTCAGACCTTAGCGTGAGTGTAGATTTAACTGACTGGGCTGCTGCTTTGGCTCCCAGTTAGAGGTTTTCTCCCTGGGGACTCCTTTCTTCGTTGATCTTATCAGTAAGGAGGGGGGGGGGGTCATTTGCTGATGGGCTAGTGGTGTTAAATACCAAATACTTAGGTCCCAGGAAGGAAGCCCACAGCCATACCTCATTACAAGAACTCGCTAAGACCATATACTGTTTTCCCTTTATGATAAGCCACTCTTCAAAATCTCCCAGCATACTAAGGCAGCCATGGTTGGCAAAGAAACTGTAAGCTTGGTGCCAAAATGTTAAATCAAATGAGATAGGATGCAAAGCAGGAGGTTGCATGGGTAGACTAGTTCATTCTTCAGAGATCAAAAGTGAGGTGGAAAAACATGGCTCAAGACAAAACAGTGGCACACGTAGGACTAAAGCTTTAATCTGTGGTCCGGATTCTAGAAATTTCTCTGGGACAGAATTTGTGTGATGCTGATTTTTTATAGAAGCTGTGAAATTCCCAATTTGTGAAAACCATTACAGGTGAAAACTGACATGTGTTGTAAAGAAAAGGAAGGGGAAAAAATTTTTTTAAAGCAGAGCGTGTCAGCCCTAAAGGAACAGGGAGGCTGTGGTCTGCTTCAGTGGTTTTTCAGTGGCTTTTGTTGTTTGTTTTCATTGTAGTTTGGGAGTTCGGAGGGTTGGGGTGATGCTTTGTTTTGGTTGTTTGTTTAGATCGTTTTAAACAGCGCCCCCTGAGACTCCTTTTCATTCCTAGGGACGCAAGCGGGATTAGAAGCCCTCCCCCAATCTATTTCAGCCCCTTGTTTTATTTAACAGGATCTGAAAGCCAGACACCGTGGGCTTTCATTAAGAAGCAAAGACGTTGACGAAGTAACGAAATAAAAATACTTTCTCAATCCATCCCTTCTGTGCTTCGAAGGAAGGAAGAGGGAAGGGAGGGGTCCATCCCCGCGCCCCTTGCCCGGAGCCCTGTCGGGGAGTTCAGCCCCGAATGAGGTGATGAGGTGGGCGAGCCCGCCCCGCCGAGCTCGGCGGAGACGAGACCGGCAGCCACAAAGCTCGAGACTCCCCGAGACTCCCGGGATTCCAGGGCCTCCAGGAGACCCGGAGGAACCACTCGGTGGACCGGGCGGGAGAGGAAGCAGAGGAAGGCTTGGGCTCATTCCGGGAGCAAGCATCTGTACAGTGCCTGCAGAACTGCAGGGCGGTGCAAAAGCAATGGAAGATCTGGTCCCCGAGGGAATGGAGTTCACAGAGGAGTTGTGGGGTGTGTGTGTGTGGGGGGGGGGGGGGGGGGGGGGGGGGGATGCGGTGAGTGAGTGAGTTTGTTAGAAAAGAGTCCCCAGAAGCAAATCTTAGCAGAAAGTTGTCAGGTTCCAGGTTCCAGAACTGGCTGCTATATATGGAAACCCTGCTGGACTGACAAGACACAGTGCGATCTTCAAAGGTGTTTTTATTTTGTTTTGTTTTGTTTTGTTTTGTTTTCTGCGAAAGGTGTCTGTATTACTAGGGTTTGAGAAATAGCAGTCCTGCTGCATCACAATTGTTTTTGGGAAAGTGATGAATTAAAATGCTTGCCTCTTAATATCAATCCTTAGTCTGGAGACCAGGGGAAGCTAACTTGATGCTCTGATTTGGGAAGTGACTGTATCTGAATAGTTAGGTTACAGGAAACAATCATAAACTGAAAGGGTCATTAAAGAACCCATCAGACCCAGTGCCCTTTTTTCCCAAGTTAAATATTTAAACCAGTCAAAACAGACACTTATTTATCTTAAAGTTAATACTTTCCCAGATCTATTAATGGCTCATTAATCATTTATTTAATACAACAAATTTTTATTGACTACCATGTTCAAAGCTATGTAGGAGATACAAAAGCAGACTACAAAAAGGGTCCTCTAACAGTCTGCTGGGGAAAGATAATAGAAGACAGCCCGTTTACTTGTAAATCAATGCACCATATGTGCTAAAGTGGGCATAAAAGTGCAGTATGTGATAAAGCTACTATTAAAAAATCAGGAAAGGAAAGGTTATATCTTATATGGTATGGAAATGAAAAGACTGGAAAATGTCCTGTCAGTGCCTCCTAGCACAACATACTGTTAAAATTAAATCAACAGGAATAAAGAATTAAGTATTTTTTTAAATAAGTCAACATGAAACAAAAATTAAATATATATGTATTATTTCAGATTGTGATGGACTTTCTAAATGAAATCTTTGAAAGAAATAATAAAAATATTGATAAGCTTGACAGTAAAAATTGAAAACTTCTTTAGGAAAAAAATAAATGAAATTAGAAGAAAAAGTAGGAAAATATTTAACAACATAGATATACAAAAGGTTTATATCGTTACTATAAACAAAATTTTTACAAACCTGTAAGATGAGCCCTGAAATAGAAAGTTGGTCAAAATAAATGGTAAGTAAAGAATTGTATTTAAAGGTATAAACATTTGAAAAGGAATATTCAAAAAAAGATTGAAAAATAATTTCTTCTCACAAAAAGTTAAAGGAAAAGAAAAATGAAACATAATATTTCATACATAAATTTATCAGAGCCCTATCTGGTTTGGCTCAGTGGATAGAGCATCGGTCTGCGGACTGAAAGGTCCCAGGTTTGATTACGGTCAAGGGCATGTACCTTGGTTGCGGGCACATCCCCAGTAGGAGGTGTGCAGGAGGCAGCTGATCGATGTTTCTCTCCCATCGATGTTTCTGACTCTCTATCCCTCTCCCTTCCTCTCTGTAAAAAAATCAATAAAATATATTTTAAAAATTTATCAGAAAAGTTACATGCTAATATTTTATACTAATGAAGTTGAATTAAAATAAGTACTCATTTTCTGGAAACTGAATTGGAAAACAACTTATAAATTGACTTTCTAAAATATGCAATTTAAAACTAATGATTTTTGCATCTTAATCCCAGAGACAATAATTATTTTTACTATAATAGATCACAGGTCTATCATCACCATCATTATCATCATCATATCTCCCAATAATTGTATTTTATAATTTCCAATGACTTCGCACACCATTTTTGCTTAACTATAGTAAATGGGATATATTGTTTAAAAACATGTGAGACAACCAAGTAAATTTAAATATGGGTTGAATATTAGATCATATTAAAGTTATTAATTTTGTGAGTTGTGACATAATTTGTACATAAAACATTATTTCAATTAGCAATGCATAATGAAGTATTTATAGATGCAATGACACAATGTCTGAAATTTGCTTAAATACTCAAACCAATATATAGAGAGAGGGGACTAAATAAAACAAGATTGTCAAAATACTGATAATTATCAAAATATTGAAGATAGATGATTGGTTTATAAGAATTTGTTATACTTTTTCTCTGCTTTTGTATATGCTTTAGATTTTTCACAATAAAAACTGGAAGGAGACTTGACTTGGGATGGTAAACACAACATACAATATACAGATGATGTATTGTAGAATTATATACCTAAAACCTGTATCGTTTTATTAACCAATGTCACCCCAATAATTTTTTTAAAAGAGTAATTGCAAACTTAAAATGTAGCATTTTAATACAGGGTAACCCAAAAACATGTCTACATACTTTAACAGCTGATAGTTTAACTTATGTTTCTTTCTTTTCAGCCGAACTAAGCTTTGAACAAAGGAAATTCAGCCTAAAATGCTACTGGAAGTTTGAAAACACAGTTGAAATACAAACACTGCCTTTGTAATTATTCAAAGTGTGTATTTTGGGGGACAGGGTGTCCCACCAAAAAATATACACACACTTTAATAGCTGATAGCTCACTTAATTTTCACTCCTTTTCAGGTTTAACTGATTTGAAATAATGAGTGAAGCCAGACTAAGCTTTGAACAAGGAAAATTTACCCACTAGACTTTTTTATGGGTATACATAAAAGATAAAGTTTACAGTATAGAACTGGAAACAGTTAAATTGAGGTCAAATATCCAATGAAATCATTATTGATGTTTGCAATTCCATTGCTTCGAATATCAGCAGTGCCTGGACCAGAATGGTCATCAGTTTGAAAACAGGCATTGACAAAAAACTTTATTCATTTCTGTAGATTCTTTTAAATTTTGAAAATGAACTGTATGTTAATAAACACTAACTTTATAATCATTCCAAGTATGTATATATATTTTGGGACACCTGTAGTTTGTTTTTGTTTTGTTTTTTCAGAAAGGACACATTAGAGTAGTTTAAAAGGTAACTTTACATTTAATAAAAATATGTGCAATTATTTACATAAATAAATAGAAGGAAATAACTAAAAAAGTGTTTAAGGTGTTAATGGGATAGTTTTGGCAGCTACTGATTAATGTATTTTACAGGTAGAAAAACATTACCCTAGAGAAATCAGAATGACACTTTCTAGGGCAGTGAAATTTTTCTCAGTACAAAGAGTACTCTTTGTCTTGTTAAGGCAGGCGTCCTCAAACTACGGCCCGCGGGCCACATGCGGGTGTTTTTGCCGTTTTGTTTTTTTACTTCAAAATAAGATATGTACAGTGTGCATAGGAATTTGTTCATAGTTTTTTTTAAACTATAGTCCGGCCCTCCAACGGTCTGAGGGACAGTGAACTGGCCCCCTGTTTAAAAAGTTTGAGGACCCCTGTGTTAAGGTGTAAAATATCACTAATTTCTGAGTTATCTCCCTTCCTTTGACTTCTCACACAATCTCCTCCTTTTCTATGATGTCACCACAGGAATACTAGAAGTGGGTCAAAAGCCATGGTGAAAATCATTTTTTAAATCTCAATAATGCTATTTTTGTTTATACTTAAAAGCATATTTTAAAGAAAAATGTTATTGAATAAGGCCATGTTCTGATCAGTTATAGATAAAAATAAAAAATTTATTTGTATAACTGGTGTCAATGTCAATTTGCAAAAAAAAAGTAGTATCCAAAAACTGCTCCTACCATGCCATAACCTATAACATGTTCCTTGTTGCCACAATTGGGGACAAAGATTAAGAGGACAATTAACATGCAATACTTGTCTTGTGTTATTTCAATTTTGGTCCTTTCTTCTGCTATGGATTTGAGATAGCTGCAGTACAGAAATATATTATTATAGAAAATGAAAACCTCTTGCATATGAAAATCTCTCATCACTTCCTAACAGATATAAGTCTTGTGCTTATATATGACAAGTCTTGTCTAGGTTAGTAGAGGCCCTGTCCCAGAATCTTAAGCTTATACTGGTCTGTTTTAGTGGTGGACTTGCCATGTGTGATTTGCAAACACAATGGGACTTGAGGCCAACAGACTCTTTGATTCTTTCATATCCTCATGATCCTTACTCAGCTCTGAACTCTTGGCTCTATGACCTAGCCTCCATCCTTGCCTGTATCTTTATAGATCTTGACATTTATAAGTTCTTTCCCTACTGTTTGTACCTCCAATTTCCCCAATAGACCCTGATTTATGATGCTCCAGTTACTCCCCACTGCTTTAACCTTGGCTTCAATTAATTCTACATGTTCCCTTCGCCCACAGCCTTTCTAGCTTCCCTGTTTCCCTGCCCTCCCCCAGCCACTGCAACCACAACCCAGCAGAGCTCCACATGGGTATCTGATGCTCCATACAGAGTTTTGCTCTCTCATCTACCAGCTATAAATGTGTGATTCTTATCACTTTGACAAAGATTTATAAAACAAATGCTGATAAATGTATTTTCTGTGGTGTTACTATCATCTTGGTCAAAAGGAAAGGATGTGGGCTTCATTTACAGTTCTGCAGGCAAGAAGCACCTTTAGAATTTGGTGTATTCTGCAAGTGTGGACTTCCCTTGCACCCACTCAGTTCAGATACTGCTTCTTAGTAACAAGGAAAATGTGTAAAACTTAAACCTGAGGCTAAAACCAAAAGCTTCATTTAAGTCAATAATCTCTAACTTTGCTATAACCCAGTGGTCGGCAAACCGCGGCTCGAGAGCCACATGCGCCGTGTCTTCCTCCCGTTGCCCGACACCCCCACTTCTAACGCCACTTCTTCAAAATAGACTCGCCCAGGCCGAAAACCGACTTCTGCGCATGGGCCACGAAGTTTCAATCGCACTGTACGTGCGCGCCCGCACGTGGTATTTTGTGGAAGAGCCACACTCAAGGAGCCAAAGAGCCGCATGTGGCTCGCAAGTCGCAGTTTGCCAACCACTGCTATAACCAAATCTCAAACCCTGTTTTAACTACTTACTTATTCCACAAAATGTGTTCTCTTTGTGAACTAGCTACCAGGGTAACAGAAAAGCCTCAAGGAAAGATTGTGTTTTGAGTGAGGTAGATGTGGGTTCAAATTAGATATAACTCCTGCTATGTAACTTTGGACCAGTTTCTTAACCTGCCTGAACTTTTGTTTTCTTAACTATAAAATCCTATCTAATAAAAGAGAAACGTGCAAATTGACCATACCTCCGCTACACCCACAAGCCAATCAGGAGTGAGTAAGCAATTTAACCCAACAAATATGGTGGCGGCCACAGAGCTGGAGCCAGCAGGAGGCTTGGGTACCCCCGGAAATGGAGGTAGCCAAGCTTCCTGCCCGCCCTGGCCGCCCGTGGCCTCCACTCAAGGCTACAAATTTCAATTATAGAAAATAAATAAATCCCAACAAAAATGGCGGTAGCTATGGAGCTGGAGAGAGCAGGAGGCTTGGGTTGGCCCTGGCAATGGAGGAAGCCAAGCTTCCCACCCGCCCTGGCCTGCCCTGGCCTCCGCTCAAGGCTACAAAGTTTCAATTATAGAAGATAAATAAATCCCAGATACCAGGGCCTCTGCTTGGGTCGCCAGGGGGTGTGGCCAGCCTGCAAACCACCACAGGCCCCTTGCCCAGGCCACCCCACACCCCAAGGGAACCCCCAACCTGATCCGGGACACCTTTCAGGGCAAACCACCAGCCCCCACCTGTGCACCAGGCCTCTATCCTATCTAATAAAAGAGTAATATGCAAATTGACCATCACTCCAACACACAAGATGGCTGCCCCCATGTGGACACAAGATGGCTACCACAAGGTGGCCAGCAGAGGAGGGCAGTTGGGAGGGACCAGGCCTGCAAGGGAGGGCAGTTGGGGGGACCCAAGCCTGCAGGGGAGAGCAGTTAGGGGGGACCAGGCCTGCAGGGGAGGGCAGTTAGGGGTGACCAGACCTGCAGGGGAGGGCAGTTAGAGGTGAGCAGGCCTTCAGGGGAGGGCAGTTATGGGTGACCTGGCCTGCAGGGGAGGGCAGTTAGGGGCAATCAGGCTGGCAGGGGAGTGGTTAGTGGTTAGGCAGAAGAGGTTAGGGGCAATCAGGAAGGCAGGCAGGCAAGCAGTTGGGATCCAGCAGTCCTGGATTGTAAGAGGGGTGTCCCAGATTGGAGAGGGTGCAGGCTGGGCTGAGGAACACACACCCCCATGCACGAATTTTGTGCACCAGGCCTCTAGTGAAGATAATAATACCTATTACATAGACTGGCTATAATAATTAAATGAGGTAATGGATGTACAGTAGATTCTCATTAAATAATAGTTATTTTTTAAATTTCTATCATGCCATAAGGAAAAAAAATCTAGGTTTACCTCATTTGGACCAAGAATCTCCTTCAAATGGCAATCACTGTATACCCTAGAGGCAAAATACAAAATGACAGAAAAGAGAATGAAGTTTATGTGAGAAAAGAATAAAAGTATGGGCAGAATAAGGAGGACCATAGAAGGCTGTTTATATTGAATGACACAGAGATTCTATGGTTCTAAACAACATAATCACATTTTTAAAGAAATTTATTAGAAAGATGTGGGATGTAGCTAACAAAATCAAAGGAACCTTGAATAACTAAGATTCATGCAAGGGCAAGGAAGGAAGCAGTAGTCATCAATGCAGGTTGGATAATCTCTTCAAGTCATGGCCATGGAAATGAAGCCTCCAACCATTTTCTTTCCTTAAGATACTGGCTAAGATTCAAGATCCTAAAAGAGTCCATTAGCCTACCTTGGATCATGTACTTGCCCCTTGGTTAAAGGAGCCCAGTCACCTTGAATGACAGTCTGATACACCTCAAATGATAGGTCATAATTGGGAAGGTCTGAATCATCAGAGAGAATTGGGGTTCTTCTATTAGAAAAGGAGTAAGGAAGGCTGAGCAGGCAAAAACAGCAGGATCCATGGCAAATTATATGTGGGTGGTGTGAGAAAAGATACAGGGAGAAAACATAATTCTGTGCAAACCTACTTTATACCATTGATCAAAATGTGTTACAAGCATTCCTTTACCTGGGTCCCCCATGACGTTATAAACTCCTGAGAGTAAAGGACTGCTTTGAACATTTGTCCTCAGTAGCTGTCCCATAGGGAACTCTCAGCAAAATTTAGACTCACAAAAAGTTTCCATTTCACTGCACTAGAGTGTCACAATAGAACCATTATTGATTGGGTCCCATAAATAAAGGAAGGATGTTCATTTACACCAATCATACATATGGTTGTATAAAATTCAGAATTAGAAATAAATCAAATTAGCTAAAACTTCATTTTTCAATCTTTAGAATTTGTGAGTAATGTAGGTGAGGGAGAAAAAAGATCTTAAAAGTCTAGTAAACAACAGTAACAATATTTATTGTGTATTTTCATGTGTACAATAAATTTATTTCTGGCTAGTTTTAAAAGAAAGTCAAAATCTCATTTTTTTAAAAAGCAATTGAGCCCAGCCATTGTTGCTCGGTGGTAGAGAACCAACCCATGCACCAAGAGGTCACCAGTGCCATTCCCGGTAACGGCACATGCCAGGGCTGTGGGCCCAATCCCCAGGAGAAGGCATGCAGGAGGCAGCCAATTAATGATGTTTCTTTCTCATTGCTATTTCTATCTCTCTCTCTCTCCATCTTCCTTCCTTTCTCTCTAAATTTAATAAAAACATATTTTTTTTAAAAAAATCCAATTGAGATGCACACAGGAAGATGCCAGCCCTTTACAGCCACCCATGACAGGGCAATGACATAATTTATCCACCACCACACCCCAACAGCCTGCAATTCAGTATTTTCTCACAAGAGCATGTCTGTATATTAATTTACCCATACTTCTTGCCAAGTCCCCTTAGTGAGTAAAGATATAGTATAGACATAGAAACATAGTATAAAACCTTGGTCTTAAAACCTAATGGCTCATGTGGGTATCAAATTCATGGACACTAGGAGTTGATAATAAATGACTTGTGTGGTATTCGGGTGTGTGTGTGTGTGTGTGTGTGTGTGTGTGTTTAAACCTGAACTGAATGAATTTTAGAGTCAGAGTTTACATGAAAATTTATGGAAGATTATTGGAAATTGTTATGATTATTTTGACCTCAAATAATTACAAAGTGACCTTTAAATTTCATTTAATTAATGAGTCCATTTTCCTAAGAAACTACATTTTTTCCTTATCAACCTTAGATGGTTATGTAATGACCTTCACATATTGCATATATGTTTCTCTGTTGGTTAATGTATTTATCATCATTGCTCCAGAATGTATAGGGAAAGACTTTTAAAACTAGAAAGTAGGAAGGAGACTCTCCCTTTTCTGTCACTGAAGAAAATTGTTAAAAACCCTCCTGAACCCATCCCAATATTCTTTTTCATCTTCTTTAAACATCATCATTAGAGTTTTGTAAATATTGCATTCTAAGAAGAAAGTATTTTTCATTAGACATGGTGGCTTTCTTTTTTAAGTGGAAATTTACAGTTAATTAACAAAAAATCAATTAGTAGGTTTCTACAGTGTCAATAATGAAGCTAAAGGGCATTAACTCTTATCACAAAGTTGTCAATCAAGGGGTTCTGTGATAATAGGACAAAAAGGGAAGTGTTCAACTAATGGTACTTACCACCTGGATTTTCAGGGGGCTATAAAATGCCTCCTCTTCTAAGTGTGAAGCAGATAAAAGTGGCTCTCTCTCCTATTGATTACAGGCCTGAAGCAAAAGTGGTCAATTGACTTTCCTGGGCTAATGAAGTCACCTTTCTTTAGGGGTCAGGTCATAAATTCTTTACTATCTGCAATGGTTAATTTTGTGTGTCAACTTGGCTAGATTATGGTACCCAGTTGTTTGGCCAAACACCAGTCTAGATGTTGCTGTGAAGCTATTTTTTAGATGTGATTAACATTTGGATAAGCTTTATTCAATCAGTTGAAGGCCTTACGAGCATGGATTTAGGTTTCCAGAGATATATCCCTGTATTGGTTTTTTCCTCTGGAAAACCCTGACTAACACACTATCTTAGAGTGTTTCCAAAGTTTTAATGAATGGAAAGCTAGTGCCTACCTTTTTTTAATTTTAAATAGTTCAAATAGATTATTTTTTTCTGATTTCATTTTATAAGTTTATAAATAGCACCACATTCTCTCACTTCCTGTTTAAAACCCACAAATGGCTTCCCAACCCCCAAAATCCTTAGCATGGCCTAAAAGGCCCTGTGTGATCTGCCCCAGATAGAAGGTTCATCTAACAAGATTACTGGCATCAGACATTTGTACAAATCACTTCCTACTGTGAGGTATGAGCAATCAGTTAACAAAAGGTGCCTCACTCTGTGCCCTTGTGAACACAGAATTAAAACAGCTGGGCACAGATATTCTTAACAGTTTCAACAGAGTATCTGAGTGGGTTGTTCTATCCCTTGCTAGATATTTCTGTCCAGGCATCTGGGGCCTGTCCTCAGAATCAAATAACAGGCAGTCCTCGGGTTACGTCAGACTCAATGTACGTCGTTTCATGGTTACGTCACCATCTCCCATTTATTTATTAAAAAATAAAAAAGTTCCGTCATTTCAATGTATGTACATATGTGCTTTATGTTTTGTATTATTTACTGTATTTACCACAAGTAACGGTCAGGAATTGTTATCTTTCTTTTAATTTTTTTTTTTTTTTACTGTGTCACTTCATTACTGCTGTGTAGGTGCTCCATGTGAGTGACGTAGGTGCTTATGTAGGTGAGTTCCAACTTACGGTGAAAATTGCCTTATGTCGCACCGTAGGAACAGATCTCCGACATAACCCAAGGACCTACTGTACCTTCTTCCCTGAGAACTACTGGCAACCAAATGAGAAGGTTTTACTCATTGGTGCTCATTTCTCCAAACTCCATTTCCGTAACTCAATCTGTTTTGACAATACAACATCCCCAAGGGTGTGTTGCAATACTACTGCACTGCTTTCCTAGGGTACACACCCTAATCATGGTGATGGAACTCGAGAAACAATCTGGAGCCATGGGAAAAAAAATCAGAAGGGACATCTTGATCTCCTTAGTAGCACATTTAAAAACTATCACTTAGGTTACTGTCTCTCAGGACACATTACATCTACTTTGGATCTATTTTTACTTTCCTTAGTTTGATCTGGCACAGTCCCTACAATCTGAGAACAATTCGGGATCTGGTGCTCCTTGTGCACTGATTAATTCGTCCTATTCTTGAGTAGTATGACGATGTGGTTTTTCCCTATCTCTGAGTCATTCATCACCCTCTTCTAAACCTGTCTAAACATCTCTATTTTCAACATATTTGTCAGAACTTAGGTTATCCCATTTCCACCCCTCACCAAACATAGTGCAATGTTTACCTTTTGAGAGATTTCCCATAATAGAAGTAAAAATCTGTAGAAATTTCCCAACAAGAGACTCATCAAAAAATGAACATGTCTATCAGGGTGGCTGTACCACCATAGATCATGCCCACAACACACACACACACGTGCCCACCACTACCACTGCCAGCACAACAACAAGGAAAGGGGCAAACCTCACATAATCCTGATCAATTATAATTACAGGAGGAAACCCTGACCTAATTAAGCAAAATCTAGAGTATGTGGCTTTGAGTATTAAGTGTCTCAGCAGAAAGAAGAAAGTCTGTATAGGACCTAGAAAAAGTGAAGCAAAAAGCAAGAAGCGGTCAGTACATCTCACGCATCATCAGGGGGAAGTGCCTTGAACCTTGAGCCTGGAAATTTCACTCCTCTAGGCAGATAATAAAGATAATAACCTGTATTAATATAGTTCCTACTCTGTGCCAGGAAAAATCTAAGCACTCTGCATTTAGTAACTGATTTAGTATGCATAAGAGCCTATGAGTAGGTACTACTATTATCCCCATTTTTCAGGTAAGAAAACTGAGGCAAAAGCCAGAAATAGAGCTGGACTTGAATCTAGATAGCCTGATGTAAGGATCTATTCTCGAATAGTAAACTATAGTAAAGAAGTGGAAAGGACTGGTTCCTTTCTCTTTGGAAGAGACAAAACTAGCATTTTTTGAGCACCTGATAATTGTTGACGATTATCAGGTGGAAACAACACTATGAGTTTCAACCATCTGATCCCCATTTACAGAGGTAGAAACCAGGCCTCATGGAGATCCCTAAGAATCAAGTACTTTTGAGATGATCACTGAGAGCTTGTCAAGATCAAAGCCTATTTATTGACTCCCTTTCATTCCTTTTGAAACTAAGCAAGAAACAAATGTAGTGTGTTAAACAAGCCCAAGCAAGAAAACACAATCTTGAGATTGTGGTCCATCTGTTCATCTGATATGGACCAGTTCAGTGGTCAGCAAAATCATTAGTCAACAGAGCCAAATATCAACCGTATGATTGAAATTTCTTTTGAGAGCCAAATTTTTTAAACTTAAACTTCTTCTAACGCTACTTCTTCAAAGTGCGCGACACACACACACACACACACACACACACACACACACACACGGAAAAAACAAAAACAGGAAATTCAGTTTAGCTGTCTTCTGAACCAGTCAAATTGAGTTGAGGATGACTCACTTTAATACATCCTATTCTGATTATATGAGTCAACAGAGTGTTATATTTAATGAAAAAGATGTCTCAGAATTTGAAATTTCTCAAATTGGCTCATTAGCACCATAAAGACTCATTTAGATGTAAGAGAAAAAGTCCAACATTACAGAAGAAATCAAAGCTGGAGGCCAGATCAGTATTCATGAGTCTCTCTGAGTATAATGACTTAGCCAGAGACCTTTCTTTTTACCAAATAAATTTGTATTTGAGATTTATTATCAAGTAATGTATTTCATAGAAAGGTCTATGGAAAATAAAAATAAAAATTGCAAGATCCTAAAATTATCCTATGGTAATCATGTTAATGTCTGAGACTGAGACGTTATTTTACAGTCCATGTATTTTAGATAATATTTGGATCACGGGATATATATATATATATATATATATATATATTTCTGGATTTTTTTCACTTAATATTTTATCTGGAATATATATGTTACTAAATATTTTTTGAAAGTTAAAGACTGCAAAATATTTATAGCATAGATATAGCACAGGATACCTTCTCTTGTTAAACATCTATGTTATTACCAATGAGATAGATAACAAAAACATTAGCACATTACTCTGAAAATAGATAAATAAGGGGGGAAATCAAGCATATCTTATTACTTTCCAACATGAACTATTTTAGGGTAAGCAAATTGTTAGAGAGGGAAAGCTTTTCTTTATAGAAATTTTTCAGTTAATTCATGTAAAAAGATTGGTAGAATTTAAAAATACCATTTGTAAATCCTCATAAAATCATGGATTTAGGAACACTTATTAATGAATGTTATAACTAACAATTATATAAAAAGTCAACAGGGAACTTAATTTGTAAAGTAAATTTAAAAAAAAAAGAGGTCTCACGAGAACCTACAAATCAATCATAGCATCACTAAAAGTGGGGCAACCAGAAACTATATGCATTCTGGTGTAATACAACTGGAAGTAAAAAACACCACACATCTAGTATTCTTGCCAAAAATAAAGATTAAAATGAGCCTAACTCTACTCAAACCTCATTCTAAGTACTAGTTCATAGGAAATATGAGGGGTAGACAGGAAAAAAAATGATTTGATACCATGAAGTAGACATCAGTTAAATCTAGAATGTGGCACATTCTATAGGACAAAAGACCTAGTTTATTTATCAAATAAATAACAGAAGAAAGAGGTAGGAGGGACTCTTATTAGAAGAAACTTAAAAGGCATAATATCAACATATGCAATTTTCAGATTTCTTTTAGTTTCTAATGTGAATATAACAATTACAAAAAGACATTCTTGAGACAATGAAGAAATTTAAACATAAACACATTCAATTCTCTTAGATCTAATAATGGCCTTTGGCTACTATTTTAGGCTTTTATCACACAGAAATATTTAGAAATAAAATAATAAGATGCCTTGGATTTGCTTTAAAAAAAACTCCTAGAGAGACAGAGACAGAGACAGAGAGAGAGACAGAGAGCACAGAAACAGCTAAAACCAGACTGGAAAAATATTAATAATTGTTGAAGCTGGGTAATGGGTATTTTTGAAATTTATTGTAACATTCTCTACACTTTTCTATTTGTATAAACTGCATATATATTTATTTCTTTGAAATTTTTACTAATACCACAGACATAAGGTCAAAAGGCATAAACTCCTTTAAGGCTCTTAAAAAAAATTTTAGAGGAGCCAAGATGGCAGCATAGGTACACACTTGTACTTGCTGCCTTGCACAACCACACCAAAACTACAACTAAAAGAAAACGGATATCATCCAGAACCATGGGAAGGCTGGCTGAGTGGAAATTCTATGACTAGAAGGAAAGAGAAAAGCACATTGAAACTGGTAGGAGGTACAGAGGTGCAGAAGTGAGGAGGTGTGGAGGTGCACATGGAAACAGGTTGGCAACTGGGTACGCTGTTGTTTTTTTCAATCGGGAAGGAGATACAAGCTTTCAATTGTTCTGAACTCCAGTTCCGGGCGAGATTCTGGGAACCCAGACTCATATGGGGAGAAAATGGACTGTCTGGCATCAGGCTGGAACGTGAGGGCGGCTTTCTCTCAGAGGTGCTTGCAGCTATCATTGTTCTTGCACAGGGCCACAGGACACAGAGACCCCGGGACCTCTCTGAGGCAAAGCAGACTGGCAGCCATTGTGGTTTGCTCTGCCATGATGATTCCCTGAGACCCCGCCCCACCCAATTTACAACCCCACCAAAGCTGTGAGCAGAGGCTTTTGCATATAAATTGCCTGATCTTTTGCAATCTAAAACCTAACAAACTGCAGCTGGGTCAAAGAGCGCCAAACTTCCAAAAGAAGGCCTAGATAGCAGCCTGCATTGCTTCACAGCTGAGCCTCATCTGGGCACTTCCAAACCCCAAACAAAGAGGAGGAATCTGCAGATCTCTCTGCAGCTCCTGCTGGGTGGCCTCAGGCAGTGGCTGACTTTGCACCTCCTTGGAGATCCAAGAGCCAGTGTACCCAGTGGTCAGAGTGAGACCATATCAGAGTACAACTCCTCACATCCATAAGTGACACACTCAAGGGGCAGACTCAGTGAGCACCAAAGCCCCACTGAAGCAAGTCCTGCTCCATAAGGGTGTCTCCAGCACAGCAGTTCTCCCATTGTAGACACAGCTGGTCCTCACAGCCAGTTGGCCTGGTGGTCAATTCCTCCCAGTGATACCAACAGCAATCAAGACTTAACTACAACAAGACTGTTCACCAAAGGGGTGCACCAAGAGTGTCAACCTCAGGTAATTAGGGAGGCTGAGGCACTGGGCCCTATAGGACACCTAGCACACAAAGCCATTCTATCAACACAGGGAAGCAGCCAAAATGTAGACACAAAGAAACATGTCACAAACAAAAGAAATGGAGGAAAGCGAACTACTGGATATAGAGTTCAAAACCACGGTTATAAGGTTACTCAAGGATCTTCTAGAAACCACTGATAAATTTAGTGAGACCCTCAAGGATATGAAAAAGGACCAATTAGAAATTAACCCTTTGCACTCGCTTGCTTTTTTCTCGATTCCTTTATTCTAATGCTAACCGTGTCGAGTCACACTCGACATCTGAGTGCAAAAGGTTAAGCATACACTTACTGAAATAAAGAATAATATACAGAGATCCAACTGCAGACTAGAGGACCCCAAGAATCAAGTCAAAGATTTGAAATACGAAGAAACAAAAAACACCCAACCGGAAAAGCAAAAAAAAAAAAAAAAAATCCAAAAATATGAAGAGTGTAAGGAGCCTCTGGGACAACTTCAAGTATACCAACATCCGAATTATGGGGGTGCCAGAAGAAGAGAGAGAGCAAAATATTGAAAACCTATTTGAAGAAATAATGATAGAAAACTTCCCCCACCTGGTGAAAGAAATAGACTTACAAGTCCAGGAAGTGCACAGAACCCCAAACAAAAGGAATCCAAAGAGGACCATACCAAGACACATCATAATTAAAATGCCAAGGGCAAAAGACAAAGAGAGAATCTTAAAAGCAGCAAGAGAAAAACAGTTAGCTACCTACAAGGGAGTACCCATATGACTGTCAGCTGATTTCTCAACAGAAACCATGCAGGCCAGAAGGGAGTGGCAAGAAATAATCAAAGTGATGACTAGCAAGAACCTACAACCAAGATTACTCTACCAAGCAAAGCCATCATTTAGAATTGAAGGTCAGATAAAGAGCTTCACAGATAAGAAAAAGCTAAAGGAGTTCATCACCGCAAAACCAGTATTATATGAAATGCTGAAAGGTATTCTTTAAGGAGAAGAAGAAAAATGTAAGATAAAAATTATGAACAACAAAGTGACAACAAATACATATCTATCAACAAGTGAATCTAAAAAGCAAGTGAATAAAAAATCTGATGAACAGAATAAACTGGTGAATATAATAGAATCAGGGGCATAGAAGGGGAGTGGACTGACAATTCTCGGGGGAAAGGGGGTGTAGGGAGTGAGGGAAGAGACTGGACAAAAATCACACCTATGGACGAGGACAGTGCGGGGGGCGGGGGTAAGGGCATGGGGTGGGTTGAGAACCGGGTGGAAGGGAGCTATGGGGGGAAAAGAGAGGAACAACTGTAATAATCTGAACAATAAAGATTTATTAATTTAAAAAAATTTAAGTGCTCTCCAGAAAGTTTGCAACAGTTTATAAACCCACCAATATGTATGCATTGATCTCACCAGGCCATCACCAAAATTGAATAGATATTTTGAAATATTCATTCTATTTTATTAGAGAAAGGATATCTTGTATTAATTAATGCTTTTCTTAACAATGAGTTGAAATTTTCTTATTAAAATTAGTCACTTATATTTCTTCACTGAATTGTCTGATTATATTCTGTATCCATTTTTATTGCAGTCTTTGATTCATAAGGGCTTATATAGTAAAAGTAATAGGCCTTCTTCATCTGATGCCAAATATTTTCCCACTTATTGTTTGATTTTGATTTTGTTTGTTATGAATGTTCAGAAGTAAATTTTTATGTAATTAAATCTATAATCTGCCCATGGTTTCTTTATTGCCTTTATGTTTAAAAATTCCTAGCCTCTCCTAAAATGAGGTAAATATTCATGGTCTTAGAGTTTTTTAATGCATTTTTACTCATACATTTTTAATCCATCTGGATTTCATCTTGGTGTATGGCTCATGGTGTCAATTTGGATGTTACTTTTATTATTTTCTAAATGGTAAGCCATCCCTTTATTTCTTTTTCTTTTTTTTTCAAGTTTAAGATGCCTCCTGACATTTAATAAATCTCTCCATATACTCTTGTATGTTTCTGACCTTCTCGATACTATGGCTCCCATTTAACATTGAACTTCGGGTCTGCACCGGATTATTATGATTTTGTACCTGGTGAATAGAGATAGACTTGTTAAAAAAAAAAAACTAGAATACAAAATGAGAGAAACAAAGAGAGGGCAAGAGATTATTATAACATGGACAACAGATTCATTTCAGTGGATATCATCTATATCACCAGCATCTATACGAAAGCTCTGTGTTCTAGAAGAGAGACTAGAGATTCCAGAGTTTGGTATACAAAGATTCAGAATATGATTTTATTTATTTACTGGCTGTGTGTCCTTGAATAAAGCACGTAACTTCTCTGATCCTGTCTCCTGCATTGCAAAATGACGATTATAATATCTATATCATAGGGTTCTTTATAAGGTTCAAATGTAGGTGAGAGGTGGCTGAGAAATTCTTATAATATATAAAAAAGTATAATTTTATTTTAAAACATAGATGTTGATAATGTCCAGGATATTGGGGGGATGGGGAGGCAATAAAATCCTTAGGAAAATGCTGGAGATGTTTGCCATGCCTTTTTCAGTAATTTCTGCACTTTTAGAACAAATGGGTATTATGTAACCTGCTGGCTATGCTGAAGGGAGTTAAAATACACACAAAAAAAAATCTTGTTTAGCTTCTGGAACTGCTGCATCACTGATGAAATTTAAAATTTTGCAATTAACTTCAATTCTATGTGGTCACTTTGAGTAAAGCATGGAATAGACTAAAATAAAATTCACTCTGTACCTTTTGATAACTCAGCTTGGCTTCACCTGTATAATGAGGAATTGTGAGTAGAAGAGAAAAAATCCCCACCATGGTCGTAAACAAACAGGACAGACCCTGTGCTTAGAGTTTCCTTAAGAACACTTTCAACAAGTAAGATTTGTATAAACTCTCTTCTCTTTCTGTCCCTCCCCTTCCCTCCCCTTCCCACCCCTTCACTTTCTTTCCCTCCCCTCACTTCCCCTGCATCAGAAGCTGTCATCTGTGCCTTTAAAAAGATGGAAGGGACACTACCAGGGCAGCAAGGAGGGATGGGAGCCAGCTGGGACTTGGGGAAGCAGCCAAGCTCCCAGCACTAATTTGGAGTGCTTGTCCTCCCTCCTCCTGCTCTAACAACTTTGTGGCTACCTAGAGCTGAGCATGCTGCTCTCATAACCATCAATCCTCAGCTTTACCTATGCTGGTTTCTCTTCTCTTCTGCCCAACCAGGCAGAGAAGAGGCTTGAGTAAAAAGAGTATGTGCTAAAATAAAGCAGGCACAAATAACCTAGCCCAGTTTGGCTTCTTTCACTTTTAGTAATGAAAGCTCTAGAGGGATTTACTAGTATTAGTCTTAATATGTGATAATTAAACGGATAGAAGAATGGCATAATGGCTACATATATTTAGGTGTAAACTATCAGGAAATCTATATTCCCATACCTAAATTTAATTCATTCAATGTATTCCCTATTGATCTCACTAGGTTCTTATTTATATGTATAAGATTAAGTTGAATATAAACAAAATAGTCATGGGGTATCTAACTCTAAATCCACCAGGGACAAACCAGAGCCCCAATGACTACAGTCCAAATAAATCAAGCCATACCCTTTCTTCTTACACTTTAGTCTTGAAATTAGCAGTGCTTCTTAATTATATTTTCTTCTAAGTCCTCAAATTCCTATTAAATGCCTACCATATGATAAGCACACCCAGGCATTTGCCCATACATTTCCTCATTTAAACCATATAATAACCCTGGGAAGTTTATATTATCTTTTTTAATTTACTAAAGAACACCAAGTTGAGAGAGATTAAGCAGCTATATAAGGAGCAGACCTGAAATTTTAACTTAAGTCCTCTAATTCAAAGACCTTTCCATAGCTTACTTTTCCTTTCCTAAACTTCTTGTGGATGCAAAGTATTCTTACCATTAATAATAACAACAAAGACATAAAGAGAAATACAATCATAGCATATATTTTAAACTATAAGATACGGTTATCCCTCTTTTTTAAAAGTGGATCATGGATTTTCAGATAGAAGATTCCACATTGAATTATTCTCATCATGTGAAATCAGAGTAAAGACAAAAGCCCATCCCAGCCAGCATGGCTCAGTGGTTTAGTGTCCACCTATGAATCAGGAGGTCCAGAATCAATTCCCCATCAGGGCACATGCCCTGGTTGTGGGCTCAGTCCCCCATGTGGGGAGGGTGGGCGTGCAGGAGGCAGCCAATCAATGATTTTCCCTCATCATTGATGTTTCTATCTCCCTCTCCCTTCTTCTCTGAAATCAATAAAACAATATATATGTTTTTTAAAAAGACAAAAGCCCATCCAAGGCAGAGGCCTAGACTCTGGAGATAAACAGACATTCCCGAGAATGAAATCTGGCTCTACTTTTATTTACTGTTTCTCAGGGTAAGTCGCTTTACCTCTCAGAACCTCAGTTACCTCATCTATGAAATGGAAAAATAGTTTCTCCCAGAGTATTGACTCAAGGATCAAGTCAAATAGCATATACATTACCCTAGGCCATGCCCAGAAAACTATACCTGGTATGGTACACTTTCCATTTTTTTAGAAGCAAATTATCTGATTTTCAGAATACAGATGGATTGTTAACAACATTCATTCATACACATAATACTAAACATGGTGTGTGTGCTGACTAGGAAGATATACATATTTTTAAATATTGTGATAATTGTTGCCTCGGAGATCAAATATGCACTGCTTTGACTTACAACTCCAACCCCACCAGCTGCAGTCTGCTCAGTTTATCTGCTCAGCCTCTGCCCAGCTCCTTCCATCTTGCTATCCCCACCCCATCACTCTCTCTCCCAATCCTGGTCAAGATTTCATCTCTTCTCCCCTCTATATAATAGCTATTGCCTATCTCCCCATGTGTGCAGTTCAGCTAGGAAGGTGATTAGGGCCCAAGTCCCCTCAGTATCCAACAACAGTTAACTTATACCCACATGACACAGAACTAACATGGTTATATTTACAGATTATTTGGGATTTTCTGTGACATTCCAGCACCTTGCCTCGCTGCAAGCCTTCCCACACACAAATACATCATCCACCACTGTTTTCAACACTTCAGTTAACTTATATTTGACACTTTTATTATTCTACTAGAGGCCCAGTGCATGAAATTCATGCACTCGGGGAGGGGGGGTCCCTCAGTCCGGCCTGCACCCTCTCGCAGTTCGGGAGCCCTCGGGGGATGTCTGATTGCTGGCTTAGGCCCACGGGGAGCGGACCTAAGCCAGCAGTCGGACATCCTTAGCACTGCCGTGGAGGCGGGAGAAGCTTCCACCACCACTGCTGTGCTTGACATCTGTGAGTCCGGCTTCTGGCTGAGCAGTGCTCCCCCTGTGGGAGCACACTGACCACCAGGGGGGCAGCTTCTGCATTAAGCGTCTGCCCCCTGGTGGTCAGTGCACATCATAGTGACCGGTCGTTCCGCCCTTGGGCCAAAACCAGCTCTCTGACATCCCTCAAGGGGTCCCAGATTGCAAGAGGGCACAGGCCAGGCTGAGGGACCCCACAGGTGCACAATCAGGGCCGGGTAGGGATTGTGGGAGGGCTCCAGGGCATATCTGGCCCATCTTGCTCAGTCCCAATTGGCCAGACCCCAGCAGCAAGCTAACCTACTGGTTGGAGCATCTACCCCCTGGTAGTCAGTGCATGTCATAGCGACTGGTCAACTGGTAGTCTGTCTGCCCCCTGATGGTCAGTGCACGTCATAGCGACTGGTCGACGAGTCGATTGTGTGCCCCCAGGTGGTCAGTGCACATCAGAGAAAGCGGTTGAGCGGCCTTAGCATATCATTAGCATATTATGCTTTGATCGGTTGAACAGATGACCAGACGACCAGATACTTAGCATATTAGGCTTTTATTATATAGGATACCTTGCCTTCCAACTGGCCCTTCAGCTTATATTTCTATGCTGTTAATGACAGGACAATAATTTCCTCTTGAAGATGCATCTTGTTTGGTATTTTGATAACTCTGAAAATTTTCTTTCTCTGATTAAGCCATATTCTGCTTTTGGATAACAATAATCTGAGTTTTTCCTTTCCCATAAAGATTCTCAAAGAAAATAAGTATCTAATTCCTTTTCTATGAAGTAAACTCTTCCAATAAGATCCTATATAAATCAGACTATACCACAAAGATATGATGCTAAGTGAAAGGTGACAGTCTCAAAACATTACATATAGTTTGATCCCATTTATATGACATTTGGGAAAATGGTAAAACTATAGGGATAGAAAACACATTATTGTAGCCAGGGACTAGGAGCTGAGGTGGAGACAGGAGGCATCAGTATTTGACTACAAAGAGGCAGAATAAGGAAATTATTTGGGGTACTGAAATTATTCTGTATACTACTGTGTTGGTATGTTTGTAGTTACAATAATCTATACATGCATTAAAAGTCTAGACTATATACCAAAAAAGATGAATATTACTACATGTAAATTTTTTAAAAAGTTAATATTAATCTCTTACTATGTGCCAGATACTTATGATTTTTCAACTTTAATCTTCATGATAACCCCACAAGTTAGGTAATATTATTATATTCCCCACTTTGAAATAAAGAAATTGAGACACACAGAGGTTAATAACTTGCCCAAGGTCATAAAACTTCATGGAGACAGAGCTTGGGTTTTAACCCAAGCAATCTGACTCCAGAACTGAATATCATCACCACTGTCCTATGCTGTCTCTGAAAAGAATGAGGTACTTCATTCATCCTCTCTCAATGAAACTACATGACCAATTTAAGGAGTAGAACATCAGCTAGAACTACATCAGCACAATTAGTTTGCAAATGGAGCAGAGCCTAATGCCACCAAAACAAGCATGTCTCTGGGCCAAAGAAGTCTTAATTGCTTTTTTAATAGCTAATATTCAATAGTTCCAATTTTCTTTGTAGTAAAATGTTTTCTTGTTAACATACTGAATAAATTTCAAAATCAATTTTCTAAGGCCTATGAACTCTGATAAAAAATATTTTCTTAACTGTCCCTTAAGAAATTCTGATTCTGATGTAAATAAAATAGAATATGTCAATTGGAAGTTCAAATAAATTGTTTAAAATTTCAAAAATCTTATTCCATTCCTTCTCCCTCCCCAGTCCCCCACAACTAAATCCTTCCGGACATTTTTTTGAACTAAAACCTCTTAGTAATGAGACAAACGGATAAATACACCCACGTCCAGGGCCTTGTGGTCATTCTTACACATTCATTTAGAGCTTCCAGCCGACAGTCTACATCCCCACAAACTCCATTCCATGCACTTTGCAAAAATAAAGCTATCCACTGTAAAAGTGGTGCATGGCATACCTGATAATTCAGCAGCTGCTGAAAAGAGAGAATAAATGGAAAGAATTATGATGGTTTTTAAAACTAAAAATTACCAAAAGTATGTCTAAATTTGTAAGCACTTTCTTGAGATGGTAAAGGCTGCATAATTTTGGTGTGAAGAGTTGGTAGAAGAGAATTTGCTTTTGGATTTTTAATGTTCAATACATGTTTGTGATAGATTTAATCACTTCAGCACTGTGTCGAGACAAATTATAGACATAGTCATGTACACATGGAAGAATGATCCAAGTTCTATGTGACGTGTCTGTCTTGTACCCGGTTACCTTCCCTAAAATAGTCAAGAGTTTAATGGAGCTATTCTCAGTCCATTATCATCATCCTCCAAACATCTTTAATCTGAATGCCCTAATAATTCAGAAAACTTTTTAAAAGAGAAATTTGTAGAAAAATATAGTTCGTCTTTGAAGTCAAACAGCCCCAGCCCCCTTCATCACTCTATCACTTACTATCAATGCCACACAGGACACATTCCTGTGTATTCTCTGGTCTTCTTTCTTCTATAAAAGTGCTTTAGCCATATTTCTCTTTCGGGCTACCATTAGAATCAAGTGAAATGATGCTCACCTTACAGAGTTCTTAACCACATACTAGGATGTCGGTAAGTGGTAGTTATAATTACAATCAAGGAAAGAAATCCTACATATGGAACAGTGTTCATCTACGGCTATTTGCAGCTTTATTTCACAATATTTCCTTAGGCAAATTTCTCTACTCCCTGCCTCAATATTAGGTTTGATCTTGTTATAAACTCATGGGCTTTTCAGTATTAATTATTACTTACCAGCATACTTCCCATGGAATACAGTGATTTGGGGTTTACAAAATTAAGCTTGCTAGAAAAATATTTAAGAGACGTGAAATGACTATAACCTGATGCAGCTAACAGACTAATTTCACAATCCTAATTCACAGGCACAAGCACACACGCCTACACACCCAGGAAGTGCGGGCGGGGCAGGGTGGAGGTGGGGCCTGGTGGAAGTCAGTAGCTTATCTATTATATGCACTCACTCCGGAGCTGTAAACAAGACCATGTGAGGACTCAGCTAGAATGCTTCCTCTGAGTCAGTATTAAACAAACTTCCGAACGGTTAGGGAAGGAAATAAAACCACTGTACCCCCAAAGCCTTCAGGACAGAGAGCACGGATCATGGGAGTTGTGTTCAATATTGTCAGAGACTGGTGCAATCATTAAAGTAAATTTTGTAATAAAAAAATGCTGCTTAATAATACTAGCTGGCATGAATTAGAATAGGTAGTGATGTCCCTATGGAGTACCCTATCACAAATTCACTTGACTTGATTATGTGGCATGGCAGGAATTTTTAACAAATCTTTGGTGCTTTACTTTATGAGAATGCTAGCAAAACTTTCCATTTGGTGATACGAGCATTAGTGTCATAGTCTCTGACATGATTCAGGTTCAAAATCAGAGGCAAATATCTCATCAATGGTGAAAAAAAAAAAAAACAACAACACCAGGAAATCACAGATTTTCATAGACAGCATAATATGATGCCCTGGAAAGCACAAACTGTAAAATCAGAAGTGCTCCAATTTCACACTTTATAGTTTTGTGATCTTGGGCAAGTTATGTCACCTTATTGAGACTCCATTTTCTCACTTAGAAGGTCATGATATACACAAGGTTCTTATTAAGATCAATTTAGATATTAGATGAGTAAGCACCTTGACAAATATGAAGAGCTATAGAAATAATGAGACATTACAACTGACTGGTCTAATCTGCAAATGTCTTCAGGTCAACTAAAACAGACTTAGAAAATCTGTAGTTCTAGCTCAATACAGAGACTGCAGCTCTTACACATAATTTTATTCTGAAGTTATAAAACTTAATATAGAAATCACAAGTCATAAATTAGGAGGAAATAGTTAAAACAATTTAATCCTTCCCAATGTCCACAAAATAGGATGTTTCATTAAGTGTTGTCTGGGTGCTCAGACAGTAAAGCACACGACCATTTCCGGCAACCCAAAACTTGACCTCACACTTGGACTTCTGAAGGTAAACTTCCTGGGAGGAAATTAAATACAGAGGACCTCTCCCAGCTTTGGATACCAGTTTTGAAAAAAACACAGTAGGGAATAGTTAGACTAAATTAATTTTTAAACTCTTCCCCTAAAATTATTAAAGCCAACAGAAAAGGCAAGGTTTTTTTTTTATTTGGAATAGGAAGTGAAATCAAAGATGTCCAAAATATCCTTTACTAATTGCCTATGTCTTTATAAAATATGTTCTGAAGTAAGATAACAGTTCCTCCTTCCCTCCCTGCAATATTTTTACTTAAACCCTAATCTCCAGACCTTATAAATGAAAACATTCAACCAAAAGGGGGGAAAAAAGAACTGTAACAGTCATAATTTACATGTGTGACATATATAAATAAAGTAAAATAAGAAATGTGTTCACCCTGCTTTCATTACTCACACTACCCAAGACCATTCAAGCTTTCTTTCCTCTCTGAGGTGTGGTGTGCCTGCTGGATTCAGTGGATACTTTGAAAGTTCAAATAGAGTCCATCTTTCAGGCAGATGAGATGCTATTCTATTTTTAAAAGACCTCTAGAAAAGGAAATTCCACCAGCTTCCCCGGTTACACATTCCAATGTCTACCAAATCTCACTGTCTGAAAATTTTTCCCTTTTCTCTTATCTAAATCCCTCATGCTGTAACTTAAGCCTGTTGCCTCCTGACTGGTCCCTAATGGAGATGGTCATCATCCTTCATAGATCCACCACCACTTGATTTCTAACTCCCTTTATCACAGCTCTCTAATTGTGGTTGTTACTCACCTATCATTTTCTTCCAAGTTGTCTTCCTTCATTTCACATATCCTTTTAATATATAATATTTTTAAAGTAAAGAAAATTACAATTATCCAGTAACTTTACTGCACTAGAACAATCTATCTTCTGTTTTCTTTGTTCTCGCCTCTCTTACGTACATATACATACATCATTGTAACCACAATGTGTAATTTTACTGAAATTTTCCAAGTTTTTTTTAATTCCTTCACAGTTTCACAACCCAGAACGTGCCTAGATTGAGCTAGTTAACTCATAACTTTGACAAGGCTGGCATAAAGTTCAAAATTTGAAGAATTTCCTTTTTTATTTAATACACTTAAATGATTGATTACTAAGTATCGAAGCAATGCTAGGTTCTAATTAATTGAATTCTAATTAATTAGAATGAAAAAGATCCTGTATAGATGATTCCTGCAACCTCCTAAACAGTGCAAACTTATAGGGTTGATTGAGAGAGCTAGACCTCAGGGTAGGGCAGACCCTGCAGAAGCCAGGAGTGAGGAGTCGCCTGGCAGGTGATCAGGAGCAACAGGAGCTCTGGATAAATTGCCACAGCTTCCTCCATCTACTAGGAGGCCAGAGACCCTAAGGACAGAATGCTCAGTACTATCCAGAGTTTAACTGGGCCCCTGGGGGAGGATGTTTGAGGAAAGGCTGAGTTCAGTGGCAGCTGCTACCCAAATCTTTTCTGAATTATAAGTAAAGCAAATGATTACCAGAATGAAATGGCAAATTTGTGCAAGTGGGGGAAAAAAGAAAACATGGTTAATAGAGTAAGGTGACTAGGATAAGACTTGTTTGAGGATTCACTTATCAATTGGTGAAACAACCCACTATCATCAAGAGAGCAAAAACCTGAAAGGAAAGACTGGTTCTGTAACAGCGTATCCTTATACAAATCAGTCTTTAGGTCTGACCTTCAGTTACTTCACCTGCTTAATGGATGTTTATGTGTACTACATGATTTAGTTTCCAGAAAATAAGAAATATTTTTAAAATACATTTTATTTTCAAAAACTGAACGTATGATCCTTTCTTTAATGAAAAATATCTATGCTCATTCTCACTGAGATTTAAAAATGGAATACATAGACTGTGCCTCAAAAAGTTTCGTTTTCAAAAAAGAACCCCATGAAAATAAAAAGAAAATAATAAATAAAATAGAACCCTGTTTTTAAAATATTAAAAGAGCTTGCAGCTCAATAGATTCTGACTGAAGAGCCCAAATGCCCAATTATTCCTCCATTCATTCAACAAAGATGCTGAGCGTTGCCTGTAGCAGGCTGTGTGCTAGGTACTGGCAATAATGTACTTTGGAGAACAAAATTCAAGGTCCCAGAAAGAACGAGATGGCATACTTGAAACAGATCATTTACAAGAGTTCAGTAAAGCGTCTGTAAAGGATGTGGATAGCAGTAGGAGAAACTGAAGCATCCTGGGGCTAGCCAATAAATGACTAGGAAGAGCAAGAAGAGAAGCCAAATATTTGAAGTTTATTACCCATGGGCCTAAAGGCTATCAGGGAGAGGAAGTAGTTATGGAAACCAAAAGTGTAGGAGATGACTCCCTGAAAGGAGCTTTGGCCTTAGGTAGAAAAACACAGCTATCTCCAAACCTTCCCTCCCGCCCTATGATCTCTGGTCTCCCTTAAACTCAACTAGAAGCGGGAGGGCAGGGGACCCCTGCTGACCCAGCTCTAAGAAGTCAGCCTCTCAGGACACAGAGTGGGATGCAGACTCACAGACATCACATCCCGGCTCTGTGAAAAGCATATGATTGTGGGGCAGAGAGACAGTAAACAAGAAGAGAAGATAATTGCAGATGATCACCAGTGGTCTTAGCAATTTAAGACAAGGCTATGATTGAGGAGGTGAAGGTAACTCTGAAATGATATTTTTGCTAAGAACTTAAAAATAAGAAGGGGACAACTATAAAGATTCAGAAGGGAGCATTCTAGGCTGGGGGAAGAGCCAATGCAAAGGTCCTGAGGCAGAAGGGCTGGATCTTGGAGTATTTGAGAATTGAGGAAAAGGCCAAATATTTCCAAAGCATGTTAAGGAAGAGGAAAGTGTAAAAAATATGAGGTCAGAGTAGTAGGCAGTGCCCATATTTTGTGGTAAAAGGCAAGGAAATCATAGCAAGGAGTCTGGACTCTTCTTTAGTGCAATGGGAAACCATTGAATGATTAGTGCAGGGAACTAACGTCATTTTGTTTACATGTTCCAAAGTTCACGTAGGCTGCTGTGTAAAGACTAAATTTCAAGGGCACAAAATAGAAGCAGTGAGGCCAGTTACATGGGTACAATAGCCCCCACTTATTTGCAGGGGATATGTCCCAAGACCCCGTGGATGCCTGAAACCACAGATAGTACTGAACTCCATATATATTGGTTTTTTTCCTGTACACACATAACTATTATAAACTTTAACTTATAAATCAGGCACAGTAAGAGGTTAGCAATAATAACTAATAATAAAATAGAACAATTATAGTAATACCCTATATAGTAAAAGGGTAATATGCAAAGCGACCGAATAGCAGAACGACTGGTCGCTATGACGCACACTGACCACCAGAGGGCAGACACTTAACACAGGAGCATTGCTCAGCCACAAGCAGGGCTCACGAGCGCAGCGGAGGTGGATGGGGGGGGGGGCCTCTCCTGCCTCCGCAGCAGCGCTAAGGATGTCCCACTGCCGCAGTCGGCCATCCCCCAAGGGCTCCTGAACTGCTAAAGGGCGCAGACCAGGCTGAGGGACCACCTCCCCCCCACCCCAAGTTCATGAATGTTGTGCACCGGGCCTCTAGTATTATAATAAAAGTTGTGTGAAGGTGGTCTCTGTCTCTCAAAATATTTTATTGTACTGACTCACCTCTTCACTTTAAGGAGTGCTCTGCGGCTTCGCTGAGGCAGACCTGAATTGACAGCGTAACTATTCTTGCACTTTGGGCCATTGGTACGTAAAAGAAGGGTTAAACACAAGCACTGCGATACCACAACAGCCCACAGGATAAGCTCGCAGGCTACTAAAGGGGTGGGAATATTTACTGCGTAAGCACGTTCGCTGGACGTAGGATGTTGTGCGTCTGGGCGGGACATAGCGAGACTTCGCGAGATTTCTTCATGCTACTTAGGGCGGCGGGCAATTTAAAACTTATGAACTGTTTCTTCCTGGAATTTTCCATTTACTATTATTGGACCGTGGTTGACCGCAGGTAAGTGAGTCTGCCGAAAGCAAAAATGCGGACAAAAGGAGGAACTACAGTATTTCAGAAGTCCATAGAGAGTGGTTCTCAACCTTCCTAATGCCGCGGCCCTTTAATACAGTTCCTCATGTTGTGGTGACCCCCAACCATAAAATTATTTTCGTTGCTACTTCATAACTGCAATTTTGCTACTGTTATGAATCGTAATGTAAATATCTGTGTTTTCTGATGGTCTTAGGCGACCCCTGTGAAAGGGTCGTTCGACCCCCAAAGGGGTCGCAACCCACAGGTTGAGAACCGCTGTCATAGAGAGTTGATGGCATTTTGGACTAAGATAGTGACGAGGGAATTAGAGATGATAATATACTTTCAGAAGGATTAGAGGTAGAGGACAAAAGAGAGAGAGAGAGAAAAATACCTCCCGTATTTATCCACTCATACATATTGCACTTCCTGCACGTTATATATATTAAAAAATTGCACTCATCTGGCAAGGCTCAGTGGTTGAGCATTGACCTATGAAGCAGGAGTTCTTGGTTCGATTCCAGGTCAGGGCGTATGCCAGAGTTGTGAGCTTGATCGCCAGTGTGGGACGTGCAGGAGGCAGCCGATGAATGATTCTCTCTCATCATTTATGTTTCTCTCTCTCCCTCTCCCTTCCTCTCTGAAATCAAGAAAAATGTATTTTTTAAATTGCATTTTCCTAAACATACAGTATTTACCCATACTTCTCTGCCTTTCAATTTGTAGTTTTGTCTTTCAGGAATGTTCCCCTTTCTGGTCCATGTATCTAATCCAGACAATTCATTGTTCACGACTCAGTTCTAGGAATACCTGACTCGAGAAGCTGCTCCTAATACCCCGGTCTGAGTTGGCCTTCTCTCCTCAGACTTCCCACAGCAACTGCTGCCTGCAGCACTTGTTCCCTTCCTCTTCACCTGGCTTATATCAGGGGAGCAGCAAGAGGAAAACACCATAAAATAGGCTAGAAATGAGAAAATAGAGACTTATTTGAATAGGACTTTTTTTTTTTTTTTTACCTTGAGTGTTTCCAAAAATAGTGTCCAAGGCGAGAACTTATAAATGGAGGCAGGAGTGAGGGACTGGGAAGAATGAGGGAAAGTGGAAAAGCAAATACCAGTACACAGATGCATTATTAAAATCACTGTTGTAGGCAACTGGCACTCAGTCCTGCCTAGAAACGTCTAAAGAAGATGCAGAATGCCTTTTGGAATTGTTTACCTGGGGATTGGAGATTTTTATTCATAGCTCATATCCCACACTAATTACGATTTACTTTGAGGCATAAAAACTCCTATATACTTCCAGACCAGTGGTTCTCAACCTTCCTAATGCCGCGACCCTTTAATACAGTTCCTCATGTTGTGGTGACCCCCAACCATAAAATTATTTTCATTGCTACTTCATAACTGTAATTTTGCTACTGTTATGAATCATCATGTAAATATCTGTGTTTTCCGATGATCTTAGGCAACCCCTGTGAAAGGATCGTTCGACCCCCAAAGGGGTCGCGACCCACAGGTTGAGAACCGCTGTTCCAGACGGAGCATGCCTGCTTGAACAAAGGGCTTCCCAGAGGCACCTGTGGCATAGGAAAAACCCAAGGACAAAGTGCAAAACATCCAGTGCTTGAGAAAAGATGTCAGCATGAGGTAAGCCAGACTATTCGCTGCGTGTGCACTAAAGTCAGAAACGAGGCTAAGAGGATGTGAGTCAGGAATCCAAAAGCAATCCATACAGTCTATTTTTTGTATCACTCAGATAGACATGTGTTCTAAAATAAGTCCCATCCGCCTCTCGAAGTCTTCAAGGTGGTGGTCAGCCACCGGCTCTACACATGACCTAATGGATATACAGTAAACAATAAGCTCCAGTCGTCATTGCTGCACCGGGTCCTGAAGTTATACGTGATATTTATCATGTCCTTCCTCCACCATCCATATTAAATTGCCCTCTCCCTCAGCCAGCACTCATACTTGCCTCGGTTTCTAGCCTGGTGGGGTGATGCAGGCCTTAATCCCTGAGCAGGCTGAGCCCTTGACTACCATGCTTTTGTCAGGTCATGGTTGCTAAAATTGCCATTCACCACTATCAATGGGCAGTGAATGCTAAGAAATACCGATGATGGGCCCATACCTTGCCAATGCCTTAGCAATCTCAAATTGCCCACAAAGCTTCAGTTTCCAGTGTCTCCTCATCTAAATCATCCCCAGTGTGAAACTAGTACTATATGGGTTTGGTTGGGTTCTACCAAAAAGCAAAGCCTCAGTCAAGGAGGTAATCCCAGAGTACAGGTTGGGGACCAGAGAGAATTGGGGAAGGGGAAAAAGTTGATTTAAAGGTACGTTGTTTTTTTAATATCATAGCTGTGGGAAACCGGGGCTTCATCCTGATGTTTAATGAACATACAGAATGCATCTCAGAACTGTCTGCTAGGACAACAACTAAGGAAAGCATTCATAGGTTTCCATCCCTCATTGATTGAGAATTGCTCTCAGAGACAACTTTCATTAATTTAGGTGTCTGTGTATGAGCTTAACAAGTGGGATTCCATTCCTAGTTGCAGTACTGGAGAAGTCCTGAACCTAAAAGTAAAAAAGCATGGTGTACATTTGAGATGAGATCCTGTTGTTGTAATATGAGTCAAAGGCAGAATGCCCAATGCATCTATGCTGGAATCAGAGGTGAGCCTGAGAAAATGTAAATATCACGTATAACTTCGGGACCCAGAGGCTCTGAAACAACCTTCTCAAAGAATTTGGATTTAATTTAATAAAACATAAGCAAGTATCAGGCCTTTTTTTTTTCCTTTTTATTGAATTTATTGGGGTGACACTGATTAACACAATTATACAGATTTCAGATGCACAATACTACAACACATCATCTGTACACTGTATTGTGTTCACCACCCCATCACCATTTATTCCCCCTATACCCTTCTCCACCTCTCCCAACCCCTTTCCTCCTTCCCCCAGCAATCACCACACTGTTTTTTGTGTCCATGAGTGTTTTTGTGTCCACAAATTCGTGCACAGGTGGGGTCCCTCGGCTTGGCCAGTGATCGGGGTTGATGGGGGGCAATCGGGGCCAATTGGGGCCATCTCACCCAATCCCGATTGGGGCTGAGTGGAGCCCTCTGGCAGGGGGAGGGACCACGAGAGGTTGCCAGCCGCAGGAGGTTGGCAGTGGGAAGCACACTGACCACCAGGGGGCAGCTCCTGCATTGAGCGTCTGCCCCCTGGTGGTCAGTGCGCATCATAGCTACCGCTGGTCATCCAGTTGTAACGGTCGCTTGGGCTTTTATATATATAGATTATACTTGAGATACTGAGGATGACCAAGGCAGAGAATGGAATGGTGAAGTACAGGAGACGATTTTGATACTTCACCTGTAGATGATTGTGCACTAGGGCTCTGTCACTGGAGATGAAGGAAGTAAGGAAGGAATCAATGAGCTATTTATTGATTGATTTATTTTTTTAGAAAGAGAGAGACATGAATTTTGTTGTTCCATTTATTTATGCATTAATTGGTTGATTCTTGTATGTGTGCCCTGACCTAGGATCAAACCTATAACCTTGGCATATTAGAATGGCACTCGAACCTACTGAGCTACCCAGCCAGGATAAATTAATGATCTATTTAATCAGTGGGGGAAAGTTGTGAAAAGTTTCATGTTGGGAATTTGCTAAAAGATATTATTATAACCAAGTATCGTCAGTTAACCATTATCTGTAGTTAGTAGAGAGTTTGTTGATGGAATCAATGTGGTTTTAAGCTTAGGTCAATGAATCCTATATAATAAAGAGGTAATATGCAAATTGACCATCACTCCAATACACAAGATGGCCACCCCCATGTGGACACAAGATGGCCGTCACAAGATGGCCAGCAGGGGAGGTCAGTTGTGGGCGACCAGGCCAGCAGGGGAGGGCAGTTAGGGGTCACCGGGCCTGCAGGGGAGGGCAGTTGAAGGGGACCAGGCCTGCAGGGGAGGGCAGTTAGGGGTGACCAGGCCGGCAGGGGAGGGCCATTAGGGGCAATCGGGCTGGCAGGGGAGCAGTTAGGCATCCATCAGGCTGGCAGGGAAGTGGTTAGGGGGTGATCAGGCTGGCAGGCAGAAGCGGTTAGGGGCAATCAAGCAGGCAGGCAGGAGAGTGGTTGGGAGCCAGTCCTGGATTGTGAGAGGTATCCCAGATTGGAGAGGGTGCAGGCTGGGCTCAGGGACAGCTCCCTCCCTCCCCCCCTCGTGCACAAATTTTGTGCAATGGGCCTCTAGTGGATCATGAAGCCACATAGTATATGCATAGACAGAAACAAATCATCTCATGTGTTAACTGTGGTTATATCTAAGGAGATTGGTAGGGGAGAAATTAATGTAATTTTTACTTTCACTTTTCAAATTATTAACTTTGTGGCATTTTAATCTTTCAAAATGAGATCATAGTCAATATTGGGTTCTAAAATCAGAGGCTGGAGGAAGGAAGACATCAAAAATTAAAAAATAGAACTTTCCTTCTTTATACAAATGTATGCAGAAGAAAATTTTGTCACTTATGCCTCCCAAGTTTTTATGTTATGTACTTGAAAAAGAAGTTTTGGGGGAAAAAACATAAAAGTAAGTAAAACATAATGTATGCAAATAATTTCTGCAGAAACAGACCAAATGTCACCAAAATGTTGAAAGCACCGAAGTCTATCACTTCATATAATAGTGATATATGATGTAAAATGAGTCTATAAAACCCTTTAGTCTTGAGGCTTATCAGTCCTGATGTGGTTTTGTGCTATTAGCATTTACTGCTCTCCCCAACCCCTACTAGTTCCAGGAAACTTAAAATTTACTTTCTATCTCTAAGGATTTGACTATTCTGGACATTTCATATCAGAAAGAATCTTACAATATGTGGTCTTTTGTGACTGGCTTCTTTTGCTTAGGATAACATTTTCAAGATTTATCCATGTTGTAGCATTTATAAGAACATTTCTTATTTTTTTCTTTATTTTATTTTTCTAATTTTTATTTTTCAATTACCACTTAATTATTTTGTATTAGTTTCAGGTGTACAGCATAGTGGTTAAACAACCATATACTTTACAAAGTGTTTCTCCCTCCCCCCCCCCCAGAATATTTCCAGTAGTTATCACAATATTATTGTGATATTTCCTAAGCTCTACTTCCTATCTCCATGACTATTTTGTAACTGCCTATTTGTATTTCTTATTCCCTTTACCTTCTTTACCCAGCCTCCCAAACTGGCAATTATCAGTTTGTTCTCAGTAGGAGTCTGTTTCTGTTTTGTTTGTTCATTTTAGCACTGTTTCCCCCTCTTTTCTCAATTGCCTTTTGCCCATTTTGAAAATTTTCTTTAAAAAGTAAATTTGTAAGAACTCTGTATTAATTCATAATATCAACCATTATTTATGGTATTTTACTTTGAATACAAGGTGGACAAAAGTAGGTTTATAGATGTTCATATGTAAAATATAATCCTATCTAATCAAAGAGTAATATGCAAATTGACCAACACTCCAACACACAAGATGGCTGCCCCCATGTGGTCAAAGATGGCTGCCCCCATGTGGACACAAGATGGCTGCCACAAGATGGCCAGCAGGGGAGGTCAGTTGGGAGGGAACAGGCCTGCAAGAAAGGGCAGTTGTGGATGATCAGGCCTGCAGGGAAGGGCAATTAGGGGTGACCAGGCCGGCAGAGGAGGGAAGTTGGGGGCGACCAGGCCTGCAGGAAAGGGCGGGGGGGGGGGGGGGGGAATGCAGGCCTGTAGGGGAAAGCAGTTGTGGAGGACCAGGCCTGCAGGGTAGGGCAGTTAGGGGTGACCAGGCCTTCAGGGGAGGGCAGTTAGGGGCAAACAGGCCAGCAGGGGAGCAGTTAGGCATCAATCAGACTGTCAGGGGAGTGGTTAGGGGGTGATCAGGTTGGCAGGCAGAAATGGTTAGGGGCAATCAGGAAGGCAGGGAGGCGAGCAGTTGGGAGCCAGCAGTCCTGGATTGTGAGAGGGATGTCCGACTGCCCATTTAGGCCCAATCTTACTGGGATCGGGCCTAAATGGGCAGTCGGACATCCCTCGAGGGGTCCCAGACTGGAGAAGGTGCAGGCTGGGCTGAGGGACACAGCCCCCGTGCACGAATTTTGTGCACCGGGCCTCTAGTAATTAATAAATAATAATAAAATAATAAACTGCATTTCATGTACTCATATCTGTAAACCTACTTTTGCCCACCTGTATATTTTCTCTCTTTTTTTGACCTTTAATTTTAGAGATCTTTTTCAAAACTTATAAGTTATTTAATCTATATAAAATTTCCTCTATGATTTCTTCCAAAGCTTCTACATTTAGAAATTTCACCAATATATCATGTTTAGAAAATATCTTACTACTTTTAAAAAATTAATAAGAATTGATATTTTATTTTTCCAAATGCATCATTAGTGTCTACTTTTTAAATAGATTTTTTTTAAAGAACAGTTTTGGACTTGCAGAAAAATTGAGAAGACAGTACAAAGAGTTCCCATTAACCCCACACCCAGTTTTCCCTATTATTAACATCTGACATTAATATTGTATATTTGTTACAATTAATGAACCAATAATGATACATTGTCATTAACTAAAGTTCATATTTTATTTGGTTTCTTTAGTTCTTACCTAATATCCCTTCTTCTATTCTGGGATTTCATCCAGAATGACACGTTGCATTTAGTTGTCATATTTCTTTGGCTCTTCTTGGCTGTGACAGTTTCTCACACTATCCTTTGATACCTGACAGTTTTAAGGAGTACTGATATTTTGTAGTGTGCCCCTCTGTTCAAATTGGCCTGGTGTTTCTTTTCTCATGATAGAAGTTTTGTGAGCCACATAGGCTTGCTGCCACTACTAAGTTCTGTGTAGGAAGGCAGCAGCGATAGACAATTCTGTAAATGAATGAGTATGACTTTGTTCCACTAAAACAGTGCACCATACTTGGCCCACAGTTTGCCAACACCCGATCTCTGCTAACAAATAACAAAAGTGAAATAAAACACATGAAACAAAATTTTTATATGTTCAACTGTGTAAAAAGTATTTGTAGAGAAAATGTTAGCAGAAACAGCATTAAAATGTTACCCAGAACACTTGGATAGTGGAATAAAGATTATTTCCCCTGCTTGTCCCTATAATTCTATTTTTGTATGTATTAAAAATAAGAAAATGAAATCCTAAAGCTAGTTTCTTTGAATCTGTGCTTTATCAGTAAGCTGGAGATTCCCTGGACAATTTAAGATTTTAATGCATTTCTTATTTGTGATATACAGGGTGTCCCCCCAAAAATGTATACACATTTTTTTCTGATACTTCAATTAATGTTTCTTTTTCTTCAGACTTAAACCATTGAAATTAATAATTATTCAAATTGTGTATACATTTTTGGGATACCCTATATTTATGTACATTCAAGAAAATATTTTGTTTAATCTTCATTCAATTCTCCATAATAATGGGCTTTTTGCCATTCATAAATTATATTTTAAAATATTACTCTCTTCTAATCAATCTATATTATGATTCTGAATCTGTTGTTAGTTATTCATGAAGCGTCTTACTTCCTCTGGAGCTTCTGATATTTTATGGGGATCGCCTACAGCCACAAGTGGAAAATGCTGCCTGCTTTTCTAAAGCTCTTTTTAATGACTCATATTCTTAAAGGCCTCTGTTTAGGTGACAAAAGAACCACTGTTGTTAGGAGGGATGTACAGTGCATTACACAAGTTTACCCTGGCAAGCCACAGGCCCTGATCTGCAATTCTGTGTCAGCACTTTTCGGCCCCAGGAATATGGATACAGATGGGTGTGTGAGTTGCTCCAGGCTCCTCACAGGGCCAATCAAAACAAGGAAAACAAAGGCCTTTATAAGCTACGTGCTGACCACAGTCCCTACAGTATTGCTAATGCTATGTTTTTCTCTTGACTTTCCATATAGAGAATGCCTCTCACCTGAGAGAAATCAGATTTCATTCAGGGCCTAGGACTTCAGTTTATTGTTCTAATGAAAGTATATAATTGCTCTCTTTGGGAAAGAGAAAATGAAGACTTTTTAAGCCTTTCTCTAAAAAATTCCAAAACACCCCAATAGCTTTCTGAACTCACAAGTGGTTAGCCTAGAGCCGTGGTCGGCAAACTGCGGCTGGCGAGCCACATGCGGCTCTTTGGCCCCTTGATTGTGGCTCTTCCACAAAATACCACGGCCTGGGCGAGTCTATTTTAAAGAAGTGGCATTAGAAGAAGTTTAAGTTTAAAAAATTGGGCTCTCAAAAGAAATGTCAATCGTTGTATTGTTGATATTTGGCTCTGTTGACTAATGAGTTTGCTGACCACTGGCCTAAAGCAAAGGCACACAGTTGGGCTGACACTACATATATAAAGGAAAACGAAAAAAAAAATGAAACCATAATCTGAGACCATTTGAGGAAGAGAAAGATGTGTTAGTTTAGTTCCACTGGAACCTCAAAGAGCCCTACCCTGGCCACCATGAAAGTTGTCATCTCCTGTCCTTCACCCCATCCATTATTCTCTCTCAGAAGGACATGTGCTATTATATGAGTTTGTCACCATATTGTGGTTTATACTTACTGGTTTTTGTTCGTTTCCCTCACTAGAAATATGCTCTTTGTGAGGGCAGAGACCACAATCTGTTGTTGTTGCTGCTACGTTCTATTTTCCATAATAAATTCATGGAAAATATGTGCTTAATGTGTAAATATATAGCAGAATAATTTAGTAGAAAGACTGGATTACTAGTCAGACAATGTATTCTAGTCTGGCTCTACTATTAACTAGTTAGGCATATTACTGAGGTTCCCACTATATTAATACTATGCAATACCCACCTGAAATCTCAGTAACCTACATCAAAAAGCATTTATTTTTGCTCACAAGTCTGTAAATTTGCTGGGGCTCTGCTAGGCTTGACTACACTCAACCTCCAGGTTGGAATCAGGCTGTCTCCACATGTCTCTTCATTCTGAGACCAGCAACTACTTGGAGAATGTTTTCTCCTGGTGACTGGCAGAAGCACAAAGGGGACAGCAGAAACACAAAAAACCTCTTAAAGCTTCCACTTGGGACTAACACACGGTGACTTATGCCTACTTTTTGTTGATCAAAACAAAACATATGGCCAAACCCTCCATCAGAGGAGCAGGGAAATGTATTCCACCAACAGTATACCATAAAGAAATAATATAATTTACCACATCAGATAAATGAAATTTATCAAGTTTCAGTTTCTGGAAAAAAAGAACAATTCTAGTCCTGACTATGCACTAGGCTCTTGTGAGGATTAAATGCTTTTGTGTAGACATTATGTAATTAAAATCGCTTGACAAAGAACTAGACATTATGTAGGCACCAGATAATGACTGAAAATGGCCATATTTTTATAGAAAGACTAAAATCAAAATAATATAAATATTGCTTACCATAAATTGTATATGAAATATTGTCGGAATAGGAAGTAGAGTTAAGTTGGCCTGCATGACATTCTTGAGGCTACTTTTATTTTATTTTATTTTATTTTATTTTATTTTATTTTATTTTATTTTATTCCTCACCCAAGGATATGTTTGTTGATTTGAGAGAAACATCAACATGAGAAACATCGATCGGTTGCCTCCCATTTGTGCCCTGACTGGGAATTGAACCCGCAACCTTTTGGTGTATGGGACAACACTTCAACTGACTGAGCCACCTGGCCAGGGCTCCTGAGGCTACTTTAAAAATAAATAAGAATGACCATTGCAGAGGATAACTGGGAAGTAGAAAGAGTGTAGGGAGAAATGAGGCATTAGTTATATCAATATTTCCTTTTTAGGGTGAAAAGAATAGAGTTAAAGCAAATGTGGCCCAAAATATGACATCTGATAATCTAGATGTTGAGAGAATGAATGTATGTTATATTATTTTCTGTGAAGGCTTGATATATTTCATAGTCAAAAATAAAAGTTTTTAATCCACTCATCTGCTGATGGACACTTGGGCTGTTTCCAAATCTTAGCTATGGTAAATTGTGCTGCTATGAACATAGGGGTGCATGTGTCCTTTCTGATTGGTGTTTCTAGTTTCTTGGGATATATTCCTAGAAGTGGAATCACTGGGTCAAATGGGAGTTCCATTTTTAGTTTTTTGAGGAAACTCCATACTGTTCTCCACAGTGGCTGCACCAGTCTGCATTCCCACCAGCAGTGCACAAGGGTTCCTTTTTCTCCGCATCCTCGCCAGCACTTGTCATTTGTTGATTTGTTGATACACAATGGAATACTACACTGCTTTAAAAAAGAAGGAATTCTTACCATTTGCAGCAACATGGATGGAATTGGAGAGCATTATACTAAGTGAAATAAGCCAGTCAGTGAAAGAAAAATACCACATGATCTCACTCATTTATGGATAATTAAGAACATTATAACCTGATGAACAAAGATAGATACAGAGACAGAGAAGCATCGAACAGACTGTCAAATTACAGCAGGAAGGCTGGGGAAGGGGGAAGGAGGTAAGAGATCAACCAAAGGACTTATATGAATGTATATAAGCATAACGAATGGACGCAAGACACTGGGGGGTGAGGGCATGTATGCACGTGGCGAAGGGGGGCAATGGGGAGGTATGGACATATATGTAATACCTTAATCAATAAAAAAAATTGGGGAAAAAATAAATGAAAGTTTTTAAATTATTTTTAAGTAGGTACTTGGCAGACAGAGAAAGAAAGGGAGATTTTTCTGGGCAGAAAGATCACAAGTGGTAGGAAAAGCCATTTGGTCTTAATGAGAGAAAACAGTGGAAGAGAAAAAGACAGAGGAATGGGGAGGGACTATATTAGTTTCCTAGGGCTGCTGTGACAAATACTACAAACTAGGTGGCTTAACATAACAGAGATGTATTGTCTCACAATCCTGGAGACTAAAAATTTGAGATCAAGATATAGGCAGGGGAGATTCCTTCCGAGGGCTCTGAGGAAGAATCTAGTCCATGCTTCTCTCCTAGCTTCCACGATGGCCAGCAATCCTTGCTATTCCTTGGCTTATGTATGCATCACTCCAATCTCTGCCTCCACCTTTACATGGCATTCTACTTGTGTGTTTCTGTCTTCACGTGGCCATCTTCGCACTGCATGTCTGTGTGTCCAAAGCTCCTCTTCTTCTGAGGATACCAGGCATATTGGATTAAGGGCCCACCCTACTTCAGTATGACATCATCTTAACTCAACTAATGGTGTTTGCAAGGATCCTATTTTCACATAAAATCACATTCTTATCTTCAATTTTTATCTTAGCACCAAAGTTCTGGGGATTAGAACTTCAACAGATCTTTTTGGAAAACACAATTTAACCCATAAGAGGGGATCAAGATATTGTTACTATTTTCTGGCTATTGTTATCAACAAATGTTCATATTTACTAAAGAATTCAAACGAACAGCGTAATATGTTGTTAAAAGACATTCTCAAGGGACCTGTGACTTAGCTGACTAAGGAAGAAAGGAAATCACAAGAAGGATGATGCTTTCTGTGTTTCTTCCATCTATTCATGTGCCTCCCAGGCTAACCCACATTATGCTCTGCCTCACACCAGCCCACGCTGAGTGACTCACCATCCTGCCCCACTGTCCTCTGCTGAACAGTTTCATCATCCAAAGGAAAAACTCTCTGGCTACTGCCAACACCACCACTGCAGTGCTGAAGTTAATTTTTAACCCTGGGCTCTTCAGCAAGTAACTTGAACACCAAGGGTTTGTCTCATATTTTCATGTCTGCTTTAGAAAACTTTATTAGTAAATTTCACAATGTAGATGCTGATTAGGCAGAATTTTTAGTCCTTCATAACCTATTTCCCAATTTACAACTACAAACATACTAAATTATCTCAAATCAGTTCTGACTGCTGGGCTTATCTCTTCTTAAGTATGGACTCTAAGCAGGAAATGTGGAAGTACTTGCATTAGTTGCCTGTTAGTACTGACATCCTAGGTCCCTGGTTCTGTAACACAGATTTTTTTTGTCTGGGTTACTGGCATGGTATTCTAAAGTCTCTGATCTTGAATTTTTGTCTTAGTTCCAAAGTTCTGGATTCCAGACTCTGCTTACAAAATCCAGGAACCTGGAGTATCAACTGCTCTTCTCCCTGGCTCTTCCTAAATGTGACCCCTTGTGTGCTGACTCTTATCATAACTACTGTTCCTACCTACCTTATTAACAACCACAGAATAGACCCCAACCTGCCAAAGTCCTCCTAGCCTGATTCAACTCCTGTGCTCCCTATCATTTATTTCTATCTTTCTACTCTAAATCTTCCTTCTTTCATGTCTACCCAACTCATGGCATGATTGTAAGCATAAAGGAATGGTTAATGTGCCATATTTTTAAAAGCTAATTATTACACTCACAGTGCCCCCTCTGTTAGAGCCTTAGACAAAACGCCTAGTATATCTGTCTCACTAGATACAATAAATCTCCAAGACAATAATTAGGATTTATGCATTTGCCAACTCTAATACAGGAAGGAGCTAAATCTGCAATGTGTTCAGCTCTGGATAATTTTAAGCAACTTTTAGACACAATTGAGACTATTTATAGCATTGACAATGTGTATGCCTTAATGACTGTCCTCTATAAACCTTATTTTATCACTTCCCTTAAAATTTAGTGTCCACAAAGTATTTAAGAAAAGCTACTGTGAGTCCAGCTGGTGTGGGTCAGTAGTTGAGTGTCGACCCATGAACCAAGACAAGAGCACACTAGTTCGATTCCCAGTCAGGGCACATGTCCAGGTTATGGGGTCAATCCCTAGTAGGGGACATGCAGAAGGCAGCCAATTGATGATTCTCTGTCATTGATGTTTTTTCGCTCTATTCTTCTCCCTTCCTCCCTTCCTCTCTCTCTAAAAAAGCAATTTTAAAAAAATCTTTTAAAAAAAAGCCACTGTGAGTGGCCTGGATATTTTCCAAGCTCTAGGTACCATACTTACTCACATGGAATGTGGAATAGGCTAGACATCTTGGAATTGTTCTTGTTAAACTGGTGTAAGCAATTGACCCAATAGTTTTGATATTCATTATTTGTTTTACAAGTTCCTGTGAGGAAAGCTATGCAGTTGTCTTGTGAAGTAGCTTCTTAAAAGGCTTTTATTTTGTCTGGATATGATAAGGATCATTACATGGTATGTCTAACTGATGACTTAGTGCTCTTTCAGTGGATAGAAACTTCTATGGGAAAAAGAATTAGACAATAAGTACCAATGACTTAATACATGCCATGTTTCCAATTCAATTTGCTTTGATAAAAATCAAATAATCCCCAGGAACACAAATATTTATCTACAGCGATTAGACAGTCTGTTAAAATTGGCATTGTCAGTCTCTCCAAAAGCCTCTCATTTGTCCTTTCTATGACCTACACATTGTCAAGAGGTTAACAATGTTGGAAAATTCTTGTGGTGTTCTTAGTTTTTGAGTTATCTGGCAGAGAAACATCAGGACCCTTACTTTTCAACATAGCATGTGCTTTATTCACAACCAGTGCTCCTCTGTCTTGATTAACAAAATAGGAAACAGATATTTTAATTCTAAATGTACTGTAAATTCATAACATTTTTCCTTTGAAGTAAAATGTTTTATATGACTACAATGAAACATGAAAAGAATTCATATAATCAGAAGGCTTAACAATTAAAAAATAATACTTTGTCCTCAGTAAAATAGTCCAAGATTTTAAAGGTAAACTGGTATTATTAAACAGTTTGGTAGTGACTTTTAAATGTGCTAGTTTTTATATTATGAAGTGTATTTTAAAACATGATTGAACCCTAAATGCAATTACATACCACATTCCTTATGTACAAAAATTATTCTTTCCTATTTAGACATTGTTTTAAAGTATTACATTTTGCCTTGATATCAAATATCCTGGCACCAAGGTTAAATGTACCTTTAAAAAAGATAAGCTATCTACTCCAATAAAACCAGAGCCGATAAGCCCTTTTATCAAATATGCCAAATACATGTTAAATCATAAAATATATAGGACTAACTATAGAGGACACCTTCATACTTTCAAGGTTACTATTTTTATATACATACCTAATGTGCTTTCAAACAAGACTGAAAAAAATTATTGTTAGTAAGATATGACAATCAAAAGTATAGGTCAGTGGTCGGCAAACTGCGGCTCTTTGGCCCCTTGAGTTTTTAGCAAAGGCCAGCTTAGGAGTATCCTAATTAAGTTAATAACAATGTACCTACCTATATAGTTTAAGATTAAAAAATTTGGCTCTCAAAAGCAATTTCAATCATTGTACTGTTGTTATTTGACTCTGTTGACTAATGAGTTTGCCACTGGTATAGGTGCTTTTCATGTCCTTCAATGAGTCTTGGATGTTTAGAAGGAAAATGCAGCAGGAATAAAAATTCTCAGGTTATAACATCAGGAAAGGAGGTTAGACGCCAATTCTAAGGGAGATGGAAGTCTCTAAAAACAATATATCATGTAGATTCCCATTACTCTGTGTGATAGCATGTTGCTAATGAAAGCAAAGCAGTGGGCCACCATTTCTCTTAAAGTGACTTGTAGCCTAGCTTCCACTGTCATCTCCTCTCCCCAAATTCTTTCTTGGACCTTCATTCCCATCCACTTCCCTCTACCACTGTTTATGTACCTTACCCACTAAGCACCCTTCCTCTCCTCTCTACCACTATTTTCCCATTTCCTTTGCCTCCTTCAAATGGATCTTTCCCAAGGAGCCTATTCTGACTATGTTTATCCCTACCTTAGCACTACAGCTTCACTCTCACACACAAGGATCGACGTTCAGCACTTGTTCTGTGTGTGTGTGTGTGTGTGTGTGTGTGTGTGTGTGTGTGTGTAAGAGCTTGGGTTCCAGGGTCATTCCACCTGTGCTCAAGACCCAGCTCTGCCTTTCCTATACTGGGAGGTAGGATAAGCCTCAGTGCCCCCATCTGTCAAGTGAGGATTATAACAGAATTTACCTAAAAGGAATATTGTGAGGACAAAATGAGGCAATGCAAAGAGAGCACTCAATACAATGCTGGTAGAGAGTAAACACACAATAAATACTGGTTATTATTGTTGCCATTATATTTATTATTTCACCAACACAGAGTCAGTTCTCTTCAGTGCAAAGGCAAACTTTTTGGTATCATTTTGTATCGCCCTGTAAGCTCGGTGACCGCACTGTTTGAACTAAAAGCGGAACAAATGATCCAGCAAATCACGTGCTCTTATGTGGCAAAGAAACACAAGCTTTGAAATACAAATAACAGGTGATTCAGGGTGGGAAAATCACTATATCTATAAGTCCTATGCTTGGCTCTTTAATAGATTGAGACCTCGGATAAAAACATGCTAGGTCTACACAATGAAGTAAAAGATGATGGGGCTGGGGGGTAAGTTTATCAGCAAGTAAAGGTAAGTTTTTTCCTTCCTGCATTGGATGCATAAATATAGACGACCATAATACCAGTGTGGGAGGGGTCAGGAGAAGGGAGAGGTAGGGACTAGACTTACTGCCATGTGAAAACCTGGAGGGAGCTGCTGATAGAGCTGGAACCCCTGTAGACAAAGAAAATGGGCCAGAAGGAGTGTGTTGTCTAACCGCTTCAGTAATTGTACCTGAGGACAGACTTGGAATTGCTTTCAAGTCTGTTAACTGAATTGTTTTTGGAAAATTCCAGCTTAACTTTTAGAACCTCATCTGTTTAGTTGTAGCTTTGTCAATATTTTAAATGTGTATTTATAGTATGTAAGGACTAGGACCTTTTGAAACCCAATAATTAAGGTAACACCAGAGAGAGACAGAGAAACAGAGAGAGAGAGAGAGAGAGAGAGAGAGAGAGAGAGAGAGAGAGAGAGAGAGAGAGAGAGAGATGTGTGGCTGAGGACTGGCAAAACAAAAAAAATAGCTCCAGCAGGGCCTGGTTGTGACAGAACAGCCTCCTTGCCTACTAAAAGGAAATTGCCAGAATAGACACACCCTCTAGACAAATGTAAGTACAGCAAGGCATTCCAAAGTCAAATGCAAATGATTGTTTATTATCTTTCATCTTTTGTAATCCAGACCTCTGTTTCCAAGAATTTGTGTGGATAATTAGAAAATGACAGTATAGCTCATTTATTTCCTGAAGTCTCCATTTCTCTCAGGGCAGATGAGCTATGACACCTAAGGCGGACACTCCAGGCAGCAAAGGACATTGTGCTTCTTGGTCATCAGTGGTCTTTTCCTGGTGGCTGCACCCTCTCACAGTCCTTCCCAGCCTTGACTGTACACACGCACTCATGCCAACAGAGAGGCTCCAAATGGTCTTTTGTTCTCATGCTCCTAATCTTCCCAGTCTTCACACTCTTCTCCAGATATTGCTTTATTTCTCAGGCAAAATATTTATATCTATACTGTACCTTATTTTGATAGCTGATTTGTTGTTCTCTCTCAAATTGTGCTTTTTTAAAATGCCGCTGCTGGTAACCCATTAAGACTTTGTACTGGAAGAAAAGAAAAATACTCATCCTGGGCAAGGTAAGAACTAGGGCCTAAAAGGTAAAAGTATATAATCCGTTATCTACTCACCACCATATGCACAAACACTATAATTTGTCAGTATTACACAGAGCATAAAATTAGGGCAGAAATTATTAAAACCAGTTGAGGTGCCAGTTTTTTCATCATTTTCTCTAGTGTATGCTTGAAAATAACCATCATAAAAAAGAACTTCAAAAATGTACATGAGAACAGAGAGACCATCTCAGGAAAGCAGATCAAGTGATCGGCATGCTATCCTCTGATTTCAGGTTACAGTAGGCAGCATGCCTATACCTGGCAGAGTACCAGTGTTCCTCTCCCCAACCTTGGGAAGCTCATGGGAGGAGAAGGGGTGTTTATTTTTAGTGCGAGTTACTTCAGTGAGAGCGTGCCCAATTTTCTTGTTGAGGTGGGCCAGACATGAAAGGCCATATAGTCTATTTTCAAACTAGATGGCAGCAAGGTAATGGAGAGTATGAAGGCTTTAGTGTTGGACAGACTAGATTTAAACTAATTTCTCTGAACTTTTATCCCTTGGAAAGTGGAGGTGATATCAGTTTCACAGAGTTATTAATATGTGAAGTGCCTACTGATATATCTGGCAAATAACAGATTCTCTATGCATGTTTATTTCCTTCCTTCCTGTCATAGTTTCTGTTGCTAATCATATAACATGTTTAAGAAACTCCAAAGACATCTAGATATAACTTTGAAAATATTTTCATTTCTCCAAAACAACAATAAGAGCTTGGCATATTCAGTCATTGGACATTATTAATAGGAGGGCTATTAATAGAGGAGGAACCCATGTCTTTAGATAGATGAGACACCCCATTGTATGGTGTGTTAGATAGGACAGTGGAATCTCTGTTAGGGACATGAATTCTCATCTCCACTCTCTCATGAAGTATCTGTTGCCTTTGAAAAGGACACCTAAACATTTTTAAGTTCTCCTCTTTCTAAAACTAGAGAATGACGGGCATCGAGACAGCTTAACATATATAAAACTAATAATTTGATATTATTAAGTCAGTCTGGTTTTTCTCAGATATGAAAACTTCCCCTATTAAATTCTGACAAAGTAAAAACACTATACAAATATGAGGTTTTGACTCTGAATCAAATGGCTTTGGCCAGAGGCCACCGCAAATAGTCATGATGTGTGATGATTATTATTTCTACTATGATGGACGCAGGATTGTGAATTAAATTGCAATAAGCAGCTGCAAATTAGCTCCAGTCCATCCCAGAGGATAAGCAGTGTGGGGGATCAGGTGTCCGGTGGCAGGCCCCAGCATGGCCCTGCACCTAACAGTGGCCTTAGCAAGGTACTTAACATTTCAGAACCTCATCGCCTCATCTCTAGGATATGGCATGTGTACCTTTAAAAGTTGTTAAAAAGTTAAATGAGAAAATGCTGGTAAAATGTTCCTAGCAGTTAGTAAGTGCTTATTTTATTCATGAATTTCTACTTTTTGATATATTATACCAGCTTTTTGTCGATAATGTTGATTTTTCTCAGAGCTAAAATTCAAAATTTTACTTTTCATGTTTATGATTCATTTATCATTCTATGTGTGAGAGATTACACATTTGTATCATTTTAGAAAACAGCAAAATCTTGTTTTTCCTTTTCTTATTGAATTTATTGGGGTGACATTAGTTAATAAAACCATACAGATTTCAAGTATTCAACTCAATAAAATATCATCTGCTTACTGCATCATGCACTTACCACCCAAAGTCAAGTCTCTTTCTGTCCCCATTTATCCACACTTTGCCCACTTCCACCTCCCTCCACCCCCTTTTCCCTCTGGTTATCACCACACTGTTGTCTGTATCTATTTTTTTTCTTAATTCCTTCAGTTTTTTACCCAGTCCCCCCACCCTCCTCTTTGATAGCTGTTAAACTGTTCTATATTTCTATGCTTCAACCAGCAAAATCTTAACAAAACAGCAAGAAGACAGCATTCAGTATGGCTGGGCAGTCATGGGGACAAGGAGGGACTCACAAACACCTGAAGGGATTTACCAATTGGTTGGCTCTCAGTAGGAAACTGTTTTTCCATCAAAAGCCACAGATGTCTCTAAAGCCTTTTCCACCACAGCCTTATCACAGGCAATTTGTGAAGGCACCTGGTCAAGACGATTTGCAATTCATCCTTGAATAACAGAGGAATCACACCTCCAGCATACCTGGAGAATTCAAAGTTAAGACATGAAATGGGCTGCATAGTACGTGTAACTACAGCTACAAAGTCTGCATTTGAGATGCTGCATTTTGAACAATTGCCAAAAAAGACAGAATTCTGTTAATTGGAAAAATCAGCGTTGATTCAAGAAAGTGACCCATAAAATCTAGACAATATAGGATATACTAGTAACCCAGCAGGCTGACACTGATACAGATCAGCAGGTGAGTCAAAGCCCAGACGACAGGAAGATACAAATGCACGAACACAACCCAGACCCAGCATTCCCTGGATCACATTTATCATAACCCTAATGAACTGGAATAGACCACAAGCTGCTGTGCCTTTCTAAACCTCTCTGTGGTGTGTGAAGGCTTTGCTCTATATAAATAATTAATTTATATAGAGCAAAGCCTTCACACACCACAGAGAGGTTTAGAAATATATATATATTTCCATTATATATATATATATATATATATATATATATATATATATATATATATATATATTTCCATTGTTTAGGTTGAGTTTTTCTCAAAGATGACCTATAGTTTTGTAAAGAAAAATCAGGCAAACTGGTTTGTTACCATATAACATGTACAGAGAAACATGCCCATAACAGTCATAATCCTATTTGAGTGTACTATTGTATATATATTACAAATATTGATTTTTCACTATTGTAATTTTAAGGCCTCTCACCACAAGATGGGGTTCAGAACACATACGTAAGTTGGCTATCTTTTTTTTTTTTTTTAATATACCTTAGAGAGGAAGGAAGGGGGAGAGAGATAGAAACATCAAGGATGAGAGAGAATCATTGATTGGCTGCCTACTGGGGGATCAGCCCCGCAACCCGGGCATGTGCTCTTGACCAGAATCAAACACAGGACACTTCTGTCCGCAGGCCAACGCTCTATCCACTGAGCCAAACCAGCTAGGGCTAAGTTGGCTATCTTTATTTAGGGGCTCAACATAATCACTAGTGCTCCCACAGCAGAACAGACACTAGGGCTTTATTGATTTAATAAGAAAAGATTATCTTACTGTTTCCGGGGCAAATTATCTGTCTTTACTCGTAAGTCTTTCACAATATTTAACTCCTTATTTTTCTCCTTCCCTTCTATCCTCACAGTTTCTTTCTCCAAAAGTTATTCATCTTTTTGTCACCTCCATCAATGAGGAAATCATTTATTTAACTGATGAGACAGTTGCCCCAATTTACTTTCTTTTCAAAGACAGACTTTCCCCACAAAGGAATCACTGCCAGAAAGCTCCACAGCCTCCTCCACCCCCACCTCCTCATCCTTGGAGTAAGAAAACCCAGACGCATATTTGGACCTGAAATCGCTCTTGACTGAGAAAGCATGAACCTTTGAGACAAGAGAGGAAATGCATTAGACAATAGCAGAAGCGGCACAGTCCACAAACACTCAACTTTCCACCACACCCATTGGTGGAATTTGTTACCAGTAAACACACATTGCTCTAAGCACCGTTTTTTATTAGAGATGAGAGAGAAAAATCATCTGTTCTTAAAGTCAACTCCAAATATGATACATATGAAAAGTGGATATTTTTGCTTCTCTGAATTAGAAACTAGACAGGGAAACCATTGGCTACCTAAAGAGTGTTCTTTTCCATGTACCCTGAGCTCAATCTTCTCTCTTGAAACTCCAAGATGGGCAGTAATTTCAAATCACATTGTAAAATAATGTTTAATGAGGGCAGAAAACATGGTGGAAAAATAATGGAACACTGTTAGAAATCTTATCAAAATTCTCTAGACATTATATCTACAAATGATATCTTAGGGTTTATAGGTAGCCTTACTAAGCAACAAGAAATGTTCAACATCTAACATAGGTAAAATAATAACAAAAAGAATAATGAAGAATAAGGAAAAATAACAGTGAAAGTACCAGCCATACTTCACACTCTGAAGCGGCACACTCGGAAGCAGTTCCAGCCTGTCTCCTTATAGGTGAAGCTGCTATGACTCCAAGAACTTCCAGAAATTTCTCAGGCTGGATGCAGTCAAGCAGCCATATCTGCCTCTCTGCAGCTCTTGTTTCATGATGAGCAGACATTTTAGTCTTCCCAGTCCTCAGACACTGTTCATGTCTGGAATCCAGGGGGCTACTGGTTTCATGTTCCACAGCCTCTAGGTCAAGCTAAATGCCCCTGGGACCTGGGCCATTGCTTATGCTTCCAGTTACTTGGAAAAGAAAGTCAAGTCTTGACCTTCCTGCTTACTCCTTACTTAACCTCTCTGAGCTTGTTTTCTCATCTATAAAATGGGTTAGAGCTAGCCATCCCAAATAATTGTTATGTTTAGAAATACTTCATATAATACACCCAGAGTAAGGATTTAAAACATTTAAGTATTCCATAAAGGGTAATAATAACAAAAATAATCATGGCAATAATAAATTAAATGTATACCATTTCACATTATGAAGCAAGTATTAACTCCATAAACAAAAAGTTGTTCATCTATTGCAAAATATGAGCCCATAAAATTTGTAAGAACCTTCCTCTCCAGAAACCACTGTTGTTAAAATCATTATGGGGTCAAAGTTGGTTTTTAGGGGCCTCCCACCCCCTTCTTCACTCTCTTCCTTGCCCTCCCTTTCCCCTACCCAAGATCCTCAGTGGACCTATAGAGAACACTAAATTCCTTCAAAGTTCCCTCTAAAAATGTTATCTTCTTCCCTCCTTAGAGCTCTCGGAGACTCAGTATCTCACTATTCCACCAGCTGTGAGAAAGGGAAGCAATTTAATGAAACTCCCTCATCCTTAAGAATTCTTATGTGACAATATACCAAGCATGCTTACTTTACTTTTAAAGAGAACACTTTGCCGAAACTGGTTTGGCTCAGTGGATAGAGCGTCGGTCTGCGGACTGAAGGGTCCCAGGTTCGATTCCGGTCAAGGGCATGTACATTGGTTGCGGGCACATCCCCGGTGGGGGGTGTGCAGGAGGCAGCTGGTCGATGTTTCTCTCTCATCGATGTTTCTAGCTCTCTATCCCTCTCCCTTCCTCTCTGTGGAAAATCAATAAAATATATTTTAAAAAAATAAAATAAAATAAAGAGAACACTTAGTGCCCTGGCTGGTGTAGCTCAGTTAGCTGCAGCGCCATCCAGTACAGCAGAAGGTGGCAGGTTCGATTGCTGGTCAGGGCACATACCCAGGTTGCGAGTAGGACGCATACAGGAGGCAACAGATCGGTATTTCTAGCTCACGTCAATGTTTCTCTCTCTCTCTCTCTCTCTCTCTCTCTCTCTCTCTCTCTCTCTCTCTCTCTCTCTCTTTCAATAAAAAAAAAAAAAAAAACATTTTTTAAGAAAGGAAACCCTCAGCTCCCAAAGGATAGTAATTGATCAAGTGCCCAAAAATAAAGGTTTCTTAATTTCTTTTGTTTTTAAGTAGAAGAGATCAGATAATGTAAAAAGTTTGGTGCAGAATGTCGTTCTATTAGGCTCAATATTTCACCTTCAAATAAAAAGCTATGACATTCTGACTTCTGTTTACGCTAATCCCCAGCACTCATTCCTTCCATCCCCACCCAAGTATACCCAAAAAGCAAGAATCAAAAGTTTAGTTCACCACCTTTGAAAGAAGAACAAATATTGTCCTCAACCACACCTTAGTCAATATCTTTCCCTATTGTATATTTTATCTTTTAAAACTGTTTTTATTATTTTGAAAAGAATACTTGCTCATGATAAAACACACAAGAGAATATTCAATATTTTCTCACCTATAATAGACCTCTTATTTTATTCTCCTAATGTAACTGCCATCACATTTCTTACGTACCCTTCCCAATATTTATCATATTTCTTAAATTGAGAAATATAAATAGTTTTTATTTGGCTTTTTATTTAACAATATGTTTTGCAAAACTGCCTATATAAAACATTCTATATATGTATATTTGTCAACTGTATATTATTCTTTTCTTTAGATATACCATAATTTATTGATCAATTTGTTTATTGATGGACATTTGGTGATTTTTTTAGTATTTGCTTATTACAAACAACACTGTAATGAACTAATTTTCATATGTGTTTCTGTATATTTATGAACATACCTATAGATCAAAGAGCTCAAATTGTAATAAAATAGTAAGTGCATTTTTATTTCTTCCAATAGTGTATAAATATTATTTCTTTTGCATACCTTCACACAATACTTGCTGTAGATCTCCCTTACCTCTGGGTATGGCTGAGTTTGAGCTAATTTTCATGAGTGTTCAGTGTGAGGAGTGACAGTAGGGTGTGACCATAATTAGAAATGAAGTGTAACATGAGAAGTATCCTGAACAAGTTGGGATATGAAGTGGATTTGGTTATTATTACTTTACAAATGTTTTAAGAATTAGACATTTGCTTCTATCCTTCAAAATAACATCTTGAAAGGCTATTCTCTCATAGCCAATATTCCAGCTATCTTTGTAGTTCTGCTTTGGGTATGGTCTTCAGAATCAGCACCTCCTTATTTTTTACCTCTTCGGTGGTTACAACTGTCTCTTCATAATGGGTTTTATTTTTCTGATAGAGCATTCATGACCAGTCCTCTGGGAAATAAAACTGATTATCAAGCAAGACAAAACATTTTTGGTTAAAAATAAAGGGTACCTTGGTGATGGGTGGTAACTAGACTTTTGGTGGTGATCACTTTATAGTGTATGTCGAATTATAATATTGTATACCTGGACCACATGTCATATACCAGTTTTTACCTCAATAAAATAGTGTACCTTAAAATAATGTGTGTGTATATGTGTGAGAGATAAACTAGACCAGAAGGATGTTTCCAGTGAGGAGTTCAAATATGGTTCTCACCAGTACATGTGAAAATTTTCCCAAGGTCACAGCTCTGAAGGACAATTTGCATTTGAATGCAGACATTGTGGTATGTTTGTTTTAAAAGACTGATTATTTTATAGCTACCACTCAGAAAGCCTGGGGTCATAAAACACCTCCCTCTGTCTTGGAAGCAGACCACACTTGTGTCAATAATGGTGTCGGGTTCTAACTCGGCTAAGACCACTCCGGCCCTAACAGTGGCTGGACTCCACTCTCTACCCAAGTAGCAAGGACCACTTCTATTCCCACATCACAGAGATGACCTCTAGCTTACAAGTAGAAGAGGAAATTTTGTTTCAAAAGAGTAAATATTGTTAAAGGATGAGAAGGTCCTGAAAATAAAAATAGCTTAAAAGATAGAAATAAGCATACTATTGGTTTGGGGACATTTTCACTCGCTATAAAGGGCTTTAAATTTAAAAAGAAAGAAAGGCAACAACTCTGTCCTAATTCCACATCTGCCACTTGCCAGGACGACCACGCCCCAGCGGCTCTGCCTCCACAGCCTTGCTTTGTCACAGTTCAGTTCCCGCTGACGTCACTGTCCTCGTTGTCACTTTCCAGTCACAGCCCCCAAGCCAGCTCCTATTTTAGAAGCTCCTAATCTCTTACCATTTATATTCTCTACCTACTGCCTCCATGTTTTGTCTTCCCATTCCCTTCTCAATTCCCTAAATTTCAGGATTGTGGGTTTCTGGGGGCGGGGGGAGGAGGGGGGGCAGACTACACTTTAAGTCAGACAGGGATGGATTCAAATCTTGGCTTTTAGTTGTGACCTCAGAAAATGTCCTGAGCCTTTCCAAGTTAAAAAATATACATTGTTCTGAAGTATATATGTTCATTAAAAAAAGAAATTATTACATTAAAAAGTGTTTATAAATTTGGTGTAATTTTGTATGCACATGATACATACATAAGTTTTAGGAAATGAGAATATAATATAAAACTTATTGGCCTGAAAGCTGCTTTACAACATTACCAGTAATCCAGCCTCTGCCTCCACATCTATCTACAGTGTCAAGAGCTGCATGATAGTGAAAGTGGTCATACGGTCACTGTCACTGATACTGGAAGGGTCTTCTTCATTTCGATTTTAATCCTTTCTCTCCCCACTTGCACCATTTGCTCTACCTTTGCCCCCTAGAACAATACAGGCAAATCTAATCCCTTTGTCACATAGTAGCCCTAAAATATTAAAAGTTAGCCTTCATAGCTCTCTGATTCTTTTCTTCTCCAAACTAAGATGCTTGGGGTTTTGGTCTTTGTTTTTTCCATTTCTTATCCAACATTATATCTGGGTCCTTGGTCATTCTAAGAATGGCACCTGTCAGCTCTTTAGCTTCTCCCACACCTAGACACTGCTCTCAGTTCCATATCTTACCTGAAACCCTCAGTGCAACTTCATCTCTCTTCCCCAGCTCCTGCTGGACTTGACTCTGTTTTCATTTCTCTCCTCAGCTAGACTGCAAAAGATATGTCTCGTATCAACCACCTCTCCACTCTTCACCTCTGCCATTATCACCCTGTAGGAGAGTGTCTCAAAGCAACTTTAAATTAGTTTGGTTGACTTTAACAGTTATTGCCTCTTTTCATGTAACCAATACATTTTATGTGCATTGTTTCAATCTTTAAAACATTCTCATAACAAAATAAACTGATGAACAAAATAGATCCAGAGACATGGAAGCATGGAACAGACTGATGAATCTCAGAGGGAAGGGGGATGGGGCATAGGCAGGAAGGAATTAACCAAAGAACTTATATGCATAGAGACATACCCCATGGTCCCAGGCAATAGTTCGCTGAAGGCCTGGGGAGGGGGAGGGGTGAGGAGGAGGGGGGTCAATGGGGGAAGTAAGGGGGACATCTGTAATACTTTCAACGATAAAGATACCTTTTTTTAAAAACATTCTCATAAGCTAACTAATAAATAAGTCAAAATGTATTATGAAGTGAAAACAGAAAGGGTCAAACATAAAAGAGAACTATATTCATCTTCTGAGCCCAGTTTTATTTCTCAAAGTGTATATGTATGGCATCATGGTCACAATGATGCTGCTGGAGTCAGGCTGCTAAGGTTCCAATCCCAGCCACTTACCACCGTGTGGCCTCTCTGTGCTTCTGCTTCATCTGTAAGATGAGGTGACAGGAACCACCTCAGGGTTGTTCTAAAGATTACATGAGTTTCCCCTAACACATGGAAAGTGCCTAGATCAGTAGTTGGCACTAGGCGAGCACTATAATTGCTGCTGTGGTGATAATGGAGATGATGATAATGTGTTTGGGAAAATCACGTTTTGTCTCTCTGATATCAGTTTCCAAACCTGTAAAGTGAGAAGGAAGGGATAGTGTTGATACTAGTGAGAGTAATACCATACAATCCTAGATCCCTTGACAATTTACAAACCACTTCCATACGCAGTACTTCATTGGGAAACACATCAGTATTCCCATGCTCTCAGCTAACCTGATTTGCTGGAACAGCTGGTCAATGTGCTGCAAGGTATAAATACTGACTCTGGCCCCTGGCCTCCATTATAGCAGAAAGCATCAAAGGCCTCACATAGCTGATGCCTCCTCCAGTGACTGACTTGCTATGTGCAACATACTTTCGAACTGTAAAAGTTGGACTCCCCCAAATGCACTGGAAGACTGGGAAGAAAGAGACAAGGAAATAGTAAAACAAAGGCATTCATATTTATTGAGCATTTACAGTATAGATGATTATAACGTCAATCACACTGAGTCTTCATAACAATTTCCGTGGAAGGTTTTATTGCCATATTTCTTAGATAATTTCCACATAGAGGTTCAATACTAGGTCACAAAGATGGTAACTTTACACCAGGATGAAAGTCTGACTGAGCCCAAAGCTTGAGCTGATGCTAAAGTTCCATGCTATCTCACTGAGATTTTCAATCTACTAAGATTAGATGTAGGTTAGCTCTTTAACTCCTCTGCTAAATTTCAAGCCCCGAAGAGCTCTGTTTGATGAATGGTACCAAGAACATAATGAAGGGAATTTATTTTATTATGAACAACTAGCCTATAGATAGTGATATCTTTCAATAATGACTGACTCAGTCTGGCAGTCCTAACCAAGGCTTTAATGCAAAATGTCACTGTATTTTGAAGGCACTTTGAAAAAGGTATCTTTGCAAGTCTACCTGATAAGCAATTGAGATGGCTACTGAGTAATTACTGTATATTCCTTCCATGTTCACAGTACAACAGAGAACAAATATCTGGGGGAAAAAAATGATCATTTCATATAACAAGTATTGTCAATAAATAAGTTCATGACACTTTTTTTCCCTTGTTCTTCCTCATTTATTTCCCACCAACACACTTGTCAGCTCCCTGATTTGACGGGTGATAGCCCTCAGGGCACATGAGGGTGAAGTCAACATAATATACACTGCTGCACAGTCTTGAGTCAGTCACCTGGAACTACAAGGAAGTTCAAAGGAAGCAGCATGAACACGAGAGAGCAATGAAACCATGGTCTTGAAATCTTGGAGACTTAAATTAGAATGCATGGGTTAAATAAACAAATCACAATTACATGTTAATATACATCGACAACATCTTCGTTGATATTTTCAATAAACAGTTACTAGACTCCAGGCAAGGTTCACTATATATATTGCACTCAGGCCTCACAATAATACTACGCAATAGGCACAGTTATTATACCCATATTTAACAAGGAAACTGAGGCACAGCAAGGGAATATAATTTCCCCATTGTTATAGAGTAACACAATGGTAACATGAGTGTGCATATCCCAGTGGCCTGACATTCCCACAAATGCCCACCCTTTCTCAAAGCAAATTTATGATTGCCTCTGGAAAATGATCATATATGCAGGTGTGTTCCCTAAAAGATGAACTTTTTTAGTTTCATAGTTTCCATGAGATTTCCAAATCCATTTGTACAATCTTGCATTAAGCAGTTGGTATGATAAAAATGAACAGAAAGATCTGTATACACTAAGAAGTCAAAGCCAATGTGTTTGCATGAACTTTCTCAGTAGAGTCACTTCACTTACCTATTAGATCACAGACCACACTTGAGTTAGAACGACACTGTGAATTTTGGGTATGACTGGAACTAACTTGTGGTGAATATATGTGAAGGGTTGAATTTTCTTTCTTACTATTATTTTTCCTCTACGTATCTGACAGTGACCTGCATAGCTGGTAGAAAGAAGGCTAAGGGGGAAATTGTCAGCCTATAGAACTACTTATCACTGGTTTGTTTCAGAGTCTATAGTATACAAACCTTCCCCCCTTGTTACTCCACAAAGGTCCTTATCCTTCCAGAAAGTTTCTCTTTCCAAAGCCAAGGACTGATAAGGAATGAGGACCAAACAGCAGGAGACTTGTTGTCTCAAGTGGCTTGTTGACATCACTAAGATTTTTCAGACTGGGTAACACCCATTTAGCTCATTGTGCCCCATAGGTAGCAATAATGTTCTTTAATAACTTTCTGTGCATCTGGAGTTGGATGGGGAACACACCATAATATATGTCTCTCTAAACCTCTTTCAATCTCTCTCTCTCTCTCTCTCTCTCTCTCTCTCTCTCTTCATTTTCAAGTTTAATGAAACTCAACCTAAGTCACAAAAGGATTGACCTCATTACAGAAGCTAATTAGAGGTGGCCCAGAAATACAACTGAAAGGCAAAGGAGAGTAAACAACTAGTGACGGGGAGCTAGGAGATCCCACCCTGGGCAGCACTCCCTTGTGTTCTAAACCTCTGCTGCAGGGCATGATGAATGGAGGATGGCATTGACCTGCGAGTCAGAAGGTCCAGATCCAAGTACTACTCCCCCGCAGTCTTGGGCAAGCCCCTTTTCCTGCTGAGGCCCCAGCTGTCTCACTGTTACAGGGATTGAAGCCTCACAGAGGGTGGGGAGGAACTGATGTGATCTTTTAAGGCAGCCATGCTCTAGGTCACTATAGAGGCCCGAGTCAAATGCTGGTTGTGAGTTCATTTTTCAGAGGTCTTGCCTCTCATCTGCTTCTCAATCTGACCAGGAGCTGCTCCTTGATCCTTGAACCGTTTTCCATGCCCAGAAGAGATCAAAATCTGATGTTGTTTTAAGTGTGACCCCAGTCATTAATAAAATCCCTTCCTGTTTCTCTGCAGTGAGAAAGGAGGACGGAAGCAAGGTGCAAGGGGAGTGGAGGGGCCACACCAAGCAAGGACCTCAGCCGGGACTGAAAGAGCTCTCTCAAGCTGAGTCAGCCCTGTGTTTTTTCCTGTTAAATGATTCACATGCTGAGGCAAATGGGCCCAAAATGCAAAAACTCTTTCCTGAGCTTCCAGATGAGTTGATGGTTTTTGTTTTTGTTTTCCAATTCCACTTCTCTTTTCTTGGGAACATGAGCGCAGCGTTTTCCATTCCAGGTGGAGGTTTCCCCCACCTCATTTAAATGCTCTGGGGAGGAGGGGTTATCATATCAAGGAAACACTGGCTATTTTAAGTGTTATTCATATTCCTTAAACTTCCTTATGTTTTTTACTAAGTAGGTTGAGTATATTATAAATAAACAAAATTTCATAGTATGTTATCTACAATAAAGTCTGAGCTCTTTAGAAATCAAGCTCTAGTTATATAAATTTCCAGTGTCTTAAAAGATTTATTGTTGTAAACATAAAAGACTTCTTTTTTTTCAATAACTTTAAGTGGGAATCTCTTCTGGAATATATAACATATATTACATGTTTCTTCATAATAAAATATAACATTTCATTGATTATTAAAAGTCATTATCCTTACATCCTTTTAACACTCCTTTGTTTTGTCCTCCTCTCTTGTTTAAGTGAGGTCAATTTTAGTTGAGGTCCTTCTTCCATGTTCTGCTTAATCTTCATGCATATCCATAGCCACAATATCCTCTTTAGTCAAGTTATTCAGAAGAAGGTGGTTTACTATTTGGCTTAATCTGACTAGTGATAAAATTCCCCATCTTAAGGACCTCTAGTAATTTCTCACTGTAGTTAGCAGATTAGCCAAACTCCTCTCTATTACCTACAGAGCCCTATATGGTCTAGCCCCTGCCTTTTCTGCAACTACTCAACCTTCATCCACTGTGGTCCACACACTAGCTTTCTCTGTGTTCCTCTAAAGAGCCAAGTTGTCTCAGGTCCTTTGCATTTACCATTGCTACTTCCTGAAAGATTCTTCCTCGTTTTCATCTGACTGCCTCTTTCTCCTTATTTTGGTCTAAGGCCAAATGTCAAGTCCACAGAGAAGCCATCACTGTCTCCTACACCAAGTAACTGTAACCCCTTTCTTGCTTTATTCCTATCCCAGAAATTAAAGCACTATTGGAATGCTTTAATTTGTATTCTTATTTATTCGTTTGTATTGATATTCTGTCTTGCTCACAGTAATATAACATTTTGAGGAATAGCTCCCAGCACATAGAAGGCACTCAATAAATACTCTTGAAGAAATGAATCCTGGCTCATCTTCACACCTACTGAAAGCTAAGCTCTGTCTATAATGGAGAGTTCTGCTTTCAGTCTTAGTACACATTGGGAAATCTAATCTAAATAATCAGTTACAGCCCAGCCTGTATGGCCCAGAGGTTGAGCATCAGACCATGAACCAGGAGGTCATGGTTCGATTCCCAGTCAAGGCACATGTCCCAGTTGTGAACTCGATCCCCAGTGGTGGGCATGCAGGAGACAGCCCATCGATATGATTGAGGTTTCTCTCTCATCGGTGTTTCCATCTCTCTATCCCTCTTCCTTCCTCTCTCTAAAATCAATAAAATATATTTTAAAATAATAATCAATTACATAATACCCTAAGATCACTGTCAAAACGTTAAGACGCTGGCAAGGTCCAATGTCACTCGATCCAACTTTGGAAAGAGACAAAAGAGCTAAGAGAATGTTAGGACGCACTCTTAATTCATTGGATAGTTCAACAAGATATAACAAACAGCTTAAAATAGTGAATAATAATACAGGGAGATCTAAACATAAGTATAAAGTGGCCCCCAAGAACAATATATGTTTGAAGTCTCATAATTTATTTTTAAAATCCAGATGAATTTTATATATAACTCTCTCTCTCCATATATATATATGTATGGAGAGAGAGAGTTATATATAAAATTCATCTGGATTATATATATATATATATGTGTGTGTGTGTGTGTGTGTGTGTGTGTGTGTGTGTGTGTGTGTGTGTGTATTTGTTTGTTTAATATAAAAGAAATTTCACCTCAAATTGTTGGGGGGGTGATGTACCCTCCAAGAATTTGTGTCCTGTTTACTCTAGAAAACCACCAAGAATCCCCCAAGTGCATGTGCTCCAAGCTGATAAACATCTAGAAATGATTCTGGAGGAGCCTGGAAGGGAGCACAATCCCCACCCACCCCTTGCTGCCTCCCTCACTTGCCCTCATCTTCATCCCAGAGAGGAAGAGCTCTGGAACAAAGACACCTAAGTGACCAGGAGCCCCAAGGAATGTAGAGTCTTGAGAAGGAAAACAAGGTTAAAAGTTCTATCGTTCTGTCTCATTCTCTTTTCAGACATCTATCTCTTCTAAATCATTTCACTGCTCTTTCTTTCCATGTGCTTGGTGAGGTAAGAGGTGCATTTGGAGTCCAAACCTTGGTTCATAGTAATGAAGTTTCCTTTGATATATTTCTTCAGTTAAACGTCTCTAATCACTATTGGTGAGCTCATTGAGGATTGGAGGTTCAAGACCCAGGCCATCATGCATAAATTACTATAATAATAATACTTATAGAGAGAAGACAGAAGAAGCAAACAAGATGGTAATGGTGAATTGGGTTAATTAGTAAAAAGTCTTTTAAAATAAAATGTGATGAATGGAAAATATTCAGTCAGAGATGCCACATGAATTTGAATAATCAGCCATTTCGTGACCTAACATTTGAAGGCATGAAAGAGAAGGCCATTATCCCATGAATGTACCAAAAAAGCAGATTACTGAGATAGTAATTATGGTGGCTCCTGTGGGAAGCATACTAGACTGATGGTCCCGGCTGCGGCCCTCTGAAATACATCATCACATTTGTTCTGAAGCCATGCTTTCTGTAGCTGCCCCAGCCATCACTAAGCACGGCAGGGCTGCTAAGACAGGCCCACTCCTGGAAGATGCAGGATTCCTCTGATGGGCAACTTTAGCTTAAGGATTCCCAATTAGCCTTGCTAAAACTTTCTTCCTTGCTTTCCTTCTTTCCCTCCTTCACAGGGAACAGTTTTGCAGAGTGATCTGATGGCCCTCCCAGCCTCCTCCAGCTCTCTCTCCATTTTCTCCCACAAAGTTTTCCTCAGCAAATCTCATGCACATCTAACTTCATCTTGGCATCTGCTTCTCAGAGGGCCTGAACTAACACAAGTAAGGAACTATTTGAGGGACGGACGGGAGGAATTAGGCCATTTACTGCAGTTAGGATAATTTAGAGTAAGACTAAGAAGAAGATTAATGGGTGATTGTAAAAAGACCAGATTTAAGAGGGAGCTTTCTAAGAATAAGTAGCAGGTAATGGCAGGTAACAGAAGAGGTTGTGATGGTGGGGATGGAGGTGACAGTAATCAGAGTTTGAAGTTAATTATTTGCATATTTGATGCTACGTTAAGCCTAAAGCTCAATTGGAGAATCTGAAGAGATTTCGTTGTTTTTGGCAACATGCATAGTTTAGTTGATATATGTGGGTGGAGCCCTGTTAAGAGGACTATATATTTTTACTCAGACTCTATACAGTCCTTTTAAGAGAACTCTATAAAAATTTTTATTGGCTTTGAGGTGTTTTGCTTGCAGTTTTTAGGTTTGTGATTTTAAGGTTTTGCATAATTAGAAGTAAATAATAAAGTTAATTATTTGTATCAGATATCAGCCTTTTTCAACCTATAGTAATGTAAGAAAAAACTTACGTTTTTATATCTTTCAAAGTCTCCAAGTGTGTGAAGCTCTGTATCCCCAATGAACTACAGTAATGTTTATAAAACTGAATTGAAAATTGTTTGGCATGTGCTATTTCACTGAAACCTAACATGGATCCTGTGAGGTAAGGAGGGCAGGTAGCTTTAAAGCTCACTTTTACCAAAGATGAAACTGAGGCTCAGGGGAGCTAAATAGCTAACACATGGTCAAATCCAACCCAGAAGCAAGATTGCAGTAGGCAGAATTTCTAGGAATGACTCCTAAGAATTCATAACCTAATCTCAGCGATGTGTGAATGTGATGAAATGTCATTTATTCCCATGATTCTGCTATGTTATATGGTGTAGTTGACCTTATAAAAAGATTATCCAGGTGAATCTAATCCAATTACATGGAGCCCTTAAAAGCCCCTTCTGCCAGTGATCAAAGAGAAAAAGAGAACTCAGAGAGAGAGATGGCAGAAGGGGAAGTCAGAGAGTCAAAGCATGAGAAGGATTTGAGGTACTAATGCTGGCTTGAAGATGGAGGGGGCCATGTGGAAGGCGTGAAAAGGAAATGAATTCTGCCAACAACCAGTGAGCTTAGAAAGGGACCCAAGCTCTGGGTGAGAACTGCAGCCCCAGCTGTTACCTAGATTTTGACCTTATGAGATTCTAAGCAGAGAACTGAGCTGACCTACACTGTGCCCAGGAACTGTGGGATAATAAATGGGCATTATTTTAAGCCACTATGTTTGTATTGATTTTAAACAGTGACACAAAAAAAAAACACCCACAAACTAATACATGGGTTTTCTAGTTCCATCACTATTTCACCATACCACCCTTACTCTTAACTAATGCCAATAAAAATAATCAACAGTGAACTGGAAGAGCACAGTACTAACCTTATAATTTTGCTCATTTAATTTTGATTAGAATTCTAGCTTTCTAAGGTTTATTTTAGGCCTGACCTCATTTCCTTTAGTCCTGAGCCTGTGGACTTGAACTTATTTTCAAGACAGACTCTTATTTCCTCATCCTAATTTAAAAATAATTCAGGTAACATATAAATAAGAAGAAAATATTATAAGATTAAAACTTTTGTCATAGTTTGGCAAAGTTTTAAAACTCTTACAAAATACTGAAAATATCATGGGGATTATTTGAACACATATAGTGAAAAACTGTTGTTTTATCTATCCATTGTAACTCCTTTAGTAAACTTGACTCGCAGTCTTTTGGGAATGCTCTTCTCCCAGTCAAACCAAGTGGCTCTGAGGAAATGTCCATGTTCGCATTTAACCCCATTCCTCTCCCCCCACCCAGGACATAGGAAATTGGTCTAATGATGGACAACATCTCCACGATGAGGCAATCAAGCCCTCCTCTGGTAATTTTAACTTTTCACACAGAAAGCATAAATTTACCCATTACCAGTGATAGAAATTGTAGAATGTAGAACTCAGGAAGTGTGGACAGCAATGTTTCTTGCCATGTAGACGAAGCCAATCTAAGGTAGTCAACCCAGAAAGAGAAACGGAAGCAAGAACTGTGGAGAGATAGTTTTTGACCCCTGGTTGTAGTTGTTCTGGTAGTCCACCCGCATCCCTGTACTTTCCATGGTTTGATTGTTCCATTCTCCCTGGTATTCCACAAAACAGCATATTTCTTCTTTCAACTAAACTAGTTCAAGATGAGTTCAGTCACTTGCAACCAACAGAAACGTGACACATACGACAGAGAAATTAATTTCATTTTCTTTGAAAATATTTATCATCATTGAGTGTGAAAAACTTCTAGCAAAGAAACTGAAGTGTCTCCAGGATGATGGTGATTCATCAAAGCTTCCATTATGATTCCTTTAATGTCAGAACTGCAGCTTTAATATCAACTGCCACGCTCACTTGGTTTTTGCTCACTACAGTAATTACTCCTTCCTTTTGTTATTAAAGCTATCTTGATATAGCAGCCTATGATTTGTCAGTGTTATATCATAAACACTTATTGGGCACATGTTTAGTATATTTACTTTTGAATATTTTTAATTAATACTGACATTAAATGAGCTTACAAATGTTACATATTGCTGAAGAGATTTGAGAGAGAGAGAGAGAGAGAGAGAGAGAGAGAGAGATTACACTGTTTTTCTTTTCATTTCTACGCATATTCTTAAAGAGAAAAAAATGATATAACAACCCGAGCAGAGTGACTCAGTGGTTGAGCATGGACCTGTGAACAAGGAGGTCACAGTTCAATTCCCAGTCAGGACATATGCCCATGTTGCAGGCTCAATTCCCAGTTTGGGGCCTGCTGGAGGCAGCTGATCAGTGATTCTTTCTCATCATTGATGTTTCTTCTCTCCCTCTCCCTTTCTGTCTGAAATACACACACACACACACACACACACACACACACACACACACATACACACACACACACACTAGTGGCCCAGTGCATGAAATTCATGCACAGGGGTGGGGGTTCCCTCAGCCCAGCCTGCACCCTCTCCAATCGGGGACCCCTTGGGGGATGTCCAACTGCCGGTTTAGGCCCGATCCCCTAAACCGGCAGTCGGACATCCCTCTCACAATCTGGGACCACTGGCTCTTAACAACTCACCTGCCTGCCTGCCTGATTGCCCCTGACTGCCTCTGCCTGCCTGCCTGATTGCCCCTAACCCCTCTTCCTGCCTGCCTGATCACCCCTAACCTCTCTGCCTGCCTGCCTGATCACCCCTAACTGCCCTCCCCCGCCAGCCTGATCTTGCTCCCAACTGCCCTCCCCTGCTGGCCTGATCTCGCCCAGTCTCTGTCTCTCTTTGTTTTTCTCAGCAGTCCTCCAGGCCTCCCTGCCTCACTGTCTCCCTCTTCCTCTTTCCCAGCTGGGAGTGGGCGGGGTCAGTGGGAACCGCTCCACCCTCTGCCCGCCCTCCCTTCCATCCAGGCCGCTTCAGACCCAGTCTGTTTTGTTTCCTCATTCTGAGAGAGGCTCCGAGAGCAAGCTGGGAGGGAGGGAAAGAGAGAAAAGGTTGTGAGCTGGTGGGCACTGTGTGTGTTTGTGCATGTGTGTGGTTGTGAGTGAGTGTGAGTGCCAGCCCCGCCTCCCCTGTTCCCATCTCCACTGCCACAAGTCCCCACCCACCAGAGCCTGCTTCATGGGCAGCCTGAGCTTAGGTCCAGCCTCTGGTCGTTGTGGATGTGATGGACCCAGGGTTTTTATATATTAGGATTTTTTAAATGATATAACAATTTTAAGTCAAGTATATATGGATAACATGAAGGCTATACTTATTACACTGAGAGATAATACTACCAAGCATAAACTCATTCTCTTGTGATTGTTTAATATTTCACAGGTAAAATCCTAATATATGCTTTGATTTATAAATAGTAAAAAACATTAGACTGACCTATGTTGAATCCTTGCTCTTTGGGAAAGTTACTATAAATTCTCCAAGCCCTCTTTTCTATCATGGGGATCCATAGCATATTGTGATTGAAGATGTAAACTCTGACAAATAAACTTCTGGCTTCAGACTTTGGCCTCAATGCTCTGACCTTAGACCTTAAATAAGCTGTTTCATAATTCCTGGCCTTGGCTTTCTAGTGCATCTTAAGATAGATAAACAAACAGACAGAAAGATACCTATACATACATACATGTGCATACATACATATGTATGTATTTACACACACCAGGCATGTATATGAATATTTAAGGTCACATTGTTCACTACAGCAAAAATATAAATTAAAACAACTAATATATCCACCAACAGTACAATAAATTGTAGCAAAATGATACAGTAGAATATTACTCAGCAATAACGATTATAGAATAAACTATAGCTACACACATCACAAATGGTAAATATAAAAATAAAATATTGAGAAACTAGTAAGAATTTATACTTTTAGAACTAGTTAGGTTGAAAAGATTCCATTTACATCAAGTTCAAAAAGAAGTACAACTAAATCATGTTATTATTTAGAGATAGATGGCAAAACTAAAAAATACAAGATAATTATTTACACAAAATTTAGAAGAGTGGCTACTTCTAAAGGTAAAGGGATGTGACTAGAGAGGGCACACAGGAACATCTATTAATAAAATTGTATTTCTTAAATTTTAGATGTGTATATATGGTGTTTACTTTCTAATTCTATGAACTGTACATATTTATTTTATGCACTTATACATGATAATTTCAAAAACAAATATAATTACATTAATGAACTACCACACTGTGAGAGAATTAAATGAGGTTGTAGATGTTTAGCAACAGTATCTAGCATATAGTAAGCTATTAGTAAAAAGTATATCTTCATCTCTTGTATTCCAAGATGTCTGAAAATCTACGTTAGAATCACAGTCCTATTAGAGAACAAAACTTTATGGTTTTCAACCTTCATGCATCCAAGTGTTAGTACCAGAAGAGAGTCTTAGATCCTCAGTCACAGGCATGAATTTTACTTGGTTACTTATCAGGCACCCAGTGGATATTCATATGGATAAATAAGAGGTATTTAGTTACCTGTTATCAGAGAATTAAGCCCAATCTTTAAAGAAAAAATGGTTCATATCTGCATCTTAGTATCAAAAACAATAAACAGTAGGTCATGTGTTGGCTTCAAACTATTCTAGTGTCTATTCTGGAGAATAATAAAATCATAGGATTAGTAAAGTAAATTTGTTTATGTATTTATTAATAAATAAAGTTCAGGAAAGAAGGTAAAGCTCAGGGAAGTTAGTTGACTTCTACAAGATCAACAGTAAGTTTGTGACAGAGTCAGGTCTGGAACACAAGCTCGGATGGAAGCTACAGGAAATGTCCTACTATTGGTGGTCACCAGACCAAGTAGAAGGGAAGATGGGAAGTGGCTCAAAGTAGCAGGGAAAGTGAGTGAGATCGAGTATGGGAGATCTAGCACTTAGTTCTTTTCAGAGGAGCTGAGGAGCTGGAACCCTCTGAAGTCTAATACCACTATTGGGGTAACACCTCTGAATGAACTCTTTTGGGGCCAAATTTCTGCAAAGAAGACAGACGAGGCTGATTCTAATAAGATAATATCTCATATGCAATTTCAGAGAATTCAGACACCCTCAATTTCACCCTCATATCCATCACCTGTGTCTAATCCATTTGATGGGCACACAATACAATACTTGCTCTTACTTAATTACTCTGCTCTTGAATCATGTTTACCATTGGCCAATCACTAATCTAAGGCTAAGTTTATAAGTATATTATTCCTTCAAAAAACACTCACAGGAAACCTGTTAGGGATAAAGGCTCTATACTAGGCATTAGGAATTGGATGAAAAGTGTTTAATCAAACTCCATTTTCCTTGTCCAATCAGAGAAGAGAGTGAGTTATTCAAAAGAAAACTAAACCAACCAGAAGTAACTCTGTATAACCTAATCCCTCCAACCCTTATGTCATAAAGACAAATAAAAGCTCATAAGGAACCTTTGCTTGCTTCAGAACCTTATCAACTTGAGCCAGCTGATAGGGAAAGTAAGTCTTATGGCTGAACTCTTGAACCAGGAAAGGATCAGTCCAAAGTTTCTGTCAGGTGACGTGACCTACAAAAGTACTCCCAATCCTTGGCTTATCTTTATGACTGATAAATGATTGCCAGGTATTTGCTCTATATGCTTGGAAACTGCGGTTAAATTGCTGAAACTGTCCCAAGAAAGAGGTTTCCTTCGGGGGGGGGGGGGGGCGGGAATCCCCTATATGCAAGGTTTAATTAATGGAAAAGTTGCTTAGATGATGCCTTTTTTTTTTTCTGATCCAATGTTTTGTGGTTTGGGAGCTTTTTTAACAAGCAAAAATACCTTTAGACAGAAACCAGACTCTTCTCTTTTATATTCTAATATTTTCCCACTCCATTATGTTGTAGTAGTCCATAACAAGAGTATGATCTCATCAGATATTTACTCACTCCCATTTTGAGTTTCATTTGATGGGTTTCATTGGAAAGTCCCATTATGGGGGAAATTTCTAAACCATAGAGTAGCTCATTTGTTGGGGGGAAGGGGGAGGGGTCTTTATACATGAAAAAAGTTGAATGGTAATGGAGGAGCAGTGAATTATTTCTCTAAAGGAATAATCCGGTGTATAAAGCCAAGTTTAAGCCTCTCCTTGCTTATTAAGGAAAGCTAGCTTTGAGATCCTAAAGCAAGACTGTGACCAAACTATGTGAGCATTGAGGGACCTTATGGACTGGTAGAGCTTAACTAGCTTATAACTTTAGACACTGACAGCCAAAGGTAGAGTTAATTGAATGACCAAGCAATGTGCATAGACAAGTGTTCAAACAATTAGGGTAATACTCTCTTCTCAAGTGATTTATTGTCTGAAACACTGAGTTAAATGGAGTACTTACTATATCTAACAAAAACCGATCAATTAAATGCCAACCTCCCTGGCCCGTTAGGAGAGGCAATAATCTATTCAAAATGTAGTTTATGAATAAAGTTACTTTTCAGAAATTAATCCTATTAAAAGAAAAAAGAGATAGAAGGCACAAGCAAGTAAATAATCTATCAGACAAAGTCACAGCAACTTTTTTTAATTGCAGAAATTATTCTAGTTTAAAGAAAATAATTTGAAAAGGCAATTGTTTTCATAATCAGGAAACCAACAACAACAAAAAAAGGTTGGGGGTTGTCTGTTGGTTTCTTTGCTTGTTTTAGTTCACTTTCTTAAGAGCCAGTTTAGCTTCTCAGACCTTGACCCAGTGATAGATTAAAGTCCTTAATCAGAGATATGGAATGCCTTATCTAGTGACACATGTTCTTTCTCTGTCCTTCGAAGCACATATTGTCCCTCCAAAGGAAATTCACCGTGAAACTAAATGACTCAGTCAGTAAGTACCTCATAGGAAGAGCCCCCTGGCCGCCTGAAGACCACATCACAGCACCAGTAAGTCATCCTTTTTAAGAACCAGCGAATTGTGTGCTTGGTGACAGGAGAAAGCAGCCTTAGATCATTCTCCCAAGGCCCTGATGTGGAAGGAACCACCTAGAACATACAAACAACCATTGTAATCCCTGGGACAGGGGTGTGGGCTGTGGGAAAGGAAGCTCGGCATGGAATTTGCAAGGTAAGAGATCTGAGAGCTTCAAGAGGAGTCTGGTTTGTTTGTTTTCAGTCTAGACTGAGCGTGCAAGGACTTGGGAAATATGCTTTAGGTTAGAAGACACCCTGGAGTTGTTTTCTCTCTCTACTTAGAGCCCTATGTAATAATGCACATGCCAGGGTCTGCACTCAACGCTGCTTTAACGTCTACAGAAATTCCCTCTCTTTCTCTGTACATCCAATCAGCAATCCAGGATGACTGCCACTACTTTCTTTGGGCCTCCTCCACATCTCCCACACTACTTATGCCTTCAGTATTTCAGATACCTCAGTATTTCTCACCTGGATTAGAGCAACTATCTTCGAACTGCTCTCCCTGCTGCCAGCTCCTGGTTCGGGCTCTATATTGCTTTCTACAGAGCAAGACTGGCCATAGGACCAGCCAGTTTAAAGTTCTTTAGTGGCTTCCAACAGTCTCCTGGTTAAAATCCAAACTATTCTGGTACAGAGTCTGATAGAACAGTTACCTTGGTTCATACCCTATCTTTGATCTTCAATTTGATCTTCAATTCCCCGTCTATAAAATGGGATAAGAATAGTTCTTCTTCATAGGTTTGTTGTTGAACTTCAATGAGATAACTTCTTTTAAAGAGCTTAGTATTGTGTCTAGTAATCAGTCAAGCCCATAGTTGAAATCAAAGCTCATCATACTCTAGGTCTGTTTTTAATGACTACACTGCGCTACCTTTATTCCACTTTATTTAAAAAAAAAAAAACATGTCATAATAGTATTTCTGGTCCCACATACTTTTACAGAGCCTTGCCATTTTCCTATTCAGAGAGAGAATCTATGTCCCATCCCCTTGAACTTGGACACGACCTTTTGACCACCTCAGTTAATTAAGTCTGGCACAAGTTAGGCTATGCCATTTCCTAGGCTGGGTCAGAAGAGGCAATATACCTTCTGTCTGGCAATCTCGTTTGGAGCATGCACCTTAGGAGACCTAAGCTTCCATATGAGAAGTTCAGCTACCTGAAGCTACCACGCTTGAGAGGCCATGTGAAAAGATCACTGAAAGATAGAAATGCATGAGGAGCCCCGGATGCCCAGCCATCCTTCACACAGGCCCCTACTCACTGCATGGAGTAGAAAGGAGCTGACCCCACCCAACCTTGCCCACATTGCAGATTTGTGAGCTAAATAAGTGATTATGGTTATTTCAGCCACTAAGTTTTGGAGTGTTTTGTTATTCACTAATGGGAAACCAGAACACCCACATAAACCTCCAAAGCTATTTATTCACTTTCATTTCCCCTTGACAACACACCTTCCATGGCCTTCACACATGCAGCTGTTCTGCTTAAAAATCGCCACCAGCACAAACATGCCCTCATTTAAAGAATTACTTTGCTTTCAACAGTCATTGCAGGTCGTTTTTGTTGTGCTTTTAGTCATTGTTATTCATTGTTGTAGTTTTAGTCATCTTTCCCCAAATTTGGAAATGGGTGGCTAAGGACCCAAACTTCAAGTCAAAATGTTTGGGCTTAAGGTTTTTGTTGTTGTTCACTGCTTCCAGGCTGTTTAGGACTTTCTCTCTCCAGACTTCTGTTCCTCCACAGACAGAGTAATAGCCAAACCCCTGTCTTAGTATTGTAGATATTCACTTATAACTCCTAGCAAAGTTCCTGGTATCTAATGAGTTCAATGCATGTTGCTGTTATTAGAGTGCTAATTATATTGCATCACAATTATCAGTTTCCTTTTCTGAACAAGAACAGTGTATCCTCAATGCCTGGGACCTAGGACATGCAAAAACATTTTTGTTAAATGAATAAATAAAGAACAAACAAACAAATGGATGGGTGAATGGGTGGGTGAATGAATGAATGAATGAATGGGCAGGTATAATCTAGCTTCTCTTCAACTCCTATATCAAACATGTAGGAGAGGTAGCAATAGAGATCTCCAATCTTAATGGAAGCAGTTCTGGCGCTGGCTGCATACTTTTCTTCATGACAGGTCCAGTTCTCTCTTTTCCTCGTAGTTCTATAATATCACAGCCATTATTTCTGAGACTCCCTCATTCCCAAAGCTATGCAGAGAGCATCCTCACTTGGCTGAGTAAGCCCTTTTGCTCCTGACAATCCAAACCATGTGGTAGGACTGTAAGGAGAGCTAGTGCCAAAATCAGATGGCCTCCACTACAGATTCCTTTTTCTCTTCTAACCACTTTATAGCATGCTATCTAGATGCCTGACCTTGCCAAGTAAAACCCAGTTAATCTTTTACAATGTCAGCCTTCTTTATGGACTCTAAGATACGGCAATGTCATATGGTGGCAATGCTGTAGAAGGGACTCTGCTCTTACTGACAAGCAACTTTATGCTGCACTAAGCAAATAATTTACCCTTCTTGCCTCATGCATGATATTTCCCCCCTGATTCCTGCTCAGTAAGAGAGAAATTATTAAACAGCAATACAGCCTTGCTTAATAAGGTGAGAATAGATATTCTACACCTAATTTTTATTTTCCTCATAGAATTTACATAAAATTCTATGTAACGGTATATTGCACATTTATACATAAAAATCTCATTATAGCAGCTAACAACCTATGGATATGATTGCTAAGTGCCAATAATTGCCATTGCAACACAATGTTATACCAAGATATCAATGTCCTTCCAGTACATATTAATTTCAGCGTTAAAATAAAACAACGCACCAGGGGTTCCTTCAGTGCCCTTTTATGCCCTCTTGCCTCAGCACAAAAAGAAAAGTTTAAATATTTTTAAATGAGTAAAATCCAGAGTGTTGGCTGTACATAGTCATAAATTGTTTCACAAGAAAATATGAAGTTAATCTAATTATTGCTGTTACTCTTGTAGATTCCATGCTTCTCATAAGTGTAATCATTTCTGCATTCTTTCTCTGCTTGAAGGTCAGAGAATGCTGAGGGTTAGAAAGATTTCTGAGGTGTGGCACCACCTTCTCTGATTGGGCAGCAGCTCTCGAACGATGTGGGCCTTTTGCAGTTGACTCACCAGAGGGCAGCAGCTTTGCAGCTTGATGTCAGCCTGCAAGAATGTCAGACACTTCTCTCTGCCAGCTGCTGCACCGCCCTCCCCACCCCATCCCGCCCCCGTCCCCAACCCCAGCAGTAGCCCAGAATTAGGCAAAGCTGTTTGGGTTAGCCTCTAACCAGCCTCCTGGCTGGGCTTCTTGCTGTCCTGGTTACCAGCTCCAGGAAAAATTCCCCACCAGATCTCAGCAGGAACACTAAGCTCTTCCAACTATGTGTCTCTGGGGATACCCAATATAACTGACCAATTAAGGTTTGGATATTTGGGGGACGGTGTATGGTTTTCTGGGTGCCCCTCTGCAACATACACATCTCTCTCTCTCTCTCTCTCTCTCTCTCTCTCTCTCTCTCTCTCTCTCTCTCTCACACACACACACACACACACACACACACACTCTCATCTTCTCCAGAAGGAAAACACCAGAATGCATTAAGAAATACTTAAATAAGCACTAGCAAAATTTCTAAGTTCTAAATGGATTGTATGCTATTTGTTCTCCTGGTATTGGATCTGCCGCAGTTTCCCCCACATTTATGAAGTCTCAGATGGGAGCTAAGACTATCCTTGGGGCCCTTTCTACTGTAACAGTCTATGATCCCATGAATTTAGACAACTGAGAGCTTTCTGGGAGGAATGGCCTCCTGATGCTCATTAGGCATGGCAGAGATGCCTGCCCCACAGTAGCTACTCCTAGCTCTATGAGGACCTATTTTTATATATTACTTAGTTTCCCCTCTCTTCTATTCTCTTCAGCATCTGTTCTTTTAGCAGTTCTAGTTTAGTTTTAAATTTTAGTCTTTGTTTAGTCTCAGTTTTCACCTTTTAGATGGTGCATTTGGCTTTAGGCAACTGAAAGCAGTAAGCAGATGGTAGAGTGTATACCCAGTTAAGGTAATCATGGTCAAGGTCAAGCAAGCAATTAAACCAATATAGTTAAGCCAAGGTGAAATTGATGAATCACAGAAACTAAGTCTGCCCTAATTCAACTTCCTAACGTGTGAAGATGCCAGGGTTTAAGGCTGTTTGATTCTCTTGGTACACTAGGACTTAAGGCACAATTGCTCTTTCTGATCTTGCCCTCATTCTATTTCTTTATCCTGGCGATTGGTACCAGCCTCACCTCCTTATCGTTTGAATCTCCTTCAGGATTCTCCAGTTTGGTTACTCCAGTTTATAGTAGGCTAAATTGTGGCCTTAAAAAGATATGCCCATGTCTTCATCCCCAGAACCTGGGAACGTGGCCTTATTTGGAAAAAATTAAGAATCTGGAAATGAGATCATCGTGGATGATCCAGGTGAGCCCTAAGTCCAGTAAGTTTCCTTATAAGAAACACACAGAGGAGAGACGCAGAGGGGAGAGGACAAGGCCCTATAGAGATGGAGACAGACGTGGAGTGATGTCACCACAAGCCAAGAAAGCCCTGGAGCCAGCAGAAGCTGGGAAGGGTGAGGAATGGGCTCTCCTCTGGATCCTCTGCTGGCAGCACAGCCCCTGCCAACATTTTCCTGTTAGACTTCCTGCTCAGGACTATGCATGCATTTCTGTTTTAAAGGAACCAGTGTAGTAATTTAGTACGGTAGCCACTGAAAACGAATACAGTTACAAGCTCAAATGCCTTATAGGAATCATACAGGTAATGGACTGAGCAAACAATCTAGATAGGGACATTCTGGATTCCGCATCTCAGATTGCTTTTCATTACCAAAACCGGTCATTTCAATGGCTGGGAAACAACAGGAAGTGCAGGTGGTCTGAGGCAAATGAGAGAACAAAGGTCCTAACCAAAGAAGTATCTATCAACCAGACCAAAATTGTTACCATGTGAAAACAAGCCCAGTGTGGCCACATCTTCCCATTTTTATGGGCTCTTTACTTAAAATCTCCTGCATTTTAAGTGTCGGCTCAGAGAACCACCAGGCAAGCTGCACTCTGTGGGCCCAGTCAAACGTGTTTGAGAGCTGAATTGTAACCACAAGTGGCCAGTGGCAGTATCTGAAGCCACCTGACCCTTCTAACAGTATTTAAGGTATGTGCCACAGACAGTTCACGGAACAACCAAGAACAGAACCTCGTTTCCTTGTTTTCCGCCTACTTAACCTGCTCTGCCAGCCCAGGACACTTTCATTCAAAATCTCTCCCTCCCTGGTGTATGCAGCGAGGAACCGTTTGTTATAACCTGAGATAGTGTGTCTGCCTCTTCCTTTTCAGTCTCTCCTCTTAGTTTCTCTGTGGCAGCTTAATTTAGACCCTGACCATTTAGTATCTAGAAGGGGTGTGTGTGTGTGTGTGTGTGTGTGTGTGTGTGTGTGTGTGTTGAAGAGGATTAATGGGGGAGACTTTGCAATGCAATGTGTGATTACTTTAGAAGGAAAGATGAAAGAAAACAAAATATTCACTAGGGAGAGTTAAAAACCAAAGGCCATTTTTCTGTGTTTATGTTATCGCAGAACACTAAAATACATTCTACCAAAAGGATTGGTATTTAGGTCAGATAAGATTTCAGATATAAAACTGAGACACAATTTGATATTGACATAGCTTCCGTGTTTAGTTTGTTAAAGGTTGCTGCTTCTGTGATCTTTTACCTCATCTCCAGAGCCACCTGCTTCCCAGCCTCAGATGGTGTGTCCTGTGGAGCACCATGAAGTAAGACTTAGTTCAGCTACATTGAATCTTTCAGTCCGTCTGTGAAGGCAATTAGGAAGATGGTTATGAGATCTGTAACTTTTGGTTGAGTCTGCAGTGACAAAAGGAAGTTGTAATCAGCTTTCATAAATGATCTCATGAAAGTACTCTGACAATAACTAGGGTAGGAATGGGAATTGACTAAATAGGGAACGAGGGATCTTATTGAGCAAAATGTCCTAAAACTATTGTGATAATGGTAACACAACTCAGTAAATTTATTAGAAATCAGTGGTCGTGCACTTAAAATGGGTGAGTTTATGGTATGTAAATTATACCTCAAAGTTGTTTTAAAAATTAAAGTTAGATAATCATTAAAAGAATAAAACTAGACCCATAACACACACTCTCTCTCTCTTATCCCATAAACAGTCAGTCAACAAATCTGTCAAGTGTTCATATAAAATACCATTTTTTAATCTTTTTACCTATTTCAAGTGTATAATACCTAATTCAAACATAACATGTACAAAATAAAACACAATGAAAAATTTTCCTCCCACTGCTCTCCCTCAGGCACCCAATGCCCTTCCCTGAAAACAATGTTATCAGTTTCTTGTGTATCGTTCTAGAGACATTTTATGCATCTCCAGAAAGGTATGTGTGTGTGTGTGTGTGTGTGTGTGTGTGTGTGTGTGTGTGTGTATTATATCCCCCCAACCACACACACCTTTTTCTCTTTAACTTGTAACATATTATACACAGTGTTCTGCAATCTTTTTTTACTTAATAACCTATATCATATCAGAATCTAAATAGTGCTCGAATCATTTTATCTTTACTGTCCCACTGCCAGAGAACTCATTGGACCCTCAGTGCCTCTTGCCTGGACCGTTTTATGTAATTTGAGATGCCATCTGTTATAAGATTCACTGGTCTTTGGGGGCCTTTAAGAGATAAAACTGTTGCCTATTAAATTATAACATGCCATTGATTGTAAGATGTAGCCCAATTTCAGGGGGGAAAAAAACACTAATGCTAAAAAGTGCATGTATGTGCACAAACATATAAACAATAAATTATGACATTGTCCCAGCCAGTTCTCCAACCTCAAACCTCGATTCCTTTTAATTCAGTCTCCTGCCAGTCATTTTTCTAAGCTCTAGGTTTAATCTTTTCATTCCTCTACTTTAAATCCTTTATGGTCTCGCCATTGCTACAGGATGAAGTCCAAATAACTTAGTGTGATCACAGAGATCCTGCCCTTTTCTGGCCTCCTTTCTCTCCACTAACCTATGCTCTAGACATGCCCAACTATTGACTCTTCCTCAAAAATGTAGTGCTCTTTCAAAACTTTGTGCTTTTGGACATGTTGTTCCCTCTGCCTGGAATACACTTGACCTCTTTCTTCCTAGCTAAATACCATTTGTTCTCCAAGACTCATCTCTGGGAAAACTGCCACGAACTTCCCAAGTTCAATGAGATATCCTCTCTGCACTGCCACGCTCACTGTGCTCAATTCCATCAAAAGCACTTCTTGTCTCATATTAGGCTTCACGTTTCCTTGCCTGTCTTCACTACTCTTATTTTATTTGCATCACAAGGGTTTGCCAGGGTGCCTAGATTATGGTAAGCATTCAGTAAGTGTTTATTGAAGAAATGTGTACTTTGGCCCTGGATGTAATCTACACATCTGCAATCATGGAGGTGTGGCCAGCCCAGTGGAGGGGAAAGGACACTAGGTCTGAAGTCAGAGGATGCCAGCTATGGGCTCTGACACCTCTGCCTCTCTGGTCTCAGTTTGGTCAGTTAATGTTTCCAAGACTCGGTTCCCTCACCTGAAAACATGTGCAGTGGTACCGGCCTGCCTACAGGGCTGCAGGGATTCAACGAGGGGAGCATCCGAAGTAACTGGCATGGAGATGGTGCTCTAAACAAGGCAGCTTCTATCAAAGTGGCTGGAACATCCTATGCTGGTGAGCAGGTTTCATGTACCCTGGGAAAACACACACCACTGACACATGCTGTAATACCACCTGGATTTTGGTTTCCTGTTTTAATCTTATTTTTTAAAAGGTGATATATATTAAGTTTGAGAAATCAAGGTGATGAAAAAACACACACACACACATATACACTCAATTCTTGCTCATACCATTATCCCCAAATGTTGTAGGCAATCAATCACCTTTAATGGTTTCTTTTAGACCCTGCCCATGTTATATTTTTAACACAAATACAAGTACATAAATACATATTTCATTCCCCCTTTTACCCAACATGTACAATATTTTTTCATGGTATATCAATATTCGTATTTCTGAATATCACTTTTTTCAGGGACTTTGTGACCTTCTGAGTTTGCCTATAAGAATTCCAATCAAGTAGACACGTATGTGGAAAGAGATTTTATTTACTGCTTCTCATCACAACTCTGAGCTCTAAGCAAAGGGAAAAGCTTTGACTCGTAGCCTCAGCTCCTTCTTCAGGGAACCACAAAGAAGCAGCATGACTAAAACAATGAAAGACCTGAAAGTCACAGCCGGCCACAGGGGAAGAAATCTGCAACCGGCAGAGGGCTGTGCAGATCTCAGCAGCATGAAGTCAGAAGAATGCTGCAAACAGCTTCAGCACACAGACTCGGGAGTCTTCAGCACCACTGTCTCCTGCATGTTTTCACCGTATGCAGGAGACGCTCCCTAGTGAGCCTTCCCCTTTAAAAGAAAAGATTATTTTCAAAATTGCACACAGGTTCTATTGAGGGGCTGCTCAGGTATAGGACAAGATCTGCTTTTTTTTTTTTTAAAATACTATACTCATTTATTGGGCTAGTATTTAAAAAGATTAACCACCGTATGTGCTGGCAGAGTTGCAGAAAAACTGGAATTTTCATTACTGTGGGTGGGTGGGAGGGCAAAGGAAATGACCATTTTAGATCACATTCCACACATCTTACATGTCAGTCATTCACCTAAACAGCAGCAGTTTGATTAGTAAAACATACATCTAGATAAGGAACTGAAGGCAATATGCCCAGCAGATTTATTTATAATACCCCAAACCTGGAAATAACCAAAATCATAGATAGATAAAGTAGTAATTCACAGTACACAATACTACTCAGCAATAAAACAATTATCTATTCACATAAGCATTTGTGTTGAGTCTCAAAATAACTATGTAGCATGAAGGAAACCAGTATTTGTTAAGGAGTACACACCTTCTAGTGCATATAAAATTATGAAAAACTAGAGGTTCCTCGGCGTGGCCTCGGGGGGTCAGGCCGAAACTGCCAGTCCAAAGCTGCACTCTTCCTGGCCCCTCTGTGCATGCCACGGGCTCGCACCCAGTCAGTCCCGAAGATCTGCTTTTTTTTAAGGCTTGTCTTTAGACATGAACATTTCCTTATGTGTTTAGAAATCAAGAGTTGGTAGTATAAGGAGGTGGGTTGGGCTTTATAAATAGCTATTATTCTTTCTGTTGTGGTGATCACATAAATGATAACGTAACAAATACAAGGCTATTAAAAGTTTGTTAAAACTCAGTGGTTTAGCATAGACCTATGAAACAGGAGGTCACAAGTTCAATTCCTGATCAGGGCACATGCCCCAGTTGTGGGCTCGATCCCCAGTAGGGGGCATGCAGGAGGCAGCCCATCAACGATTCTTTCTCATCATTGTTGTTTCTATCTCTCTCTCCCTCTCCCTTCCTCTCTCTGAAACCAATAAAAAATATATTTTTTTAAGTTTGGTAAAATGTGGATATTCAAATAATAGACCTTTGTTTTATTGGCAAGTTTAATCATGACCCAGGTTGCCCATGTCCTCTCCCCACTTCTCTGAGTTTTTCCTCAGGCATCCATTACTTGAGTTGGTGGTCTGAAGTTCTTAAAACTCTCTCATATGAATGGCCCCAGTTAATTCACTATGCTCCCCACTCCCAAATCCCTGACTGCCCATTGTCTTTACTGAAGATTCCCACATGGACAGGAAAACAGACTAATTAGGAGAAGTCTAATGACTCAGTTGGCACAGATAGCAGATTCACCATCTTATGCTCAGGAAATTACTGCCGCTCTGTCTCCATTTGTCATGTGTACTCACTGCAGAAAACTTAGCAGGAAGATTAGAATGGGCTGGGGAAGAGAACAGAAATTCCTAATGTCTTCATGGTGTGTTTCAAACCACAGAAGCCCAGAGACATGAAGGCCTGCATCAGCTTTCTATACTGTACCAGCCACAAACACTGCAAACCCAGCAACAAAGAAAAATAAGTGCAGGGAGCTATGGGAACAAGTAAGCAAAGGCACTGAATCCAACACAGTAGGGGGAACAAGGACCATTAAGAAGGCAATCAAGTGAAACCCATTTAGAGCTTATTTCTCAACTCACTATAAAGATATTGACACAATATATTTACTATTTGGTATCTGAGCCAGAATAATAGTATAGTCTGATGAATGAGCTGGAGATGACAAGGTGGAGAAGAGCAATGGGATTAAGACATGCAAAAGCGCTAAATCTCTACATCATGAAGTAACAGGGCAATTTTATAACCCCAGAGAGTTCTATGTGAGTGGATATGGAGACAGGGCCAGCGTCATGGTGAGAGACGAGGTGAGGCTGGAGAAATGGCCAGAGCCAAATGATGAAGGACTTTGTGAGGTCATGCTATGAATTTTAGATTTTAAGTGAAAGGCCCTAGTGGGAGCCACTGCAGGATTTTAAACAGGGAATAACAGGATCAGATTTAAGTTGTAGGAGGTCACACATAGTATGTAGATCATGGATTTGAGTGCTGTTTCCATAGCACCTACCATACTATCCTATATAATGAAGAAGTGATATGCAAATTGACTGTCATGCCCTCGCACAAGATGGCCACCCCCATGTGGTCACAAGATGGCTGCCACAAGATGGCCGGCAGGAGAGGGCAGTTAGGGGAAACCAAGCTGGCAGGGGAGGGCAGTTAGAGGTGACCGGGCTGGCAAGGGAGGGTAGCTGGGGGGGACCAGGCCAGCAGGGGAGGGCAGTTAGGGGCAACCAGGCCAGCAGGGGAGGGCAGTTAGGGGCGACCAGGCCTGCAGGGGAGGGCAGTTAGGGGTGACCGGGCCGGCAGGGGAGCAATTAGGTGTCGATCAGGCTTGCTGGGGAGTGGTTAGGGGGTGATCCAGCTGGCAGGCAGAAGTGATTAGGGGCAATCAGGCAGGCAGGCAGGTGAGTGGTTGGGAGCCAGCAGTCCCGGATTGTGAGAGGGATGTCCAACTGCCGCATCTAAACCGGCAGTCGGACATCCCCCAAGGGGTCCCAGATTGGAGAGGGTGCAGGCTGGGCTGAGGGCCACCGCCCCCCCCCCCGCCCCCACAGTGCATGAATTTCATGCACCGGGCCTCTAGTACTATAATAGGCATCCGTCTGTCTCCACACTAAACTGTAACCTTAATGAGGACAGCATGGCTGCTTTCTCATTATATCTAATGTATGCATAGCACATATTTAGTATTAATGAATGAATAGATGGATGGTGGATATTCAATCTTATTCATCTTTTTGCCTCTAATGCTTATGCAGTACTCAGTACAACATAAGTAATTGATAAGGGTCTGTTGAATAAATTAATGAATGCAGACTTCTTCCTCACTCTCCACACTTAACTCCCAGCATTCTCCAAGAAACATGGTCCTATAACAATAAATCTGTGTAGTTTATCCAAATTCCATTCATTGGTTGCCTTTCATATGCTGTTCCCTCTGACTGGAATTCCCTACATTTATCTCCCTTCTATCATGTGAATTCCAATTATCTCAACTTCAGATTGTTCAGATTTTGGTATTATAACATTTCCCACTTGCGTCAACTAATGTCAACACCTCCCACCACCATGCTGATTCCTCTTGGCCCACTAACTTCTTGGCTCTCATTTACATAGTTTTAGTTAAATGCATAATATTTTGAATTATAATTTATTATGTACAGCTCTAGATTTTGAGCTTCTAGGGTGCTTCCTTAACACCCTTCCTAGGCCCAGGCCTTGATCATAAAGGACACTCAGATAATGTGTTTTTAGATGTTACTTGTCTATTTTTTTGAAACTATTTATGTGTTATAACTTCTGGAGTTGATCAGTGTCATGGTTTACTCTCCAATGTGTTGCACTGCATTTTGTGTCCTAAAGACATCTAAGGCTACCTTCAACATGTGCCCCAGAGTTGGTGAATAATTCTGTCTCCATAGCATCCATTGCCTTTGTGATTTCTTCCCTGGCCTCTCAGCTTTCCTGCGGACTGAAGAGTCCTAATTCTGTAGAGGTAGCCCCTTCATCATCATTTTTCCCCTCAGATCCTATCTTTATTCAAATTATCCTGCAGCGTGCTTACAGAGGCCAGAACCACACAGTATTCTAGGCACAAATACAAGCCTCCTATCATTGTACAAATGTATTTGTATTTCATTTTCAGAATGTTTCCAGTAGTGGTTGTGATTTTGTTGGCTTTCGAAGAAAAAGCGATAGATTGAATCAGAATCTTTGCAATGACCTCTGAGTCTCCTTTTCATCTACAATAACTCAAAAGCCCAGTGCAGTGTCCCTCCCCTGCTGCCCCCCACATTCCCTCCCCAATGTCTTTGTCTCTGATTGAGATCCTGGCCACCTACCACTCTTTGCAAGTGGTTCTTCCAACCCTGGTTACCAGTGTCCTATTCAACAAGATACGGTGTATAGCTCACTCCTTTCAATTAGAATATGAAAAAAAAAAAAAAAACTAGAAACAACTGGTTCTCTTTCAGTTTTCCATAAAAGTAATCATTTTCCATCTTGCTAATTTGGAAAGTAGAAAATTAATCTACTTTCAAGGTTTAAAAATAACTATTATTATTGCAGTTAATACTAGTAGAGTACTATATTTAAGTTAGGCACTCTTCTAGGTTATTTATATTATATACATATAGTCATTTAATCCTCACAAAATTCCTATGACATCTATACTGTTATTACTCCTATTTTACAAATGAAGAAGCTGAGGCACAGAGAAATTGAGTAATTTCCAAGACTAAAATGTGACAGGGTAGAGATTTTAACCTGTGCAGCCTAGAGCTGGGGTTTGGTGGACAAGGAGGGAAGGATAAGAGACAGAGAGTTTTTTCTGAGTCTTTCCATTATCAGCGCAAATTTGGGTATTTAACTTGTTGAGCCTCAGTTTTGACATCTGTAATGTGAAAATACGTAGAAATACCCCCAGGAGGTTTGTTATCAGTAGTAAATATAACCATGCATGTAAAGTACCTAGCTGACTGAAAGTGCTTAAAGAATATTTCTCTCTCCCCTCCCCCCAATTAGTTCTCTATTTTCAGATTATAACCATCATTTTTGAGCTACCATTAGAAACCAGTCGGTTTACCTCCCAGCCTTGTCCTGCACCAGCTGTGTGAATTGAAGCCCCCATTTCCAGTGTAAGCTGGCAATCATAAAACCCATCATAAGTTTAAATGAGATCATGTTTGAAAGGCAATTAACCCAGTGCCTGGCATATGGTAAATGCTCAATAAATGACAGCAGCTATAATGATGGTGGTGATAAGAAAGAGGAGGGGATTATGAAGGATTACAGTGATGATGTTTTCAGCTTAATTCTCTCTTCTCACAAAAAAAAAAAAAATTGCCATCTGCCCTCCTGGGCTATATGAAATAGAAAAGCTCACTGCATAAAACTTAGCAGGTAGAGTGGGCTGGGGAAGAGAACAGAAACTCCTAATGGTCTTCCATGATGATAGAAGCACAGTATTGTGTCTGACCATGTAAGCCCAGAGACATGAAAGCATGCATCAGCTCTTTATATTGTACAAGCCACAGATACTGCAAACCCAGCCGGCAAAGAAAAATAAGTGCAGGGAGATATGGGAATGAGCAAGCAAAGGCACTGAATCTAACACAGTAGCAGGGAAACTATTGAATCCCCAGAGACTGTCTTCAAGCACTACAGTTTCAACCTTCTAGTGCATAAAACTATCTGGAACATTTATTAAAATTTCAGATAGCAGGGAACCACTCAGAGACCCAGAGTTGGGAGCCCAGGATCATACTAAAAAGCACCGCCCTGTGATTAAATCAGCATACAGGGTGTGGCCAAAGGTAGGTTTACAGTTGTGAGTACACAAAACAGTTTAGTTTTATATTATTATTTATTAATTATTGTATTATATTCCATATGAACAACTGTAAACCTACTTTTGCTCCACCCTGCATTTATTACCGTGAACCAAGATTATTCCTAAGAATCTAAATGAGGTTTTTAGTAAGATTTAAGATTGAATATTGCTTTAAGAAGATTATTTATTGAAGTGATATTTACTATGCCAACTCAAAGCATTTGTTCAAATATCACACAGTTTAATTCTTGAGAATACAATAAAAAACGAGATAGACACTCCTTTGACAAATACATTTGTGTACATATATGTAAACACAGATACGTATATATACATATGTGAGTGTTGATCTCAGCAGTCTAAAGTATCCTTACCAGAATTTTCAGTCTATTTTTATTATCTCATACAGCCTCGTCTTAAATTTCCATTCCTGCTAGACTATAGATGTGTCATCAATATTTACCTATTGTTAAATGAAGGATAATGAATATGTTTTTTTCTCTAAGGGCTAACCTCATTTTACTTACACTATATACCTAATACACTCATCAAGAATGTTTTAATGCACATCTTAAAGTTCACCCAATGGACATTCCAATATAGTAAAGAAAATATATGCATGGAGAGTGCCACTTTACAGGTTAAGAAGGTAATGGGGAAGAGTTTATATTTCCACTGACAACAAAGAAAGGCAACATTATTATTTAATGGTCATCAAACTGATTCTGTGCCCAAATTACTATACAATGATCTGCTATAAACTAAATTTGGTCCACTGCAGTTCACCTTGGAGAAAAATAATTTTCAAAGATAAAAAGTGAAATTTTCATAATATTCCACTTGTGGCCATTATTATGGTTTCCACCATATTATTAAGAAGTAAATCTAAAATCCTTCCAAGGACAAATTTAAGCTCAACACCCAGTAAGCACTTAAATGCACCTTTACTGATCTTAAAATTTTTTTGAGATATTTGATAATTTTTAGACATCTCTCACCAAACCTTTAGACAACTTGAAACTAAAGGAAAATTGCAGGTGGTTCTTAATATAAGCCAAGTAACTACACGTGGAGATAATAAGCATCTCACCTTTTATAAGGTGCTTCTAGTGTTTTTCTAACATTTGTTACGTAAAGAATTGGATCAGATGAATATCACCAATTCCAGGTCTCCTCTTCAGCATTATTTTTATCAAGTTTTTTTAAAATCAAACATTCTTGCCGAAACCGGTTTGGCTCAGTGGATAGAGCATCGGCTTGCGGACTGGGGGTTCCCAGGTTCGATTCCGGTCAAGGGCATGTGCCTTGGTTGCGGACACATCCCCAGTAGGGGGTGTACAGGAGGCAGCTGATCGATGTTTCTCTCTCATTGATGTTTCTGACTCTCTATCCCTCTCCCGTCCTCTCTGTAAAAAATCAATAAAATATATATTTTAAAAAATAATAATAAAATAAAATAAAACATTCTTTCCAATGTTTAGCAGTAATATATTTTAATTTAACCGTTTATGAACATTTGAAATCAACCATTGGCTCAGACTGATGCCAGATTTAAAGAAATAAATTTCAGAAGCTTAATTGTTTATGAGTTTCCTAATTTCATAGCTCATTAAAATTTGTTCCAAAAATTATTCTGGATCTTATTACATATTTCATGTCTTAGTCCTACAGTTGAATGTTTTTAATAATATCTTTTGAAATTAGAGATTTAAATGGTCTATTTCATCTTGCTACTACTCATCCTATCCCTTTTAAAGGAAGAGTTACTTGGCTGAAAGAAAGTGTGGGGATGTTTGTGAGCTGTCATAAATTAAAATCATGCGATATCTTTGCTCAAGTGACAATCTAAGAAACAGGTGCCTATTGGGTTTCTGTGGGGATGTTTTTTGTTTGTTTGTTTGACATGCAGACGCGTGGTATGCCCCTATTGCTGATACATCCAGACACTTGACTTCAAAGGCAATCCAAAGTTCCTAGTCATTTTGTTTATTTTAGCTAAGGTACCCTTGTGAACTCCACCCAGGCCTGGAAGTCTGCTTGCCCAAGGAGAATTTTACTAGGTACATTTAGTGGTATTTCAAAGTCCACAAGGATAACTTTATAGGGTTGGCTGATTTTCTTTTTATAGAGTTTGACCTCATCTCTTGAAACCCCCTGGAAGGCAATGTAAGTGTAACTTATGACTATTCAAAGTAGATGTTGAGGGGAAAGTAATTCTCTAGTTTAGTGCATTTAAATTGAAACACTACTCTTACTCATTGGTAGACATATTCAAAAAACCAAGTTTTGCACTCAACCGCAGTTCGCACTGAACTGAATCACACAGTGAACTGTAGGAAGTTGCATGTAAAATATAGAGAATGCTGAGGGTCCATGGCCTTTCTAATTGTGTGTGAAAATTGTGTGTGTGTGCACAATTGTTCATTTTCCTGATGGAAGAATCATAGTTTTCCAGAAATTCTCAATGGGGCATATGATTCCAAAAAGTTAAAAACAACTCACATGGAGAGAATAATAAATGAATATTTGGCTGCCCTAATATCACGGATATTAAAACATTGCTTCAAAGAGTGGCTTCAATGACCTTTCATAATCACATCAATCAAAGGCTGATTCTTAAGCCTTTCTCCTCAAGGATACCTGAGCCTCACACCAGGAGGTTTTGCTCAGGAGGCCAGGCCCTTGAAAAGGCTCTCTGACTAGGTCAGTTCTAGGAGCAGTCAGAGTACTGGTAGAACACGAGGTGGTTTTAGATGGCACAGCTATGATATCCCCCTTGAGATTCTCTTCTAGTTCTTAATATGACAAGCCAATAGTCCCCACTGGTGTTGGGTTTATTTTACCATTTCTGTAACACTTCCTAGTCTCCCCTTTCAAGAGAGAGCAAAGCTCAAGCTCAGTCTTCATAGGCAACTCTATATGGCAAGAATTTTATAACATTACTTTTTTCATGGTATTTCTTTTTATGATTAGCTTCTATTTAAGGCAAATTATATTCATTTTCAATTTATAATTAATAAGAAAAATTATTTTAATAAATGTATTTCATTTTTAAAAAGAGAGACAACTTAAAGAAAAATATTTGTATTGGTACAGATGATACAAGGATATGACAAAATCATAAAAGTGGTATGTAAATTATAGAAAATTGGGAAGCACCAGACTAAACAATTGCTAATCAAGTCATGCTTTTATTTTTTAAAAGATTGACAGTCTTTTGGAAAATATAATTTATTTAGGACAAATCTTATAACCAGTAATAAAAATTTGTACCAAGCATTTCTGAAAAGAATAAGTGCAATAAAAAAAAGTGGTGGTGGTAGTGATGGTGGTGGTAGTGGTGGCGGTTTTTAAGAATTTGATACTTTTTTAAAGATGTAGAGTAGGCATCATAGGGGGAAGAGCATTATTAAACTTTGTTAGACTTTTCTTTTTTGTTAATTTTGACTTACATGTGGACTAGTTCAAGGGCATCTTTATCTTACCTGTGCATAGGGCTTATAATGGATGGGGGTTTATTTGCATTTTTTTAAGAGAGAGGCAGGGAAAGAGAGAGAAACATTGCTGTGAGAGAGGAACATTGATCGGTTGCCTCTGCTATGCACCCCAACCGGGGACAGAACCTACACTCCAGGTATGTGCCCTGACCAGGAATTGAACCCATGACCTTTCAGTGTGCTGGACAATGCTCCAACCAGCTAAGCCACACTGGCTAAGGAGGGCTCATAATATTTTAATCTGGCCCTGAGAGGTAACTTTAGCGCCAGTAAATGAGATGGGAAATAAACCTTCAATTCACCTTTCTCAAGTTACTTGTGTTGTAACTGCTTTCTAAGCATAATTCTTGGCTTTATTCTCCACTCCAGAATGAATGGAAACAAATAACTGACTGAGTCATGATCTGGACTGAGACATGAGGAGACAGGAAAGGCCACTCAACAAATACTAAAATATTGATTGAGCACCTAAGGGGAGCCAAGTTCCTTGTATTTATTCTGATTTTCATCGCAACAATAACTCTACCATACAGGCATTTTCATTCTGATTTTAAAGAAGCAAAATTGAGGGCTAAGGAAAGGAAGTGGTTCCCTAGAGTATACGAAGCTAGTAAACAGTGGAACAAAGATTTGAACTGGTCTTTCTGACCCCAAATCCCATGTTCTTTGCATTGAACTATCCTGTCTTCTTGAGGGTCTGTGTAGCCAAATACCAAAGAACAATATGAAGAGATTATGAAATAGGATCCAAGGAACAGGGTAAGAGATGTGAAGGAATAGAAAAAAAGTCAAAACCAAATCTAGGCAACAAATAGTTAGTACCACCTAAGTGCCACACGTGGAATAGAGAAGAGACTGGGATACCTGTCTAGACATGGTAGGGGAGGGAGGGAGGTCAAGAATCAATACTGACTCAAAGATAATTTGAAATCTAAGGGGAGAGGCTTTTTAAATGTTCCTTGGTGTAGAGCCAGAACAGGGAATAGGTGTGGCTTAGACTTGGAGATAAATTGGCACACCTGTGGAATAAGGAATTCACTTGGCAGGGAGGGGTTGGGGAAAACTTGCTTTATGGTAAGGTCGTCTTTTCACATCTAGGTGGAATTTCGCTTACCTTACACTTATACAGATCTGGGTGCAAACTCTAGCTACCTGACTCTTAATTAACTGACACTTTTTCTTCTTGAGCATAGTCAAAATATTTCCACATATTTACACATGAGTAGGTTATCTTTTATCATGAATCTTAGTAAACAGAGTTTATTGAGAATTAGTAAAGCTATGATAGCATTACCATACTTGAGATCTCTCTGGAAAAATGATTGCTCAAGTAGCATTTCTTCTATTCTCATACAAAAAGCTGGGCTATTGTAAAACTTAAGACAATAAATAAATTTTAAAAAAAACAATAACAAAAAGCTGAGCTATTGTTGCCTAAGTTGTCATCTGGGTGTCACTGTTATCTTAGTTATCTGTCACTTATGGAGATTAAATATCAGTATTACAGTTGTTCCAAATAATTCCACATCGTTTCAGCTATCTGACTCATCTAGTGGAAAAGAATGCCGTTTACTCAAGTGTATCCATTTTAACCTGCCTATCTTCATAATAGCCTGCATATTTTACACCAGCCCTTCTCATACTTACCAGTGCTGCCAGAAAACATGGCAGATGTCTGTATTTATCCAAGCCTAAAGAAAAATAATGTTAGTGCAGAGACATATATTCAACCTGGGCTTACCAAGAGCCCATTTTAGTTTCAACCCAAAGTTGGCTATACTCCACAAACAACTTGGGAAAATCTCAGGAGACCAAACCATTGCAACAGAATTTCCAGAAACAGAAACCCAATGCCATGCCTTTCCCCACCCCCTTCCTCTGAGAGGACAGAAAATGTAGACTACTCCACATGCTGTTGGACAAAGGTCAAAAGGTACTTTGATCAGTCCAACCCTACTGGTTTCCAGGGAGTGAACATAAACTCATTTTACTAAATATAATCACTAAGGACCCATTTCTCAAAAAGCATTGAACTAATTTTTCTAAATAAATTTTTCTGTATTTAAACATGCTTTGGAATTAGCCTGCAAAATTTACTAGTGATAGATTATACTGATTCTTTTACAAAGGTAAAATGAAGATTGTCTTCATGATCTAGGAGTAGCTCTTTTGTGAAATAGCCCAAAAGCTCCGAGGCATGGGTCAGAAACAGTCTTAAGTTCAAATTCAGACTCAACAATTTGATTCTGCATTACCTTGGGCATGTTTCATAAATTCCCTAAATCTCCTCATCTAAAACATAGGGATAATAAATTTTACTTTAACAAGTTGTTGGTTTGAATCCAATGAGTGGTACAAATAAGTGGTACAGTGGTACAAATAAGTACTTTTAAGGAATTATAAAAAAACTAGAGGCCCAGTGCATGAATTTGTGCACTGGTGGGGTCCCTCAGCCTGGTCTGCACCCTCTCACAATTCAGGACCTCTCAGGGGATGTCAGATAGCTCGTTTTGACCCGATCCTCACAGGCCTGATCCAGACAGGAGGGAGCCCAATCCCTACAGTCCCGATCCAGACAGGAGGGAGCCCAATTCTGTGGGTTGAGCATCTGTCCCCTGGTGGTCAGTGCACATCATAGAGACTGGTTAACTGGTCGTTTGGTCGCTTAGGCTTTTATATATATATATAGATGGTAACAGATTTAAAAAGCAATAGACTCACCCAGCTAGCATGTAGCATGGTTCAGAGGTTGAGTGTTGACCTATGAACCAGAAGGTCACGGTTTGAATTCCCAGTCAATGCCCAGGTTGTGGGCTCAATCCCCAGTGTTGGACCAGCAGGAGATAACCAATCAATAATTCTCATCATTGATGTTTCTCTCTCTCTCTCTCTCTCTCTCTCTCTCTCTCTCTCTCTCCCCCCCCCTTTCCCTTTCTCTCTGAAATCAATAAAAAAATATATTTTTAAAAAGCAATAGACTCAATCAAGGTTCAGAAAGGGAATATACTTAAGTACATTGTATTTATGTAAAATGATTATTTGATTATTGAAATAAAATAGAATGTTGGGTATTTTTGAAAATTCATGTAAAATATACAGCAACCACCTTCCAAATACCAATGACCTCCCTGTCTAAATCTGTAGCCTTGATTGCTACTCCAAGCTTTAGACTTTGATATCCAGCTCCCCACAGGACTCATCTCAAAATGTCTAAAACTGAACTCAGCATCTTACCCTTTAAAATTATTGTTGTTTCCTAATTTAGGGAGGATACCCATGATTCACTCAGTCACAAAAGTCTCAAACCTGGATGTCATCCTAAAATCCTCTCTCTCTCATGTTCTACCCCAAACACCTAAATCAAGGATGATAGAGCTGTGGTTCTTGAGCCTGGCAGAGCTTCAGAACTAGATGCTTTGTAAAAGTGCCAAACCCTACCCCCAGAGATTCTGACCCAGAAGGCTGCGAGTATGCTGAAGGAATCCACATTCAGAAATAAATAAACAAACTTTTGCAGAGAATCTGTTATTCATCGAGATTTGAGAGCCACTGTTGTCATGTACCTTCTTACCAGACCTCATATGTGTACCTTCTTCTCCATTCCTACTGCACCTTACTTGCTTCAGACCCTCATACCTCTCTTGAATACTGAAATCACTCCATAAGTGGGCATTCTGTATCCAGTCCCTCTGGCCCCCACCCCATTTATCTATCCCCCTAGTGCTGCCAGATTTATTTATCTGAACCTAGGCTTTAGAGAAAAACAGATCTAAATCCAAATCCCTGCTTTGCTAATTACTAGTTCTATACCTTGAGCAAGTTATTTTATCTCTCTAAGATTTGATGTTCTCATCATGAGCATAAGGATGATACTAGTACCTCTTATATGTAAAGCTCTTAGTACAGGGACTGGCTTATAGCCAGCTATTGGAATCATCGTTATTGTCTTTGTTATCATGACATAAATCGAATCATGTAATTCCTGTTTCAAATCCTCCTGCTCCCCGCCTCCTTGTCAATGAGCAAATCCCACTGTTAGGCCTTCTCAATTCCAATTACTTTTCTCCAGCATGTAACTCTAATTATCACCAGTCATGAAGCATCTTCTGATATTGCATGTCCTTCCATATTTCTTCTCATGGCTCACACCTCAGGCCTGCCCAGATGCTGTGGCTCAGCCAAATGGAAATATCAAGTCTGTGTTCATTTGGCTCATCTCTATCCAGGTCTGACTTATCCAACTACCAACTAACTAGAGTTAGGTGTCCTGACTCTACTGAAGTTAATAAGCACAATCATCTGTATGCTTTGTATAAGTGCCCAATTTACCACAAATACTAGTATATGGTATACATAGTTATATGCTCCTCCCTAAATAAAGTTCTGAGTGATTCTTGCCTTAGCTAATACCTAAAGTTTAACCTCAGGTAGAAGGAAAGATAGAAGGAAAGAAGGAAGAAGCTCAGGTAATATCAGTCTGGAGAAATGTCTTTTACTGAGGATGGGTGAGTCTGTGGTCAGATCACCAAGAATGTCAATATTCTTTATAAGGAGGTGAAACATCTTGATCCCAGAAAAGTACATTGTGGGTGAAGTACTATCCCAGTCTCTGACTGGGGGTATTTGAAGGGAATGGGGAGATAGAGTTAAGCCCTTGGGAAAAGAGATTAGTAGGAACACACAACAACGATGATGATGATGATGATGATGATGATGATGATGATGATGATGGCTAACTTTTATTGAGTATCCATTATGGATTGGGTTCTATGTTAATTGTTTTTACAAACATATTCTCTTATTGTCACAACAACCCTACAAGAGGTTGAGTGCCCGCTAGAAAAACTGAGTCTCAGGGGAATTAAGAGACTTGCCCAAGAGAACATAACTAGTAAACAAGCCTGCCCCACACACCTTCCCACCACCACCCCACTACCACCCCCATTGAGGCTCAATCATAAGAGCACTTGAAGGAAAAATTTCAGCTCACTGAACATGGGCATGTCCCAGGAGCTCTCTTGAATCAATTTGCACACTGTGCTCAGAAGAGCAATTAGTTCCTGCTTATTTAATCCCTAGGACCCCATTTCCTTGGTTCAGGACTAATTGCCCGTGAGGTTAGAACAGAGAGTGACTTAGGTGACTCTAGTGCCAACTGAAGGTTGGCAATGGAGTTTCGCATACTGGCCTAGACAACATTAGCCTCTTAAATCACACAAAAATTCACTCATAAATCTACTAGACTCTGCCTATCGCATAAAAGTAAATAACCTTCTTGAGACTCAATTCAGGAGAATTATTCCAAAATACTCAAGACATACAGCCTCATTAGTTATAATACAAAAAAAAAAAAAAACTGGCAACATGAAAACAAATAAGAAATTTTTGGCATATACTTACAAAACTTGCATGACAAAATGTGCAATCCAACTTTGAGACAACATGAAATAGACTTATGATATAAGCTCAAGTCTAAAAAATAGTCAAAATTACATCTACCATATGGACATAATTATGTTTTTGTTCAAAGCACAGAAAACAAAACGACAAAAAGAATGCACCACAGAGAATGTGGGTTCACTCTAGGTGGTAGGAGCAGAATTTATAATGTTTATTTTTCTGCTTATTGACATTTTGTAATATTTTTTATTTTATTTTTACATCACAATTTATCCTCTCTATGCCCTCCTCTTCCATCTCCACCCATCCCATTCTCCCACACACATACCATCACCACACACTTGTCCATGTCAACATTTTATGTTTTTAATGAGAATAGGTTAATTCTCAATGAAAACAAAAAGTTTATTTTTTTTTTAAATAAAAAGAATTAACCTCCTGGAAAGTCGTAATGTAACTTGGAATTGTTTTGGATTCTGACTCAGACGGCCCTCCTATTTTCTTCATAATGTAGCCATGATCCTGTGACCCAACAACCTGGTGGCCTATAGTAATCAGAGCTATTAAATGACTTCCCTGAAGTTTCAAGGGCTTTGCCTTTTCATTACTAACTTATAAAGAGCCTTCAACAGGTTTCTGGCTTCATAAACTATCTGACATGCAATCTTCTCCCCAGCAGTCCATTTCCATAGAGTGTTGTGGCGAAACACAGGACCACACAAGCAAAGGCTGGGTTTCATTGTTAAGCATTTCCCGTTGTGTTTGGTTTCTTTCTTTTCCCTGATGGGTTCCACTAGAACTTATCTGTTCCTTACAGACTCCCGACCCAAACAGGGCTCTCCCTGCCCCACACAGTGTATCCTGAACAGAAGTAGCCGGGTCACAAGATTGCATCAACCAGATATCTCAGAATTCTCACCTAAGAAGAAACGGATGAACACAGAAAAAAAATCAAAGGACCCTTGTTACTGTCTTCCAGTGGTCAGTACATTTTCCAGTTTCTGTTCCAAAATATCTTGGCAGCAATTTTACTCCAGGAGCCAGAAAGGGGAAAGTCTGTTCTTTCGTCATTACCAGCAGCTTGGGGAAAACCCAGTCCTTTTGCACACAAACAGGCTGACTGCATTTGATTGCACAGAGCCAGTCATACTGTAACTCCTTAGCATCCCATGCTTTCTGAGGTTATTCACTCAGCACCGCCTCAGAGATTTAGCAGAGAGCACAAAACCCTGCATAGATCCCCTTTCAGACCTGTAAGTGGGAGGCACACCTGACTTCTTCCACCTCTTGTCAGCCCCGTTTCATGAGTGGGCAGATTCTGTCAATTCATTTCCATAAAGTAATGCTGCTCTATATGACTCTGCCCAAAACACATTAAAAGTATCAGGTGAGGATTATCTGGATTACTAGAAAGACACTGTGTCAAAGAAGTGTGACAAATCCTATATAATAAAAGGCTAATATGCAAATTGTCCCCTTGACTGGGAGTTCGACCAGGGGGCAGGGCCAGCCGGCCAACTGCCCTAGGCCCCTTCCCCCCACCCCCGCCAGCCCACCCTGATAGGGCTGATTGGGGCAGGCGTGCCAGACCCCACCCATACACGAATTTGTGCACCGGGCCTCTAGTATAAGTATAAAGCTAGAAGAATCTAAGAAGATAAGGAAGAAAGAATAAAAGCTAAAACAGTGGAAGAGAGAAGGGGCATCTAGGGGAAATGAAGATCCAGAGATAATAAAGAAATCAAGAGAAGAGAGAATAAAAAAAGACAACAAAAAAGCCTGTGGCTAATTCCCATTCTGAAAAGAAAACAACAACAATAGTCTTTGCCTCACTTTGGGTGGGTCTGCATCTGAGGGTGTAAATGGTGTTGAGGAACTCCAAACTTTACAACAACATTAAATTCATGGTTTTCCCACCTAGGACAGGACCACCACATCCTCTCTTAGCCTTCCTCTCCCATCTACTCTCCAGTAAAATTAAATAATCCTTGACATTTATGTTTTGCATTGATTTCTTTTTCATTTTGACAAAATGAATTAGAACTGAAGGAAATAAAAATAAAATCTTATACAAGGCCAATTGGAAAAGTATTTTCCAGAGATGGGCAGCTGCTTTGATGTTAGTTCCATGATTCTGGCCTTTTCCAGCTCTTGTGGTGGACCCAAACAAACTCAGTAAAAATCAGCACCATTTAATAACACTCTTCATTTTACCAGATTATGTGGAAATCCAAAAAAGAGTATACTTTTTCCTTAAAGAGCCAAGACGCTCGAAACTGCATATACTATAAGTCCCAGCTAAGGTTTTAAAGGATCTCAGAGAGGGCCTACATAGAAAATGCACATCCTATCTAATAATAGACAAATGTGCAAATTGACCATACCTCCGACACACCCACAAGCCATGTCCACCATCCAATCAGAGCAAGTATGCAAATTAACCCAAACCAAGATGGCTACAGCCACAGAGAGCCAGGTTTCCTAGGTAACAGAGGAAGCCAAGCTTTCTGCCTGCCCTTGCCAGGCCTAAGCCTCCACTCAAGCTACAAAGTTTCAATTATAGAAGGTAAACAAATTCAAACAAATGGCAGCAGAATGGAGCTTGAGAGAGCAGGCCAGGGTTGCCGCCGGCAACAGGGGAAGCAAAGCTTTCCGCACACCCTGGCCAGGCCCACCCGCTTAAGGCAACAAAGTTTCAATTATAACCCCAACACAAATGGCTGCAGGCCTCGGAGGGAGCCCCAGGCTTGGCTCTGCTCCAGGCTACAAAGTTTCAATTGTAGAAGGAAAATAAATTCCAGATATCAGGGCCTCTGCTTGCGTTGCCAGGGGGCATGGCCCGCCTGCAAACCACCACAGGCCCCTCGCTCAGGCCGCCCCACACCCCAAGGGAACCCTCACCTGATCCAGGACACCCTTCAGGGCAAACCAGCTGGCCCCCACCCCTGTACCAGGCCTCTATCCTATCTAATAAGAGTACTATGCAGATTGACCATCACTGCAACACACAATATAGCTGCCCCCATGTGGTCAAAGATCCTGCCCCCATGTGGACACAAGATGGCAACCACAAGATGGCCAGCAGGAGAGGGCAGTTGGGAGACACCCAGCCTGCAAGGGAGGGCAGTTGAGAAGGACCAGGCCTGCAAGGGAGGGCAGTTGAAGGTGATCAACCCTGCAGGAGAGGGCAGTTAGGGGTGACCAGGATGGCAGAGGAGGGAAGTTGGGGGCAAACAGGCTGGCAGCAGAGTGGTTAGGGGGTGATCAGGCTGGCAGGCAGAAGCGGTTAGAGGCAATCAGGAAGGCAGGCAGGCAAGCAGTTGGGAGCCAGCAGTTCTGGATTGTGAGAGGGGTCCCAGATTGGAGAGGGTACAGGCTGGGCTGAGGGACAACCCCCTCCATGCACGAATTTCGTGCACCGGGCCTCTAGTTTATATGATAATAAAGAAAATGTGGAAAGAGAATTGGTTGTAAAAATTAAAAATAAAAACACACATTCAGGTATCTTAAAAATTTGTTACTCAAAATGTAGTTCATGGGACCTTATTAAAAATATAAAATATTGGACCCTAACCCAAACCTACTGAATCAGAAGGTGAACGGATTAGCAACAACAACAAAAAAATCTATACATAATACATAGGCACAGACAACAGTGTGTGACAGCCAGAGGGAAAGGGGTCGGGGGCTAGTGGGGGGAAATGGAGACAAAAAGATACTTTGCTTGGGGTGATGGGTGCACGATGGAGTGTACAGATATTTTATTCAATTGTGCACATGAAACCAGTGTGGTTTTGTGAACCAATGTCACCCCAATAAACTCAATTAAAAGGAGAGAGAAAATGAATTTGCATTTTAACAAAGATGTGTGCGTGTTAAAGTTCAAGAGGCACTTCCCTAAGGCTCCTCATAGACCTTTTCCACCCAGTGTTCAAACTGAATGCAATATGGCTTAAAATGTTGGATGGGGAAAGAAAAATATAACAGCCTCAAATAGTACATTGACTTTTTTAATTAAAGAAAAGAGGCAGTTCAGAAAGTGCAACCAAAGTAATCAAACAAATACAGGAAGAAAGAAAATGGGGGTTTCAGTTACTGATAAGCTTGACATGAGTCAAGTGACTGCGGCTACCAAAACAAGAAAAACATTAAAAAGCAAGCAAAGACAGAGCTAGAGACTGCATTAATAGATGTGTGGTATCTAGATTAGGAAGATCCCACACGCAGAGAGTCTACCTTACACTGGTCAAGTCTTATCTAAGTACATTCAGTTCAAGATAACACAATTAGGAAGGATAGAGACAAGAACAGTGTTTAGTAGATAGGGACCAGGATAGTGAAATTGAATTCATGGCTTAGGGGGAAATAGCTGTGGAGGAATTGGAGTTGTTAAACCCATTTAAGAAAAGATGTGGTGGAATAAGCTTAAAAATATGGAGGATTATCATGTGTGGGGGGGTGGACACTTGGTCTAGGGACAAGCATTTGAGAATCATTGGTTAAGATACTTGAAAACCATTCAAACCCAAGAAATTCTTTAATTATAGATTTCATTGGATCCTTAAAGCATCTGTGCAAAACCAACAAGGTTGAGAAGCAGTTATCATTCTCCTCTAAGAAAACCATGATCAGTGATGGAGCCTAGTCTAGGCTTTCTGTACCTTTATTCAATGTGTTTTCATCACCCAGCTTTCTATGAAATTCCTACCTTGGTAATCATTACAAAAGAAAAGTGACCAAGAAAAATCATTTTTATGTTTTTTCTTCTATTCTATGACCCAGTGCAATTGCCACAAGACTTATGTGACATTGTGCACCTAAAATATAGCTAACAGAGCTGAAGAACTGAAATTTTATCTTCATTTAACTTAATTGAAATAATAAATAATTATTTATGATCTTCAATTCAGTTACTGGAAAACTTTAAGTATGTTTGAAGCAATTTGGATATAGGAATCTACTTTTTCTACTTCAAGAATTGTAAGATTTAAATATGCCCTAGCCTATGTGGCTAAGTTGGTTGAGCATCCTCTCATGTATGAAAGGGTCTCCAGTTCGATTATGGTCAGGGAACATAGCGGGTGTGCAGGAGGCAGCCAATGGATGTTTATCTCTCACATTGATGTTTCCCTCTCTCCCTCTCCCTTCCTCTCTCTCTAAAATCAATAAAAATGTATTTTAAAATAAATAAATAAAATCTAAATGTTGTTTCTAATAATTTAATGTCCCAATTGACATGTGCTATAAATGGAAAATATGCAACAGATATCAAATATTTACACGAAAAAGGAATCCAAAATATTTTGGCATTTTGAATATTTGTTACATGTTAAAATGATATTTTAGGTATATTGAGTTAAATAAAAGATATTTATTAAAATTAATTCCACCTGGTTATTTTTACTTATGTAATGTGTCTATTAAATCTTTTAATGATATATGACTCACATTATATTTTTATTCGACATCCCTGCTCTATGTTATTCTAAAAGAGCATATTATTTTTATTTCTTTTTTTAAATTTCTTTATTGATTAAGGTATCACATATTTGTCCTCATCCCCCCATTCCCAGCCCACACCCCTCCCTACATATGCCCCCACCCCCCTGTTGTCCTTAACTGCTGGTTAGGCTCATATGCTTGCACACAAGTCCTTTGGTTGATCTCTCCCCTTTACCCCCACCCTCCCCTGCCCTCCCTCTGAGGCCCGACAGTCTGATCCATGCCTCCTTGTTTCTGGGTCTGTTCTTGTTCATCAGTCTATGTTGTTCATTATTTCCCCTAGATGAGTGAGATCATGTGCTATTAGAAATACACTTATAAGAACCGAAAATGAGACAAGCAATAACGGTTATCCTGACAGGCAAATGAATCAGTCTGTAGTGAGTTTCTTTCTGGGCCAACAGTTCTTTTGAGACCCAATTTCAATGTCACACAGTTCCTTATGTGTACATGTCAGCCATGACATTTCAGTTCTGGATGGTGGACAAATGGTGGTAATGCTGGTCTGACCCTCTCTGGTTTGGTCCTGGGCAACCTGTAGTGACACACAGCTGTTAACTGCTAGTATGGCAAGGCGACATCAGCGTCTTCCATCTCTGGACTGCTTCTCTTCTGTATTTTTATTTCTTTATGTCCAAAAAAGGAACTCAAACCTCTCCAAGCTGAGGCTGCCTTTTGACTTTTCTATCAAACATGTCTGACTTAAGGAAAGACTCAAACTCTGCTGAGGTGAGCAAGAACTCCAGCACTGCTCCCTGCCCTCGCCCCTCCCAGTATTGAGTTTGAGCAGAGCCCCCTTCTTAGACACAGTTTCCCTGCTCTAAGACACTCCGAGACAATGAAGTGGGACAGTTCTGGAATGAATTAAACATGGCCCTGAAGAAACCCCTTCTCATTCCTGCGCCTTTATTCCAGGTGCGTGGTGGTTCCTTAGGTGGCCCACCTCTTTGCTCTTGCCCTGTTTGCCTGTGGTTGGGACTGATCATAGAGAAGACCATCACTCTGTTCCACCTGTTCTTTGAAAGGGAAGCAATAAATACCAAGCTACATACACTTGACTGCCTGTGTCAGGAATGAAGTTTCAGATAGCCTGGTCCCTCCCACCTGCCCCAAGTTCCGACTGCAAAGCTCACAATCTGGGGTTGTGGTGTAAGAAATGAGCTTGGACTATGCCTTTTTTTTTTCTCTTCTCCACCTGGCTAGTTCCTGCTCATCCCAATTAAGTCTTCTTTCTTTCAGGAAACCTTCACAATTCCCAACTGCTGAGTCTCAAAGTCCTTTTCTCTACTTCAGTCATACCCTGTGCCCCCTTCTTTCATATTCAACATCACTTTCTTGTTAGAGATCTTCTAGAATCTTCTGAGGTGTATTTCCTCATCATTGCCTGACACTCTTAAGGCAAAGGCTAACATGCAAAGGATGTCCCAATTCTTATAGAGTCTAACTACTCTGAGTGCCTGGGGATAAGCAAGGAGCTAGTCTAGTTTTTAACAATGCTTCTCAAACTTCAGATATTCACATGCTACATTCATGTTTTTTGCCATACATGAGTTCCTCCAGAACTCTTATTACTATGTGTCTCTAAATCAAATGAGTTTTTAAGTAAATTTATTTAAATAAGAAACTAATATATTTTATATGCCTTCAAATACATAACAATAATAATAAAACATTTATCCATGTACCACCTAAAATCCTCTCTTTTACCACCGGTGGTATACCCATGACATGGAGGAACAATGGTCTAGAATATCGGTGGTAGACCAGAAGGAAGTCTGAAGTGTGACATTGACTCTATGAAAATCTTATGGCGAACTGATCTATCTGGCTTAGAAAACCAGATGGGACTTCTTTAGAACAAGACATTCTCTAAACCCTGGTCTATAGACATGCAGACCCCTCTCTACAGTGTGGAGAATGTACAAGTACAGGAACTCAGTAATGCCCAAGAAAAGCAAAAATGGTCCCTAGAAACTCATTCCAAACCCATTCCACTCCCAGCTCCCAGCTCCCAGCTCCCAACAGTGACATCTGAGAGCAACACACTGAGAGTGTAGGCCTGGACAAAGATTTTCACTGGGCGGCAAAAGGAAAGTCTTAGGTTTTGAGAGATTTCATCAAAACCTATTTAGTGATAGTTTCATAATTTCCCTTTAGACAAGTTCTATAAATAAAATAAATTCAGTTTGGCTTTTTCTTCTAAGTCCTCTCTCTTATTTGGAAACTAGCATTTTCACTAGTGTGATATGGTTGTTCTTTGTCCATGCGTACGTAATAAAACAAAACTCTTCTCTTGGTAATATTGATGTTAAAATTTTAGGACCCCAAATCTAAGTGTGTATAATGACTTTAGATCTAGAACACACTGTAGTTTTACATACATGATCTGACTTAAACCAACTCTCAAATAGAAATAGTAAGGACAGTCAAAAGAACACTGGTTTTATTAAAACTAAATTAAATAAACATAGATTTTTACATATTATATCCATAAGGATTTAGGCAATTAGGATGATAAAAGAAAAAGAGTTTCTGGTAGCTAAATGGGTCAGGCAGTTTCCTTCATATCAAATAAAATGAAGGGTGTTGTAAACAGGTTATTTTGTAGATAGACTTCCACGAACTGTCAATCACTCTCAGTTAACAGAAAATTACACCCATATATTCTTAGAAATCTCTCCGTTCTCTCCTCACTTGGTAGTGCTAGAGTGGTAATGTTCCTCTTTGAGGTGGTGCACATTAAACACACGTGGTTTGATGTGAAAAATGTTAGGGGATTTTTGCATACTTTCCCAGCCTAAGGCACAGATAGATGCTCTTTAAAATATTTTGCAGAAGTAGTGATAGTTTGATACATGTTCCAGGTAATTTTTTTGAATAATGAAAATATTGCTCTAAAATTAATAGTTCTTAGGAGAGAAGGAATTATGTTCTTGGTAGAAAAAAAATAATGACAATAGCTATTTATTTTCAACAGTATAGCTGTTCTTACTCTTTTTTCTGAAACATCTGACAAATATTACTTTCCCTTTATCAATAAAAAGGCAATATTAGTTAGTCTCACAGAAATTAATAAGCAGAGAAAATAATATTTTTAATTATGGATGTAAAACAATTTGTACTGTTCAAAAAAAGGAATGGTCTGTAACAATATTAACATTTATTGTTAACTGGACTATATTAACATGAAATTTCACATTCAAGTTTCTACTCTCATAATGACTTTCATATTTATTATCACTTTCCAGTTTTTATGAAATAAGATAGCAATATTTTGACATGCAACTAACACTGGTGAGGAAAAGGGAAGTCTAGTACACTGTTGGTGGGAATGCAGACTGGTGCAGCCACTGTGGAAAACAGTATGAAGTTATTCAAAAAATTAGAAGTGGAACTGCCATTTGACCCAGTGATACCACTTCTGGAAATATATCCTAAGAACCCCAAACCACCAATCAGAAAAGATATATGTACCCCAATGTTCATAGCAGCACAATTTACAATAGCTAAGACAGGAAATAGCCCAAGTAGATGAGTGGATAAAAAAGCTGTGGGACATTTACATAATGGAATATTATGCAGCTATAAAAAAGAAGGATCTCTTACCCTTTCAGCCAAAATGTCGACCTAGTGATTGTTAAGCTAAGCGAAATAAGTCAGTCGGAGAAAGGCTAACATCACATGATCTCACTTATATATGGAATCCAATGAACAAAATAAATAGGTCCAGAGACATGGAAGCATGGAACAGACTGACAGATCTCAGAAGGAAGGGGGGAGAGAGGGCAAGAAGAGATAAATCAAATAACTTATATGCATATATTCATAGCCCATGGACACAGATAATAGTATGGTGAAGGCCTGGGATTGGGGGGGGGGGTGCGGTGGAGGGAGTTAATGGGGGAAAAAGGAGGGCATCTGTAATACTTTCAATAATAAAGATGAATTTTTTAAAAATAAGTATTTCCCCAGGATATGTAGAAATATGAAGATCCATAATGGATAATTGAAAATTGAGTGAACTTATGCTTAGAATCACAGAAATGGAAAGGGACTTAGAAATAACCACATGCCGTGAAAAACTGAGGCCCAGAGAGGTATGCCCAAGGCCACAAAGATAATTAGTGGCAAAGTAATTCATGAGAGAACCAATAATGCCAAGCTCTTGATTGAATGCTCTTTCTACAACATTGCTACTTAGAAATGCCATTTTAAAACTGAGCGTAATCACACTTTCAAATATGTGGCACTGCAAACAGATTTCTAGGTACATGTATATCTAGGCCTCACATGCTGAAGGTTTTTAAAATTCTGAATCTTCCTAAACCTGGCCTCTGAGTCAAGAGAGCTGGGTCTGGTATCAATCTTTAGCCACTAGGTAGTGAGTCACTTTGTCATACTGGATGTTAGTGTCCTGAACTATAAAACGAAGATGCCAGATGTATCTGTTAGGTTGCAATTGACACATACACGCAGAAAAAAAAAAATCAAACTGACTTAAGCAAAAAGTTCAACCTGACTTATCTCTTTAATCTTAAGAGCCCTGAAATGGCCATGTTTTAGGTGTGGCTTAATCCCGGTGCTAACTCATGTCACCAAGATCTAATCCTCTTCCATTCTCTGCTACCTCCCTCTACATGGGCTCTGCTTTAGGCAACACACGGCCAAGATGGCTGCCTGTATCCTCCCAAATTCAAGTCCTTTGGGTCAGGCAAAATCAACAACTACGCTGTACAAAATGCCTTGCTAGGTCACTTATATATATGCATTGATTTCGGATTCTGTGAGCTCCTGTTAATGACTATCTTAGGTTATAAGCATATACTGTAAACTGTTTTTGCAAAAAGTTAGTACCTCTCTGTGCCCCAGAGGCAGACATTTGCTACACTTCCACTACCACAGCCCTGACTCATGAGTAGCACCTCACCAAGTGCCCCATGTTTCAGTTCTGCCTGATTGTAGTTTCTTCCATGTACTGTATTGTCACGTGTCACTTTGTATACACTCTTCCCTCTGTCTGAGATGCCCTTATTCTTCCTTGTCTCTCTAGAAAATGCTGACTCATTGAAGCAAACACCATTTTCCCTGGGAAATTTTCCCTGATTATACCCCTCCTCGAAAGTGAAATTGACCACTCAATTGACTTAGACCTTCCTACCTACCTCGACTGAAATACTCATTTTGTATGGCATTTATTTGTTTACATGTCTTCTCCAAGGACCATTAGACCGTGCTTATTCATCTTTGTGTCCCCAGGGCCAAATACAGTGCCTAAAAAATTGAAATCATTCAACGAATTTTGATGAATCTATCAATGACTCAAAGAACTCTAACTCCTCCAAACTAGAACATTACTGACTCCAATTCTATTACCTAAAACACAATAAAAAATCTTGCATGTTTGTCCCACACCCCACTTCAACCCCTGACAATAACACATGATTTCACAGTCTTATGTTTATAAAGCAGGGTTGATCCTGCTTTCTAACCTTAGTCAGGACAGACATTTGGTTTTCAAAAATTAACGGGATTCCAACACTACTAAATGTGTGAGGGCATTAAGGAATGTGATCCTCAATACTTATACAACCATGTATTTCTCAACGTTCCACTCTCTTTTATGAGAATACTGAAAAACTTTTAATGAAGTTTGCTGAGCATATAATTTGTGTTGCCTATCCATATTCCTCAGCTATAGTGGCTAATTTGAGAGAAAAAAAAAGTCTGTGTATTTGGGGAATCTGTCAATGATTAATATTCCTGCTTGTTCTCCATTACCCATGAGCTAGCCAGAAGTTATTATGCCAAAGGAGTGCAGGGTGCAAGACCTTGCTTAGAGAGCTGCAAGGCAAGGGCTTGGGTGTAGGTCATCACTCTGTGTATCCCACCTTTATCCCACTTCATTCTTTTTAATACAGGGAGAATCAAATTTAAAAGAAGCATCTGAAAGGGCCTAGAAAAGGAAGGTAGCAGGCAATGAGGAGGGGCAGGCCATTGCGTTTGTCTTGGTTATAAGAGGTTACAGTAAATTACCTTCTGATGACATCTACAGCTCCCAGAAAGGAAGATCAAAGCATGGTTCCCTGGGATAATTTCCATGATTCACTGTAGCTCAGGAAAAGCTCAGCCTAATAGGCTGTATTAATCACTTGGGTGTAGCTACTACTTGTTAGAAGTCAATTAATTGGTTGACCACCAGTTTACTGTCAGTGCAGAACTTAAGGAATCAAAGAATTTACACCAAGGAACTTAGTGGGAGATACTATCTAAGCTTGATGGTGTTTCATTTGCTTGACTCATTGTCCATGTCTTGGAAAATAAATAAATTCAGAAAGCATGTGTCTATGTTTACCAAAAGAGCTCACTCAGTATTGTAATACTGATGTTATTCTCATTGCAGAGCCACTCAAAGACCACACACACCATTGGAAAGGAGTCCAATACAGGCCTCTTAAGAGTTACACCCTCACACTCTTCCTAGGGAAACTCCACCTTTCAGCTTCTTTGAATGAACCATGCTGTCCATCTGCCTGGAATACTCTTTCCCCAGTGCCTGCCTGATCCCCAATTTCATCTAGTAAAATCTCTTTCTTTATGTTCTTACTGATTTTAGAGAGGGAAAGGGAGAGGGATAGAGATATAGAAACATCAATGAGAGAGAAACATTAATTGGCTGCCTCCTGCACCTCCCCCAACTGGGGATCGAGCCCACAACCCAGGCATGTGCCCTGACTAGGAATTAAACTAGCGTCCTCTCGGTTCATTGGTCAATGCTCAACCACTGAGCTACCCTGGTCAAGCCATCTAATAAATATTATTTTCCTTCAGCTCACAGTTCCCAAGAATACCTCCTGTGATCTCCTAGATTTGATTATACATTCTTGCATCCTGAACTTTCCCTTCCCTAACATTTATCAAACCAAAGTTATTTGTTCAATGTCTTCCTCCCCTGGTTGATTATATAGTCCATAACAGCCAAGACCTTTATTTTTTAATTTCATATTATTTTTTTCTATCACCATCTATCCCCTCTATGCCCTCTTCCACCATCTCCACCACCACCCGCACAATCACCACACTGATGTCCATGTCCATGAGTTCTCTTTTTTTTTTTCTCTTTTGCTTAATCCCTCCAAACCTCCCAACACATACATCCCCAACAGAGCTGTCTTGCCTTCTCTCTATCTATAAGTATGTCTCTATTTTGATATTTCAGTTTGTTCATTCAATCCACATATGAGTGAAATCATATGATACTTATGACCAGGACCTTTTGATCTTGTTCACAGCTCTGAATAGGAACATAGCAGTGTTGAGCAGTCTGATTAAATTGAGGGACAATGAAGAGAAAGTTTTGCTTATGCTTATACAAATAGTGAAAAGGGGGGATATCTGGGAAAGCAAGATGAAATAAAGATAAAACTAACATTCAAATATATAGTAAATCTCCCTTATGTATCAGGCACTGGACTATAATATGCTTGGGGGCTGCAAAGATCAACAAGTCATGGTTCCTGCTCAACAAATTATAGTTGTTATCTTGTTTGAGTCAGAAAATCAGAGAGTGATAAAACAGAAGGATATTCAGACTCCTGAAATAGGAAGAGGGAAGTGAGAGAAAGACAATCCGGAGAGAAAAGACAGACTTTGAACACTTGCCTCTTTTTATCTTTTTCACTTACACCTCAGTCTGCTTATGGACTTGTGTGTTTTAGCTGAATATGGAACGTAAAGGCCTGCTTCTTAAGATTTATAAAGATATTTTGAGCTCTTTGCTTTGTACATCATAATATTCTTTCAAAAAAACAGTTCCATCAACAAACATTATTGACCCCTACCATGTGGCCAGCACAGTGCTAACCACTGTGGGATGTGTACCTTAAAGGAGATGCCTTATTCTGCCTGCCTTCGCATCTCTGCTTTCCACATCCTTTCTAGACAGCTGTTTGTGTATATCTTTTTCATTTTCCTTCTAAATCAGCACTCTGGGATCATAATAACACATTTTGGTGCTGTGTTAGGTACAGAAGTTGAAACAGTTCCTTACATGACTCAACCCAGCTCATGTTCCCAAAAGCTTCATTTATTTGCCACCCCTCCCTCATTCTGACCACACTGCTTTGGCAGCACCACTGAGTACTGAAGATGACAATGATTAAGTCCAGTCTCCTAAATAAAAGAAACCTTATAGACCTGTTTTCTTACAGTAAGAAGAATCATGCTAGTCTCTGTCTAAAGATGCCTGTGCAATTCTACAAAGTACACTCATGTACTAAATGTTCACTGGCCTAGGAAAAGAAAAGGAGGATCAAAAAACTTGTTTATCTTTCTCTGACTGGCTTATGAAAGATAAATATCACATGATCTCACTCATTTGTTGAATATAATGAACATTATAAGCTGACGAACAAAAATAGATACAGAGACAAAGAAGCATCGAACAGACTGTCAAACTTCAGTGGGAAGGCTGGGGGCGGGGGAGGGTAAGAGATCAACCAAAGGACTTGTATGCATGCGTATAAGCATAACCAATGGACACAGACACTAGCGGGTGAGGGCATGTGCCGGGGGGAGGGGGGCTGGGGGAGGTCAATGGGGGGAAAGAAGACATATGTAATACTTTAAACAATAAAATAAAACTTAAAAAATTAAAATTAAAGAAAAAAATGTGTTTATCCTTGACAATTGGGTTTGTATGTTGTTGTTTTTTCCAGAAGCTGGTTTTGGAGGCGGGGGGGGGGGGGGCGGCTGTAACAAATATCTTCGCTGCCCACAGTCCTATGCTTTGATGGGGACACCCCATGGAGTTTGGAGTGACAAAGAATAAGCATAGGGTTTTGGAAATTCTCAAGAAGCCAATAAAGTAGCATTTCCAAGGCAGAAAATTAAATTGCTCAAGGCTTTTAAACAAGCTATCATTTATCTACTAGATGTCAACTCCTCATCACCCAGATGGTGCTTATTCTGGAGATGTAAAGAAAGTTGGAGTGATTCAAATGGATAAAATCAGACAGTTGGAGAGAATTCCATATGAGCTACCAGAGGAAAAAGGCACGGGGGTATTCAGCCTTCCAGGGAAGCAGTTAAAGGCTCAAATGAAAACAATGGTAGTTCCAAGAACTTCTGTGTCCAGGGTGTGTTCCTGAGGCAGTTTCTACATGAAGCCAAAAAAATGACCCTCATGCCCAGAGTGAAGAGATAAGGATACAAAGAGATGCTAAGTAAAAGGAGAATACATCACAGAATGTGGCAGTAAACTAAGTGAGTAAAGGGAACATGCAGCATAGGTTTTTTTCTCCCAAGACTGCATCCCATTTTACTAAAAATGATGTGTGCACTTCTTACTAGCTGATGCAGTATGTTGTGCTTCACCCAATAATTACCCTAAGGCATGTGGCTTCTCCAGAACAATCTCCATGTCCCAAGACAGGAAAGGGAAAAAAAAATCACTGCCAGTAGAAATGTGATGATAGAATGAAAACTAATGAACCTGTTTGAGAATTACCCTAAAAAAAAATCTATTTCATCAAGGGGCTTCCTTTCCCCTTGTAAAAACATCTAACATCCAAAACCTCAAGCACAAGCTCAGTTAACTTTCAAAGGGAGGTAGGGGTATTAATAAAGGAATGCCTTTTTCTTGGTTGGAGTTGTATCTCTGTCCCTGAAAGTCTGAAAGACTTAAACATTGGGAAAGTGCAATTCTCAGAGACTACTACCGCTTTGTTCTGGATACCTTCCTGTCGAATCGCCAAGGTGTATCTGGAAAACTAGGCGAGATTGGCAACCTGTGCTTGGCACATGTCAGTCAGCTCAGTTCTGCAAAGGTGCCAGGAGCTGGAGGCATTCTTAAGACTGGAGCGAGGAACTTGGTGGGTGGCCTAGACTGGAGGCTGGGCTTTGTAATAGAAAGACACAGAGATGGAGCTTCTGGCCATGAGAAGCTGCCGAGGGAGATACCCAAACTCCAGGGAAAGATGCCAGTCCACATCAAGACTACATAATCACTGCAGCGAGTCAGCCCAGGTGCCAGCCTAACACTATAAACAAAGAATCTTGGCTTGTCAGAGGGAAACCCTTATTCTCCCAGGGAGTGTGTTACAGATACACGGATGAGCACAAAGTGAAATACATCAAAGGTGTGGGTAACAATAAAATTCAGCACACATATAGTGATTAGAATTGCTCAAGTGCTTTCCCATAAATGAATCTTCACAACTCCAGGGATGGAAGACAGACAGATGTTTTTGTTGTTGTTGTTGTTGTTTTTTAAATATATTTCTTTATTGATTTCAGAGAGGAAGGGAGAGGGAGAGAGAGATAGAAACATCAATGATGAGAATTATTGATCAGCCGCCTCTTGCACACCCCCGCCATACGCACACAAACACACTCTGGGGATCAAACCTGCAACCTGGGCATGCACCCTTGGCCGGAATTGAACCCGGGACCCTTCAGTCCGCAGGCCGACGCTCTATCTACTGAGCCAACCCGGCTAGGGCCAGACAGATGTTTTATTAATATTATTTGTAGACCCACCTCTGACACTTGATGGGAGGCTAGAAAAGAGATGTTAAATGAAAACTATCATGCATGTGGCCACTCAGCACATCTTGAGACCACCCCAGGGAGAGGAGGCCTGATCCCTTCACCCTTCACACAGGAGGCAGCCCATGTTCAGATCCTTCATGACCCCGGTCTCCACACAGTGACCCAGCCCACACATGATTTGGCCAGATCCTATCTCAGAGCCCCAGACATCTTTGTCACCGTATGACTCACTTTGTGGTCAATTCATTCCAACAAAGGCCTCCATTCCTAAAAACTTCATATGCCAAAAGAAAGTCAGTTTACATCCCCTGTTCTTAACCCCTTAATGCCCAACACTTCCTCTCTTTGGAGTCTCTCCTCAAACCACTATGCCCTCTAGAATCTTCTTCCTTTAGGTAAAAGAAAAAAACCTATAAGCACAACATCTCCACACATTATGCTGTGTATTTCATCTACCATAGAATGAAGGGTGAGGGGTGATAATTTATTGGCTCCTTAATGCCACTTTAGAATTACCGCCCTTCTACCCTGGTAGCCATGCCACCTGACTGTACCACCGTGAACACTTCCATGTTCCTATCAGCTACTGACCTCCTGGCCACATTCTTCAAGACATAACACTCTTCTCCTCAGCCCCAACTTATGACATCATTCCAGAAAAATTCAGTGTCTCTGTGGGATATCCACCCAACACCTTAGAACTACTGTTCTTGACCTCAAATACACAGTAACAAATCTCACCTCCATTCAACATAGACTCCCCTGCCAAAAATATATCCTGAACCTTGTCATCACTATAGTGGGTCCACACCCAAAATTTTAACTGCAAATATCCAATATTAGGAACTGGCTGACTCTCCTCCGGTGCTCTCAGGACGCTCACCTACACACACCTGCTCTCCAAACTCATGGAGTCCTCCAGTTCCTGAGGTCTTCATTTCCTCACAGTCTATCAGCCTTCCCCTAAAAAGATTATGAGTCGTTGGCTATTTGAACTACTCACCAGCAGCACGTTCAAATCCATACATGTATCTTCCTATATTGCACTCCCCTGGCAATTTCCCAACACAGGATCAATTTAGAAAGCTGAGCACTCCTAAGTAAAATATTATAACCATCCAGATTATTGTCATAATAAACCATATGGTCTCTGATCTTAGGACTTCAATACATCTCCTCAGTCCTCTCACTGGATCAGCATTCCTTCCTACTCACCTTAGTAATTATTTTAAACTTATACATCTCTATTGAGGAACCCTACCAAAGCCTTCCCACCCCCCTCACTCTAAGTAGACCACATAATCTTTTTCCTCGCGGAAACAAAGAAAATAGTGTCAAGAAAGGTAAGAAGAAAAGAAGAGAGGGTGGTGTCATAAAAGCAGACCTTTTTTGGAAGAATCCTCTACCCTTTATATGAGACCATTACACAGAAAAGTTCTCAGGGCCCTCTTCTCTCCTGATTTTCAGTATATCTCATTTACGCCTATAGCTTCAGTTATTATATATATATTTATATTTATATTTATATTTATATTTATATTTATAATTGATTTTTTACAGAGAGGAAGGGAGAGGGATAGAGAGCCAGAAACATCGATGAGAGAGAAACATCGACCAGCTGGCTCCTGCACAGCCCCTACTGGGGATGTGCCCACAACCAGGCTACATGCCCTTGACTGGAATCGAACCCGGGACCCTTCAGTCCAAAGGCCGATGCTCTATCCACTGAGGCAAACCAGTTAGGGCTTCAATTACCTTCTTTATGTAAATAACTTTGAAATCTCTATTATCAGTTCAGACTACTCTCTATGCACCATTAAAACTTCAACTTAATATTCTCAACATTTCCACTTATATATCTAGAAAGCACCTCAAAGTCTCATGTCCAAAATTGATCTCTCTCTCTCTCTCTCTCTCTCTCTCTCTCTCTCTCTCTCTCTCACACACACACACACACACACACACACACACACACACACACACTGATTCTCTTATCTCCTTCTCATTAAAAGGTGCCACCACCCACTTGCTTGAGATAGAAACCTGGTAGTCATCCTTGCCTCCTCCCTCTGCCTCACCCAATTCATCAACAATTTCTACTAATACTATCTCCCAACTTCTCTCAAATCCAATAAATTTTCCCTGTTTAAATAATGAACAAAAACCCTGTTCAAATAAGGAAGCTAAAGCTGAGAGAGCTTAAGACATTGCACAATGTCACACAATTAGTAGGTGGCAGAACCGACTCAGACTCACATCTGCTTCCACAGCCCATGCTTGAACTTAGAGGATACTGCCTCACTTGGAGGAGCTCTCAGAGCCAAAGATATCTCCAGGAAACGCTAATAAGATATTTTAACTGCAGGATGGCCCATAACCCAAGGAAAGAGGGCGGTGGGGATAATCAGCTTTCCAGAGAACCATACAAAATCAGTGGTAGTTCCAAGAACTACTGTGTCTAGGGAGTGCTCCTAAGGTAGTTTCCACATGAAATCAGAAAATGGCCCTAATGCCCGGAATGAAAAGATGGGGTGCAAACAGATGGTGAATAGAGGGAGAATACATCATGGAATGTGACTACTGAGGGGCATGTGTTGTGAGTAAGAATAATTCTTTGCTGTTTAAGCCACTGAGATTTTGAGGTTGTTTGTTACCATAGCAAAACCTGGTTTATCCTGGCTGATGTAATCTCTCTGTTTTTATTAAGGTTTATGTGGGTCTCTTACCATCAGATCCAGAAAGAAATAAAGATTGAAATAGCTGCAAACAGTGTTCTTCCCCTGGAAATTGTTTCTAGAAATTTCATTTGTCCTCTTGTTAGGTTCATGTTCCTCCCTAGTTTCTCTTTTACACTTCTGATGTCAGGGAGGGTGCCCACTGGAGGGAATGAGAAGACATGAATGTTGGAGAGGGGGAAATGAATAAATGAATGGCAAGTTTTCAGCATCCCCCATAATGAAATTACCTTGAAAATTACATAAGAATAGACAATGAGGCCTAAGAAAAGGGGTTATAAATAGGATCCATTTTTTAAAACTATATCATCTTTATAGAGATGCATCTTTATGTCTTCCTCACTGTAGCCAACCAATATGTTCCTTGCATTAGAAGCTGCATCTACCTCTATTCTGTTACTCCGAATTTTAAATTACTCTTGGTTAAAAGTGTGGGCTTTGGGGTCTAACAGAAATAGGGTTATGTCCTGGTTTCTGTCACTTTCCAACTGTGTGACCCAAAATGAGGATAATAATCATATTCATCTCTTAGTGTCCGTGAGGTTTGAACCTTCAGTAAGTGTATGGTGCTTATTGCAATGGATGGCAGGGCTTAATAGCTGCTCGCTAGTATTTGTAGTAGCAATACCATCATTTTCATCATTATTGTTGTTTTCACTATCTAACAGATAATGAGGGACAGGTTTTTGTGTATCTGATCCATAGCAGCTGGGTCTGCAAGGCAAGAGAATGTGAAGGCTCTTTTGGAAGATGGGAAAAATCAGTTCCAACTTAGATGCAAACTGAAGAATGCATGACTCTTCTGGGTGACTTATGAGTTAATTTCTGGAAAGGAATCAAGAGATGATCTCTATAAAATTAATATTTTTTAAATTTAGTACTTATTGTTATCAAAGCAATTTATGTACATTTGGAGGCAAATCTTACTGCCATAAGACTTATAACAAAAAACAATAGTCACCTGTTTGGGGTGGTGTAGAGGTGAACTCAAAACATTTGTTGCTTTATGGTAAGGGTAAGGGAAAGGCCATATCTAGAATAACTCCTAGTTTGGGGGAGAGGGTTAAGCACCTCGGTGGATGGCAGGCCCATTAGCTAAGATAGACAAGGCTAGTGGAAGAGCAGGATTTCCAGCACAGGGGGAGCAAAAAAGCAAGAGTTCTGATTTGGGCCTAGTGGACAGCACATGTAAAGATGTTGGGTAGACAATTTGATATGCAGCCTAGAGGTCAGGGCACGGGTCATGGGGGAAGTCACTGGCATGTAGATGTTAAATATTTTATATTTTATTTAAATGATAGCAACTTGGGAGGAGCTAAAAGACCGGTGATGAAGCCTTTCAACGTGTAGAAGTGAGACTGAGGAAGAGTAAGCAGGAAAAGTGACTGCGAAGCAGTGGCCAGTAAGACTGGCAAAGAGCCAGGAGGGTGTGGTGACTCTGGGGTAAACAGTGGTTCAAGGAAGAGGACGCGGTCAACTGTACTTATAGCTCAGTGTTCACAAGATAAACACAGCCATCCTTTATTTCCCTGCCTCTACCCTTCACGGACTACTGTGCTTTCGCTCTTATTATTCTCTTGCAGTGCCTCCTCACCTGCCAAAATCCTATCTATCCTTCATGACCCCACAAGAATGCCATCACCTTCGTAATGCATTTCCTGACCCCACTAATAAAACATGCTCTCTTCCTCCATAATGCCCTATAACCCATTGTATACTATATTCTATTCTACTTTGTGCTTTAATTACATGTATTCTCTCTTCATCCTTCATATTTGCCAATTGGGCCCCCAACCCCTCCTAATGTAGCAGAGTTTTTGGCATGCACTAGGTGCTCAATAAAGATTTCATTGAGTCAAATGCAAAGATATAGTACTCAAGTCTAGAAAAGTATCTACAAGAGACAATCTCTTTCATCACTTGAGGTTTCTGTTTGCCAGCATGTGCATCATCTGTACCGAAGCCCAGGAATTATTTCTACATTTTCCTGAATATATCCTGGGCTAATGGCTATTTTATAAAAACCTTTTAGAGTCATCTTTCCCCAGATGTCAGGTATGAAAATAACAAGTTGCAAAAGTCCCATGGATGAAACAACCTTTGTGATCCCTGAACTTCACGCTGGAAAGCTAAAAGGACTGCACCAATCCAAGCCTCGGTTAGAAGTCAGGCAATAGTTCTTCAATGTTCTTGCTCCCAATGTTACCATGTGCTTGCATTCTCTTACACTGGGGAGGAGGAGTGTGGTAGAAAGAAGTTATTTGGCAGGTAATTGTGGCTAAAAATTGTAGAAAGAAGAGAGAAAAACAGGTTAGAGTCAGAGTCAAAACATGATTGAACCAAATAGAATTTCTACAGGCCTAATGATTAATGAGAATTATTTGTCAAGCTGCTCTGTGCAACATGCTATAAAAACAGCTGTGGCTTATGGTAAGAATGTTCGTCTTTATGAATTGCTTTATCCCCTCCTCTGTTTTGCACTGTGTTGTATCACAGTTGTCTACTGAAACAAATCACTCTTTCATAGTCAATGGGAGTTCAGAAAATTAGATCCTCGAATTTTTGCTAAAAAGTTTAGGCCTTTACAGATATTTGTAAATAGACAAATAGCCTAGTGATTAAGGATATACATTCTTTTTAGTTTCATATTTCAGACCTGCCACATATTCACTGTATGATCATCCGAAGTGTTTTTGGTGTTTTTTGTGTGTGTGTTTTGGTATTGATTCCTACTTCCTGCACTTTCAGACCCATGTAATCAGAACTAGGTAACTTTTTGAGAGTGCAAGGTGATGACTATTGCAAATGCCCAACAATTCACTACAGAAGTATAAATAATCAACCTAACCTCCCTTTGTCGCCAACATTTTCTCACAATACTCAAAAGCCTAGTAACCTCCTTTTCTTAATGGTGGCGCCAGTTCAACCACACTCTGGAAGGTATTGGTTTCCTTAAGTACAATGTGGAACCATCCGCATGAAAGAGCAGCGTGAGGAAAAACGACAGTGTGAGGCTTTGTGGTCTATAGATTTAGTTACTCATACGAGAACCTGGAAGGAGGAACCCCCCCAAAGATTAGTCACTTCATTTTGTGTTGCAGAACTCAATTCAGGTTAACAAAGCATTTGCCAACAAAAGAGATGGGAGAATGGCAGTGTTCACTTGCTCTGGACTGAATAAACAAATGTGGTATTTGTGGGCTGACTAATGTCCTGGGATAAACCAGGCAGTCAGCCAAATTCCAGGAGTTTTGATGAAAAGGCAGTAAGCCCACACTTTTCTTCATAAAAAATGCTCCATGGGAGTATCAGTGTCCACAAGGTCAGCCTGACACTTCAACTTGCCTTAAAGATTCATCCATATTCAGCCACAGGGAATTCTCAATGCTTCTGTAATTAAAAGCCTAGATTAAGTGATAGAAGCTGAATCCCTTCTTCTTAGGAAGTGTTAAATATGCCATTCATCTCCTTTTAAACATGTTATCAGATGTATCATTGGCAAATATGTTCTCCCATGCAGTGGGCTCCCTTTTAATTTTGTTGATGGTTTCTTTTGCTGTACAGAAGCTTTTTATTTTGATGTAGTCCCATTTGTTTATTTTCTCCTTTGTTTCCCTTGCCCTAGGAGATGTATCCTCAAATATATTGCTACAAGAGATGTCTGAGATGTTGCTGCCTATGGTTTCTTCTAGGATTTTTATTGTATCACGACTAACATTTAAGCCTTTTATCAATTTTGAGTGTATTCTTATGTATGGTGTAAGTTGGTGGTCTAGTTTTTTTGCATGTACCTGTCCAATATCACAACTTCATTTATTGAAGAGATTGTCTTCACTCCATTTCATGTTCTTGCATCCTTTGTCAAATATTAATTGAGAGTAATGGCTTGGGTCAATTTCTGGGGTCTCTCCATTGTTCTGTTCCATTGATCTATAAGCCTGTTCTTGTGCCAGTACCAGGCTGTTTTAATGACAGTGGCTTTGTAGTATAACTTGATATCTGGTATTGCAATTCCTCCAACTTTGTTCTTCTCAAGATTGCTGTGGCTATTGGGGGTCTTTTTGGGTTCCATATAAATTATTTGGAGTTATTTGTTCTAGATCTGTGAAATATGCTATTGTACCTTAAATAGACACTTCTCTAAAGTGGACATACAGATGTCTAAGAGACATATTAAAAATGTTCAAAGCCATTAATCATCAGAGAGATGCAAATTAAAATGAAAATGAGGCATTACTTCACACCTGTCAGAACGGCTACCATTAGCAAATCAACAAATGGCAAGTGCTAGAGAGGATGTGGAGAAAAGAGAACCCTCATACACTGCTTATGGGAATGCAGACTGGTGCAGGCACAATGGAAAACAGTATGGAGTTTCCTCAAAATATTAAATATGGAACTGCCACTTGACCCAGTGATCCCACTGCTAGGAATATATTCTAAGAAACCTGAAACACCAATTAGAAAGAATATATGCAACCCTATGTTCATAGCAGCACAATTTACAATAGCTAAGATCTGGACACAGCCCAAGTGCCCATCAGGAGTGGATAAAAAAGCTGTGGTACATTTACACCATGGGGTACTATGCAGCAATAAAAAAGAAGGATCTCTTACCCTTTGAGACAGCATGGAGGGACCTGGAGAATATCATGCTAAGTGAAATAAGCAGTCAGAGAAAAACAGTATCACATGATCTAATGGAATCTAATAAACAAAATAAACTGATGAACAAAATAGATCCAAAGAATAGAAGCATGGAACAGACTGACAAATCTCAGAGGGAAGGCTAGGGTGGGTGGGTGAGTGGGGAGAGTTTAACCAAAGAACTTGTATGCATATATGCATAACCCATGAACACAGATAATAGTGTGGTGAGGGGCTAGGTGGGGGCGGGGTCTGGGTAGAGGGGATCAATTGGAAAAAAAAGGGGGACATATGTAATACTTTCAACAATGAATATAATTTTTAAAAATGTGTTATCACTGTCCCTTTTTAAATACTGCATTGCCCTAAAAAAGATATAATTAGGCCATTACAATGTGACTTTGGCTCTATCTTTCTATTTATTCATTCATTTTATTCATTGAGTGTCTTCTATATGCTCCCAGGCCCCGTGTTGGGTTCTGTGGATAAAACAGTGACTGAGTCAGATACAGACTCTGCCCTCAGAAGCCCCCAGGCCAGCCTTGACAATTTCAATGATACTGAACGAGTAATGCAATCTTGTAATTTTATTTTTTATTAAAGGAGAGTATTAAAATTTGCAATTTTTTTTTTAGTGGAAAAGGCCATAAGCCCCTCTAGTAAGTATAAGACAAGAGTAAGGGCTCTCTCTTTATCTGGCCACCAAGGTGCCCCACAATGGTGTGAGAGGACCATAGTCATCACTTAACGCGAGGCTAATGTAGATTATATTACAGACTACAGCTTGTGAAATGCAAGGACTACGTTTCATAGTTCTTGACTCACTCAAGGAACACTTCCCTGCTGGGAAAAGAGCCTTTACAATCTTCTTTACACTTAGAAGGCTGGTTTATCTACCCAGAAATGTGTGTGATGTGTGCAGGCGAAAAACAAAGTCTCTGGGTGATTCGATGTGAATATAAAATGAACCAGAGGGAGAAAGCTCCCTGTGAAAACTGACATACAGCCAGCGCTTTATGGGTCTCCACAAAGATCCCCAGCCTTCCCTAGAATTTAGTCTTCTTTACTAGTATTTGCCTACCTTAGAGCTTTCAGACTTCCCAGATGAAGACCTAATCTCCCTGACTTATTTACCCTGCAGAAGCCCAGCAGGAGGCTGCCAAACTGCAAATATCGAGAATTAGTGTTAAGAGGCATCACCTGTAACTGCCTTTAGAAGGAAATTCGGGTAGATTAGCAGAGATTTTAAGCAAGCTCTTTCACAAATAACCAGCAAGGAAGCTGGAGTTTACCAAGTCATCAAGTTGATACCCAGTTGAGCATATTTAGGTTAGTCTTGTAAACGTTAACTCTTGAGGATTGAATAAAGGCATTAGGGAGTCCAGGTTTGGGAAGGAAGCATAGCTCCCGCTTAAGCACTACGAAAAGTGGAGGGCGAGTTGAAAGAGGAAAGTCTAAACAAATTCGGGAAGAGGGAAAAAGGAGCTACTGCAGGTTTAGAAAACAGAGGAAGAAAACCTGAGCCTGGGATGAGAAACAGGAAGCACAAGTCACCCACATGAGCTCTGTGTGACCAGCCGCTCTCTGCACCTGGAAGGAACGAGATGGAGCGCTCAGCCCGCAAACCAGAGGAAGGCCTGCGCAGGAAGTGGAGGGCAAGACGCAGGCAGTGCTATGGACTCCGGGACAGGATGGAGCCAGTCCATGTGAGGTTCAAGAGCACCGATGGGGCAATACAAACATCCGAATGTTTCCTGAGTCACTCACTCGGGACCACAACCTGATTTCATGCGTCTTGGAACCACGGATGAAAAAAGCTGTGCAAACTGGGACCGTTTTTAGAAACCTTGTCTCTGCTGTTTGCTCGTCAGAGATGATCAGAAACCTCTCCCAGCATTTCTCGGCACACACCGAATCCTGCGGAGGTGGGCGGCGATGGGCAGCGTTAGATCTCCCAGCAGCAGCCTGGCTTGACAAGTAGCATGAAGCAGCAAAAAGAGCTTCCCTAGACAGTGCCAGAGAATTGGGTGCCAAAAGCCCGGGGTGGTTATTAGAAGATGGTTACCGCCCCCGACTGTCTGGCTACCGTCTCTCCATTGCCAGAAAGCTGCCACCGCAGAAGCCAGCCAAAGCAGTCAGGCTCCCCTAGGGCGCGTTCAGGTTCACCCTGCGCGCTCAGCTAACGTCCCTGCTGACTGCGGAGTGGCTAGCCGGGGCAGTGACCGCATCCCTGATGTCAATTAGGGAGGAATTACCCAGGGGGGTTTTAGCTTTTTAACTGGATTCCAGCCATGCTGTTTCCTTTGCTTACCTCTCAGCTGGGACTCCTTGGCAGCCAAGTTCTGCTGCACTTCTACGTCCGTGGTCATCGGAGCAGCACAAAGCAAGGAAAACTGGGAGGGTCAGGATACCCTACCCCCATCCCTATAGCTGCAAGGCCTTGGGCCCAATTGCTTTTCTGTGTTCCCTTTTCCTTTAATCATAAAATAGGATCATAGAAAACCTACCTCACAGGGTTACAGTCACAGGAGAGAAGAGATGAGCAAAATGTCATATGTACATACTTAAGAGTGCATGTGTGTGTGTTTATGTATACGTATAACTTTTTAAAATGTTTTTCAGATGCATAAAAGTGAGGAATAAATTTGACAAGCACCTGGTAAATTAAGTGATATGGGTAAGCTGTGGGCATTTTAGAACAAAAATTCCTCCCATAGTTTTAGGCGAAAAGACCATTTTTTGTGATGGCAACTACACAGACTGCCTTTCATGAGTGCTGGGAGGCCGCAGACAAATATTTTGAGGAAAAAATATTAGCTACTGATTAATAAATGTTTACTATATGCTGGTCAATCTATGAAGCACTCTACAGCTATTATTTCACTTCCTGTTCATTACAATCCTGTGAAGTGTGTATTATTTAATAACATTATACATTAGGCCTACGTTTGTGAACATATTGTTTGAACTGATATTCAAACTTGGGTCTGTCTGACTTCAGGGCCCCTGATCTTAATCAGAGCCATTCAAACTCTGTGAAGGAAACTGCTTTTCTGTTGCCCCTCTTTGAGGCTTTGGCATTTTGCTTTGCTGTTAAAAGTTGGTCCCCAGCCCTAGCCGGTTTGGCTTGGTGGATAGAGCGTTGGCCTGAGGACTGAAGGGTCCCAGGTTCGGTTCCGGTCAGGGGCATGTACCTTGGTTGCAGGCACATCCCCAGTGGGAGGTGTGCAGGAGGCAGCTGATCGATGTTTCTCTCTCATCATTGATGTTTCTAACCCTCTATCCCTCTCCCTTCCTCTCTGTAAAAAATCAATAAAATATATTTTTTTAAAAAGTTGGCCCCTGTGCTCTGGCTGGTCTGAGGGCCCGTCCCTGTGGACCCTGGTGTTACTGGAGGATGGCAGAGGGCGTGGGGTGAGAGAAGAGAAAGCGACGAGGCTTCCTGATAGAACACCTCTTAGACTTACACTCGGTTCTGAAGGGCTGCCTTGCTGGGGTAAATGCCACTGAGGCTTGTGTCTAGATAGAACAGGAAGGAGATTTCCTATATTCTCTAGCTAATCCACTCAGACAAAACCTATCCTTCAGAGGTGCAGTGAGCTGTTCGGGAATTTGATTCCATTAGGATTAATATCTTAAAGGTTGTTTCCTCAGATGGTTTCTTTGGAGTTAAAATTATCCCAAATAGCTATCCTGGTTTTGTCCTAGAAAGCAGTACTGACTCAGGAAATGTTTCTAATATGCTTCACCACAATGCTTGAAGCCTAGAAGAACCACAGAGCATATTAGCCTATTTATTAGAAGTTATTTAGAAACACCAATTTGGAAAGGTTTAACACAGCATTTTAGAAGCAAAAGTTATAATAAGAGCTAAATGGCTGATATTTGTTGAGTCCTTACAGAATGGAAAGCATAGTGTGCTATACTTCTTACACAAATTATTTCATTTGAATCTTGCCAAATCCCTATAAGGTAAGCTCTGTGATTCCCATTTTTAAATAAGAAGACTAGGTTTGTCATCAGTATTTCTCACTGTCAAAATGGCCACCAAAATGACAAAGGAAGGCAGAGTTGAGGCAAGAGTAACGGGACATTTTCACATAGCCCACCTCCCCACTTTCCCAGTGTTCTCTCACATATCGTATTCCATCATCCATGGTGGTTAAAAGATCCATTCATTTGTTTTACTCCTCCCCTAACATGAACTGTTAACTCAGTATATCCCATGAAATTATCCAGAAGAAAAACAACAGTAAAACTTTAAAAGAGGCCATTAAAGACATTTAACTTAAAAGGACATGAGAATGAACTATGGCTCCAAAAAAAAGGGTAAATTCAAATTATGAAATTAATTATGAAACCTAATAATCCAAGAGAGAACTCTAACTGCCAGACTAACCCCATAAACACTCTTTCATGCAATTCAATGGCAATTATTCCACTAGGGTTATGCAAAAGAGGAGAGAGAACTTCTGTTGAGAAACACGGGATGAGAAGTTTTTGCTTGGTATGCGCCTCTGGCCGGCTCTCTCCCTCCCAGAGCCTGCCCAGCTGAGAGATTTCATATCAGCACCAACCTCAGAGGCACAGGACTTCCTGGAACAATGAAATATTTACAGGATGACAGTGACAAGGTAAAAATCCAGCTCGAAAATATACCCAATTACTCACATCATCCTAAGGGTTTCCAACTTAATGTTTTCTCATCCAGTATCTAACCACAGAAAAGCAAGATTTTAAAATCTCCTAAAAGGGAAAATGTTTAGGAGGGAGTAGTAGGCCCTTGTTCCTATTTTTTGTTACTAATTAGCCATGTTCTGCAATATGTATTCTTTAATAATGTGTGAATCATAAAATGATACAGTGTAAGGAATTGTGTGCAATATAAAGTTGAGCAGTAAGAATAATAAATAATTATCATAATACATTTTACAATTTATAATGACATATCCTATCTAATAAAGAGGGAATATGCTAATTGACCATCACTCCCTCACAAAGATGGCTGCACTCACAGCTGAGGCCAAGTTCCCTTGAGGAGCCTTAACGAGCAATCAGCAGGGACCTGAGGCTACGCCCTCCCCTGCCCCCGTGGGGCTTGGCAGGGGACATCAGGCCACGCCCCCCACCCGGCAGGGCTTGACAGGGGACCTCAGGCCATGCCCCTCACCCTGGCGTCAGGCTGGGGGACCTCAGGCCGCGCCTCCTGCCTTGGAACCAGGCCAGCGGGGCTTGATGGGGGACCTCAGGCTGCTCCCCCCGCCCCAGCGCCAGGCCAGGGGACCTCAGGCTGCGCCCCCCACCATGTGGGGCTTGACAGGGGACTTCAGGCCACGCCCCCCGCCCCAGCACCAGGCCAGTGGACCTGAGGTTGCGCCCCCCTGCCTGGCAGGGCTTGACAGGGGACCTCAGGCCATGCTCCCCACCCAGTGGGGCTTGACGGGGTACCTCAAGGTGCACCCCCAGTGCTGGGTCGGGGGAACTCAGGCCGCGCCCCCCGCCCAGCGGGGCTTGACGGGGGACCTGAGGCTGTGCCCCCCTCCCAGTGCTGGGCCGGGGGACCTGAGGCTGTGCCCCCCCACCTGGCGGGGCTTGACAGGGGATCTCAGGTCATGTCCCCCACCTGGCGGGCTTGACGAGGGACCTCAAGGCATGCCCCCGCCCCATCTGGGGGACCTCAGGCCACACCCCCTGTCATGGCGCTGGGCCAGGGGACCTGAGGCTACGCCCCCTGCCCGGCGGGGCTTGACAAGGGTGGGACAGGCCAGGTCTAGATCTAGCCCAATGGCGGGGGCGGCCAGGTCGGGGTCTCATGCGATTTTGAGGCGCATGTGGGTGAGCGGGGACTTGACTCTGGGTCCCCCTTTTAATGTGCATGAATTTCGTGCACCTGGCCACTAGTAGTATTATAAACAGCTCTGTTCATTTTGTACTCTTTGCTGGGTTTTGTGTGTGTGTGTTTTTTAAATCCTTATCCAAGGATATTTTTTCCATTGATTTTCAGACAAGAGTGGAAGGGAGGGAGTTGTGGGGGACAGAGAGAAAGAGAGAAACATCGATTGGTTACTTCCTGCACCAGCCCTGAACTACCAAGGCCAGGGATCAAACCTGTAACTGAGATATATATGTGCGCTTGACCAGGAATCAAACCTAAGACCCTTTGGTCCTAGGGCCTATGCTCTGATCACTGAGCCAAACCAGCTAGGGCTCCTCTTTGCTTGATTAATCAATCACAAGCAGTAAGTTCTTCAGCTCCACAGTTTCTAGAAACAAGCAGCTGCCGCAGTGGTGGGCAGGGTCTTGTCAGTGCCCTCATCTAAGTTAAATCTCAGAAATAACTGCTTTCTCACCAGTTCACCAGCACCCAGACTGTCCCTCTGCAACTTGTGAAGATAAAATACTTCTGTCAGCACATCAGTGGATGCACAGTCAGTGTCTCCTTTATACATAGTTGCTGCAGCAACATACAAATACATAACTCTGGGGCTTGTGAAGAACTGTTGGGTACAGAAAAAAAAGGGGGGGGAGAGAAGAAAAGGAAAAATATGAGGAGGAGGGGAGTGGAAAGCCTAGGCAGGCAGGAGATGAAAAGACTTTTCTCTATTTGCATCAAGAGTTTATCTGCATTCCATGCATTATATACTTATTATAACTCTGGAGGTAATTTGGATAATCCTAATTTTTCAGAAAAAGAAAGTGGGACTCAAAGAAGTGAAGGAGAATATGCTACTAAAAAAGGGCAACCCCAGACTTGAACCTAGGTCTCCGTGACTTTTTAAAAATAGCCATTCTCTTCCACTGTATCTCATTACCTCTCTTGCCAAGAGAACGAACTCTCCTTTGATTTGTGCTTTCAGTTCTCCAAGTTTGAATCACATATATCTGGTGGCAAGAAGACAGAAATATTTTCACTGATCTCTACCATTGAGACAGAGTGAGGTTTATTCTCATCAAAAGAGAGACCAAATGAAAGGCAGATGTTAATCCTGTGATTTGGCCATGACCCAAATATAGAATACTAGAGGCCCAGTGCACGAAATTCGTGCATGGGGGTAAGGGGTCCCCTCAGCCCAGCCTGCACCCTCTCCAATCTGGAACCCCTCGGGGGATGTCTGACTGCCAGTTTAGGCCTAAACCGGCAGTCGGACATCCCTCTCACAATCCAGGACCGCTGGCTCCTAACTGCTCACTTGTCTGCCTGCCTGATCGCCCCTAACTGCCCCCTGCCAGCCTGATCACCCCTAACTGCCCCCCTCTGCCGGCCTGGTCACCCCCAATTGCCCCCCTGCTGGCCTGGTCGCCCCCAACTGCCCCCCTCTGCCAGCCTGGTCACCCCTCACTGCCCCCACTGCTGGCCTGGTTGCTGCCAACTGCCCCCCCTGCTGACCTGGTCGCCCCTCACTGCCCCCTTTGGCAGCCTGGTCGCACCATGCAACCTGCTGTTCAGTTGTTTGGTCATCCCTCGCTAACCCCCCTGCTGGCCTGGTCACCCCACACAGCCTTGCTGTTCGGTCGTTACTGTGAGGGCGTCCTGACCAATAATTTGCATATTACCCTTTTATTAATATAGATATTTCCTAATCCCCATTCATAGATCCCTTTATCACCTTGAACTGTGTGTGGTGGAGAAATGCATTGAATGTGGCATACCTCTACTCTCAATAAATAGAATCTAGTTGCTCCACCTTTCAATATTAGCACAGATGCCAAGTTTAAACCTATGCACCTTATCCTCCAGCCTTTTTCCTCTCATGAAGCAACAGTCTATACAGAGTCAAGTCTCTGTGGCAACCTTAGCAGTTCCTTGAGAGGGCAGGCAGACAGTCCAGTGGTTAAGGACATGGGCTTTGTAACTTATCTGGATTCAAATTCAACCTCCATCCTTGATGTGGCCTTGGAAGAGCAAATTATTTTACTTCTCTGATCTTTGTGTGGTTTCTCAGTCTCTAAAAAGGGGGATAATAATATCTCATGGAGTTGTTACTAAAATTAAAGAAAATAATATGCATAAAGTTCCTAGCATTGTGCCTAAGACATAATGAGAAGCAGTATATGTTTCTTGAATTATTGCTCAGGTCTAGCTCAATACACTGTAACAGTTCTTTGAGGTAGATTTAGGGAATCGTTCTGATGGCTTCCATTTGCTACAGGGAAATAGATCTGGAGGAAAAGAAGCTGATCAAAAAAAGCTGAGAGTATTCTCAAGAGACCTGAACTATTCAGGTCCCAAAATTTTTTCCTGTATTCTAGGTCTAGTGCGAATAGTTTCAGCTTATTAAATATTTAGTATTTAAGATAGCCAATGAATTCATTTTAAGTCCACTTTGTGACACTGCATTGTGGTATTGTATTATTGTATATATACTAGTACATAAAATATTGGTTAATGGATGTGCATGGTGATTTATGGGGATTTGAAAGAGCTTGGACCACAATTTTGAGAAATTTACATCATGGTAAAATTTTATAGTGTTGCATTTTCACTTTTATAGCTTATTGCTAAGTCTTCATTAACAGCAAGATTTGGTGAAAAATAAAAAACCTCCAAGGAGCCCTAACCAGTTTGGCTCAGTGGATAGAGCATAGGCCTGTGGACTCAAGGGTCCCAGGTTCGATTCTGGTCAAGGGCATGTACCTTGGTTGCAGGCACATCCCCAGTAGGGGGTGTGAAGGGGGCAGCTGATTGATGTTTCTTTCTCATTGATGTTTCTAACTCTCTCTCCCTCTCCCTTCCTCTCTGTAAAAAATCGATAAAATATATTTTTTTTAAAAAACCTCCAAGGATAACTCTAGACTTCAAATGATCTACTTTTTGACCATCATTGTAGCAAAGAACAGGAATAGTCTGTGTATTTTCCTACTTTCTCCATCAAAACCACAACCACCTCATGCACTCAACCTATTACTATTTCCATGACCTAGTCCACTTCTTAAAAATTAATGGGTGGGGGAGAATGACTAATTTAATGAAGCTAAGTTATTTGCACATTTGCTGAGATAGTACTGTGACTTGCCATTTATAGTAAACTAGAGGCCTGGTGCATGAAATTCGTGCACTCAGGGGAGGGGGTCCCTCAGCCCGGATTGCAAGAGGGCACAGGCCAGGCCAAGGGACCCCACCGGTGCACAATCAGGGCCAGGGAAGGATGCAGGAGGGCTCAGGGCATGTCCAGCCTGTCTAGCTCAGTCCCCATCTGCTGGACCCCAGCAGCAAGCTAACCTACCAGTTGGAGCATCTGTCCCCTGGTGGTAAGTGCACATTATAGCAAGCAGTTGAGCAGCCTTAGCATATCATTAGCATATTACACTTTGATTGGTTGAATGGCCGACCGGATGACCGGACACTTAGCATATTAGGCTTTTATTATATAGGATACCTATGCCAAAAAGCAAGTCATAGAGGGTATAGTGGTGACTCTGATGAGACTGCCAGAGGGTTCGAATCCCACTTCTACCACTAATGAGCAGTGTGGAGTCAAATGAATTAACTTCTCTAAGCCTCAATTTCTGCATCTACAAAATCAAAACAAATTCATGATAGTGACTATTTCATTAAATTAGAATAGATGTTTTGATTAGATCATGTTAAGTGTTCAATGTATAATAAATGCTCACCATATAGTAGCTATTCTATGCTGGAATACAAACAATTCATTTTCATCTTGTAATTCTACTTATATTTCCCTTCATGCCTTTTTTAAAAATCTACAAATTTTTCCTTTTCACTCTTAATCCTACTGTATTATTTGTGTTTGTACAATCTCCTCAAATTCTTTGTAGAGGGAGATTTGATATTAAGAGAAAATACAATGAATAAAAAATATTTTTCCATGTCTTTCTTCAAAGAAAAATTTTCTAAAATGAGTACTGATCTTGTGCAATGAGTGTGCAGTGGAGGATCATTTGGCACATTCTTACTTCAATACAGAGAAGTGTTTTCAGGAGAGGGTCAGGAGGCTGTGTGAGGACCCTCATGAAACCTATTCAGGCACCTTTTTTCCCAGCCAAGATGAAAACTTCAGGTTAAACCTTTCCACTCTGACTGACTCATTTGGCAGAAAAAGAAATCCAGATGCCAAGAGGAATTAAAATTTAAAAAAACTGGTGAAGAAAAGGCAGAGGTAGGAGAGCATATCCTATTCCATCAAGTTATAAAAAATGAAATAATCCTGAGGGGGGGAAAGAAGAATGCATTGACCTTCACAGGTAGAAGTGTGCTTTAAGATGTGCCTTGGACACATCTTAAAGCACACTTTACACCAAAGAGTGTTAAGAACCAAAAAAGATTTTTACTAAATTACTGTACTATATAAGTTAATTACCTATAGGATGACACAAAAAAATCATGTCAACCCAAGCAAAACATTCATGTCAAAATATACCAACAGACCCAACATTGTACTTTAATTAGATTACTGTCAGAAATAATCAGAGTATGGATACACAAATAAATACATATGCCCAAACTCATCAAATTGTGTACATTAATTATGTGCAGTTTTTTTATATATCACTTATATTTCAACAGAGCTAAGGAAAAATAATAAGAGTAGTTGTTTGATAATTTAATTATATAAAATAACTAGCTTATTTTAACTTTTTTTCTAAGCATCTTACAATCTTTAGATAATTTATTCCATAATAATAGTGCTAAAGATAGATTCATTATTTCTTACGGTTTCCGCCATTTTTGTAATTATCCAATGAAAATATTTAATCAACGTAGTTCATACATTCTTAGATTTTTCATCTTTCTTGTTTTGACAATTCCCAGAATACATAAACACCACAATGGGCAGCCCACTGCTCCAGCTATCACCAAAGTATCTCGGAAATACACTGCCTTTAACACTTGTCTAGGAAGATAAATAATGGAATGAGAATTAAGTATCTAGAAAGTCCTTATCAAAGGAAAATTAAAAGGAAGGTTTATGGGGTGCATCATACCACTTAATTAGCAAAAAAAGATTATTCAGCACCAACTAAGTTCAAGACAGTGTGCTAAAAACATAGAATGAGAAACAAATAAGGCATGGTTTTTACTTGGAATTCACCATATATTGAAAGCAAACTTCAGGTACATAATTTAAAACAATTATGTGTCATAAATTTCATGTTGGACAGACCATACTAGTTATTGCTGGTTTAACTTCTTTTCTCTGTAAAGTGTGCAAGTTGTCTTAGGTCCCTTAGCTCTCTTCAAAATCTAACATTTTGTGATAATATTTTATTTTAAATTTTTCTTTAAATCTTTATTGTTGAAAGTATTACATATGTCCCTCCCCCCCCCCATTGGCCCCTTCTAGCCTGCCCCCACCCCAATTTATTTCAATATTTTCTTAGCAGAGAGCTGGAAGATTTTTGCCTTTAATAAGTTAGGTACTTATGCCAGAGAATACATAAGCTTTTGATCAAATGCTTTAGTTCAATAGGACAATGGTATTATCACTGATTAGCAACTGAAGAAGCAGAGACCATTAGCTAAAACAAAAAAAGTTTTAATCTGATTTCTCTTGCTCAATCCAGCATTCCTAGCATGGGTGTGATTGATACTAGCATTCTTTGACCAACAGCAAATATATTTGATTAAAAGCTTTTTTTTTTTTAATCTGTCACCATCACACTCCATTTTTCATAAAATAATCAGGAGTGAAATCTCAGTTAATTAAAGAAAAGAATAAATACTAAAAACATAATAACATGTGTTAGTTACAGTTGCCTAAGCTGTTCCCTCTTCCCTGTCTTTTTGCCTCACATTTGTGTGATATTCATGGCTGTGAAAGTTGTGAAGATTAAATAAAATAAATGACACATGTAAAGCTTTCAATAAATAATAGCTCTTCTTACCATTGCTATGAATACTACCATTACTTATGCATTTTATTTTTTTTCTGCCATTCCCCACTCTCAAAGGTGGCTCTTACATGTAAAGCTTCCCTAAGTATAATGCTCTGTGTAGTTCTGAGAGCACTTGAGAAGATCTGGGAATGCATACAGAAGAAAAAATATTTAATTTAGTGATCATAATATTTATATTACAGTGACTTACCAGATACTTTTATTAAACAAATTTAACTAAGTTTTTAAAAAAGTAGTGTATTTACAGAAGCACAATAGTATGTAAATATGTCAAAAGTCATGAAGATGGTCCATGGACATTGAAGGTGGGAAAAAAAATAAAGCATAAACTACTGCTTTCACAATCTAAGGGGTGGGGAAGTAGTGTCACATTCTGAAAGGGGCAAATCTCTCACCTACTAGATTATAAATTCCTTCAGGAAAAACTTAGTCTTCATCTAGGTCAGCATGTTAAGATGTGCTCAACAACTGAATGCTGCATAGATTTGAAGAGTATAGAACCAGTGTGTGTGTGTGTGTGTGTGTGTGTGTGTGTGTGTGTGTGTGAGTGTGAGTGAGTGTCTGTGGGTCTATGTGTAAAGGTCTCCAATCAGAACACTCCCCTTATTCAGAAAGTACTTGATAGGGAGGAGGGGGGATCTTATAAAGGCTGTGAACATGGAAGAACTTTAAACTATTTCATACCTTATTTTGTTCAATGCCAATAATTTATTACTATAATGAAATACCTATAAGTTTTCGACCATTTTTACTAGAGTTTAATGCATGAATTAAGAAACCTCTCAAATTACTAGCCAATCACCCTTCACAACATTGGAAAAGTCCAAGCACATGCAGTAGTCACTAATTTTTGGTTGAATAATCAATGTTGATATTATACCCACAAATAATCTAAAGCTTCATAATCACATATAGACCCGTTTAGCCCCTTACAATTTAGGGAGGGTGGTGGGAGAAGCTAAAAATTAAAAGAAACAGGTGGAATTACAATGCCTGTATCAATAGTTTTATAAAAGTATGACAATGACAGCCTATTAATAGGAATGTCATAAAACTCTATTGCAAATAGACTTTCAAAGCATGTGTACATTTCATAAGCGAGGCAATATATTACTAATCATATATTATGGATTTGATTTAGGAGCTTTTAAGCATAGTCATTCTTATATGATTGTTTGACCCAGAGACAATTGTTGAACATGGCTTTTTTGGGAAGTTCAATGTTATGTTTGCTTTATTTTACATGAGAAAGCCAAGGATAATATTAGGTCCAAAAAATTTTTTTTGTTGTTTACTACTGGGTCTGAATACTTGTGAGACAACATCCTTAAAGTCAGTGTCTTGAGACCCTGGAGAGTGGTGCTCCCAGCAGCCCGGGGCTGGTGGCTGTTGGGCAAGGTGGAGCCAGGGCGGGTGGGGCTTCCTCTCCACCCACAGCAAAACAGGAAAAACAGTCTTCACGCATTCGTTAATTTCATATGTTGAAACTCCTAAGCATGTTTCTATGCCGTACCTTTCCAAAGAACAGTTGTACACTTTCTGCATGTTAAGGACAGAAATAATAAAGACTTGAATTACTGAGCTCTGAGAATTGTAGCCTTTTTCACTGACTATTTTAGTTTTGCACTTCTAGGACTTTGAAGGCAGGAAATGTCTGGTTCACTATTACATTTCTAGAGCCTGGGTCAGTGCCTGACACATTATAGGTATTTAGCCAATATTTATTGAATGAATAAATGAGGGAATTATAAATGTATAACATAGAGTTCTTGGAAGAAGGGTTTTGGGAAAGCAAATAAGAAAGAGAACTTCTGAGGTCCAAAGGCAGGCCATTTATTTGGTGGCTTCTTCTATCTACTGTATGTGGAAATGAGAGCCACGCAGTGATCTCACCCCAGTAGAACCTGCTGGGCTAGTGCAGTCAGCAAGTAAGGTGAGGCCGACCACTCATGTCAAACACCACAAACTTGCCTAATAGATTCCCACAAGTACACTGTGATTGCCCTCTCCAGCCAAATCTGCCCTGGTAAACTAGATCTAATTATCCACCATGGAATTTAGCCAGTTACACTGAGATTACAGTATGTTGAGCAATTTGAACTTTAACCACATATAAATAAAATCACAAGCATCTGGGACACTCCCTGTTGTCTCTGGGTGATTTTTGAATTTTTTTTTCCAAAAGAAAACAGTTGCTTTGGAGTCTATGAGTTTTCTTTTCAACTAGAGGGAAATATAAGTCAAATTGATTCAATTTGTTAATGTAAATTGTCTGCACTTGTCTTTACTGAAATAATTTAAAATTACTTAATAATGAACTCTGATATCTAAATATAATACTGCACCTGTTATTAATCATCAAAAAAATTATGTTAGGTACAGGAAAAAAGTACAAAATAAATAAGATGCTACCTTTTACCATCAGATTTCAACTAAAGTAGTTCAAAGCCAAAGAAAATATTCTTCATCCCTCAGCAATAGATGCAGTAAAGTTTTTTTTTTCAAATTTACAATAGAAGGTAACTATACACATTGTCACATATCTATGTAGCGAAGCTAAACAGCTTTTAATGTTCCTTGTAAGCAAATTTTCCAAATTTTTGGTAAACAAAAATTGTCTCAGGGTTATACTTGTGTGGGTGGTATTCCCAAGCTTTCTGGGTACAGCTGGGCAAAGTCCTCTCCATAAACAAAGTAGAGGTTGATCAGAGTTTTCTTCACTTTGAGAAATGATTCACAGTAGGATCCCAACAGCTAGACCAGTGGTCGGCAAACTCATTAGTCAACAGAGCCAAATATCAACAGTACAACAATTGAAATTTCTTTTGAGAGCCAAATTTTTTAAACTTAAACTATATAGGTAGGTACATTGTTATTAACTTAATTAGGGTACTCCTAAGCTGGCCTTTGCTAAAAACTCAAGGGCCCTAAGAGCCGCATGTGGCTCGCGAGCTGCAGTTTGCTGACCACTGAGCTAAACAGTTTCCACAATGCATTACACTTTTGTTCACCTTATATACATCTCCTCGGGAATCACACCTATAGGAGAGATTCAGGTACACATGCGACATTTGTTCTGCTCACCATCTCAGAACTGACTCATTGGCTTTAATTTTCTCTTTTTCTTTCCTCCCAGTATGTCCCTTTCCTCTTGCATTGATGGACACCACTTTGCAACATGCCTTCTCCTTTTCTCTATTTTTATCTCATTTCATCAACCTCTCTGGCACATTTGTTTCATGGGAATTTCTGCCTTGGCAGAGAGTTATTTAGTGGAGCCACAGGAGTGACTAAGCAAAATTAGAGAAAGCAAAGCTGATTCTATTGGCAGTGAGACATTATAGAAAGAATACCAGATTGAAATTTAAAAACCTGGGGGATTGGTTCTGGCACCAAGCTTTATCATGTGGCCTTAAAATTCAAGGAACATCTTGAGTGTGTCAGTTTCCTCATCTACATAATTAGCATGCTAATACAGAAATGACAAAATCTAATCAGCCTGCAGGAGAGTTTTTTGTCGCATTAATTTGTAAAGTGTGTATCTCTGTATCATGTGAGATGTGGTTGTCTATAATGTCGGTCACCAGCTGCAAAGGAGATACCTGTGCACACCACTGTCCCCAGCCTTCTGTCCACTCTTGCCTCTTAGGGGTATTTAGGAGTTCATTCCTCAAGGTACAAGAAATCCATACATATGAGCAATCCTACCATCTTTGTATTCTATCTAGGTTTTGGTTTCATTAAAGCAGGCGTCCTCAAACTACGGCCCGTGGGCCACATGCGGGTGTTTTTGCTGTTTTGTTTTTTTACTTCAAAATAAGATATGTGCAGTGTGCATAGGAATTTGTTCATAGTTTTTTTTTTAACTATAGTCCAGCCCTCCAACGGTCTGAGGGACAGTGAACTGGCCCCCTGTTTAAAAGGTTTGAGGACCCCTGCATTAAAGCTTCTCCCAGCCTGCTTTATTGACAGTCCAATGCTAGCCATGATCTTTTCAACTGGCAAACAGCACCCACATCCCCAGCTGCAATCTACCAGCATCTGGATTGAACTAGAATTGAGTGGGGTGATGTCACTCTGGAGTCAGACTGGCTTTCGTTTAAACACACATTATAATGGAACTAGAGGCCCGGTGCACAAAATTCGTGGGGGGGGGGGGTCCTCAGCCAATCTGGGACCCCTTGAAGGACCCCTTGAGGGATGTTCAACCTCCCGTTTAGACCCGATCCTGGTGGGATCGAGTCTAAACGGGCGGTCAGACATCCCTCTCACAATCCAGGATTGCTGGCTCCCAAACGCTTGCCTGCCTCTGCCTGATTGCCCCTAACCGCTTCTGCCTGCCAGCCTGATCACCCCCTAACCACTCCCCTGCCAGCCTGATCAATGCCTAACTGCTCCCCGGCCAGCCCTATTGTCCCTAATTGCCCTCCCCTGACGTCTTGGTCGCCCCTAACTGCCCTCCCCTGCCAGTCTGGTTGCCCCTAACTGTCCTCCCAAGCAGGCCTGGTTGCCCCCAACTGCCCTCCCCTGCTGGTCTGGTCACCCCTAACTGCCCTCCTCTGCTGGCCTGGTAACCCCTAACTGCCCTCTTCTGCTGGCTCAGTCACTCCTAACTGCCCCTCCCTACAGGCCTGGTCCCCACAACTGCCCTCCCCTGCAAGCCTGGTCCCCCCCCCAACTGTCCTCCCCTGCAGGCCTGGGTCCCCCCCAACTGCTCTCCTCTGCCAGCCCAGTCACCCCTAACTGCCCTCCCTGCTGGCCTGATTGCCCACAACTTCCCTCCCCTGCAGGCCTGGTCCCCCCAACTACCCTCCCCTGCTGGCCTGGTCCCCCCCCCCCGCCTCAACTGCCCTCCTCTGCTGGCCCTGTCACCCCTAACTGCCCTCCCTGCTTGCCTGATTCCCCACAACTGCCATCCCCTGCTGGCCTGGTCCCCCGCAACTGCCCACCCCTGCAGGCCTGGTCCCCTCCAACTGCCCTCCCCTGCAGGCCTGGGTTCCCTCCAACTGCCCTCCCTTGCTGGCCTGGTCTCCCCTAATTGCCCTACTCTGCTGGCCTGGTCCCCCCAACTGCCCTCCTCTGCTGGCCTGGTCACACCTAACTGCCCACAACTGCCCTCCCCTGCAGGCCATCTTGTGGCAACCATCTTGTGTCCACATGGGGAAGGCCATCTTGTGTCTTGGAGTGATGGTCAATTTGCATATTTCTCTTTTACTAGATAGGCTAGCTGGACACCTTAAACTTGTTATTTAATTTCTCTGAAGCTCCATTTTCTCATTTATATAAAGAAGGCCTAATATCTACACTGTAAAGGGATGAAGCTTTATTATATATAGCCCAAGAGGTAAAAGTAATATGCAACCTAAATGTGGATATTTAGAATTGTCCAGATATTTCATTTATAGTCTCTTAAAAATAAAGGATTTTAAAGAGAAGTAACTGTGCAATTAAAATAAGATACACTTGCCCTGGCCAGTATGGCTCAATTGGTTGGAGCATGGTCCCATATATCAAAAGGTTGGGGTTTCAATTCCTGGTCAGAGCACATACCTGGGTTGCAGGTTCAATCTCTCTCTCTCTCTCTCTCTCTCTCTCTCTCTCTCTCTCTCTCTCCTTTCCCCTTTCTCTGAAATCAACAAGCATACCATACCCTTGGGTGAGGATTTAAAATTTGTTAGAAAGTAAGATATTGTGGTTTCTTTGAGCTCTGTACTGGCACTATGATTAAAAGTAACAGGTACTTAATTATTTTTTTTAATTTCTTTATTGATTAAGGTATCACATATTTGTCCTCGTCCCCCCATTCCCATCCCCCACCCCTCCCCACACATGCCCCAATTCTATAGAAGTTTAGAGAAATACTAAATTTCACATCTCCTCTAGGTGGCGAACCGATACCTCCTAGTGTATTGCATTTTCTATCTCCTCTACAACTGACATGAAAATTGTCCTTAAAATTTTCATAATTTTATGCCTGTCACAGTATAGAAGCAACCAGAAATGTATTTTCTCCCAAAGTTATCTCTTTATTTTTATATCTTTAAGCTTTTTATCAAAACAAGTTTCTAGAAAATCATTAAGAAACACAATTGTGTAAGTACTATAAAGAAACAGAATTGTGCAAGAGGCTTTACAAAGCCCTTGTGCAATACTGCTTTGAGTACTTTCCATTTTCATGGCCTACTCTTAGGAAAACATGTTTTGCCAAAGTTCATTATCATTTTCCTAGAGTATACATTTCCCCCTACATATGGAAAGAAATAAAAATAATTCTACTAACCATGAATTTTTTTAACTAAGGCTCAAATCTACTTTTTCCTACAGATTCACTGTAACAGCAACAGGTAAAATTGAATGAGAGCTGAATGCATTATCCTGTAAATTGAATATAGAAGAAGAATCAAATACAATAAATCAATCCAATGCCTTACTTTTAACTTTCTTTCAAACCAGAACATTAATTCCTTAAGTAACTTAAACAGTGCTCCTCAATCTCCACTTCCCTTCTACAGGGAATATGACTGGAAACCATCTTGGAATGCCATGAAAGCCGAGGGGCAAAGCTAAATTCCATCTAAAAACCCAAGGAACAGGACCAGCAAGAATGCAAGATGCCTGTCCTGTTTCCAAGAGCAAGGGGAGGAGATGGGCCAAAAGAACAATGACATGTTACAGCCCAAGAGCTAAAATTAAATGCGTGTAAACAATTCTTGTTGAAACTAGAAGCCAATGTAGATTAGGCAAGCCAGGTGACGAGTTCTTTCCTGCCAGAACATGCCAGAATGAGAGTCACCTCCCTCACATTGCAACATGGCTAGGGATAGAAGTGAGGTTCATATGGAAAACCACAGAGGATTATGAACTGAGTATGGCAACTCTTAAATTCTACATGAACTTATTGTAGAACCAAAACCCCATATTTCTTCCTTATGCCACCCAACATGCTGAAAGCCAGTTGTTTAAATGAAGGAATAGGAATGAGAATTTCTAGCTCACATATAATTATTTCTCTAACACATATTTCTTGAATAACCACTGTGGGCATGACCACTGTGGTAGAATCTTTGAATAATACAAAGATGAATAAGGCATAGTCCCTACCCTCAGAAGATCGAGGCAGTCAGACATGCATGCTAATCAAAAAAGGGGAGAAAGAAAGAAGCTCAGGACAAATTGTTTTGTTGGCATTAATGTGTGAAAGAGTCACCTTTAAATCCTATCCCATAGCCCGGTTATTAGCTACTCGTTTGACCAGAATCCAACTATGATATTAGTTTTTGCTGGATTTTTAAATTAAACCTATACTACTGGTTCTCTGATGCAGCTAAATCATAGAAGGAGGCCTGAGGTAGATATATACTCCTATAATACCTTTCCAAAGGCATGTGGGGCTTGTTTTAAAAGACCATTCTCAAATATATGCAAGAAGCCAGAGGAGTTATGGAAGAAAACACCATCTATTAAATTAACTTATGATTCCTAATTTTGTCATGAGCAACTATAAACCTTTCTAAGTAAGCTAAATAGTCATTAATGTGGAAGGGCAAATAAATTATAGAATATTTCCTACAATAATTTTAAATAATGAGGTAGCTCTAGTATAGAAACATTTCCATATGTATAGAAGTGAAAGGAAACAGCCAGGAGGAAACAATTCAGGCTATAAACTAGGCCTGTTATTTGATGCAACTTAAATATTTTTTCTAAAGGTTAAGCAGAAGCAGGAAATGATACAAATATGCAAATGAAATATGATGCACTCTTTACTTATCACTATTATGTTAACACCTCCAGAATTATAATGATTTAAAGTAAAATTTTTATAAAATGTTTTTGGTATTTGAATTAATTATATTACCTACCAAAAGATATTTTGTCTTCAGGTATTGTCTTGAAGTACAGTGTGCAAAGATTCTTTTATATTGTCTCCATATATTACTAGACCCTTTCTCTGTAGCCACTTTCATAAGCTTTAGCTTCACGTGCAAAGCTTTCAATCTAGCTAACCCATGCACACTATAATTTCAATTCACAAAGGGAAAAGTGAACGCTGACTCAACTTCTATTACTAAGTGGATACCCTGCCTCCATATCAGTCCAAAACAGATCTGTTATCAGTTATCTTTAATCTTCTTATAAGAAAGGAGAAAGAAAAAGAGAAGAGGGAGAGGTTCAAGAAAAGGAACCTCAAATGTGATCATAACCTTCTCTCCTTCTTGGAAATCCATAAACATAAGAAACCAGTCTCACGTTTTTATAAGCTAACTCACCTCTAGAAATGAGGCAGCATGCAACAGAAAGGAAGCCCATATAGCTTGCACAGGAAGTGGGGCTCAACACAGCGGTTTGGATCAGCTTTCCATGAAGAAGACAAAGGCAAATACACAGAGAACAGTCATTACACAAGTAGAACAGGTGCATCCACCCCTCCTGGTGCCACAGCCAAAGCTAAACACACCCAGGCTGTTCCACCAGAGCTGGTCTGAATTCAAGTCAATAGAAAGCTTGTTGCCATGGGTTTGGTGAAAGCTATGTTTAATGCCAATCAACATATGCTTGATTACCCAACAGGGAAAAGAAAAAAGTAAAGTAAACACATGTACCTATATCTATACCAATCTTTTGAAAGGACTTGAAGTAAGAGAAACTAGAACCAAGAGAGAATGGTATTAGCTCAATAAGTATGAAATAAGCTCCAACACTCTCTGAAGCAACTTCCTAATTCCTGTAGAAGAATCTTCAATGATGAACCATGAAACCAGTCACCCTCAACAGAACTTATTGGTTTACTGTAAATACCTTAGTTAGATTGCTGACAACCAAAGAAATAAACTAAGAGAAATTAAAATAATAATACTGTGATGAAGATCATTATGGTTACCATTTATCAAGCACCTATTCGCTGCCAATTTGCTATAGTAAGCTATATAGCCTAATCTCCATCACAGTCTTGTGAGATAGGTTTGATTGTCCCCATTTTACACATAAAGAAACGACATCAAATATAAATTAAATACCTTTGCCCAAAATACCCAGCTAGAGTTAAAGAGCCACAGTCAAGTTCCAAATAAACTCTCTCCACTACACCAGGAGTCAGAAAACTACAACCATTTTGTCCAATCTGTCCCGCTGCCTGTTTTTGTCAAGTTGCATTGGGGCACAGATCATTCATGTATCTGTGGCTGCTCTGGTGCCACAGTAGCAGAGTCGAGCGGTTGTGACAGAAACCATATGGCCCACAAAAATGAAACAATTTACTATCGTGGCCCTTTAGAGGAAAAGTTTGCCAACCTCTGCTCTGCAGTATGCCATTAAGAATTTTTTAAAGTTTGAGAAAAATAGATACTTTCAGAGAATTCTGATAAATGGGGGGTGTTCGCTGCAATCATGTTGTTGTTAACAGCTACCCTAAGACATTCTGTCTGTGCAAGAGCTCTCTCCGAGTCCTTAAAAATTCAGTTGGGGAAGAATGCGTGTGTATCAGAAAACAAGAATCTGAATTTCGGTGACTACTTCTTTCATCTCCTTCCAAGTTCTACCTCCAGCTTCTCCTCACCTCCAGTTCTCACAGGACATGTCACCAAGTTAGGCACCCACGAGAGAAAGGGAGGGAGGAGCCCAACGAAAACATAGTGCTATAGGTTTGTGGAACTTCCATTTTCAGGCCCTGCCACCTGCCCCGGCAGACTCTCAAGGAAGGACATGCCAAATCTCAGGGCCTACTGTTTAGGTTTGTGAGAGCAATGCAAGCCTGACTGGAGGACATTATAGACTAGAATAAAAGAATTTTCATATGGAGGGCACATTAGATAATAACCAATTGAGATGATTCATTTTATTTAATTTTTTTTTAAAAAAAAAAGGAGCCCAGCAAAACTGAGTGACTTGCTCAAGGTTAAAGAGGTAGCAACAGAGAAAAGGCTTCTTTTATCCAATCTACCACACATTCAACAAGATCTGGTTTAAGGCCACAGTTTATCTTATTCACCAGCTTCCCTATATTCATCAATTTCATGTCCCTTATCAAGACTACACCTTTGATGGGAAGAGAGCCTTTGGGGAAATCAAGCAGACTTGGGTTCAAATCCTGCTTTAGTCACTTAGTACTTGTGAAAACTTAGGAAAGTCAGTAATCCACTTTAAGTCTTTTTAAATATGTAAAACATAGTTAACTAGAGGCCCGGTGCATGAAATTCGTGCATGGGGGGTGTGTCCCTCAGCCCAGCCTGCACCCTCTCCAATCTGGGACCGCTCAAGGGATGTCCGACTGCCCGTTTAGGCCCGATCCTAGGATCAGGCTGGCAGGAGAGTGACATCCTAGGATCGGGCCCAAACGGGCAGTCGGACATCCCTCTCACAATCCAGGACTGCTGGCTCCCAACTGCTCGCCTGTCTGCCTTCCTGATTGCCCCTAACTGCTTCTGCCTGCCAGCCTGATCACCCCCTAACCACTCTCCTGCCAGCCTGATTACCCCTAACTGCCCTCTCCTACAGGCCTGATCGCCCAACTGCCCTCCCCTGCAGGCCTGGTCACCCCTAACTGTCCTCCCCTGCTGGCCTGATCGCCCACAACTGCCCTCCCTTGCAGGCCTGATCCCTCCCAACTGCCCTCCCCTGCTGGCCATCTTGTGTCCACATGGGGGCAGCCATCTTTGACCACATGGGGGCAGCCATCTTGTGTGTTGGAGTGATGGTCAATTTGCATATTACTCTTTTATTAGATAGGATAGAGGCCTGGTGCACGGGTGGGGGCCAGCTGGTTTGCCCTGAAGGGTGTCCCGGATCAGGGTGGGGTTTCCCTTGGGGCGTGGGGCGGCCTAGGCGAGGGGCCTGTGGTGGTTTGCAGGCTGGTCACACTCCCTGGCGACCCAAGCGGAGGCCCTGGTATCTGTGATTTATTTATCTTCTGTAATTGAAACTTTGTAGCCTTGAGTGGAGGCCTGAGCTGGCCAGGGTGTGCGGAAAACTTGGCTTCCTCCATTGCCAGGGAAACCCAAGCCTCCTGCTCACTCCATGGCTGCAGCCATCTTGGTTGGGTTAATTTGCATGCTCGCTCCTGATTGGCTGGTGGGCGTGGCTGGTGGATGTAGTGGAGTGATGGTTAATTTGCATATTACTCTTTTATTAGATAGGATTGTTGCCAAATGTCAAAAAGATGAACTGAGATAGCAACAGTCAGTGCTAACAAAGCATCCAGCACATAGTAGGAACTTTCTCAAAAGATGGCAAACACTAGCACTGTTCTTACAAGACAAGTGAGCTGCATCACCTCAGTCCCCTCTTAGACAAAAGTCAGGAGATGTTAATGGTTGGATTAAGTGTCATTTCATGGTTCAAGTACAGATGATAACCTGCTGTCTGCATATGGTAGAGGAAAATACATTTCATCTGAGAAAACTAACTTTTAGCTTTCTAATTAAGTCTTGTACCAGTTGCATATAATTGTTATTACTGTATATGTTATGATTTATGGACAGTCTTGTTAATTGCAAGGTTTTTATTGGAGAGACAGGTTTCAGGAAGAGTCTGCCATCTGACTTGCTAGTACTTGTTAAAAGTGTTTATAGTGTGACTGATTTACATGTGTGTTTGTATATGTGTGTTTAGGAGTGATGTTATTACATTTTTCTTGCTTATCGTGAGAAATCTGTGATTCATATTTGTCCATATATAAACATCCCATGTCACTGACTCTATCCCTTCACATACCCCAATGGCCCCCATTTATCAAGGGCTAGTTTCAGATTATTTTCAAGGTTTTATACAGATAGGCTCACTTGGAATGGTCCTTGCCTAATTCCTCCCAGCTACCAGGTACTCGTTCTGTGGCATGGTGATGGCCGCGGGGCAGCTCCGGGAGTGAAGAAGCTCTCAATTCTCGGGTCTCAGAGACTCGCGAACCAACTCTTCGCAATTCGCAACAGAAAAAAAGCTTAAAACTTTAATTTTAACTTTACCATGGTTTTTCTGAGATGAACAATCACTTTCCATTCAGTTTATGATTATTGAGAAAAGTTGTATTATTGATTTATATAACAAAAATTATTTATAAAGTTTTATATGATTTTTATAAGGCAAGCCTTATATGTTTGATGATGTAACATAAAACATAAAGCATCTTACCTAATAATAGACAAACATGTAAATTGACCATACCTCTGCTATGCCACCAACCAATCAGGAGTGATATTCAAATTAACCCAACAAAGATGGTGGTTAAATTGCATACACAGGCGCCGAGTGACAGGGACGGGACACTTGCATCGTCGCCATGGCAATGACGGGGACGTTCTGCCCCACCCCAGGTCTCTCAGGGCCTCTGGGCAGCATGGGAATGCGGGGCCGAAGCAGAAAGAGGCGTCTCCCAGAGCGGAAAGAGGCGGCTCCGGGGCCTGAGTGGAAAGGGGCTGGGCCAGAGTGGAAAGGCGGTGCTGGCAGCCAGGGAAAGGAAAGCCCATTCTAGCACAAATCTTCATGCATTGGGCTTCTAGTATTTAATAAGAAATAACCTCTTTTAATTTATAACAGAAATTGCTGCCTCTGATAAAATATAGAAGTCATGAGGACAGGGATCTTTTACTATTTTGTCATTGATTATTTTAAAGGCCTAAAAGAGTGTGCCTGGAACATAATAAGCACTCGATAAATCTTTGTTGAAGATGTGAATGTTGATACACTTGAAGTTTTCCCAGAGGCTCCTTATAGTATCTTCATTTTTTTTTTTTAGATTCTTTTTTCTTTTTGCTATTCAGTTTGGGTGTTTTTTGCTTCCTTACATTCCAGATCACTTATTTGATTCCCTGTAAATTATTCTTCATTTCAGATTGTTTCTTTTTTATGGTTTTTATGTCATTTTTCAGGCTGTTGAAATTCTCACTAAGTTCCTTGAGCATTCTTATAAACATCGTTTTGAACTCTGTATCTGGTAGTTTGCTTGCCTCAATTTCATATAGTTCTTTTTATAGATATTTCTCCTATTCTTTCCTTTGGAACCTGTTTATTTGTCTCTGCATTTTGGCTGCTTTGCTATGGTTGTTTCTATATATTAGGTAGAGCTACTAAATCTCCCAGACTTGGTAGAGTAGCCTTGTGTAGTAGGTGTCCTATAGGGTTCAGTGGCACAGTCTCCCCAGTCAACCAAGCTGGGCACTCCAGGTGCACTGGCCTGTTGTAGCTGAGCTTTGATTGCTGTTTGGGTCAATAGCCAATTGGCTGTGAGGACTGGCAGCAACTATAGTGGAGGATCTGCTGTGCAGGAGTCAATCCTATGGAGCAGGACTTGCTTCAGTGCTCACTAAGTCCGCCCCTTGAGTATGGAGGTTGTAGGGTTGTAATTTGGCATAGACTGAAGCTCTCCACTAGTTGCTCTAGCTCTGGGGCCTCCCAAGAGGTACAAGGTCAGCCACCACATGCATCCTGCCTGGGGCCACCTGGCATGAGCTACAGAGCAATCTGCAGGTGGCTGATCCTCACGCTGGGCTTAGAGGTGCCCAGGAGAGGCCAAGCTGCAAATCAAGGTGGCTGCCACTAGTGCCAGGCCTGGGGCTGCTTAGCAAGAGGTACAGGCTATTTGTAGGCCACATGCTGCTTGCTTGAGGAAAGAGAGGCCAGTTGTATAGGAAAACACTGAAAATGGCATAACTGAGGCCACAAGTTGGGTGGGGACAGGTCACAGGGAATCACCAGGGTGGGGCAAACAGTATGAGCCCAGTTGATGGAGACTCAGATATGGCACCTGCCTGTCATATCTGCGGGCGGGGGATGGGGGGCCTCAGGAAAAAAAAATAATGATCTCTGCCAGCACGTTTGTCTGGTAGAAAACTGCCACCCAGCTCTTGCCCTAATGCCAAACAATTCAATTCCTCCCAGTATATCCCCGATTCCTTTCAAGCTGCTGCCCCAGCACTGAGCTCAGAGGGAGGGAGTCCAGGGAAGACCATGGAAGGCCCTTTACAAGGAACTGCCTGGGACTCCAGAAGCCTCCATCTCCCTTAGCCTCCACCCCCACTGGTTTTTACAGCCAGAAGTTATGGGGACTTCTCTTCCTGACACTGGAACCCTGAGCTGAGGGGCCTGGTGTGGGACTGGGACCCCTTGCTCCTCATGGGAAACATCTGCAGCCAAGATATCCCTCCAGATTTTAAAAGGTCTTGTATAGGACCAGCCCCTTCTGTGTCTCTGCCCCTCCTACCAGTCTTGATGTGGCATCTTCTTTAAATTCCTAGTTGTAGGACTTCCATTCAACTAGATGTCAGCTGGTTCTGAATTATGTTGTTCTGTCGGTTAGTTGTAATTTGGTTGTGGTTGTGGGAGGATTTGAGTACCACATGTATCTACACTGCCATCTTGACCAGGAAGTCCTTGCTGGATTTTTTTTTTTTCATCTAATTAGTCTAAGTTTGAATGTGAATTGTATTTATGTCTTAGGAACTGTTCCTTATATATAAGTAATCAAATACAATGTTGAGCCTATAATTTTTTTTAAAAAAGCATTAACAATGTAAAAAATATGCAACAATGTTTTCAGAATGACTAAAGAGACTAAAGAGGTAGTATCAACACATATTATCAAAAGTTTTTTGCTGGAAAAGTTTTGGCATTAATTCCTAGGATTAAACACTACAGTCTATACTATTTTTTCTGAAAAATAATGTTCTATGTTAAAATTTGTGCCAGAAAATTTCATTTTTACATCTGTTAGTATAAATTAATCTGAGGAATATGCACTCCTTTCTGAGTGGGATCCAAGCATGTTCAAGTTATGTCACTCCTTCTCTTGGTCACTCAACTGATTCTATTCACACTTTTACAGTGAGTTCATATGTAGTTTCACCAACTAGAATATAAACATTATCACTAGGTATCTGCATTACTTATAATACTGTAACTAACTCTACTCATTCCCTTCCATTTACATCCAAAATTTGATACTAATTTACTTTCTATCCCTTCTCACTTATAAATTATCCACCCTATGAAAAGGCATAGTTGTGACAATTCTAAGTTTTAACTGCCCACTGTGTTCCCATCCATTCCATCTCTTAAATATGTTCAAAGTGTTAACAGGTTGTATTTCATCCTAGAGACAGCTGGGTTTCAGGAAGAGGTAAAATGTTTCATTATCTTACTCTATTGCCCAAGACAAATGTGCTATTGTATTGCATGTAAAATGTCATCTTTGAAGTAGATGAAGGGTATGCTGTGAGGTAAGCCATCTGGAAAATACAGTATAGAATGGGAAATAATTACAAGTCAGTTTATTGCACTTTTTTTCCAGTTAAGCCTACCATGACAGCTGCTAAAACAATATAATGAAAAGGGTAGATGCTCTGAAGCCACACAGATTAAATGCTACCTCCAACTATTATTAGCTAGTATGCAAGTTACTTAGCTTCTCTGATACTTTTGTCTTGTCTGTAAAATTGAGATACTACTGCATGTTGCATAAGGGTTTTATGAGGATTAAATGAAATAATATTTGTAAAGCACTTGGAACAGAGTAGACAATAAGTATAATGTCTCCTCTCTTCTTTTAAATATAGAGGATATTTAATATTCTTTCCATATAGAATATTGGGTAATCCAATAATATTTGGACACCATGTTGAGTGAGCACTTTGGCTTCCATGTGATTCTCTTTTAATTTCAGGGGAGAAAGGGCTTTGGAAAATCAAGTTTTAAGTTTCCTCAGGAATCCTCAGGCTGGAGTGTATTAGGACCACCCGGACAATCTTCGTAGGAAAGCGCTGTCCGTGGTGCTAGTAATCGCGCATACCCCTGGCAAAACTTCGCCTGCCCAAAGTTCTTTGCCAGTGAACTTGCTTAGCGAAGATCACATATCTGTCTCATGGTAGAGTCTCAGTCATTCTACCCACTGGCTTTTCACCTGTCTTGCCAGTTTTTATCTATGTCCCCTTCAACCAAAAAAAAAATAAAATAAAGTATCTTTCATCTTATCACCCCAAAATAGTTTTTATTTTTCAGACACTGACAATGCCTACCACTTCAGAAAGTGGCTCAAAAATTGGCTCAAGTGCCCTGGCTGGTGTTTCTAAGTGGTTAGAGCATCGGCCCATGCACTGAAGTGTCACAGACTCAATTCCTGGTCAAGGGCATGTACCTGGGTTGCAGGTTCAACCCCCAGCTCTGGTCAGGGTCCGTGCAGGAGGCAACCAATCGGTGTGTCTCTTTCACATCAATGTTTCTCTCTCCCCCCCCCCCCCAACTTCCTCCCTAACTTCCACTCTCTCTAAAAATCAATTGAGGTATGCCAGTTGGTTCCATACCTCAATGTGGGGTTGGGGGGACAAGAAGAGATAAACCAAAGAACTTATATACTTATATGCATAGCCTATAGACTCAGGCTATAGGGGGGAGGGGGGAGGGGGGAGGTGCTGGGAGGAGTGGGGGGAAAAGAGAGGAGATAGAAGATATCTGTAATACTACCAACAATAAAAATATGTATTAAAAAATAAAACGATGAGGGGGAAAAAAACAATGGAAAAAATATCATCGGGTAAGGATTAAAAAACAAGAAAAAAATGGCTCAGGCTATCTTTTCCTAACCTTTTTGTTAAGTTTCAAAGAAATCCAAGGTGAGAAGACAGGAAACAGTTAATTTCCAATGCATTCTTTAAAGACTCTCTTCAGCTGCACCTCCATCTTGAGTTAAGTTCCCTTCTTCCTTATTCCCCAAATACCCTGTAAACACAAGTCTCAGTAAAGTTATCATATTAAATTGAAACTCTCTATTTATTAGTTCTTCGTGCCATTGGGGAAGTTAATTAAAAGCTAGGACCTAAATCTTACTCAACTGTGAATTCCTGGACATGCTGAACTAAGTTTTGTTGAACTAAATTTAATTACTGGATCCATTAGAGGGAAGTTCCCAACAACACGTCTTTATTTTTATTTCATTTAAAATGTTTTAATGTTGACATTATTGCAGAAGTCCCCATTGCCCCGCCACTGCTTTGCCCACTTCCACCCTCCTCTGCCTCCCCGAACAACACGCCTTTAAAAGGTAACCTGCCACCTGGCTGGTGTGGCTCAGTGGTTGATCATTGACCTATGAACCAGGAGATCACAGGTTCAATTCCCAGTCAGGGCAAATGCTGGGGTTGCTGGCTAGATTCCCAGTAGGGGGCATGCAGGAGACAGCCGATCAATGATTCTCATCATTGATGTGTCCGTCTCTCTCCCTTCCTCCCTGAAATCAATAAAAAATATATTTTAAAAATAAAATAAGTAAATAAATAAAAGACCGCCTGCCTTGCGACATTTGGCTGTGCACTAAATTTTAGAGTAACTAGGCTGTTCTGATAAAGATATTCTGGACTGAACTCATTTGCCACCACATCCACCTATATCAGTCTAGTGCCATGGTCGGCAAACTGCGGCTCGCGAGCCACATGAGCCTGGGCGAGTCTATTTTGAAGAAGTGGCGTTAGAAGAAGTTTAAATTTAAAAATTTTGGCTCTCAAAAGAAATTTCAATCATTGTACTGTTGATATTTGGCTCTGTTGACTAATGAGTTTGCAGACCATTGGTCTAGTGACTCAGCCCCTGAGAGTGACTAGCAAAGAACTAATGCCATTCCTTTCAAAGACTCTGGCTTCTCGCCGTCCATCTTTCCTCCTCCTCCTCCAATTCCACTTACATACCTGTAATTCCCAATACACTGCATAGATACTGGCCGCAAAGACTAAACAAAAACAACTCACGAGGTTGTTTCACCCAAAGGTATTTTTCTGGCCAGATGAAGGAATAGAGCCATCTAAACAACAAACAAAAGAAACAATTTCTTTTTCCAGATAAGAGTAGAGTCTCAAATAAGATGAAAAGGTAGAGGAACTAAGAAACTGAAACCTAAAAAAATGTGGGTAGGGTGAGAGGGAAATAATTGTTATTAATACTGCCTCTTTCTCTTCCCCATCCAGGTGAATTTCCACTCTCTTGAAAGTCAGTATATCTTCAGCCCTAACTATCACTTCCATAGGCCTTCCTTTCTTTAAAGAGCTCCTCCTCATTCTACAGTGGCTTGAGGGGAGGGGAGTCCAAGCTAAGGCCTGCCAGAAGAAACATATGGAGTCTCATTTGTAAGTAAGCAAACAATTGCCCTCCCTTTAAGAGTCTTCCTCCTTGGCACTCTGAACCAAAAATGATGTAAATAAAAACGATTCAGTGTTAGGAGAGATCCACTTTCCTGTAGTTCCCCGCCAACGTTTTTAGGCAACAGACGCACAACTTGTGGTTCTCTTCCTATTTCAATCAAGCATCAGCTATAACTTTTTAAATCTTTAAAGCAATGCATTAATGCAAACTCACCTAGGAAGATTAAGAAGAAAAGCACTTGGCCTTTAAATCTTCAGAAGAGGATTTAATGACAGGTTCAACCTGTTTAATGACAGGCCAGCACCACACCCCTGTTTTATTGTGTTTCATTATTACTGCATAAATTTCCTTTATTACTCATGAAAAGTAAAAATTAAATACTTGCTGAGGTGGGTTTTAATAGGTAAGAGTGCAAACAAAAATAAACTGTTCAAATATCATGAAAGTGGGATCTCAGATTCTTAAAATATATATTTATATTTTTAGGTGCCTGACATGTTGTCACTCTCAATCTAAAAGTCGTGCTTTGTTTTGTTTTTAAAGGCGTGTAACCAGCCGAAACCGGTTTGGCTCAGTGAATAGAGCGTTGGCCTGTGGACTCAAGGGTCCCAGGTTGGATTCTGGTCAAGGGCATGTACCTTGGTTGCGGGCACATCCCCAGTAGGGGGTGTGCAAGAGGCAGCTGATCCATGTTTCTCTCTCATCCATGTTTCTAACTCTCTATCCCTCTCCCTTCCTCTCTGTAAAATATCAATAAAATATATTTTTTTGTAAAAAGGAGTGTAACCATAACTCAAAGATGAAAATAATAAATAGTACAGGATTCTCGGGGGTTTTCTCTGATACTGATTCAAATAGGAAGACACACCCAAAAGAAAGTTGCTAGGGTTGATGCAAGATGTGAAGCTAGTGAAGTTCAAGTACTGCCTGGGGGTGAATATAACCTGCATGACCGGTGCAGAGCTGTCACTTTCAGACATCTTAAGACAGAGTTATTTTACATGTCTTTCTGTCATTGATTCTACAGGGAGCAACTAACGTCTCCAGCGTGAAACCAGCGGGCCTAGGGCTGAAGGAATAGAAATACTCTGCTCCGCCTGCTGGAGGGAGGGGCTGAGTACATTGATTCGATCGCCAAAACTTGGACTCCGGGCGAGCAAGGCCTGGGCCTCCGAGCTCCCGGCGTCTGGCGCATGCGTCCTAGCACACCATCTGGGCTAGCTCCACGCCCCCATCCCCGCCCCTACCTCGTCCGCGGCAGCTCTGCTGGCCCCGCCTCGCGGCCCGGGAGCCGCAGTAGCCACGCCGGCCGGCGGGCTAGGGGCGGAGCCGAAGGGGGTGGGGAGAGCCGACGCACCGCCCCCCTGGACCAAACCGCTCCACTCCCAGCCGGCAAAGCACTCGGCGAGAAACTCCGCTGGGCGCCTGGGATCTGCGACGCTCCCTCCTGCCCTTGCAGCCGGAGCCCTTGCACCAGGCGCCTTTCCTGGGAGCGAGCTGGGCGCGTCCGCTCCTTCGCGTTCGCCCAGAAAAGCCCGACTCAACGACAGGCCGTTTGGCCTTTGCACGAGCCGCCAAGTCACCAAAGGGCGGCGAAAGGGGACGAGCCGGCGGGGCTCTCCCGAGGAGGAGAGAGCGCTCCCGGGCGACGCGGGGACGGAGCGAGGAGTGTCGTGAAGCTCAGGGCTAGCGGCGGAGCATCCCGATTTTGTCTGCCCGTCTGCGGAATGTGGGAAGAAGAGAAGGTCAAGGTCGGAGGTAGCGGCAGCGATGCGGGTCTGGCCAGCGCCGCGGCGCGGGGGCAAGTGGAGACTGTGCGGCAGCTCCTGCAGGCCGGCGCGGATCCCAACGGAGTCAACGGCTTCGGGAGGCGCCCGATCCAGGTACCTGGGGCCCAGGGGCCTCGTCGGCAGGGGGCGCGCGAACGCGGGGGCGCGGCCTCCCTGGGGCGCCTCTGGGACCTGGGTCTCCACTGTTTCTCTCGTGCTCGAGGTGTGGAGCCCAGATGTAAAGCAGGTGTTCACCCACCAAAAATCCTTAAAAAAAAAAAAAAGGAATAAAAAACCCACTGCATCAGTTTGTTCTTTTTAATGAGGGGGAAAATAGCAGTATATCCTCTCCCGTCTCGGGATCAGAGATAAATTACAACTTACACATTCTGTGTTGGATTTAAAGAATCACACAAAATCATAGTACATGAAAAAAAAACTGTGAAGTTTCAAGCTTCAATATGAAATTCTTTGCATTCTTTTTCTAAACAAAGGAACAAGACAGGGTTCCTAAATCACAATACGTACTCCTTTTTTTTATGTTAGCATTCTGTCTTGAGCATTACATAAGAAAAAATGATTCTATGGATTTTTACTGCTTAATTACCATACTGAATGCTTGGATTACAAAAGCATTCCCCGCAGCAACTGTTAGGTACTTTTTAAATAAAAAGTCTTCATAAATAATTAGCCTATTCATTGTTGAAATACATTTATTCAACATTTTATTATTCCTACTTTAATTAGTACCTTCCAGAACCAATCATTTTATTAATGAATCTTGCTAATAGTGTAGATTTTGAAGAAAATATATGTTCATTCCTTTAGAATTCATAGAAAAGTGTTACAAGAAATGAGGGATGATTTAAAGCAGCAAAAATATGGCACAGTAGTTGTTAAAGACTTCAAATTATACTAATAATTGTATAAATAGGTTTTATAGTTTTAATTCACCATTTTCTGGGATATTAAGAACCACTTTCCACCCCCCTCCTCTCTATATGTGAAACAGCCTTTATATCACTAGTAAGAATGATAACCTATCTTGGTTTTTAAGCAAGGAATTGGATGCTTCTAATATTCATGAAACAAAACAAAAAAATTAGTATACTATCTTTCAGTTACATAGTACATTTTAAAACACAAAGTCACAAGAACAAATAATTCCACTTTGGATATTTAGTTGTCAAAAATTGTTTTATTGTTAAAGAAGTAAATGTTTGCATAATGTATATTTATACTAATGGGTGCTATAGGGTTACTGCTCCAAACATCCTTTTTGTAAGTTATGCATTGTTCTGATTCAACTACTGACATCCAAGTTCTTTTCATATAGCAAAACATTTACTATTTAATATTATAAAATCCTAGCATATTATAAAATCCTATACAATGTAAATATAGTATTAATATTACATGTTACATTAAATCTACCACCCTCTAAACTTTGGGCCTTCTCTATAACATTAAGTTAAATATTTAAAATGGTGAACCATTTATTAACAACAAATAATTGGTTTTCATTATTTTATAAACAATGTGTGTCTCTCTTTACTTTTTCCCCTATACTAACAATTTTGGCTCAAATTGTAGGACTATATATTACATTTATAAGCACAGACGTATGTGACTGAAAAGCAAAGGCCTTCCACTGGGGATTTACTGTGAGAACTAAACAAAGTAAGCCTTATTTTAAATTTAGTTGTTTCTCATTTTCTCCCCTAAAGCATTACTCTAACTTCCAAGATATAGCATCAGCTGACTGCCTAATAACGATTTTTAGACACGGATTATGTCTGGGGAGAGAGGGCAGAGCAAGAGAAATAATTTAAGATTTTAAAAGCCTTTAAACTTAACTCCACCTATAAGTCATTTAACAAAATAGATTCCCATATTCAAATGGAAGTCAGCTTTTTCTTCTTTCTCACAGTGGAGACAAGCACATTATCATCAGCTCTTTCTTGCATATTTGGAAAATAAACTGAACCTCAGTAAAGAAGATACCTGGAGCGGGTTGGGGAGACGGGGAAGGGGGAAATATTGCGTCAGCAAATGAAGCTTACCCAGATTCCTGGGGCTGGTGGGCACCTCTGCATTAAGCAGATTCTTCATATGTTTGCAATGGTTCTACCTGTCCCTGCCCAGGCCTGCATCTCGCTTTTCCCTCGCCCTGACCACTCCGCTCTCTCCCGCAGGTCATGATGATGGGCAGCACCCGCGTGGCCGAGCTGCTGCTGATCCACGGCGCGGACCCCAACTGCGCGGACCCCACCACCCTCACGCGGCCGGTGCACGACGCCGCCCGGGAGGGCTTCCTGGACACGCTGGTGGCGCTGCACCGAGCCGGGGCGCGGCTGGATGTGCGCGATGCCTGGGGCCGCCTGCCCGTGGACCTGGCTGAGGAGCGCGGCCACCGGGACCTGGTCGGGTACCTGTGCGCCACCGCGGGAGACTGACGGCGGGCGCACCCAGCTGCCCACAATGACTTTTCTTTTCTCCCCAACTCCCCATCCCCAACTTAGTTCGACGAAGGCTGCAACGTAGAGCAGTGGAAAGCCTTCCTGGGCACTGGATTCCTCCAGGGAAAAGAGGGGCAGGCCGGAATTAAATTCTTTCTTTTTTTCTTTTTTCTTTTCTGGATCCCACCCTTGACCCTCAACTGTTGCCAAAGGCAGAGAGGTGGGGCCAGAGGTTTTCGGCGAGATTTTGGAGCGGAAGGTTTCGTTCCCAGCTGTCGTTTACTGGAGGAAAAGTGGTGTGCGACCACGACGTCCTTGAAGGCCCCTGGAGATGGGGGCGCAGAGTAGGAGGCAGCGGGATTGGCCTCCGCTGGGAGGCAGGTGAGGTGGTAGCCGCACTGACCTTGACGGAGCCCCTCGTCAGCCCTCACTTGGGGCTTTAGGCACTGGAGGCTCACGGGGAAAACCCGAAGACGGAGGGCCGGAGGATGGTGGTGGCGGCTGCTGTGGGTGCCATAGGCTCTCTGCGCTTTACTTATGGTGCGAGACACAGCAAGGCACCTGCAAAAACGTACTCACTGGACGTCCTGGAGCCAGCGCCGCCGGATAGCGACTGGAGGAGAAGATGGGAACCACCTTGAATGTGCCTTTATATCCTAAAATCCAGGGGTCCAGTGGGTGCACGACAGCGCTCAGGAAGGGCCGGCACTTGCTGTTATTCAGTCCAAGGAGAGCTTCCTGCGCGTTCCAGACGTCAACCATCAGCGAACAAGATGCTGCGGGGCAGGGGCGGGGGCGGGGGCGGGGGCGGGAGGGCGAGGGGGTTGGGAGGGGCGTTTTAGGAGACAAAACTGTACGGTGAACTAATGGTTTGCTTCATCTACTAGTATATACGATAGGGATAGGATACAGACACACCCCTGTAAATCGCCACTTGGAAAGATCTCATGATCTAGTTTGTACTTTGAGTTGTTCTTCAGTAACAATCTTAATGAGCAGACTTTAAACAACAAAGTAATTCGGGGGCGCTCGGTAAAGAGATAAGAACTACAGCTCTTAAGTGAGGCCGGCGCAGTGCCAACGCCTCGATTACTTTCAAGCTTAACCTATTTATTTGTTACATTTTCTCTGTCCTTGACTAGACTGTCTCAGGGGGTCAAACTGTGAAATGCTCCAATTGTCTTTTACAAGATCCATGCACTTAGCCAGTAAATTATCTCCAGATAGTTCCCAAGTGGTTGCTGAAGAAGTAGATTGAATATAAAATTGTTGAAAACATATGATTATGACTCGTGGAATGTCTTAATATCTGCTAAAGATGCACTGCTTTGGGACTTAATTTCCAGTGTTGCTTGATTCATTACAGTATTGAAACAACTGATAACTTCACTGCTTTAATAAAGAAAAAAAACAGAGATTGGACTCCAAGATGTGGGTAAATTGGCTTTAAAATGTATGTTCATGGATTTACCTACCACTAACTCCTGAGAAATGGTGAAGACTCAAAGGGGTTCACATCTCTCACTGTTTGTAGTAATTGCTAAGTGATACCAACAAAAATTTATACAAACTGGTTCCACATAGATTGAAAGCTTTATACATGTAGAGTGTGGGTGTGAGAAGAGGGAACAGAAAAATTAATTTCAGATTTATAAGAAGAGGTGCTTTTGAGATAAATTTTAAAAAATTTACCTCTCCATCAAGTCTTTATTCCCCAAATAAATATATTACTGGGGAAGCTTAATTGAGAATCAGAGTATATCTTTTTGGGGGAAAAAATATATAAACATTTATTGACATATAACTTGTGCCAGGCATGCTTGACATACATTTGTTCATTTAACACTTAAAATAAACTTGGGAGATAGGTATTATTTCCCATACGAGGGAAATGAGAGAATATCAAGCAGCTTATCAAAGATCCCAAGATATTCATTCCACGGTTGTGCAAAGTAAGTCTATGTGGCTCCAAAGTTATAGTTTTATTTGTGGGGTTTTCCCACTGCACCATCCTGTTCTCCAAAATGATTAATGATAAATATAAAGTCAACTAAAATTTTTTTGAAACAAAAACACTTTTTCTGCCTTGTATGGGATCTCCCTTATAAGTTCCTAAGATACTTTTTCTTCCTATATTATCTAGTAAGTCTGAACAGATTGTTTTAAAATCTATCTTAAAATGTCAACAACATGAATAGCCCCCAAAAGAGTGACCTAAAAATCACTTTGGGAACAAAAATAATGAAATCGCCATTTTCAAATTAAGCCATAAGGACAGAAAATACAATTGTAGTTATCATGTAAGCACCGTCATAACAGACTACAAGAATACTATTTTTCAAGTTTATATTATTTTATAATTACTAAGAAGCATTCTTTATGAAAAAAGTCAATTGGTAATTTAAAAATTATCCATTTGATTTATGTAATCCTTATTTTGTCCTCTATTTCTTAAGTTCTGAGACATTCAAATTGGCTAGTTGCATGAGGCTGAGTAATGAAAAATAATCTCTTGAAATTAATGTGAAATGTGATTTCACTCCTAATTTAAGGAAATTGTGTGATCTGATGATAACTTGATATTAAGGGAAACTATAATAAGAAAATGTGGTTGTGGATCACAGTAACATATTCTGTTGTTTTTTGTTTTATGAATATATATAAACCCCGGGCAAAAAAGAACAGATGGAGGAAAGAGAAATTAAGACTTGATTGGAAGATAGAAGACTTGGGTTCCACTACTGGTTCTTTAATTAAATACATGACTTACTAAACGATGTAACTTTGATTAACCTCAATTTTTCTCATCTATAAAAGGTAGGAGTTGGACTATATTACTTCTAAGTTCCCTACCATCACTAAAATTTTATCACTTATGCGTTTGTTGCACATGTGACTGTAAGGGCTGATATTTATTAGTAATAATTCTGCCATGGTATGAGAAGCAAGGAAAAATATATAGAAGAATGGAAAGGAAAGACATACTTTAAAATTCTGGAGCTCTAGGAGGGAAAAATTTTTATAAGCACCACCTCCACCAGTTAGTTGGAAAATAACAGACAAGTTTATGGAAATTGAGACAGAAAAGATACTTTGCAAAGTAAGTACTTAATTTAATTTTAAGGTATTTCTCCTCTCCTCTTACCTCTGATTTTTCTTGATGCTTTTTTACATTTCTCTCATGCCACTCACAGCCACTAGAAGAATTAGTTTCTTTTTTAAAATATGTTTTTATTGATTTCAGAGAGGAAGGAAGAGGGAGAGAGAGAGAGAGATAGAAACATCGATGATGAGAGATAATCATAGATTGGCTGCCTCCAGTACCTCTCCCTACCCCCACCAGGGATCCAGGCCTGCAACCTGGGCATGTGCCCTGACTGGGAATCAAACCGTGACCTCCTGGTTCATGGGTTGATGCTCAACCACTAAGCCACACTGGCCAAGGAAGAATTAGTTTCTTAAAGTGAGATAAGCAAGAAGACCCAATAGACTTATAAAATAAAGCTGAGATAGGTATTTACAAGCTAATATAAATGCTCTAAAAAAGTGGGTCTTTAAGTGAGTGTACTATAACAAGAGATTCTGATCTAAGTTGGGTTTGTGTGGGAGTTAGAACCAAAAGAAAAAGTTGGGGATACTAGAAAGAACAGAAAGTACAAAGGCAAGAAAGTGCTCAAATAAGTAGATGAAGTCATTATTAGATGAGTAACTCTCTTGTTACCTATTTAAAGTGTACTAGAGTTTCTTGTCTGTTTCCATTGGGTTCCTTGAAACTTTAGGTCCTTAAATTTTGCCTGGGTGATAGTAGGAACCGGCTGATAGGGGAAGAGCTCTGTGTCACATAAATTTGTCCACGTCAGCCATTTCAGGAAGGAGAAAATGAGGTGAACAGACAGCAACAAAAGGTATAGAAGGAAGAAGAGCATAGTAGTGTTTTGTGAAAGATGGGTCAATAGTTCAACAGAATAAATCAAACCAAACCAAAACTATATATGGTCCACATGCTGATGAAATCTGTGAAATATTTCCAGACCTAAAATAATGGAAATCTCATTCCCTACTCTCTTGATTTTCTATAAAACTTTTCTCAAATTTAGCTATTAGAAATGGGGTGACTCCTTTCTTGCCTCTTGAATCCCCCACTCAGAAGACTTTAATATTATTCCTTGCATAAGAAAAAAATACTTTATAGAAATGGTAATTTTTATACATCATCCCTTTATTAATATGTACTAAGGAAAATTTGCTTTGAAGCCAGTGCTAATGAAGATATCATTGGCATGGATTACACATTAAGCACAGAAATATAAATCAACATGTACATCAAAATTGAGCACCCAACTCTGATTTAGTAATTTGAAGTTTTAAATAAATATAAACCAAAGATTTTGCTGGTACAAAAAAAATAACTATGAGAGATGTATGAAGATGATATGCTATCTCACAGCCATCTATATTATGCTGAAAGTTTACAAAGGAACCTCAAACACTTATTAATCCATTCCCCTGGCTTAGACCCCCAGTAGATACAGTCAGTGCTGGCACAGAAAATATTTTACAACAGAGTTAAACAAAACTTTAAGACCAATTACAGTAATTAAGCTATGCTTCATTTCCCTTTCATATTTGGCCTCCTCCCAAAATGCATAATGTTCTATTTCACTGTCCTCTTATTTGAATACTCTACATTATGATAGGGTTGGTGCTACTTCCTTTGAATCCTTTCATATTTGACCTCTGGATTTCCTTTTAATTTTAAACAAACTTCCCTCTATCTTCTTATCCCTTCACAAATTCCTCCATCTCCTTGCCTTAGCTAAAAATGGGTCTTCCTGAGAATTCCACTTTCTTCTGCACAAGATACTAGGTGCTGGACTGTGAACAACAGAGTGGGACTCAGGACTAGTAATGAGTGTACGCTGTTTGGATGGCTTTCAATAGTCCCAAACCAAATATGTAAGGGTTAACCATTATTCTTCAGATTTCACTAATCTCTTAGTGAAATATTTGCATTTTATTTATAAGATTAAGCTATAATTTCAGTATGTTATTACATATTTTATAATGTCTATAAGACATAACATCCTATATAATAAAAGCCTAATATGTTAAGTATCCAGTTGACCAGTCTGCCATTCAACCAAAGTGTAATCATACCTAATAAAATGGTAATATGCAAATTACCATCACTCCGCTACGCCCACGATTGGGCCGGCTGGAGGCGCGGGGGGGCGGGACTCAGGGTGGCCGATTGGCTGGCGGGAGGAGCGGGGGTCGGGGACTCACGAGTCCCCGACCCCCGCTCCTCCCGCCGGCTTAAACGGCCGGTGCTGCTTAGGCCGGCGCTGCGGAAGACGCTGGGGGGTGGCCGATTACGTGGCTGCCGGCACCAGTTTTCCGCCAGCAGCAGTTTTCCTCTGGCCACCCGCCCCATTGGAGCGCCTCCCGAGTTCCTCTCTGGGTGGCCGATCGTGCTGGCGGGAAGCGCTCTGATGGGCGGGTGGCCAGAGGAAAACTGCTGCTGGCAGATAACTGGTGCTGGCAGCCAGGTGAAGGAAAAGTCTATTGCACGAAACTTCGTGCAACGGGCTCCTAGTATGCTAATGATATGCTAAGGCTGCTCAACCGCTCGCTATGACATGCACTGACCACCAGGGAGCAGACAGTTGACTGGTCGACCAGTTGCTATGATGTGCACGGACCACCAGGGGTAAGACACTCCGACCAGTAGGTGAGCTTGCTGCTGGGGTCCAGCCGATCAGGACTGAGTAAGACATGCCCTGGAGCCCTCCCACGGTCCTCCCCGGCTGGCCAACCTCCCACATCTCTCCCTGGCCCCGATCATGCACTGGTGAGGTCCCTCGGCCTGGCCTGTGCCCTCTCACAATCCAGGACCCCTCAAGGGATGTCAGAGAGCCTGTTTTGGCCCGATCCCGCAGACCAGGCCGAGGGACCCCACTGGTGCACAAATTCATGCACCAAGCCTCTAATCTATACATAAAACAGTAAGCAATGTACCATATTTTTCCATGTATAAGACACTATTTTTTTTTTCTAAAATCGTTAGACTGAAAATCAAGGGGTGTCTTATACATGAAAGTCAGCCGAGGATGGAGCCACGTGGGTGTGGATGCTTAGCTGCCCATACCTTGTTGAACAGGCTTCTTCTAATCATGAGCCTTATTGTTACTGACATCAGCTGATCCCGTAATTGGAGGTGGAGGTGGAGAATGCGTAGATGCAACAGGGACCGGAGCGTTCTGAGCCCATAAAGATGTCAAAAAATAAAAGGATAAATACCAGTAAGCGATTGTCTTACTCTGCAAAATTCAAACTGAATGTAATCAGCTATGCAAAAGAGCATGGAAATAGAGCTGCAGAGAGACGATGTGGACCTCCTCCCACTGAGTGTATGATCAGACAGTGGAGAATACAGGAAGAACAACTCCTTAAGATGCCAAAAAAAGAAGGCCTTAAAAGGAAAACCAGCAAAATGTTTAAAATATTGATTTCTTAATTTTGGGTTGGAAAAGAGGGGGGTGTCTTATACATGGGGCATCTTATACCTGGAAAAATACGGTATTCAGTTCACAAACCCACAGATAGCTCAACAAATAATGACAACACATGGAGTTGTCTTCTGAAGGCTGAGTGTTGGAAATACCTGATGGCTCCTCATTCCACCTGTGAATTATGCATTGCTGAGCTCTACCACCTTTTCAAGGACACAGCAGTACCCTTTACAGTATCCTGTATCTCCTCCCAACATGCCACCTAGAGTCACAAACTATAACCTTGCCTAAAATATTTTTATATCCTCTGCTACTCTCCAATCTCTAAACTGCCTTTAATATTTAGAATAATTGCATATGGATCTATTCCAGGATTTCAGGAGCCTTTAAATACTACCATGAACAAATAATTTAATGGTATCCCTTTTCTAGGAAAAAAAAAACTTAAGTAACATTTAATTGTACATTCGTCCCCAGGTATGTATATTTGTGCAATGATGGTGCTATCCCCACCAGTCATTTCAGGCCAATATACAGGGGAATGGTTCTCAACCCTGACTCCATATCAGAATCACCCCTGGAGATATTCTAAATACATATTTGCTGACCAACTTCAGGTCTTCAGAATTGGAATATCTATGTTTGGGGCCCCAAATTTCTGTGATTGTAACTTTAACATTCTTGTTCATGGAAAACGTCCAAGTAATAGAGAAAATAAACAGAATTAAGTAAAAATCAACCTCCTGAAACCTCCCTACTCCCCAGTCTCACTTCCCAGGGGTAACCACAATTTTCAAAAGTTTTAATTAACCTTCCAGAAATATAGGTACTTATAATTGTAAACACTCCTCTCCCAACATTTAGAAAATGTAAGTAGGATCACACTATTCTGCAACTTGCTTTTTTGATTAGTAATAGATGTTTGACAACTTCCATTATTAAGACATATAAATACACTTCATCTTTTTTAAAAAATTATAAATTGATTTTAGAGAGAGGAAGGGGAAGAGAGAAACAGAGAGAGAGAGAGAGAGAGAGAGAGAGAGAGAGAGAGAGAGAGAGAAATATCTATCGGTTGCCTCCCACAGAGGCAGGGATCAAACTCCGCAACCTGAGTATGTGCCCTGACTGGAATCAAACCCATCACCTTTCATTTTACCGGATGACACTCTAATCAACTGAGCTACACCAGCCAGAGCCACATTTTCACTTGTTTATGGCTGCATAGTTTTGTATTTTATGAATGAACCCAAATTTTTAAAAAACAGTCTCCTTTCCACAAACATATAAATTGTTTCCCTTTCTTCTTTTCATTTTCTTTTTGCTTCCACATATGATGCTCTAAAGAATCTTTTTGCATCCTTATATGACCTGCATGTAGCTATTTGTAGGAGTGAAATTGCTGAGGCTAGCAGTACCTCTCTCTCTCTCTCTCTCTCTCTCTCTCTCTCTCTCTCTCTCTCTCTCACACACACACACACACACACACACACACACAGAGTAAGTCTCTACTATGTGTGTCTGTGTGTAAATGCCTTCCATACATATGAATCTGTATATACTATATGTAAATGTATGTATATCTTCAATATTGGCTTACAAATGTGTATATATACAGGGGAGGGCAAAAGTAGTTTTACAACTGTTCATGGAAAAATGGGTTACAATTATAATAATACATTAAACTCCGTGTTTTGAGTACTCACAGCTATAAACCTACTTTTGTCCATCCCTGTATACTTATATACTGACTAGAGGCCCAGTGCACGAAATTAGTGCACTGGTAGGGTCCCTAGCAGCTGCCGGCTATCGGCCGGGTACTCCCTCCCTTCCCCTGGCCACCTGTCCCCTGCTGCTGCCACTGACTACTGCCTGTGGGGGCCCAATAACCCTGCCAATCACCCCACCACTGTCCAGCTCCCAGGCACTGAGAGAGCATGGCAGCAGCCCCGCACCCCACCGCCACTGCTGGTCGCCCTGCAATCGGATCAGCGGGGCATTGGGCCCCCGCCCGGCTCCCTCAGCGCCTGGGAGCCCGGTGACAGTGGGGCTATTGGATCAGTGGGGCGATCAGCCCCCACCAGGTGACCAGTGGCTCACACCTGCCTTAGCCTGGCGCCACCCACTCACCTGCTCCACCATCCCGCCCCAGTCCCACTCTTGTTGGGGCCCATTGGGGCCTGCAGTGCCTCCACTGCCACCTGCTGCCAGCGCTGTGTAGCCAACGCCTGCCATGTTTCATGCTGCCCCCTGGTGGTCAGCACACATCATAGCAAGTGGTCAAACTCCCAGCAGGACTCTCAGTAGAGGGGACAATTTGCATATTAGGATTTTATTATATAGGATATATACTTTTCATAATTTTATGAGTTACAGGAGTGGAATTGCTGGTCAAAGGGTATATATATCTTTATATATGTATATATTCACATATATATACACATATAAAATTTTTCCATATACTAATATGTACACTACATACATATTTCCATAATATATATATATACATATATATATGTATATATATATACATATATATATGTATATATATATATATATATATATATATATCTTTGCATACTTATGAGTTATAGGAGTAGAATTGCTGAAACAATGGGTACATACCAGTATATGCACATACAATTTTAATAAATACTGTAAAGTTGCCTTCCAAATAATTGCAACAAGTTACAATAATGTATAGGAGTAACTGTTTCCTGACAACTTTGCTAATATTATCACTCCTTTATATTTTTGTCACACCTATAGGTATGTCATTGTTTCTAATAAATTGCTTTACTAATAAATAAAATTAAATATCTTTTCTTATATTTTGAGCACTTGACTATTTCTATATCCTCTACTATAAACTTTCCATTTTATTGTTTGCTCATTTTTTTACTGGGTTATCTTTTTTTCTTATTTATGTATTTATTTATATATTGTAGAAGTTAATATTTTGTCATATATTCAAAAATAGTTCTTAAATCTTATAATGTCTTTTACCTTATACCTTTGGGGGTTTTAGTTTGAGCATGTCTAATATTAGGGAAGTTTTTCACGTAATTTTGATAATCAAGAGATACCTAAGTGGGAGTTCAGACTAGTGCAGCCACTGTGGACAACAGTATGGAGTTTCCTCAAAAAATTAAAATGGGAACTGCCTTTTGACCCAGCAATCCCACTTTAGGAATATATCCTAAGAATTCTGAAACACCAATCAGAAAGAATATATGCATCCCTATGTTTATAGCTGCATTATTTATAACTAGAGGCCCGGTGCACAAAATTTGTGCACGGGGGGTGGGGGGGTGTCCCTCAGCCCAGCCTGCACCCTCTCCAATCTGGGACCCCTCTCACAATCCAGGACTGCTGGTTCCCAACTGTTCGCCTGCCTGCCTTCCTGATTGCCCCTAACCATTTCTGCCTGCCAGCCTGATCACCCCCTAACCACTCCTCTGCCAGCCTGATTGATGCCTAACTGCTCCCCTACCAGCCCGATTGTCCCTAACTGCCCTCCCCTGCAGGCCTGGTCCCCCCCAACTGCCCTCCCCTGCAGGCTTGGTCCCCCTCAACTGCCCTCCCCTGCAGGCCGGGTCCCCCCCAACTGCCCTTCCCTGCAGGCCCAGTCGCCCCCAATTTCCCTCATCTGCTGGCCTGGTCACCCCTAACTGCTCTTCCCTGCAGGCTTGATCACCCCCAACTGCCCTCCCTTGCAGGCCTGGTCCCTCCCAACTACTCTCCTCTACTGGCCATCTTGTGGTGGCCATTTTGTGTCCACATGGGGGCAGCCATCTTTGACCACATGGGGCAGCCACCTTGTGTGTTGGAGTGACAGTCAATTTGCATATTACTTTTATTAACTAGGATAAACTAGAGGCCCAGTGCACGAAATTCGTGCACAGGTGAGGTCCCTAGGCCTGGCTGGTGATCAGGGCCATCAGGGCCATCTCGCTCAGTCCTGATTGGAGCTGGGCTGATCAGGGACAGACCGATCAGGGCCTGCTGGCCAGGGGGAATAATGGAGGGAGGGACCGTGGTAGGTTGGCCAGCCAGGGGGAGGAACTGGCAGTAGGTTGGCAGGCTGGCCCCTGGGGAGGGGCCATGGGAGGTTGGCCGCTCAGGGGGGGAGGGAGGTTGGCCTGTTGCGGGGAGGGACCAGGGGAGGTTGGACGGCCGTGGGAAGTTGCTGTGGGAGTGCACTGACCATCAGGGGGCAGCTCCTGCATTAAGCATCTGCCCCCTGGTGGTCAGTGGTGTCGTAGCGACTGGTCAACCAGTTGTTCTGGTCATTTGGTCATAACGGTCACTTAGGCTTTTATATATAGAGATAAGATCTGTAAACAGCCCAAGTGCTCATCTGCAGATGCGTGGATTAAAAAGCTATGGTACATTTACACAATGGAATATTACTAGGCTGCATAAAAGAAGGAACTTTTACCCTTTTCAACAGGACCTGGAGAGTATTATGCTAAGCGAAATAAGCCAGCCAGAGAAAGACAAATACCATGTGATCTCAGTTATATGTGGATTCTAATGGATAAAATAAACTGACAAACAGTGAAACCAGAAACACGAATACATGGAACAGACTGGCTGGTGCCAGAGGGGAGTGACTGAATAAAGAATGTGAAGGGATTAGCTATATAACATATGCATACCCTATGGGCACGGATAATAGTTTAATGAAGGTCAAAAATGGGGGAGGCCAGGGTGGGTAGAAGGGGGCAAAGGGGAGGGGAGGTAGGGGGGAGGGAAAGAAGAGATCAACCAAAGAACTTGTGTGCATATATGCATAACCCATGGACACAAACAATAGGATGGTGAAGGCCTAGGATGGAAGGTGGGGTGGGCTAGAAGGGGTTAATGGAGGGAAAAGTGGGACATATATACTTTCAACAATAAAGTTTAAAATTTTTTAAATTAAAAAGTAATAAATTAAAAATTAAGAAAGAAAAAAGCAAACAAAGGAAAGAATAATACACTGAGTGGCCAGATTATTATGATCTCTGAATGCATAATAATCTGGCCACTCAGTGTGTATATATATATTAGAGGCCTGGTGCATGAATTCGTGCATGGGTGGGGTCCGGCCAGCCTGGCCAGGGGGAGGGGACATGGGCGGTTGGCTGGCCTGCCTTCTGGTTAAACTCCTGGTTGAGGGGACAATTTGCATATTAGCCTTTTATTATATAGGATTATATAGGATATACACTGAGTGGCCAGATTATTATGCGTTCAGAGATCATAATAATCTGGCCACTCAGTGTATATGTAAACCCAAAAAAAGGAAAAGAGAGAGCTACCTAAGGGAAAACTCGTGTTCAGGGGTAGGAGAGGAAACAAGGCAAACTATGTTAAGTAAAATGCCCTCTTGTCTTTGCCTATGAGATGCATTTGCTGATCCAAAATAGATAATCATTTTTCTCAATTCAAAAACTCAGAGAAATCTACAGTCAGGTTTATTTTAGGCCAAAGGAAGAGAGCAAAGAAAAGCCCCAACATCAGTGATTCTCTGTCTGGAAAAATGACCCATGGATAGCTCACTCCCTCTGGCCTTCAATACAACAGAAAGACCACAAGGCTTGTATAGTTAAAAGACGGATGATTCCGGTCCTGGCACTTGCTGGCCATAAAGTGTTCAAGATTTGAGCCCCCTCTGGGCTTCAGTTTTCTCACCTGTAAAATAGGGGTAGTACTCCCAAATTCAAAAGACCACTGTGAGGATAAAATACATGTGAAAGTGCATATGCATAATACTTCTCAGTCCTTGATCATACAATTTTTGCATAGCACATAGCCAAAAATCTTTGGAATGCCACAAATTCATTGTTTTGCTCAGATTCATCTTCATAATTGTATTTTGCTGAGTCTAATATTAAAATTAGATAGAATTCCCCTGCATACCACAACTAACAAAACACAGGTGTTGGGCAGCAGGGGAAAACCAAGATGGAATTTAAGTTTAAATTTTAAAATCTATATTCATTGAACACGGAGCTTACTGTATAACTATCTCACTCAATCCTCTCACTCAAATGGCATTCCTCTCAAGTGGGCAACTCACCTTATCCCCAAAACAAATTTAGGTAAAGAGGAAATGGCTATAGATTAAGCTATACAAGCCCAATCAACATAGACATCCCTGAATTTAAACTTAACTGGGAAACTGAGGCTCAACAGACCCCTCAGGCATAATGGGGTAATGTGATGATCTAATTTTATCTGTCAACTTGGGTAGGTTATGGTATCCAATTGTTTGGTTAAACACCGATCTAGAAGTTGCAGTGAAGTTGTTTTATGGGTTGTTGTTGTTGTTTTAAGATATAATTAACATTTAAATCCATAGGCTCGGAATAAAGCAAACTGTCCTCCATAATGTGCATGGGCCTCATCCAATCAGGTGAAGAAGGCCTTAAATGAAAAGAGGATCTCCAAGGAAGAGGAATTCTGTCGCCAGGCTGATTCAAAACTGCAACTGGACGCTTTTTCTGAACTACGTACTCCCTAAATTGCCCCTCATCTGTTGGCCACAAAAACGAAATACCCTCCTTATAACTCTCTTTAATAGTCCATCTCTCGTATGAGGTTTTCTTGGGGGGTGGGGTGCAAGACAAAACAGGTTCCGGCTCCCATGGGGTTTGCATACTACTGTGCGAGGCAAACAAGTACATAAGATAATTTCTGGGGGATTGAGGACAATTATGTGATACCATAATCAATAAAGAAATTTTTTAAAAAAAGATAATTTCTGTGTGCTAAGAACAATACAAAAACAAAAACAAACAAACAAGGAAACAAAACACGGTGATGGGATGGCATCTGGAAGAGGAAAAGCATTCTGTACGTGGGAGCGGCCAGTCGCCTCCGCACCCAGCACGGTGTTCTGGGACCCTCAGTGAGTCCTATAGGGGAGCGGGGCAGAGGGGTGTGTTTGTAAGAGTCTAGAAAGGCATTTAGAGTAGCTATTTAAGACTGGTCCCTAACTGACTTCATGCAATTAGGTCTTGAGACGAGGTGAGGGATAGAGAGCGGGGGAAGCCTGCTGCTGCATCCGCCCGCTCGGAAGCCCCGGATCCACTCCTGCAGGTAGGCCACCTCCCGCACAAGCAGAAGAAGCCACTGAGAGGCGCGGGCGGGAGCGGGGAGTCCCACATCCTCTCACACTTGCCCGGGCGACCGACCAGGCCTCGCCTCCGGCCCGCGAGGTTCTGGGCGGATGAAGACCAACTTGAGACCCGGAGGTCAGCATCGCCATCCTGAAAGCGAGTCCCCGGGCTGGACTTCCCGTCCCCCCGGAGCCCGCGAGCTCGCCACCGAGCTGCGTTCACCCCGAGGGCCGGGATCGGCGATCTGGAGCCGGGCTCATTCAAGTCCCCGGGCCTCCTCCGGGTGCTGGACTCACCCTCCTTTACGCTGCTTCTTCCTTTCCTGCCCCCACTTTTCCTGCAGGAGCGGGGGGCCCCGGCCGGGGCCGGGGAGCGGGTGCCGCAGGACCGGTGCCTTGGTGTTGGAGAGAGGAAAGACGGGGGCGGGGAGCGGAGGCGGCGGGAGCGTGCGGCGGGGCCGGCCGGCGGGAGGTGCAGAGCGCCGGGCGGCAGGAGGCTGCGCGGGGCTGGGGGCCCGAGACGCGGAACGTGGGAGAAGGTGGGGGCCGCGGGAGCGGCGGGAGAGGCGCGGGAGCAGCGGGCGGGGGAGGGGAGCGCCGAGGCCGCGGAAAGAGGAAGATGCTGAAAGGTTAAAACCGAAAATAAAAAAAAAAAACTGCCGGGTTGAAATGACCGCCAAAGCGGGGAGCGGAGGGAAAGGGCGCCCCCCTCCCCCCAGCAGGGACCCCGCTCTGCCTACCTGGTCCGGAGCCCGGCCACGCAGTGTTGCGGTGTCGCGATGGCTGCAAGCAGCGGTTTCCTTTCCCAAATCTCGAAATAGGTTATAGCGCCATTTCTTTCAAAACTGACATCTGGCCTCCTGAATGGTGGGGAGGGCAATGACGTGATCTTGCTTTGTTTTCCTTTCTTTCTTTTTCTCTTTTTTCAATAATCCGGTTTGGAGAAATGGAAGACCCTCGGCGAGGGGCGCAAGGAACGCGGCCAGAGGAACCCGGGCGCCGGCACGAGCAGCCGCGGAAGCGCCGGTCGGTTCCTGGCGGCCTGTCAGGTGACGGACGTGCAGTGGGGGGGGGCTGCCCGGAGCGGCGTCAGTCTTCAGGACCTGGAGCTGTCACCGTGTGGGGCGCCGAGGCCGGAGGGGGGCGGGGGGGTGGGAGGGGGCGCAGATGGGCGGGAAAGAGGCAGTGGGGGCAGGGAGAGGGACGCCGGGCTCTTGTCGTGGGCGCGCACCGCTCTCGGCCCGCCTTCCCCGCGCCCGCTGGGTGCGAGCGGTCCCGAGCTCGCGGGGAGAGATCCGGGCCGAGCCGACGCGCGCCGGGGACGCGGGCGCGCGCCTTAGGGGCGGTGATGGGCCCCTCGGCGGCGCGTGGGTCTCCGTTTTAAGTCGGGGGACGGGCGCAGAGCGGCTTCGCTCCGATCCCAAAAGGCGGCGCGGCGCGGCGCGGCGCAGCGCCGGCGCAGCTCGGCAGCGACCAGAAGATGGTGCGCACCTATCTGGTCACGGTGCGGTTTCGGCGCGCGTGCGGCGCCCCGCGCGAGAGAGCTTTCGTGATAGAAATCCTGCGGCCCGCGGGCGAGTGGGCAGCGCCGGATTGGCGGGCCGCCGTGGCCCTCGTGCTGACGCTGGTGAGGAACCAGCGCCGAGCCCGGCAGCCGCATCCTAGAAGACCAGGTAGGAAAGGCCTCTCCAAGTCCCCGCAAAACCGGCCGGGGGATTCCCCCGCCGGGGGGCATGGAAGGCAGGTAGCCATCCCCTCCCGGGGGTGGAGGCTCAAGGCGATCTCTCTCTCCACACGGGTTACACTCACTTAGAGGTGAGGTTCTTTCAATATTTGGAGCTATTGAGCCCGGAACCCTTTCGAACGCCTCCTGAGTCCCGTGAAACTCGGGGGGTGGGGGTGGGGGTCAGGGGGTTCTAAACCCACCTCAGAAGTAGCGCTGGGTTCCCTGGGTGGGACCGTCAGTGCACACACGCACACACACACACACACACACACACACCCCACGGGGAATTACACCAGGTGTGTCTCCAGGGCACTTGGTGACTCTGCGGTCCCGGAGTGAGGTATTAGTAACGGTCTCAGTTTGGGGGAGGCCGCCTTTTTCTCCCCAGACCTTCCTGCTGGGTCCACCTTCCCTCCTTGCAGCACCCGCCAGCACTCTGACTTCCTGAAGCAGTAACAGTGAGCTGAGGATCAGCCACTGCTAAGTGCAGATTTTGCAGTGGAAATGGGCTTTCTAGTAAGTGGCAGGTTTATTCCGTGGAACGCATTCCCATGTCTCGGGACAATGGCCGCGTGTGTAGAAGACAGTGGTAAATCCCGGGAGTCAAAACCAATCTTATTTTAACCTTCTCAAGCCACAGTGAACACTTTTTTAAAAATTGAGGCCTACTTCTTGAAAAACAGACTCACTCCTAGGTAGTTTATCTTCATATCAGATGAATCCTGATACCGTCGGTGTAATTTCCTATGGCCGGAATAATGGAAAATATATATGTAGTTACAATAGGCAGAAACCTATTAATACGTGGGTAATACATCAACAGACAATTTAATGAAGTTTCATTTTTGTGACCATCTTTGTTACATCATTTCCTCTGGAATATGTGTTTTGAAAAATGCAAAGGCCTGCAGAGGGGTAATTAGTTTTTATTGTAACGTTAATTGGCTTTTTGACATGCAAATATAAATTGTTAAAACTATCGATGTTTAATTAGATGTTTCCATTTCTATTGGCAAAAGTTCACAAACAATTTATAAGGTAAATCACATTTTCTTTTTCACATTGTTATGAAAATTCAATTTTTAAAGAATCGTAGCAGGAGTTTATAAAGGATTTCATAGGGCGATCCTGTTGGGTTTTTAATGGTGCTTTATTCTTAGCAGCAAATGTTTAGCCACTATATGTTTTGTAGTATCAGAGTTGTTAATCACTTTATATTACTCTCTATATAAAGCTATTTTACTAAATTATTTTGTACAAGAAATATATAGTAAAGTAGAAAATTTTAATCTATGTAAATACTGTAATTATGTGTTTTTCTAGTTTAGAAATACACAATATAATATTGTGATGACTAAGTTATAAAAAATATTTTATAGTATGTTTTATAAAATGTTAAAAACAAAAATGACACTCATTCAAAGAAGCAGTTTATTTGTTTTTATTTAGGTATAATTCAATTTTCAGGAATGATGTGCAAGGTTATTTTAAAATGCATTGACCACATGAAAAGCCCAATTTTCAGCAAATATCTGAAAACAGAACACATGACTTTGGTAGAATAGAATGGCTTGAAAATGTGTGCAATTCTCCAACTTCATATGTGAAATTATACACATAAATAAGCATCTGGAATTATTAATTATAAATGATAAGTAATTATATATTGGATAATTATGTTGGAATTTATACAATCTTTGAGAGCCACATTGCCAAAAATAACTTGTATGAATTATTTAATATTAATGCAAATATGTAAGGTGTTATTTTAACATATTTTTAGTTTCTGCAAATCTGTTTACTATGACTTTTTATTTTTATGATTGGAAATGTATAAAATAAAATCCCACATTACTAGTTTGTTATCACACATGCCTGGTGAATTACATTAATTGATTTGTTACTTCTGCGTTAGTGTGTTTACAAAATAATATTTTTATGAGACTAAATATCTATTTGTTGACTACCACTTGGGAACTCTTAAGAGTTTTAGTGTTTTCTTAAGGTAATCACTGTATAGTTAGCATAAAACATCATTTCCAATGTGTACATGACCCTCCCCCACCCCCTTGCATTAGTTCTAAGAACAATAATCCTTTCAGGAATCAAGACTTAATATTAATTTACTTCTTTGAGGATCCTTGAATTTTAAAAATTCCATTGTCTTTTAAGATAACAATGATGTAGCCTATTGCTACCTATGTCCAGAATATTTTACAGGTCTGCTAATTACATGTTAGTTCATCACTACTCTCATGATAAAATTAAGCTAAACAATTTTCCCAACATGTGAATAACTTCTGTTAGTAAATTGATCCACATCATCTCAAAAATACTTTCTTTCTTTTTTCTTTTTTTTTTTCTTAACAGAAGGCTGAACATCTGGCCCAGTGATTTTACTCCTTTAAAAGCTTTAGTCCTTTTTGAGAAGTGTAACAATCTCAGCCCCTCTAACGCTGGCTGCACCTATTCACTACGTAGTTCGTTTTTTAAGTAACGGTAAATACAGGACACATGTGTTGCTATACCTATGTACAAGGGGCCTGGGGGTTAGGCCTCTGGGCTCCGCACTTGCCCTCTTCTCCATGGACTTCAGGTTGGGACTCCCCCGCTTCTCAGAGCTAAATCAGGGTCCTAACGTAGGATCCCTGGACCCCCAAAGAGAGCACACAATAGGAAGTGAGATTCGAGCTGCTCCCCTGGGACTTCGTCTCCCCCTCACCTCCCCATCTCCCACACCTCAGGGCACCTCCGGGACTCAATTCCTAGAGAAGGCGCGCGTCCTCGAAGTTTACATTGGCAGCTGGGGTAAGGCCCTCCAGCAGCTTAGCCGCTGGCCTAGTTAGGGCCTCACTCCACAAAGGCATTCCTTCTACTTTTAGTCTCCCCTGGGCCTCGCCCCTCCCCCCAACTATTTCCACAGATAAAATTTGATCAGAATAACTAACTGCAGACCAAGGGTTATATGTAAAGCCAGACTGGGGGTGGGGGCGGGGGGGGGGCAGGCGGTCACTGGGTGGAGAAGGGGGTGGGGGCAGGGCAGAGTCTGACCGGGCCTTGTGGACTCAGAAGTGCCAGGTATGACCAGAGACGCCTCTTTATTTTCTTCCCGGAGGGGAGGGGTTGAAGTGGGGGTAGGTACATTCTAGAGACCCAGAAATCCTGGGGGAAGTGCAGTTCCAAGACTTATGGCCATTTCGGGCCCTCCCACTTGGGTGGCGACTGGCGTGTGGAATGGCCACACCCTCTGTTGCTCTGTCAGGGTTGCAAGATGGTTTTCCGAGTGTGGCCCCTAGTATTTTTCCAGAGATGCCTCTCAGCTGTTTTCTTCTTACAGTGAAGCTTTCCTCATGTTAGAAATTCCCTCCCCCCCCCTCAGTTTAATCATTTTAAATGAAATCATTTATTAGAATGAAAAAAAGTCCGTAAGTCTAATAACAAGATCAACTTCTCTAAGAAAATCTTGGGAGTAAAGACTGTTCCGTAGGGAAATGAAGGTCCTTTTAAGGCTCTGCTCCATTTTAGAAAATGCCTACCAATCGGGGACCTCCACCGATTCCCCATATCCTAATTCATGGTGTTTCTGTGTTATTCACCAATCCCACGTGTATTGAAAATTGTTGAATTTGCTGTTAATAGCCATTTTTTAAAATATATTTTATTGATTTTTTTACAGAGAGGAAGGGAGAGGGAGAGAGAGTTAGAAACACCGATGAGAGAGAAACATCAATCAGCGGCCTCCTGCACACCCCCTACTGGGGATGTGCCCCCAACCAAGGTACATGCCCTTGACCGGAATGGAACCCGGGACCTTTCAGTCTGCAGGCCGACGCTCTATCCATTGAGCCAAACCGGTTTGGGCAATAGCATTTTTTTTTTAAGAAGGGGGTATTGAAGTTGTTTGTCCCATGAGCCCTAGAATGATTGTTGCATTTGGGCGGAACTACATAATCAGGAAGAAGTAATAAAAGGGGCGGGGGGGGGGGGAATTAAAACCATCAGCTACAAAATTTAAAATTCCAGTACCTCAGATGTCCTTTGAAAAAGAGTAAGTTGATTTTTATTTTTTATATTGAAAATAACATAATGGCTTTGTTCATAAAAATATAAACATTTTATCACAAATGACCTTTTAATCCTTCAGTACTAGCTTTCAGTTTTCCCCTTTACCTTAAAAAAAAAATCTCAGAATTAATTTAAATGGTTGCAAAGCCAATAGGAATTTTTTAAGAGAAGAAAAGTTTTGTAAAGGTTCAGAGTATGTGAGCAAAGATATATAACCTCCTAAGCAAACTGAAGCTAATAAAATTGTGTAGAGTGGTGCGAATAAATATGCCTTTACTTTGTTAGTTTAAGCATGAGAGGAGTGAGAAATCAAAGAAGGCGGCAAAGAGTATCAGCAGCAGCATTACCTGGGCTGCTGTTTAAGATCCATATTTCTGGGTTTGCTCCCAGGAAATTAGACTCAGCAGATTTGCTTTAGGTGCACTTGAGGGAGATTCTGTTACAGGTGGCTTACTGGGACACCATTGACCAACATGGCCAATGTACTTTTCACTTTATGTTTGCTTATTTATTTTAAAATCAAGGTCCAGGCTTTTAAGTAAGATTTAAAATTTCAGAATCAGTTGATTACACTTTGAATCCCAGGACACTGAATCTGAGTCATCGGGAGGAGCTCTTTTACCAAATGAAGGAGAGCCTTTATTATTATGGGATCTTTCATCTGAATTGCAGAAGACTATCTCTTTTAATACTAAGGACCATTCTCTACACCATCTTGCAACCCAGACAGAGAAACAAAAAGGATGAGGCCATTCAACACTCCAGTTGCCACCTGGAGTGGAAGGGCACAGGTTTTCACAATCAGAACATATTTTGGGGGAAGGGTGTAACAGGATGTACTTGTGTGGTAAAGCGTGCAGCATCAGACAGAAAATTTCCACATAAGACATTCACGATATCTAATCTTTTTGAAACACTATATATACATTTACCCCTGTTTACAAAGAATGAATAGTGCGTTCTAGGTAGAAAGGTAGAGTAATAGTGGTTTTTTTTATTTCATTTTATTATCCAAACCTGAAATCATGCTGGTTAAACATGGCTACCTAAAATTATGTAAGTGAGGAAAAACAAAACATAGAAGTATTTCACAGGTTTAAATTATAGTTAAGGTCAAGGCAAAATTGCAGTACAATATAGCTATAACAGAATAAAGTATTTATGAACAAAACGATGGGTCCTCGTGGACTCAGAAGGGACAGGTATGACCAGAGATCTCTGTAAAAACACATTGACGAGAGGGGAAATATATATATGACTAATGTAAGCTAAAAAGTAATTTGCAAAAACTGAAATATTATGCCTTCAAAATTATAATCATAATTATTCTGCTTTTAAATACAATTTGTTTAATGTTGCACCGATTGCTTTGCTGATGTACTGAGCTTAAAAGCCTATGTTTTGGTTTCTTTTGTTGAGTGCCATTTTTTTCCCCTCTACTTGACTCAGGCTGCCAGAGCATCTGACTCAGCAACGTGCAGATTCTTTCACCCAATTTAAAGAAACAGTAGCTATCGAAAGAACAAGGACTCCCCGGATTGCAAATCTTTTCCACCCCATAGAAAAAGTAGTATATTTTAAATTTTAAAATAATCGTTAAATGTGTATATACCATGGAACCCTTTGAATTTTACTCCAGTCAATTTACATGCTGAATAGTTGAAGTTTAATATATTTTATGTAACATATGGTTTTTAAAAGAAGCTTATTGAAACTTTCAAGAGCATATGGTCAAGTTTCCTTTCTCTTTATCCTTCAAAATGATTATTACAAGGAGCTTAACAGTAATAGAGCACATCAACTTACATTATCTCATTTAATGGTCACATTAGCATTATGTTTTAGGGATTTTGTTCATCATGTCATAGACTGGAGACTGAGGCTCAAATAACTTGTTGCACGGTCTCTGTGCTTCTTACCCCAAATGCCTCCACTTCCTACTTTACAACTGCCTCTCAACTACCTCTCCAGAGACTACATCTCTTTGTAGGTTGCTTAACTCTTTTGGATTTCGGTTTTTCTCAGCATTAGCCACATATGTCCCAGTAAACATATATTGATTGAGTGAAATGAAAAAGTTCTGAAAAATAAGGCAATATAATAAATAATAACTGAAGCCCTTGTGAATTCTAAAAGTCACTGAAACTCATAATAAAACAAGGGGGTTAATTTTTTCAGAAATTTATTTCTTGCCCAGAATGAAACTAATTCAAAACTTTCTTGTAAATGTAATATAAAATACTTACAATATAAATCACTTTGATTTAAGAGCAATTAATGGAAAATCTATGCACCAGCACAGGAATCACTTGAAGGATGAAGTAGAAAGTTACTTTCTTAGAATATATGACATATAATTAGAGTTTATTTCCTTTACTTACTAGCTGTGTGGTATTTGGACTAAGTACTCTTTCATTTTCTCATCCGTAAGCCTGAGATGTACTCTATACTACTCACCTAATAAGAACTAGGTCAAATACTATATATAAAAATACATTGTAAATGTTCAATTGGCATACATTTGTCAGTTATTATCAAAGTACCTAAATAAACTATGCCCTTAAAAACACATTAGTTTACTTTTACAGTAAATGCCTACTTAAGTAGGTTTAATTATTCAGAGTAACTAGAAATTCCTGAATTCCATTTTAAAGAATATACATATATGCCCTAGCCGGTTTGGCTCAGTGGATAGAGCGTAGGCCTGCGGACTGAAGGGTCCCCAGTAGGTGGTGTGCAGGAGGCAGCTGATTGATGTTTCTAACTCTCTATCTCTCTCCCTTCCTCTCTGTAAAAAAAATCAATAAAATATATTTTTAAAATATATACGTATCATAATAAAAATATATTTATTTATTCAATCCCTGGAACATTCTAAGGTGTCAGTGTAAATTTGCTTACTATTTAACCCCTACCTGTACAGAAGCCCCATAGGATGGCCTTTACAAGGTGACTCTAAACTCTTCTAGCATTCATACTGTTAATAATCATTTCTGGAGGGAACACTGAGGTAATAGACTCTTAATTCCTTCATAATGGTTGCTGCAGTCTGAGTATCTGAATAAATAGTCTTAGTGTAGAATTTTCTAAAAAGAATTTAGTATAAAAAGTGTGTGTGTGTGTGTGTGTGTGTGTGTGTGTGTGTGTGTGTCTGAAGGAAAGAGGGGAAGAAACATTAAGGTGATCCTCAAAACCTTCAAAATGTCTGTCTTAATGGAATTTTAATTTTGAGAGGTCTTACCATGGAACCTAGGACCCAGTGTTTTGAGGGAACTTTTGCTATTATATCTGCTTGATCCTTAGCACAATTAAAATTTTGACAGATCATCCTAGTTATGGCATAAGTGTCAACATGTAAACTTATTTTAATTAAATAATTTTTAATAAAAAAAGTCTGTCCTAAAAGGTGACCTTCAAATGCAAACCACAGATGTATTTAAGTTTCCTAGTATCTACATTACAAAAACTAAAAAGAAGTAGGTGGAAATTATTTTAAAATAGATTTAATTTAACCCAATATATCAAAGATATTATCATTCCAATACACAACCATATAAAAACCATTAATGAAATATTTCATATTATTCTCTGCAATAAGTCTTTAAAATAAGTGGGCATTTTACACTTAGAGCAAAACTCAATTTGGATGAGGCATAGTACAGTGCTCAATAGATACAGGTGGCCAGCAGGTGCCATAGTGGGCATCAAGGAGCCAAGTACCAATTGAGGAGAAATAGAGAGGACAAATGAGCATGTGAGCCTCACCACAAGGGTTCAATCAGCAAAATCCAGACTTAGGGATTCAAAAGGTCAAAAGCTGGTTTCTTCAACAAATTAGTGGCAAGGAAAAAGGGAGATTGAGGAAGAATCTGTACATTAATAGAATGAAAAGACAAAGGAGAAAAAGAGGCAGGAAAATTTTAAAAGTAGTGTTTAGAATTGGACAGAGGTGTTAAAACTATAAGAAAAGCAAAAGCACCATTTCCATAAATGTTAGTATAGTGATTACATTTAGGGAGAAAAGGGGGTTTTCATTGGAACCATAGTTTCTGGATTGGCTGACAACGTGGTATTTTCTTTAACTGGGGGGTGGTTAGATCTTACAATAATTCATGATACATTTGTTTTAAGCACTTTTACAATAAAGAGATATTAAATTAAAAAATTTAAGGTGACCTTCAGCTATTAATATTCACATTTAGTGGGATACCAAGGAGACAAAATATTAAATATGCTTCCTTGAGGCAAAATTGACTTAGAGAGTAAACACAAAGTATATTCTGCTAATATTGCCTTTTTAAAAATGAAGGCTGTAAGTTATAATCTTAACTATAAGAAAGAAAAATATAAAACTATACCCTCAACCCAGAGACTCAAAGGAAAGTATGAGTGGAAATGTTAAATCTGTAAATGGAAGATGCTAAAACATGAATAGGAAGCATTTTTTAAATTAATTCAGGGTTGATATATATCATTAGGAAGTTGATTTCTTCCAGAGGAGTTTAATCCCATATTAGGTGAAGAATTTGACTTGAAGGAAAGTGTTCCAACACAAGGACATTTTGTATAATCTTTTACAATATCAGAGGAGAGCTGGACTTCAGAACTCTCAGAAGTCCAGGAAAGGCAAAAAGAAAGAAAGAAAAAAAGGAACATAACAGTAAGACGATAGAGCCCCAAGAAGGCAGCTATGTTAAAGGGTAGTTGTGGGGCGGAGCTGATAAGGTCTCCATTTGAAGAGCAAAGCTTCAATATAGATTCGCCTGAATTAGAGTGCCCTAAGCCATTGTTAAACCCAGTCAACCATGAACACTGAACTCCTACCACCAAGAGTGAAAAGTGAGTACAATATTATTTGTATGTTCCAACAGTATATTTGCATTCTAATAGCACACACGTATCAGCAGCATAAGCAAAATGGAATACTACATGTGCTCATGATTGGCAGTTAAGAGGGCAACACGTGTTTGAAAGGAGAAAATCAATCCCATTAAGGAGGAAAAGAGGAATATGGGAATAGGGTTTAGTGAAGGGAAACTTTACAATTCCTCAGTTTGGCTATGGTTTCCCCTATTGTGCCTCCTACTTGAACTGCACACCAAGGAGTGGTGGTGGGTGGCAGGAAATGCAGGGGGAACACTGAACCAATCCATTGTCATGAACCATGATTTAATGAAGGTTTTGGTGGATGTACTTTCATTATAACAGCCAATTTTATTACAAAGAAGCTCTGTTTTCAGGGGGTTAGAATTCAAAGAAGACAGAATTAACCACATCTTTTGGAAGGGAGTTGGCTTGTTCAAACCAGAGATACCTGCCAGAATGTACAGTACTGAACAAAAAAATATTCAAGAGGAAATTGACTTTGATGGCCTAATTGAATAACATGATAGTAAACATCCTATCTATTCTCAAAAAAGTCAGTTCTATTTATTGAGAGCCTACTGTGTGCCTAAATGCCTAGATTTTTTTAAATATATCTGGCATTATTTGTTCCTTATAAGAACCCTAATGAGGTAAGTTTTGTTTTCTCTACGTTGAGAGGTGAGGAAATGGAGGCTCAGAAAGTTGTCATTATTTATTCAAGGCTGCAGAGATGGTAAATGGGGATCAGGTCTATCTGAGCATAAAGCCTGGGATTGTCGCATTGCCCATGCTGCATGGTGTCTCCTCCAAGATTATTATTAAGGATAGGTAACATCTCTCACCAACCACATCCTTTCCAGCTAGAGTAAGCAGCTGTGACCTTAGGAAAAATATGGGGAGAGGACTGAGTTCAAGATCTGCCCCAAACATTTATTTACTGGGTAACTATGGCAGTGTACCACCCCTTCAGGTTCTTATCTGTAAATCAAGGCGGGAAGGTTTTTGAAAATCAATTTTGCAATATGTGTCAAGAGCCTTATACTCTTTGAAAAATTGCAATACTGTTTATTGTAGCAATTAGAAACATCTTAAATATTGGACAACAGGGACATCTTTAAGTAAACTATAACATATTTTTAGTGGAATGTGTTGTAGCTGTTAAAAGTAGTGTATGGAGAAGTTGGGGAAATGTTCTAATGATAAATGAAAGGAAAAGCTTTCAAAATTGTATTATATCCACAAGAACTGAACAAGAAATAAACAGGAAATATTTCAAAATCTTAATAGTTATTGCTTCTGTGCAGTGCAATTTTTACTTTCCTATGCAGCTAATTTCTTACATTTTTTACATATGTATACTATAATCAGGAAAAAATGATTTTAAAATTATGGGACTGGGTTAAGTGACTTTGAGGGGACTTCAACATCCAACTTTCTATTACATTCCCAAAAGTGTAGAAAATGTTCACCTTGGTATAGGATTTGCAACCTGCTTGAAGGCACAATGTTCAAAGAAAGGTAAGGATTGTTGAGTTGCCATCATGTACTGGACAAATCAATCCACAGGAAAACAGTGGGAAGAGCTGGGAACCCTGCGTTTAAATTCCGCCTCCTGTGCATTGTCACTTATGTACTCTGGGCTTCTTATTTCTGATATAGGAAGGAAGGATGATATCTCTATCCCACAGGACAGTTGGGGGATGAGAAATGATACATAAAACTGCTTCATGCTTCTCACAAAGTTGGGTTTCAGTAAATGGTAGCCATTACAATTTTCTTGGCAACTTAGAATACATTTCCTATGGTCTCTATTTCTGTTTGTCTGTCTCTCCTCTAATTATATACCCTATTGCTTATTGTGTTCCTCAGGATGAGGCTGATCCTCAATATCTGTGCATGTGAACAAATTATATATACAAATACATACCATAGACATAGATGTATATAGAGTTATATGTATACATGCACACATACTGTGCAAATCTTTGTTTTCTCTACTGGCCAAATAGCTACAAATAGATATAACTAACTTCACAATAAGAAATTTCTCAATTACAAAAGCAGATAGCTACAAAATAATGGTTAGGAAGTGATTGTTTTTGTGAGCGGCACAGATTACTCGTTTCATAAGAGTCCACTCTAGAGATACTTTTAATAGTAAACTCCTTACATAGATTCAAAATTATGCATGCTTTGCACACAACTTAGAAATTACTTCTGTCATCCTTAAATTGATCTTGGAAGATGATGATAGGTACTGCAGAGTCTATACCCAGTTAATACTTGGGAGACAAAGATTGAAAAATTTGGACTTACCTATAATTATGATTCAGGTTTATAAATAAGTGAAGGCATTTTGAGGTTTTTTTTGCTCCTTCCAAAGTCCTGTTGGAGCAGGAAGAGAAATTTTCCAATAATTCTGAGTGAACAGAGATGTCAGAGAGTCCCAAAAAGAGTGCCTTATTCATAGCAGACACTCATTAATTGTGCTATATTGAATTTAACTAGAGAATAGTAAAAGGGAGAAGGAAGCATCCCCCACCTTGAATTGTTCATAGATCTCATCCTAGGGACACATTCCCTTTTCTTACAAACCTGTGGGGAGGTCTGTTCTGTTTTCTCAGAGGTCTCCCTTTCATGCTAAAGCTACCTTTTCTCCTGGTGGAAAAATAATTAAAGGGATACCTGGCTTTCTTTCCCTTTAAAAATACTCATATTGGACCCTGAGGACCCTTAGAATTCTTACCCAGAACACTTCAAGATGTACTTCTCTTGGCTGAACAACAATCTCTGAGGCACAATTATTACTATGCCCACTTTGTAGATGGGGATATTGAAGCCAGAATAAAGCATCGTTTGGTCAAGGAGCTAAAGTAGGTGGTGGAGCTTGGCTTGGGGTCATCTTTTCCTTTATTAACTCTTCCTAAATTAAAAGGGGGCATGAAATTATTCTTTCTTTGCCTTAGTCTTCAAATAATCCTCTCCTGCACCCAGCATTCTATCCCAGAGTCCATCTATTCAGGCTTAGCCTTGCTACGTCTAGAAAATCCATTACAGGGCTCTGATAAGCTATTTCTTAAGGAGCTTTCCTTAATTATAGGATCCTCTCCAAACCCTGAAATACAACTTGTGTTGGTTTTTTTTTTTTTTCTGGTAACACAGTTCTGAAGTGCATCTTCCTTCTCCTAGACTATTAATGCAGACTCCCCTCAAGAGCTCTTCCCAATTCAAGGCCACCTTCCTACTCCTGAGAAGCAAATATGTTGGCAGTTATTAGCAATACACCCTCTTGACTAAGGACCATTCTTCTTCTTTTTTTTTTTAATCCACAACTTAAAGCCAAGTGCCTGGCATAGAGTATGTGCTCAGTTACTGTTTGTCAAATAAATTTATGAAGGATGGTTTTCAGAAAAGCAGCTCTGACTTGTCTAATACATTGATGATGTTTACTTAATTAGAATAGCTAATAAATGTACATAATACAAAATTTAAACAATACTAGTAGCAGAAATGCAAAGAAAGTCTCAGGCCCATCCCAATTCCTCATTTCCTCCCCCCACATTTATAGACCTTTCTGTATCTTTCCAGAGATGTTCTATTTATATTTTATTTCAACTTTATTCTGTTTATATATTGTTTAATAACAATACTAATATTGAAGAGGATAAAAAGAGGTATGATTTAAAAATAGTTTTTGTGTGTGTGTCACTTATACTAACTTCTTCAGGCATAAAGGATAGAGCAAGACAGAGATCTCATTTTAAAGAGAAGCTTAAAATAGGCTCAAGAGACTTCACAGTCTAAAAGCAGTTAATTAGGTACATCAGGGCTGTCATTTGGTCCCAGTACAGAGCTATTTCTCCAACACCTTTTATTTCTCCAATAAAATGTTGCTTATCATATAATATGTTTGCATACCCTGCATATCATTCCTTGCCAATTTCGCCATGCTTTGTCAGAACCAGAATCTAATTTCAGAATACTACCTTCTCAAATATCTTTCTGATGATGTTTTGAATTGACATTCACACCTAGAATTCCTATTCTTTGATTTGTAGGCTTTCTGGAGTAGCGCCATTGCAAGGTTTTCTTTCATTTAAATAAAATGTTCAGGTGCTCCAGTAGCATCATGATCTCCACGCTCAGCTGGATTCTGCAGGCTGCTGGAAAAGCTACCCTAAGTCCTGCTCACCAGTCCCTCTTTCATTATAACAGATGTTCTCAACCGTCATCACTCACTCTCACTTCCTAACCCACCATCTTATCCTCACTGCAAGCCAGCCAGCCTCTTCGTTCTTGGAAGGAAGTGCTTCAACTTCCTCCCTGCCCGACCTTCTCTCCCTTCTCAAATCTAGCTTTGTCTCCTCTAAACCGTCACCTCTCACTCTGACCTTCTCTCCCTTCTCAAATCTAGCTTTGTCTCCTCAACCCAAATTTATGACCATTCCCTGTGCCTTGTATTCAATTTCTTCCTGAAATTGTAGGGACCTCAGGTCCTCAGAAATACCCTATGTTGCCTGTGACCTGAATTTCTTTTTTCCTCTTCTAGCTGTTCTCTTCTTCACCTGGCATTTTCCCCTTTAGAGTATTGTGTGTGCTCAGGTCTCTTCCACCTTCCCTATGCCCCCCTTCATCATACATCACCTTGAACTATCACAGTTAAGCTCTGAAAGAGTTGTTTGCACAATGTCCTTGCCATCTAACTCACTCTTGGTTTTCCTTCTGACCATCTGAGCAGTCCTTTGAGGCTCCTTTGCAGACTCCTTCCAGAAGTTTATTTTTCCAGCTTCTCACCAAACATCCATCCTACTGAATTCCTTTCAGCATCCCCAGACTTCCATACCTTTGCTCATGCTCTCACCTCTGCCTGGAACATCTTCTTTTACATCTTTATACTCCTACACCTTTCTTCAAGAGTGGGGCCAGCTTTCGGCATCCACGTAGCCTGTACCTAAGCCACCAGAATGAGTTTTCATTTTCTCATGTCAATCTGTTTCCCTTGGCTCTTCTATGCATGTAATGCTTCATTTAATCCCTACATTGACATTTGAGGCAAGTACCATTATTATAACCAATAATACTGAAAGACAGATGAGAAAACTGAAGCCCAGATACATTAAGTAACTTTGTTCCAAGTTATAAAGCGACTAACTAAAAAGTCTATGTTTGCAAAAGTCATAGACACAGACAACAGTATTGTGGTTATCACAGGGAAAAGGGGGTAAAAGGTAGTTAAGGGTAAAGTGGGTCAAATATATGGTGATGGAAGGTTTGGCTTAGGTTGGTAAACACACAATGCAATATATAGATAATGTATCATAGAATTGTTCACTTGAAACCTATATAATTTTATTAACCAAGGTCACCCCAATATACTTACTTTTTTAAAAGTTCTGTTTTTTGAACCTAGGTAGTCCAACTCCATAGCCCATACATTTAACATCTCCCCCAAACGTATCCCTCCCCCCATGCTCTACACTTAGCCTCCGAGCTTTTTGAATGAATGAACAAGTATTAGTCTTTTTTCTTAAAAGACTGATCAGAACAGAGATAGGTTTAAATTTCATAGTATACATTTTCAAAACTGTCAAGGCAGCGCAAACCTAAATAAGGCTCAGGGATAGTAATAACCAGCACACTTTGGAATTTAAGAAGCTCTTTGACATACATAATCTTATTTTATCAATCCATGACATAAATTATGATTCCATTTTACATGTGAGGAGTCTGAGGCTGGCATAACCAGCAGTGGGATCCTCCATGTTTGTATGTAATGCAGCAAAGGGATGTTTTTATATGGTTGCATCTCATTTCCTTGAGCTACAGTCCAATATATTGCACAACAGCTTAAAGAGTTCTTGATGTAGGAATCCATACCTGAGTGTTAGAGGAATTTCTGAATTCCCTAAAATTTATGTTCAGAAATATATGTGCACAAAGACACACTTTAAAAAATGATTGCATACTTAGATGATGTATTATAGAATTGTACCCCTGAAACCTATATAGTTAACCAATGTTACCCCCAGTAAATTCAATAAAAAAAATAAAAATTTTAAATTATTGCATGTTTGGTTTTTGAGGAGAGGGTCTATAACTTTCAACAGTTTCTTAAAGGCAATGTGCCCCTGCCCCAAGATTAAGAGCCTGTGACCTTAAAAAATGGTCTAAAAACCACTGCTTTAGGGCTCCAATGTGTTTAAAATTTTCCTGGGAAACTTTTAAAGCTGCAGCTTCCAGGTGCATCCCCCAGAGATCCTTACTCTGTAGACCTGGAGAATGTGTGGGTTTAACCAGCACTCCTTGGTGATTCTGCACGATCTGTGGTCTGAGCTTTGAGAACTACCACTAAGTTTTCTTCTCAAATCACAGTGCATCTTCAGAAAGCTGATTACTTGAATCATTTTTGTGTAAATCATCTGTAGAACTGCCTTCTCTGAACCATAGTTTGTGTCACGTCTTCACTTTTGAAAGGCTTTCTGCACTTGTAAAGAAATTATCCAAGACATCGTCTGTCATCATAAACTCTCCCTAGCCACCACCGTCTGTTGGCATAATTTTAAAACTTCCTGTTTTGCCTGAGCTAACAGCAGTTGATTGAAAGTATAGTCAGATATTCTGGGTCTTCAAGAGAAGTCAACAGGAGATTGAAACATAATAAATAGAGCTGGGTTATCTAGTAGGCAATCCATTTTTTAAAAAATACATATATATTTAAAGCGTAAAAGTTATAACCACAGGAAAAACTAGACTTTGTTGGATTTTCTTTTGCTTGTTATACTCTTACTTCTGTTTAATTTTTCATTAAACATGAGGGTGGAGGTGGAGGGTGTCCACCATCTTTCCAGTAATTAAGGTCTACTTGACCTTCCCTCTCATATAATATTGATAGTTCTATTCAAAGCATTTTCTTCTCTGTGCTTCATGAGATTGCAAGAGAATCTCAAAATGGATGTTAAGAGTTAAAAGATATGGCGCTGGGCCCCAGAGTGGGGCTCCCTGGACTGGGGGAGCGTAACAGATGTGCCGCCCCCAGCTGTGCCTGCACGGACCCTCTGCCTGAGTGTAGAATGAGCCAAGGAGACTCAAACCCAGCAGCCATTCCACACGCAGCAGAAGATAATCAAGCAGGAGATGACAGATGGATGACTCAGCACAACAGATTTGTCCTGGACTGTAGAGACAAAGAGCCTGGTGTGCTGGTTGTGGAGGACTCCACGGTGCAGTTAATGCAGCGATATGACATAGGGCGAGAGCTGCTTCCCCCACTCCAGGCACTGAATTTTGGAATTGGAGGAGATACAACGAGACATGTTTTGTGAAGGCTAAAGAACGGAGAACTGGAGAATATTAAACCTGGTCTTTGTTGTCTGGGTAGGAACCATGAAAATATGGCAGAAGTAGCAGGTGGAATCGTACAACTTACAAGGCAGCTACAGGCCAAAATCATTATATTGGGTTTGTTACTTCCAGGTGAGAAGCCCAACTCTTTGAGGCATAAATAAATAAATAAATAAATAAATAAATAAATAAATAAAATGCCCAGGTTAACCAACTCCTCAAGGTTTCCCTGCCAAAGTCTGCCAATGCGCAGCTCCTGGATACAGATGGGGGCTTTGTGCACTCTGATAGTGCCATCTCCTGCCACCACGTGTTTGATTTTCTGCAAACCCCTCCATGGATTGATCATGCCGTTGACGGGGGAAACACTTGAGGAGAAACAAACCACCATTGCCTGGCTCCCATCAGCGTTAATTGCATCCCAGCCTCCTCAGATCAGTTATGTCAGTGGCACTACAGAATCCTTCTCTTTCTTAAGGCACTCTGCATTGTACAAGTTCCTGCATGTTCATATCCAGTGTTTGAAAGGGAGGAGGGACTTAAACTGGTCCTGTACATAGGTTTGTTTGACACAGGAGAAAAATTAGTCAAGGACGATTGTTGTTTAAGTTCATTTGAAACCATAAGGGCCTACTAAACAACCCAGCTCTTTTAGTTGTGTGTGTGACACCTTCATTGAATTATCGCTTTTACTTAGAACAACATCAAGCCTTGGCACCGAACAAAATGAAGATGCTTTTCTTGGCCTTTCTTTCGGTGGATTATGCCATATATAATAATAATCAGAATCACACCTACTTGCCTTTAAATCATGTGTTTGTTTGTTTTTTCATGTTTTAAGGATCATAATTTTGCCTTTTGTTTCCATTTTCCTTTACTCATATATATTCTCAATGTTTTAACATATAGCATCAGATTGGGCATACTTGTCATTCAAATGTAGGAGATGCCATAGTTACAGGTGAGTTTGTTTCACTCTCTTAATCTTTCGCAGGTTTAGCAGTGAAAAATAGGTTTCGCCCCAATTGAGGGACTCTGTGGAGGGTATTATTTTTGTGCTGCTGAATATCATGTCTGTAATAGACCCATGCATGCAGTCTTTACTCTTTTTTTGAGGTAAGGGGGTCCTTGTTGATATTACAAGCTTTTAACATATTTTTACCTAGGAGCTCAGTTGCTGGAAGTATAAGTCCCCAGCTAGTTGCTCTCATGATATTTCTGATGTGTGACTCATTCTTGTGCGCTATTCTGTGCTAACAAGTCTGTGTGGTACTATGAATATTCAGAGTTCTGGTTTATTTTTCCCTTAGCCCCTGTTACAGTGTCCTTTGCGGCGGTGAGGGGGGGGGGGATGAGAACTATTCCATTCCATAAGTATGTGTGTGTGTGGGGGAGTTTAACTTGACATTATTTCAAGTTTTATAGTATCTTAAGGTGTATATTTTACTTTTTATCATCTTAGTTTTAAAATTATATGAGTCCAGAAAAAGTTGGCCTTTTCTCATGGGGAAACAAATGAAACTATTCTTCACAATAGACATTCTACTTGATCCCAATGTTTTAGTAAAAAAGAACTAGGTTTGCTTAACTTTCAGGATTACTCCTTAATGTATCTTCATCTGAGGATATCTTTCAAGAGAGGTCTTTATAATCTTAATGCCTTGTTTGCCATTTAAAATATAATGGGACAATAGATGGTTTATTGTCCAAAATACCTGTGAAATGTGTACAAACTGGATCTACAAACAGATCTTTTAAACTGGGCCAGGTAGATAGTGAAGAAGCCCATCCAGATGTGCCCTGCAGTGATTTTGCTCCAGTTCAGTAACGTAAGCATATGTTTCATGTTCTGTTGCCAGACAAATAAGCAGTGTGTTTGTGTGTTGGAGGAGTGTTGCTGATTTGTGCTAAGAGCCAGTTGTGAATTGAGAGGGATAGAACTTGGGCTGATGTGTTTTGTTCTTGTCAAGCCTCTTTCTAGAAATTTTATTGGGTTGTTGTTGTTGTTGTTGTTTTGTCTTTTAAAAATGCATACTTTTCTGAATGTACCATGTCTTCATTAACCAAAAAAATACACATGGTGTTTACTAAACTTGTTTACTATTTTAAAATTTCCTTTTTATTTTTAGTAGCCCAGGTTCTTGAATTTTTCGAGGCATATTTTTTTTTTCTTAGCTGGGGTAAAGTTCTAGAGAGAATAACTAATCACTATTTTGTGAAATTGTGTGAAAAGACAGTTTTCTATCCAGGTCTTCTGTTTGTATGGTCAGACATGCCCATGAGGTTACTCCAGCAGCAGAGGATTAAATATTCCTATGTGAGCTGGCCTTCAGCTTCTGTGCTTATGTATACAACCCTGAGATATTACTGCATTTCTATCTACCCGAGCTATTTGAGCAATAGTATTTGAATCACTAGCCTTTTAAATAAAAGTCTGCCCCATTGCTGATGTGAGGGGCGGGGGAGGGGAGAGAGAGAGAGAGAGAGAGAGAGAGAGAGAGAGAGAGAGAGAGAAGAGAAAGGAGGAGGAGGAGGGGAAGAGGAGGAGGAGGAGGCTAAGAGGTATTAGCTTAGGATGTGTGGTACTGTTCTATATGTACATTAATTCATTTAAAACTCACAACAGCCCTATGAAGCAGGGACCACTCTTAGCCCTCCGTGTTATGGCTAAGAAAACTGTAAGGAGAAGTGTAGGGGGATGGGGAGGAGCCAGACAAGCACAACGCGTGAACTTGCTCTCTGAGTCACTGTGCAGCTCTCCCCATAGAGCCCTGAGGACATTTTCTCCTCTGGGAGGAATTTATTTAAAATGGAGTTGATAACTCCCTCCCCACTTTCCCATCTGCCGGCTAGACTGAAATCTCCAGCATCCCTGTTAAATAGAACTCATTGGGACAAGCACAAATGCGGGGACACCCACCCACGCGCGCGCGCGCGCGCGCACACACACACACACACCCGTTTTACACGTGTGTACTTGGGGAAGGGGGACAGGCTGGCAGGCAGCAGGCGGACTCCAAAATGAACGTTTTGCTGCTTTCTCTTTTAATGAGAAAAGGCTCCTTCCTCTTTGCCCGAGCGGAGCCGGGCGAGGATGTGCACCATCTGCACAACCCGAGGCGACCCTCTTAGGACATACTCTCCCTCCTCCCGTCAACCTGTGGGCTTCTCGAGATCAAACGACAGTGAACACCCTGGTTCGCCTCGGGCAGTGGGAATCCTGTGAGCATTCTGTACACACGAGGTTGTCCATCGGAAGAAGGAAACTCGCTCCATCCGCGTGCGCCCTCGCGGTTCCCAGAGCGCGGGTGGGGGGCAGGGCGGACTCCGGGCGGGGCAGGTGGCAGCAGCCAGGGCTCCCTCCCCCCGGGCTTCGTGGGGCGCCCGGTGCGGACTGCCTAGGTCTGGGGGTCCGGGCACGCTGCCCGCGTGGGGTGACGTCAGGGGTGGCACATTCACAGGGAGTCAGAGGGACAGCTTTCCGTGCGCGCAGCGCGGAGAGGAAAAGACGGGCCGGACTCGTCCGGGGCCGCCTCCGCCCGCCGCGCGAGGGGAGGGGAGGAGCGGGCGGCTCCCGCGAGGCTGGGCGGGCGCTCGGGGGGTGGGGGAGATTGAGGAGAGCGAGGGGCGAGCGCTGGGGAGCCGCATGGAGGTCTCCGCAGACAGGCTGGCCGCTGCAGCGGCCCGGGGTCGCGCCGAGGAGGTTCAGGCGCTGCTCCAGGGCGGAGCATCGCCCAATGCCCCCAACAGTCAAGGTCGGACCCCGATTCAGGTGGGAGAGCGAGTCTGCCGCGGGCAGAGGGGTGGTGAACGGCTTCGGGGGACTAGGTTCGCGAGGGGGTCGGACCAGGGATAGCCTTTCGATCCCCGGCAAAGGGGCGACATCCCCGGTGTTAGGGCTGGAGTTAGGCGTCTCCTCGGGGCGATGCCCCCGTGCCCGGCCCCACCCCGACCCCCCCTCTCAGGAAGCCGAGGGAGGAATGAGGAAGCAGAAGGGGTGCAGAATGTGGAGGGAGAAACTATGTATGTTAATATAGACCAAGCTCTATTCTTTTGTAAAAATATGTTCTTTATCAAATACAAAACTTTCGAATGTTTGGTGTGTAAAACGTACAGTTTTAGAGAAATGTAAGATTAGCTGGGATCACTTAGCCCTGAACTCACAGGCCGCCGAAAGGAACTGACTGGTGACCATTTTCCTCCCTCGAAGGGACTTCAGAGGAAATGTGCTATGTATGTTGCAATAAATATCAATTTGAGATTTTCAGATGTAACTACTTAGTGTACAAGGACTTAATGTACAAGTATATGCTTGCTTTACAATAGGTGCTTATAAGAATTTAGAAAATGCTGACATATATGAAGAACATTAATGTAAACGCCTCTGAAATATCAATTTAGTCACCATGTTAGTGGTATCTCCTGTTATTGTTAACTTACTTGCTATAAATTAACATATTTGAAGTAGAGTTTTCAATTCCTCCATGTTGAGAAGTGTCGTTTCTCCTCTCCCCACTCCAGTTTTTTGTTGTTGGTTTCTGTGGGGGTGGGGAGGGGTCAGGTTTTTGTTGTTGGCCTTCATTAACTTTCTAAATCTCAGGCTAAAAAAAGAAAAAAATAGAATTCTTCCTGGCAGTCACCATCCTGGTTTTAATTCCCAGTGTTGACAATGATTTCTGATTCTGAAAAGAAAATGTATATGAAACAAATACATATTGCAAAAACTCCAGCATAACAAGACAAAGGAAAGTAGCTTTACTTGGAACTTCACAAGCAAATCTTCCTTTCCTGATACTGCTAATAGGATAAATTTTATACTTAAAATACAGATATAAAAATAAAATGAAAGTGCCTAGAACTTGGGGTTATCTGGGACTTGACATGTGGAGAGAATTTTAATCTAAAGAGGTTGGGCATTGTAAAAGCATGTGTCCTTTCAAAGTAATGCTTGCCTGATTCATAATTTAATATCTCTAAAATATCACCAGCAGTTTGGAAACTTAGAGTTTGGCCTTGGAGCTCTGGAATATGTTAGAAGAGACCTATTATACAAAAAGAAGAAAGAAAGTTGGATAATTAGTTTTAACTTTTTAAATGGGGAGGATGAGAACATAGAGAAAAGGGAATATGATTTTGTTTTAAAACCCTAATGAAAAGTGTGCATAATATAGAAATACTTAGTTGATAGAAAAACATTTTAACTACTAAATTAAATTTAATGTTTTTACAAATGTATGTAAGCACTCTACAAATATTTCTGTAACAGATTTCTTCCCCCCCCCCCCATGGGATTGCTATTATGATTTAAATATTTAAATGTTAGGCTACTGTCCAGCCTTTTAATATAAAAGTTAATATTTTATTATAATTACACAAGTAATTTGTGTTAAATACAGAATGTTACTAAAATAAGTGATTCCTTTTGCCATATAAGGTAATATATAAAAGTTCAGCCTTTTAATATTTAATATTTATATGTTAATATAATATATTAAAATTCCTTTTGCCATATAAGATCATATATTCACAGCTTTAGAATCTTTGAAAGTGGACATCTTTGGAGGATGTTATTTAGCTTACCACGGGACAAAGTTTAGGACTCTTTAGACAAACCTTCCCATTTTATACTTCAAGAATTTGAAGTTTGCCATGGCCGAGTGGCTCAGTTTGTTGGGGAGTCAACGGGGACACTCAAAGGTTTCTGGTTCGATTCCTGGTCAGGGCATGTACCTAGGTTAAGGTTTGGCTTGATCGCAGTATGCATACAGGAAGCAACAGATCCACATCCTCTCTCTCAGGAAGCTAAGGGTGACTGAAAAATTTTGCAAGAACTAAGGTTTTCTGTGTGTGTTTTAATTTTCACTTTTTAACAAAGGCTTGTATATACAGCAGCGAACCATACCAAATCTCTGGGTCTTACATAATTTTATATCAAAATTGGGGGAGGGTACAGGAGATGAGGCAGGTTTGTCCCTCACTCTTTTGCTGTTGTCTGTGCCTCTAGCAGTGCTGTGTGTGTGTGGCTGGAATTCTGCAAAGGGTTGGAGAATACAATGGGAATTCAATGTGTACAGAAAAATGGAATGAGGAGGAGAACTGGCTAAGAGAGTTGGTAACTGAAGGCAAATAAAGAGTAACTAGACATCCGTGGCTTGTAGGGTTGTCTACGCCAGGTAGCGGCTTCACAAAAAGTTTCTTTAAATTCATTAATCCTGCCTCTGCCGCCTCCCGCATTAAGTAGATTCTTCATATGTTTGAAATGGTTCTACCTGTCCCTGCCCAGGCCTGCATCTCGCTTTTCCCTCGCCCTGACCACTCCGCTCTCTCCCGCAGGTCATGATGATGGGCAGCACCCGCGTGGCCGAGCTGCTGCTGATCCACGGCGCGGACCCCAACTGCGCGGACCCCGCCACCCTCACGCGGCCCGTGCACGACGCCGCCCGGGAGGGCTTCCTGGACACGCTGGTGGCGCTGCACCGAGCCGGGGCGCGGCTGGACGTGCGCGATGCCTGGGGCCGCCTGCCCGCGGACCTGGCTGAGGAGCGCGGCCACTGGGACCTCGTCGGGTACCTGCGTGCGGCCGCAGCAGATGCCGGCGAAGGTCCTGCAGGTGAGATGGCCGAGCTAAGAACGTGAACTCGGAGAGCTTCCGCCGCCCAGCGCACTCCTGGGTCAGAGAGAACGCGGGCCGAGGCGGAGCGGAGCCCTGGGTCTCAGCTCGCGCGCCGCTGGCGGATGGGACAACCCCCGGTATCCCGATCGGGACGGGACAACCCCGTATCCCGATCGATCGCGCTGCCTCGCAGGGCTCTGGGTAGGAAACAGCCGCAGATGGACTTCCGCAGGTCAAAACCCATCCCCTACACCCCGCCCCCCACTCTCCAAACACTCAGCCTCCCCGCAGCTCCAGGCGGACACCTGGAGCGTCGCCTGGAGGCTGGAGTCCAGTGGCGCACCCATTGGGCGGCCCTCTTTCCCCAGGAGGTTACCCTCTCGCTCCTCCCGTGGAAGCTGGCGTGGGAGACGCCGCTCAGGGCGAGGAGCCCGTTGCAGGAGCCAGACCTGGGAGCAGCGGAAGAGAATGAAGTGATTTACTTGGGCTCCAGGCAAATGAAAACCGAGTAAACCTTTATAACCACACCTAAGGTGTGCAAGTCAAGCTCGCAAGCGGTTCCTTCCTTCCCCAGTCGCGGGACCAACCTTGGGACTTCCAAAACCAGTTGCGACCCGCATCGTCTGGCAGAGATCTGTCATTCCCGGCTCCGTTGCAAAATGATACGCAATCTGCCCCTCCGCTCTAAGCAACGGGGCTTTTCAGAGCTCCCCCCAGGGGCTCTGGAATCATCTGGGATAGAGACCTAGCCAACCCTCGCAGCCGCAGCGGGGTTTGCGGCAGGGTTTGCTACGGGAAGGAGAACCTTTCTGAAGCTTTTCCCTCTCTTAAGCTTTCCGTTGGAACGGGAGAGATCGCTCAGAGAGGGGGGGGGGGGGGAGGGTGTGTGGTTCTTCCCTCTCATTCGGCCACCACAAAGCCTTTCACGAGCCCCCCACGTCCCACCGCCACCCCTGCCCGCCTAAAGTGCCAACTCCAACTTTTTTCCTGAAGGGGGAACCATTTTATTAAAATACAGATATGAAGCAATATACGAAGTTAGCACGGATATTTCAAGTAAACATCGGCTTTGAAAACACTGAAATCGATCCTGTGGGCTCAGAACTGGGGCACTAGGCTCCCTGGGCCTCAGGGGAGCCGGGGACAGAGTGGAGAGTCTTACTCTGAGTGCAGCGCCTCAGGTACCAGGGGGAGGAAGATCTCCTTTAACCTGCCCACCCTCTCGCTCCTCCAATTGAAGTTTAAGTCCCAGACTCCGCAGAGGACCGGGGCCCAATCGCAGGGGCACGAATTGGGAGCAGTGGGAGAGAATTCAATGATTCAGTTGGGCCCCAAAGGAAAATTGAGCGACCCTTTATAACCAAACCCAAGCTTTGTAAGCCAAGCACACACGCCCTTCCTTCCCTCCTCCCCTCCACTTCCCTCCCTCCCTTCCTTCCTCGCTTAACTGAGATCCTCTTATGTGATCAGACCCCTTCTTGGCAGGGCACAGAACTGAAGGAAACAAAATGGGAGCCCTGCCCTCATAGAGCTTACCGTCTAGGAAACAGACTTTAAACACTGTAACAATGTGTTTTAAGGAATGAGTTTGTAAAACCAACGTGATGGATAAGAATGAAGTGTGACTAGGAGGGGGAGGCTATCTTAGAGTGCTCTGGGAACCTGACTGATGAGAAATAAAATAGCCACTAGAGACAGAGGAACTCTCAAGTGCAAAGAATGCGGGTAGAATGAATGGCGGGGTCAAGAGGATGGAAAGGCGGAGGGGGTGGGGCGTGTACCCAACTAGATCAGCGAGGAGGGCGGAGGCCAGATAATTGTAGGGTCTTGTAGGTCAAGGAAAGGATGATTGGTCAGAATGTGGATTTTGTTCTAGAAACTTTAGGAAGCCATTAGGTGGCTTGGGAGGGGGGCCTGTGGAGGAAGACAAGAGGACTGGAACCCAAGGCTCGCAGACTGCGGAGCAGTGCCTACACTGGGGTCCTCTATATGAGTTCGCGGAGTCTCTCCGCCAGCCAGCATCAGGCGCCAGAGACGTTTGGGGACGTGCGAAGGGCGAGGCAGCGCCTTTATATTTCTGCCCCTGGCGTCCAGTGTGACAAGCCCTGGGCGCCTGCTGCATACCCGGCTTTCCTCTTGCAACCCCGCGGCCGCCGGTGCCCCGTGCTCCGGAGCGGGGAGCGGGGAGCGGGGAGCCCAGAGAGGCCAGCCGGGCGGTGGACGCGCTGCGAGATGTGGGAGGCTGGGAGGGGGAGGGGAGGTGGCTGCTGGCACGGTCCCGACTCCGTGGACACACCCTGTGCCCGGAGTTGGTTGATAGAGGAGGTGTACATGCAGACGAAGCTACCCTTGTCCGTACGCATCTGAATACCCGGTGCGCGCCTGCAAGGAAAAGGAGGGATGCGTCGCATTCTTTTGATTTCTGATGTCTAATGTCTTTTTTTTTCTGCAGACACCCCGGCTTAAAGAACCACTGGAAGCCAGAGGCACCGCAGGACGCCTGGACCACTGCCCCGTCCCCTACCAATTCTTTCCCGCTTTGCGAGCGGCAGTTTAGCAAACGGCGCTTTTTAACACTGTAAGCCGCTTCCTCGCTAGCAGATCTTTTCCCTTCCCCGTAACTCCCCTTTGTATCTGAATTCATACATTGGTAATAAAAACGGGTTTTAAAAACCCAACGCCCGTTCCTGCCTTTTTATTGGGTTGGAGTTTTCCGGAGCGAGTGCGCAGGTCCAGAGCGCACAGCCTGGCGGACGCTTCCCAGGGGGCCTGGTGCCTGCTACCTGCTGTGAGGACAGCCGGTGTGTGAACGGGGAACGCGGAGCTTGAATGGGGTGCGTGGCCTTTCCGGTTTCAAACTGCCAGCAAGTGTCAGAGCCAGGGCTCAATTTAAAAAAAAAGTTTCTTCCATTCGCTCATTTATTCGGTCAGCAATCACGGAGCACCTATGCTGGCACCAGGCGAGAGGCCGAGTGGGGGAAGACAGACATCAAATATTAGATACAAACACACGACTAGAAATTTAAATGCACTTTCATGGAATCAAAGACAGCGTTGTTTCCGAGACTCACCGTCGTTTCATGTATTTTTTTAAAATAAACTTATTTTTTAAAATATATTTTATTGATTTTTTTTACAGAGAGGAAGGGAGAGGGAGAGAGAGTTAGAAACATCGGTGAGAGAGAAGCAACGATCAGCTGCTTCCTGCACACCTCCCACTCGCAACCAAGGTACATGCCCTTAGACCAGAATCAAACCTGGGACCCTTGAGTCTGCAGGCCTACACTCTATACACTGAGCCAAACCGGTTAGGGCCATTTTTTGTATTTCTTAAAAATAAAAGTGCAGCCGAAACCGGTTTGGCTCAGTGGATAGAGCATCGGCCTGCGGACTGAAGGGTCCCAGGTTCGATTCCGGTCAAGAGCATGTACCTTGGTTGCGTGCACATCCCCAGTGGGAGGTGTGCAGGAGGCAGCTGATCGATGCTTCTCTTTCATCGATGTTTCTAGCTCTCTATCCCTCTCCCTTCCTCTGTAAAAAATAAATAAAATATTTTTAAAAATCTTCAAATAAATAAATAAATAAATAAATAAAAGTGCAGTGTAAGAGGACACCCCACACCCGTGGATTGTAAGACACGTGCAGATCTCAGGTAATACAATGTCAAAAGTCACGTCTTAAGATGGATGAGATGGGGTGAAAAGTGGAAACGTTTCATTGGTTTGAAGGAAGACCTCAGATTGCCAGACTCTCGGAGCCCGCATGGCCTTCCCTTACTTACTCGCCTCAGTATTCGAGCCTCCCTCCCTCCACCAAGTGAGGGTATTTTGCCCAAGAAGCCACAGCCAGCAGGTGGCTCACGGAGCCCGGCTCTGCAGCCCGCTGGGGCCTTCACGAGTTGGCACCTCATGCCTGGCCCCGTGGGCTGTGAAGTTGCTGTTTAACCACCCAAACCAAAAGCAGTTTGGGGCTTCTCTGCCCCAGCAGGGATGCTGCAGGGACTGATTCCAACTTCAACTGGGCAGGAGGCCACGCCCCTTCCTCTCAGGTCCGAGGCGTGCCTCCAGTTATTTATTGTTTATTGAGGTGCAATTCACATAACATAAATTAATTGTTTTAAAGTGTACAATTCCGTGGCAGTTAGAACACTCACAGTGTTGTACAACCATCACATTTATCTAGTTCCATAACATTCGTCACCTCCAAAGGAGACCCCATACTAATTAAGCACTCATTAAATCCCTAGCCCCAGACTTTGGCAACTACTAATTTCCTATTGTGTCTATGAATTTATTATTCTGTTCATGATTCCACTTACAAGAAATGTCCAGAATTTCTATAATTCCACGTATATGCAATGTCCAGAATATATGTCTGTCTTTATGTCAGCTCCACAGTTTTGATTACTGTAGCTTTGTAGTATGTTTTAAAATTCGGAAGTGTGAATATTCCAACTTTGTTTTCCTTTTTCAAAATTATTTTGATCTGTCTCAAATTTGTCCCTTGCAATTCCATATAAATTTCTGCCAAAAAAAAGGAGAAGAAAAAAAAAGAAGCATTGAGCTTTTCATAGGGATTGCATTGGGTATGTAGATCACTTTGGGTACTATTGCCATCTTGAAAATATCATGAACACAGAATGTCATTCCAATCACTTAGGTCTACATTAATTCCAGTGATATGTTGTAGTTTTCAGTGTATAATTATTGCCTCTACTTGGTTGAATTAATTCCTAAATATTTTATTCTTTTTGAAGCTATTGAAAATTGAATTGAGGCACTGGCCATATAGCTTAGAGTGTTGTCCTCATACCCAAAGGGCACATATGAGAATTAACTAATGAATGCATAATTAAGTGGAACAACAAATTCCCTCCCCCCTCCTCTCTCTCTCTCTCTCTCTCTCTCTCTCTCTCTCACACACACACACATCAATAAATAAAATTGAATTGTGTTCTTAATTTTCTTTTTTTGGATTGTCCATTGCTAATGTGTAGAAATACAACTGATTTTTGTGTGTTACTCCTTTATCCTGCAGCTTCGCTGAATTTGTAAAAAATCATCACCCAAGGATATTTTTTTTATTGACTTTTTAGAGAAAGTGGAAAGGAGGGAGGGAGCGGGTGAGAGAGAAACATGGATATGACAGAGACAAATGGATGGGTTGCCTCCCGCACCCCACCCCCTCCACACACACACACATACACTGGGGTGGGGATCAAGCCTGCAATCAAGGCACATGCCTCTGACCCTTTAGTCCACCTGCTGACACTAACTGCTGAGCAGCACCGGCCAGGGTCACTCAATTTGTTTCTTAGCCCTACTAGAGTTGTGTCCGTGTGTATAGGATTTTCTACATATAAAATTTTATCATCTGCAAGGGGAGATGAATAGTTTTACTTGTTCCTTTCCAATTTGGATTCCTCTTATTTCATTTTTCTTTCCTAGCTGTTCTGTTTAGAATTTTCAGGACAATGTTGCTTATAGAATTTTGGATAAAAGCAGACATTCTTATCTTGTTCCTGATCTCAGTGAGAGATCTTTCAACCTTTCATCATTGAATATGATGTTAGCTGTAGCTTTTTCAGAAATGCCCTTACACAGAGTGAGGAAGTTCTCTTCTGTTCCTAGTTTGTTGAATATTTTTATCATAAAAGAGTGTTGGCTTTTGAAAAATTATTTTACCACATCAATTGAGATGACTATTTTTTTCTTCATTTTATTAATATGGTGTATGACATTGATTTTCATACATTGACCCCCTGGCACTCCTGGAATAAATCTTCCTTGGACATGGCGTGTAATCCTTTATTATTCAGCTGGACTGAGTTTGCAGGTATTTTGTGGAGGATTTTTTTTGCATCTATATTCATAGAGGATTTGGGTTTATAGTATTCTTTTCTTGTCATATCTTTGTCTGGTTTTAGCACCAGGGTAATGTTGGGCCCATTGAACAATTTTGAAGTGTCCATTCCTCTTCCATTTCTTAGAGAAGTTTGAGAAGAACTGGTGTTGACTGTTCTTTAAACTTTTGATACACTTCACTAGGGAAGCTGTCTGGCCTCCGGCTTTTCTTTGTCAAGGGGTGTTTGACTATGGGATTCAATTTCTTTCCTTATTTATAAGTCTTCAGATTATCTTTCCCCGCCTTGAGTCAGTTCTGATAGTTTATGTGTTTCTAGAAATTTGTCCATTTCACCTACTTGTTCATAGTTTTCTCTTATAACCCTTTTTATTTTCTTAAGGTAGCTAGTAACATCCCCATTATGTTGTGTTTAAGTCATCATTTTATTAACTGAATGTTCGCTAGGTTGCTTTGACTGTTTTCTAGAGTCCCCACAATGCCAATTCTAACACTTACCTTGGGGCCTCCTGCTCTGCCATTTTCACTGTTTTTTGTTTTAGAGCAGATTAAAGCGAACACACACACACACCCGCACCCGCACACACACACACACACACACACACCCGCACACGCACCCGCACACGCGCACGCCCTTTCCGTTGATTCCTCGGGAGCAGTCTCTCGGCTCCCCCTCGCCTGCAGGCTCCCTGGCAAGTGCGACTTCCAGTCCCCGGGCCTCCCGCTCTGCCCCGCCCTCCCCGCAGCGGCCCGCGGGGCCTCCGCCGAGAGCTCGCCCGGTGCGCCCGGCGCGCGCACGCAGCGCCCGGCCCTCTTCGGGGCGGGACCCACAAGTCCTCTGAGTTACTGGGCCAGGGTTTCAAAAGTGCTGGCTGAAGAACCGCGCCTGATTAAAAGTAAAAGAGGCACGGAAGGTGGGGGGAAAAGGGGGGGGGGAGGACAGAAAGAAAACAAAGGGAGGAGTTTTAGGTAAGTTTAAGGCCATAAGGGGGGGAGGGAAGGGGGGGGAGGGAGGCGCGGGGCTTTCCCACGGCTAACGGACGAACCAGACCTGGAGGATATCAAAGGCTCTGCTGGTCTGATGCTGCATTGAAAAAGAAAAAAAAAATTTTTTTTTTCAGCTTCAGTGGGTCAATTGGGAGCCCGCGGGCCAGCAGAGCAGGCCTGGGCCCAGCCACCTCCGGGGACGGAAACTGGCTGTGGGTCCTGGGTCCTCGCGCACCCCCAGGGGCGGCGGCTCCTCCCAGCCTCATATATCTGGTTTAAGCAATAATCAGTAATAAGCATGAGGAAGAGTGTGTTGCTTGGCCTCTCTCCTAGCTTCTAGGGGTGGTGAGAATCCTTGGCATTCCTTGGCTTGTAGAGGCATCACTGCAATCTCTGACTCCGTCTTCATATGGCATTCTCCTCTGGGTCTCCGTTGTCAAATCCCCCTCTCCTTTCTCTTGTACCTGCGTTGGTTATTAGATGTAGAGCCCACTCTAAATCCAGAATAATCCCATGCTGAGATCCTGAATTTAATTGCATCTGCAAAGACCCTATTTTAAAATAAGTTTACACTCATAGGTGCTAGAGGACACATCTTTTTGGGAGGCAGTATTCAACTTAATACACTGCCTAATTCATTGCTTTTTTCCCCCTAGACCCCAGAGAAGAAAAAAGTACACCAAGGATAGATTTTTTTTCAAAGATGAGCCTCAAAGCCAAAAACTCTTGCAAGATCAGTCTACAACATCCAGAATCTCTGGTGAATAAAATTAGAGCGCTGGCTGGGTATGAATTTTTAGAGTAAGGCAAAGAGAATAAGAGTTTGACTTTTGTGGCCATCAGGAAAAATCTGGACAAGATTTCTCTCCCACAAACTGGGGTGAGGACACTAACAGGAATGATCTCTTAATAGGACCAGGTGGATTAAGGAAGCTAAATTGGCAAGATTAACCCAGACTGATAGAGGAGAAAAGTAGAATGGAGTGGGGCTGCTTTCCTCATGGAGAGTGGGGGCTGTCTTCTTTAAGGACCCTTTTATGGTGCTTTTAGACACAGTTACAGAACACAATTGTGGCTCAATGTCACTAAAGAAAATTAGCATTACCTCTTATTTTTCCAATCACCTTCATAAACAATATCTCAATGAATTGTTGCAACCCCCTCCCCATCAGGCATTGCTCTTCAGCTTTAAAATCAAGAAAGAGAGAATCTGAGGGATCACACAATTTGCTGAAGGCATGCTTATCCTCCAGGCCTTCAGTAGTGATACAGAGATTGACTGCACAAGCTTCCTCAACTAACTACTATTAGTCTACTCATGTTATAAACCTGGGAGCTGAGGCTTTGGGAGGTGCTGTATCTGGCCCAACCACACACATCTAGTGAATGGTGGAGCCAATATTTGATGCTAGTTCTGTCCAGGAACTCATAGACTATGACCATTAAGCCTGACTTTGCTCTAGACTGGGTAGTCTAGGTCCTTTGACCTTTCTCAAAAAGGCAACCGAAATTAAAGCCACCCTGATTCTCATGCCTGTTTTCATCAATCAGTATACTAGTAAGTAAGTAATCTAATCAATTCCCTCTACCTCCCCTCCATTCCCATAATGCTTTGTACTTATTTGTCCTTAACCCAAACCTCTCCCACTGCCCATACTTTCCACTGTGTTCCCTGGTATTTTTACTACATAGTTAACCAATGCCCTATAGCCTCAGTTTCTTCTTAGATAAGTTCATACCTTCTTGGTATAAATGCAATCCTATTGTAGAGCCAAGAGGTGAATTTGCTACCATCCTTGATTCCCATTTTCTCTTCCCCAACTGTTAGGGATTGTGAGAAACCAAAGAGGCAATGCTCTTTAAATAAATAACACTGTCTGGCATATGGAAAGTGTTGAATGAATATTAGCTATTTTTTATTTTATCACATAGTATTTTTGTGCTTATCATAGATCCTTCTATCCTTTGTAAGAGTGGAGGTAGGACTGATTAGTTATTTATAATATGAAAGTCATTTATGTTGCTGATGTTGAGGAATAATGGTAATGTCCAATGTTAAGGGAATGAATATAATCTACAATAGAATTAAATTCATGTCATAGTGTGGTACTCTATTATAGTTTTGCTGGATCCAATCTTTAAAAAGGGCAATCTGTAGGATTCTTGTAGTGAAAGAAATGTTTTGTATTTTGACTCTATTAATGTTAATATCTTGCCTCTGATATTTTTCTATAGTTTTGCAAGATATTACCATTGAAGTAAATTGGATAAAGAGTACCCAGGATCTGTCTGTATTGTTTCCTAGAATTACATGTGAATCTATTAAGTCTCTCAAAATAAAAAGCTTAATGAAAAGATAATAAAACAAAATATACTTTGAATATTCTAAAAAGCTGATCAATGCTTTCTTTGGGTGATTATCAATGTCTAAGTTTTTTTCTTGTGATTTGTATATATCTTAAATTTTTACACAGGAATTACTTTTGTAGTAAAAAAAAAAAAAGTATAATGCATGAGAAAGAATAACCCTGAAATCCAATCACACCATTTGAAATACATTGATAACTCTGTTTTATTATATACAAACTAGAGGCCTAGTGCACGAAATTCATGCACAGGCAGGGTCTCTAGGCCTGACCAGTGATCAGGGCCGATCAGATTCCCCACCTTCCCACCTCCTCCTCCCCTCACTTCCTTAGCAGCCCCCCCCCTCCCGCTGCTGCCGCTGATCGCCTGCCATGTTCTGTGCCACCCCCTGGTGATCAGCACATGTCATAGTGAGCGATTGAACTCCTGGTCTCCCCATCAAACTCCCAAGGGGACACTTTGCATATTAACCTTTTATATATATAGACTAGAGGCCCAGTGCATGAAAATTCATGCATTGGAGGGGGGGTCCCTCAGCCCGGCCTGCCCCCTCTCACAGTCCGGGAGCCCTCAGAGGCAGGAGGCAACCCGGCAATCAGGGGAAGGCGATGCCCGTATCACACCTCTGCTGCTGCCACTGCCAGCAGCACAAGCCTCAGCCGGCCCTGGTTATCTGAGTCTCAAGTGGCTCTGGGCAGCTGGGCGGCCGCCATCCAAGGTTTTCCTGTGCCTCGGGCCGGCCCTTGGTGGCTGGGCAGCCGACATCCACAGCTTGCTTGCACCTCGGAACAGCCCTAGGCAGCTGGGCAGCCACCATTCGAGGCTTGCCTGCGCCTAGGGCCGGCCCTGGGCAGCTGGGGGGCTCAGGGCGGGTCCGGCTGCACTATGCACCTGCTGCGCCGACCCCCCCCCCCCAGCTAGGCTGAAAGGACTGTGGGACTCTGGCGGGGCTGAGGGGACTGGGCGCCGCCATCTTTGTGATGATGTGATGGTCAATTTGCATATTCCCTCTTTATTAGATAGGATTATTAAGCATTAATATATTATGTGGCAGCTTTTAGAGATCATTGCATTAGAGTTTAATGTAAGTTAAACACTGTTGACCACATTGTGTCTAAATAGCCAAAATATAGATTAGCTGACCCCAACATCTGGCATTGTACTTAGTTATCAAATGCTATTTCCTTAATAAGCATTTCCAACTCCCCATTTGACCCTTAACCCAACCACATTCTTTCATAGAATTACATAGCCTTAATTACTGGAAAATACCTGTCATTTAACATTAGTTTCAATTGCTGGGTTCAGCCTTCAGTTGCAGGCTATTCGTAGGTTTACTGAATTACTGCCAAGTATTCATGTACAGGAAAAGAGATGACTCAACTTCTTTCTTTCTTCTCTAAAGGAATTCATTTTTTAAATCATAGGGCAGATCCTTAATTCAACACCAACAAACAAACAAACAAACACAGAGCCTAGCATCCATTTCCATATAGGGGCCTCTCACGCAAACTGCACTTCAGGGAGAAGCCTGCACTAGCTGCCTCCCTCCCTTACTGAATGCCTGCCTACACTGTTTCTGCATCTGAGTCAGCCCTTATAAAGAAGTTATTTACAATATAAAAGTTATTTATATTGCTGATGTTGAGGAATAATGGAAATGTCCAATGGGGTTGTATTTCAGCCAATAGGACTGAGGCTTTCCTTGTCCAAACAAAGTTGTGCAGCTATATCCCCATCAGCATCTTCACCAACAAGTCAGAGAGGCTCCATCCCGACCAATCAGGACATTGCCTTTTTGGACCAATCAAACTGTGAGGATTTGGAGTCCTCATTTGCAGAGCAGAGCAGAGCAGCACAGGGCAGAACAGAACAGACTGGCATGGAGCAGAATGAGAGAGAGAGAGAGGGGGGGGGAGGGAGAGACAGAGAGAGAGAGAGAGAGAGAGAGAGAGAGGTATTATATTTTTCATTTCTATAATTTGTTTCCTAAAGTACAGTTTAAAACATTTTTTTTATTTTGATCATATTTTTATCTCCTTCTTTGTCATCTTTTTTTGACAATGTGAGCTGATGTCTCTATTACCTCAAGTTCTTAGGAATTTAATCTGGCTATTTCTTCATCTACTGACATCTGTTCATGGAAGATTGTACCTTTTGAGTTTTGTATTTTGGAAAATGAGTTCATTTTAAGTGGAGCTTTATTCATAGAAATCCTGAGTAGACTGGGTTTTAGATGAATCCCTCTAGAGCATTTTGCTTCTGTTTGTTTCTTTTAGGCTTCACAAGAATATTGCCAACCTACAATTAGTCAATTTATTGGCTTGAAGCTACTCAGAACATGTAACTAAAATAAACATCAAACCAACTTGAAGGCAGACTTTTTGACAAGATGTTTTTCCCCACTCAAAGTCACTCATGGCAACAAGTGGCACAATCTTATGCATCGCCATCTGTCTTTGCAATATTTTCTAGGATCTCCTAGCCATCAGTTTATAGCTCTTAGAGATCTGATTCTATGTGGGGATTTCAATTCTGACTTCTTGCTTTCATAGTCTCAAGGTCTTGTCTCCATCAGAGAGTGGCTATTATGATCCAAATATTGATCACCTACACTCAAGCCTCCCCTTCCCATTCTCTTACTGCTTTGTTTTTCAGTTCTTTGTTTTGTAGCCCTTGGCAATTCTTTCACTTTATTGAACTGAACAGAATGTCTGCTACATTTTCTCCAGCATTCCTAACTTTCTGTGGTGAAATATTTTTCACATTTTCTAGTCTCCCATATTCTTGGAAAAGGCAGTGATTGCGTGTGTGTGTGTGTGTGTTATAACTAGGAATATTAATGGAAACTTGGGAGGGGAACACAAACCTACTCGTAAACCAATAGCTTTTTTTAAAGGTATGTTGGCTTTAATTTATTGCCTTCTATTCACGATTGAATAATAAGTAGATCAACATCCCATGATATTAGCTCTAAGCAATTTAACATTTTCCTCCAAAAAAAGGACAATCTCTGAACATCATTCATCCTAATGATATTCTAAATGTGTTGAGACAGTTGTATGCTGAAAATTTGGTGTTAAAAATCAATTCTTCTCTCTGGGCAAGATGGCCCGGGGGTGCGACAGTGGGGTGACTGAGCCAGCTGCATCTTTCTCACTAGAATCCTGCCACCTTGGATGTTGCCAAATTGATGCCACTTTCACATGAAGTTATCAGCAGACAAACCACAATTAATAGAGGTACAGTTGGTCAGGTGGCTCATGGGAAATCCACAGTTGTAAAAAGCTATTTCTGGAGTTCACACCATCAGGTTCAAAAACTAACTAGAAAGCAATATTACAATCAAGCTTGGATATGCTAATGCTAAGATGTAGAAACCTGATGACTCAACTTGTCCTGAGTCAGAATGCTGTAGATCCTGTGGAAGTAGTATGCCTGATGAGTTTCCTGCACACATTCCAGGGACCAAAGGAAACTTCAAATTAGTCAGACATGTCTCCTTTGTTGACTGTCCTGGCCCTGATATATTTTTTTAATTTTTTAATTTCTTTGTTGATTAAGGTATTACATGTGTCCTTATCCCCTCATTACCCCCCCCACCCCTCACTCATGCCCTCACCCCCCTGTTGTCTGTGTCCATTGGTTAGGCTTATGTGCATGCATACAAGTCCTTTGGTTGATCTCTCCTTCTTAACCCCACCTTCTCCTACCTTCCCTCTGAGGTGTGACGATATGATCGATGGTTCTCTGTCTCTGGATCTGTTTTCGTTCATCAGTTTATGTTGTTTATTATATTCCACAAATGAGTGAGGTCATGTGATATTTATCTGTCTCTGACTGGCTTATTTCACTTAGCATAATGCTCTCCAGTTCCATCCATGCTGTTGCAAATGGTAAGAATTTCTTCTTTTTTTACCACAGTATAGTATTCCATTGTGTAGATGTACCACAATTTTTTAATCCACTCATCTGCTGATGGGCACTTAGGCTGTTTCCAAATCTTAGCTATGGTGAATTGTGCCGCTAAGAACATAGGGGTGCATATATCCTTTCTGATTGGTGTTTCTAGTTTCTTGGGATATATTCATAGAAGTGGGATCACTGGGTCAAATGGAAGTTCCATTTTTAGTTTTTTGAGGAAACTCCATACTGTTCTCCACAGTGGCTGCACCAGTCTGCATTCCCACCAGCAGTGCACGAGGGTTCCTTTTTCTCTGCATCCTCACCAGCACTTGTCGTTTGTTGATGTGTTGATGATAGCCATTCTGACAGGTGTGAGATGGTACCGCATTGTCGTTTTGATTTGCATCTCTCGGATAATTAGTGACGTTGAGCATGTTTTCATGTGTCTCTTGGCCTTCCTTCTGTCTTCTTTTGAAAAGATTCTATTTAGGTCCGTTGCCCATTTTTTTATTGGATCATTTATCTTCCTTTTATTAAGTTGTATAAGCTGCCTGTAGATGTTGGAGATTAAACCTTTATCAGTGATACCATTTGCAAATATGTTCTCCCATGCAGTGGGCTTACTTTTTGTTTTTTTGATAGTTTCTTTTGCTGTAAAAAAGCTTTTTATTTTGATGTAGTCCCATTTGTTTATTTTCTCTTTAGCTTCCATTGCCCTAGGAGCAGTATCAGTGAAGAAGTTCCTTCGGCATATGTCTGAGATTTTGCTGCCTGTGGATTGCTCTAGTATTTTTATGGTTTCCCGTCTTATGTTTAAGTCCTGTATCCATTTTGAGTTTATTTTTGTGTATGGCGTAAGTTGGTGATCAAGCTTCATTTTTTTGCATGTATCTGTCCAATTTTCCCAACACCATTTATTGAAGAGACTGTCTTTATTCCATTGTATGTTCATGCCTCCTTTGTCAAATATTAATTGAGCATAGTGGTTTGGGTCAATATCTGGATTCTCTATTCTGTTCCATTGATCTATATGTCTGTTCTTGTGCCAGTACCAGGCTGTTTTGAGAACAGTGGCTTTGTAATACAGCTTGAAATCTGGTATTGAGATCCCTCCTACTTTATTCTTCTTTCTCAGGATTGCTGTGGCTATTCGGGGTCTTTTTTTATTCCACATGAATTTTTGGAGAGTTCTTTCAAGGTCTGTGAAATATGCCGTTGGTATTTTAATGGGGAGTGCATTGAATCTATAGATTGCTTTGGGTAGTATGGACATTTTAATGATGTTGATTCTACCAATCCATGAACATGGTATGTTCTTCCATCTGTTTACGTCTTCCTCTATCTCTTTTTTCAGTGTCCTGTAGTTTTCCGTGTATAGGTCTTTTACCTCCTTAGTTAAGTTTATTCCTAGGTATCTTAATTTTTTTGGTGCGATGGTAAATGGGATTGCCTTTTTAGTCTCTCTGTCTGTAAGTTCACTATTGGTGTATAGAAAGGCCATAGATTTCTTGGCATTAATTTTGTATCCTGCTACATTGCCGAATTCATTTATTAAGTCTATTAGTTTTTTGACGGAGTCTTTCGGATTTTTATGTACAGTATCATGTCGTCTGCAAATAAAGACAGCTTTACTTGTTCTTTTCCAATTTGGATGCCTTTTATTTCTTCTTCTTGTCTAATTGCAATGGCTAATACTTCCAGTACTATGTCAAACAGGAGTGGTGAGAGTGGGCATCCCTGTCTTGTTCCTGTTCTTAGGGGAAATGTTTTTAGTTTTTGTCCATTGAGTATGATGTTTGCTGTGGGTTTATCATATATAGCTTTTATTATGTTGAGGTATGAGCCTTCTATTCCCACCTTGTTGAGAGTTTTTATCAAGAAAGGGTGTTGGATTTTGTCAAATGCTTTTTCTGCATCAATTGATATGACTATGTGATTTTTATCTCTCAATTTGTTTATGTGATGTATCACGTTTATTGATTTGCGGATATTGTACCATCCTTGCATTCCTGGGATAAATCCTACATGGTCATGGTATATGATCTTTCTGATGTACTGCTGGAGCCGATTTGCTGGAATTTTCTTGAGGATTTTGGCATATATGTTCATGAGGTTATATTGGTCTGTAATTCTCTTTCATTGTGTTGTCTTTATCTGGTTTTGGTATTAGGGTGATGCTGCCTTCATAGAATGAGCTTGGAAGTGTTCCTTCCTCTTGAATTTTTTGGAATAGTCTGAGGAGGATAGGTTTTAGTTCTTCCTTGAATGTTTGGTAAAACTCTCCTGTGAAGCCGTCAGGCCCCAGGCTTTTGTTTGCCGGAAGCTTTTTGATGACTGCTTCAATTTCGTCAATAGTTACTGGCCTATTGAGCTGTTTAGATTCTTCTTGATTGATTTTTGGAAGGTTATATTTTTCTAGGAATATGTCCATTTCCTCCAGGTTGTCCAGTTTGTTGGAATAGAGTTGTTCGTAGTATTTTGTAACAATCCTTTGTATCTCAGCAGGGTCTGTTGTTATTTCACCTCTTTCATTTCTGATTTTGTTTATTTGGGTCCTCTCTCTTTGCTTCTTGGTGAGCCTGGCTAGAGGTCCATCAATCTTGTTTATCCTTTCAAAGAACCAGCTCTTGGTTTTGTTGATCTTTTGTATTGTTTCTTTGGTCTCTATGTCATTTATCTCCGCTCTGATCTTTGTTATTTCCTTCCTTCTGGTTACACTGGGCTTTTCTTGCTGCTCTTTTTCTAGCTCTTTGAGTTGTAGGGTTAGGTAATTTATTACCATTGTTTCTTGTTTTTTTGCAATAGGCTTGTAGAGCTATGAACTTCCCTCTCAAGACTGCTTTCACTGTGTCCCATAGATTTTGGATTGTTGTGTTTTCATTGTCATTTGTTGCCATGATGTTTTTTATTTCTTCCTTGATCTCTCTGGTGATCCAGTCTTTGTTTAATAGCATGCTGTTTAGTCTCCATGTGTTTGATTTCTTTGGATTGTATTTATTGTAGTTGATTTCCAGTTTTATGCCACTGTGATCTGAGAAGATGCTCGATATGATTTCTATCTTCTTGAATTTGAAGAGACTTTGCCTGTGACCCAGCATATGGTCTATCTTTGAAAATGACCCATGTGCACTTGAGAAGAATGTATATTCTGTGGCTTTGGGGTGAAATGTTCTGAAGATGTCAATTAATTCCATCTGGTCTAGTGAGTCATTTAGGATTGCTGTTTCTTTGCTGATTTTTTGTTCAGAGGATTTGTCCAGTGGTGATAGTGGGGTATGAAAGTCTCCTACTATGATTGTATTGCTATAAATCTCTCCCTTGATATCCTCCAGGAGTTTTTTTTTTATGTATTTGGGTGCTCCTATATTGGGAGCGTAATAGTTTACCAGAATTATTTCTTCTTGTTGGATTTCTCCCTTTAGTATTATGAAGTGGCCTTCCTTATCTCTTGTTATGGCATTTACTTTGAGGTCTATTTTGTCAGATATAAGTATTGCTACCCCAGCTTTTTTTTCATTTCCATTTGCCTGAAAGATATTTTTCCATCCCTTCACTTTCAATCTGTGTGAGTCTCTTGTTCTGAGGTGGGTCTCTTGTAGACAGCATATATATGGGTCGTGTTTTTTTATCCATTCAGCTACTCGATGTCTTTTGATTGGAGCATTTAGTCCGATTACATTTAAAGTTATTACTGAAAGGTATTTGTTTGTAGTCATATCTATTTTTGTGTCTGTATTCCTTCTTACCTGTTTATTTCTTCTTTTTACAGTATTCCCTTTAGCAATTCTTGCATTGCTGGTTTGGTGGTGATAAACTCCCTGAGCCTTTTTTTGTCTGCAAAGCTCCTGATTTCCCCTTCAATTTTGATTGATAGTCTTGCTGGATATAGTATTCTTGGATTCAGTCCTTTGCTTTGCAACACTTTGTATACCTCCTTCCATTCACTTCTAGCTTGTTGTGTTTCTGTTGAGTAATCATTTGACAATCTGATGGGTGTTCCTTTGTAGGTAACTCTCTGTCTCTCTCTTGCAACCTTTAAGATTCTCTCTTTATCATTTATATTTGCCATTGAAATTATGACATGTCTTGGTGTGGGTCTTTTGGGGTTGATCCTGCTTGGGACTCTCTTTACTTGCGTAACTTTTATCTTTCCCATATCCGGGAAGTTTTCTGTCATTATTTCTTCAAATAGATTTTCTAATCCCTGCTGCTCTTCTTGTCCTTCTGGCAGCCCTATTATACGCATGTTACTTCATTTCATGTTGTCCCAAAGCTCCCTTAGGCTTTCCTCCTGCTTTTTAATTTTTTTTTCCAATTGCTGTTCAGATTGAGCTTGTTTCTGTACCTGATCTTCTAACTCACTAATTCGGTCCTCTGCTTCTTGTAGTCTACTGTTGAAACTTTCCATGGTGTTTTTGATTGTAGCTATATCACTTTTCATTTCTTCCTGATTCTTGCATAAGTTGTTGATTTTCTCATCCATCCGATGTATAAATTCCACGACCATTACTCTGAACTCCTTCTCGGTCATGTTGCAAGCTTCAGTTTCACTAATTTCCTTTCTTGGCGACTCCACATTTTCTTTCCTCTGTGAGTTATTTCGTTTCCCCATTCTGGCTATTACCAGAAAGCTCAAACTTCCGTTTGCGTGGACCTGGGCCGTGTGCTGTGGGGACTTCGCTCCACCCGAGTTTCACTGAAGTGCTCTGACACTAGGACGTGTGGCTGCCTTTGGTTGTTGGGAACCAGACTTGCCCAGGGTCAGTGTCCCCAGTGTTCCGTGTGGTCTCGTGTGCACACTTAGAATCAGGGGCCCTGTCTGTACCACACTGTTGGTATGTGCCGAAAATGAGATCCTTGGCATGTTCCAGGAGTCAGAGTTTCCCTGTGTCTGCACCAAGACTCGAGTGTCAGAGTCTCTGTTGCCTTGTGCGGTTTCTCGTTGAGAATCAGGGTCCCTGTGTGTGCATGCACCAACAATTGGGGTCGCTGGCTCTTAGTGTGAATGCGCTGTTAATCAGGGATCCCAGGCAGCTGTGTCCGGCGTGCCAAATTCCCTGAAGTGGAGCTGCGTCCTGTGTGTGCTCTCTCTACTGAGCCAAACCGGATAGCGCGCACACTCTTAAAATCCTGAAGGTGAGTTGGCTCCGTGCACTCTCCCAGAGACCCGAAAGGAGGGCGGAGTCCGTCCTGCGTGCCAAATTCCCCAAGGGGAAGCCCCTCTGTGCACGCTCTAAGATTCCCCGAAGGGGGAGCTGTGACCCGCAAGCCAAATTCCCCCAAATTCCCCGAAGGGGAGCCCTCTGTGCGCACTGACAGATTTCCTCGACGGGGAGCTGCTTCTGTCCTGCGTGCCAAATTCCCTAAGGGGGAGCGCGTCTGCAGCTTGGGTGAGGGGCGGGTCTATCAGTTACTATGGCGCTATCCGCGCGCCTGCGGGGAGGGGGATAGGCTCTTTGACTCACAGAAATCTGCCGGGAAGTCTGGATTCTTGTTGTTTGTTGGTCTGAAGCTGTGATAGCAGTTCTCTGTCCCCAGTGGCTGCAGGGTCCTGGTTTGTGTCAGAAGCCAGGATCCGAGTCTCAGGCAGCTCTGTTTCTCAAGATGGTGTGGTCTCCGCGTCCGCACCAGCCGCCTAGAAGTGTCCGCTTTGTGCGCGGGGCTCCGCCGTCTAGGACTGCCCGGTTAGGGAATTCCTTGGAAGACGTGCAGAATCTAACTGACCCTACCTCATACACACACACACACCACACACATCTATACTCTCCTCTATGGGTTCCTCACTCACACTCTCTCTCTCTCCCTACCTTCCTGCCAGTCGCCATCTTTTCCTCCTCTGTTGTTCATAATTTTTATCTTTACCCTTTTCTTCTTCTTCCTCTTCTTAAAGAATACCTTTCAGCATTTCATATAATACCGTACTTTCCGGCGTATAAGACGACTGGGCGTATAAGATTTTCCTGGGTTAAAAGTTGTTTTATACGCCGGAAAATACTGTATATTGGACTATATTGATGGGATTAGATACAATGGATTAGCTATATTGGACTACCGTATTTTCCGGCATATAAGACGACTTTTTAACCCAGGAAAATCTTATACGCCCAGTCGTCTTATACGCCGGAAATACGGTACTGGTTTGGTGTTGATGAACTCCTTTAGTTTTTTCTTGTCTGTGAAGCTCTTTATCTGACCTTCAATTCTAATTGATAGCTTTGCTAGGTAGAGTAATCTTGGTTGTAGGTTCTTGCTGTTCATCACGTTGAATATTGCTTGCCACTCCCATCTGGCCTGCATAGTTTCTGTTGAGAAATCAGCTGACAGTCGTACGGGTACTCCCTTGTAGGTAACTAACTGTTTTTCTCTTGCTGCTTTCAAGATTCTCTCTTTGTCTTTTGCCCTTGGCATTTTAATTATGATGTGTCTTGGTGTGGTCCTCTTTGGATTCCTTTTGTTTGGGGTTCTGTGCGCTTCCTGGACTTGTAAGTCTATTTCTTTCACCAGATGGGGGAAGTTTTCGGTCACTATTTCTTCAAATAGGTTTTCAGTATCTTGCTCTCTCTCTTCTTCTGGCACCGCAATAATTTGGATGTTGGTACGCTTAAAGTTGTCCCATAGGCTCCTTACACTATCTTCATATTTTTGGATTATTTTTTCTTTTTGTTTTTCTGGTTGGGTGGTTTTTGTTTCCTCATGTTTCAAATCTTTGGTTTTATTCTTGGGGTCCTTTGATCTACTGTTGAATTTCTGTATATTCTTTATTTCAGACAATGTATGCTTAATTTCTGATTTGTCCTTTTCCATTTTTTTTGGCATTCTCATTAAGATCTTTAATGGTCTCACTAAATTCCTCAGAGGTTTTTAGCAGATTCTTGAGTAACCTTATAAGTGTAGTTTTGAACTCTATGTCCAGTCTTCTGCTTTCCTCCATTTCTTTCATTTGTGATCTGCCTCTTTGTCCCGCATTTTAGCTGCTTCCCTGAGTTGATGGAGTGGCTTTGTGTGCGAGGTGTCCTTTGGGCCCAGTGGCTCAGCTTCTCCAGTTACCTGAGGTGGACACTCTTGGTGCACCCCTTTGTGGGCTGCACAGTCTTGTTTTAGTTAAGCCTTGATTATTGTTGGTATCACTGGGCAGAGTTGACCTCCAGGCCAATTGGCTGTGAGGATTAGCTGTGTCTACACTGGGAGAGCTTCTGTGCTCAGTTTGGATGGGGTGGGGTCTCAGGGAAGAGCAGGCAGCCTTGGTTTCCCATCAGCCCCACCCTCAGAGGCTTGGGTCTCAGTGTCCCGTGGCAATGGCTGCATGCACCTCTGAGAGAAAGCTGCTCTCGAGTTTTGCCCACTGCCAGACAGTCCAGTTTCTCCCTGAATGAGTGTGGGTACCCAATGTCTCACCCGGAACTGGAGTACGTGTAGTCGGGTGGCTTTGTTTTCCTCCGGAACGAGAAAGGCAGGCACGTATTCAACTGCCCGAGCCCTCTCCACACGCACGCGCCTCCTCACCTCTGTCTTCCGCAGTTCCTCTGGGTCTCCATGCCCTGCGGCAATGGCTACATGCACCTCTGAGAGAAGGCTACCCTCGAGTTTCACCCGCTGCCAGACAGTCCAGTTTCTCCCCGAATAAGTCTGGGTACCCAAAGTCTCACCCGGAACTGGAGTTCAGTTCAGTCGGGAGATTTTGTTTTCCTCCCGAACGAGAAAGCTAACAGCGCACTTGCTGCCCACCCTCTCCGCACGCCACGAGTAAGCCAGCTGCGTATTCAGCCGCCCGCCCTTTCTGCGCACACTGTCTCCACTCCTCTGTCCTCCACAGCTCCTCTGAGTCTCAGTGTCCTTTTCTCTTTCCTTCTAGTTGTAGAATTTCCACTCAGCCAGCTTTCCAGTGGTTCTGGACAATGTCCGCTCTGTCTTCCAGTTGCAGTTTTGAAATTGTTGTGCGAGGCAGCAGTATGCCGCCATCTTGGTTTTCTCGAAGAGACTGTCTTGACTCCATTGTATGTTCATGCCTCCTTTGTCACATATTAATTGAGCATAGTGGTTTGGGTCGATTTCTGGGTTCTCTATTCTATTCCATTGATCTATATGTCTGTTCTTGTGCCATTACCAGGCTGTTTTGAGAACAGTGGCTTTGTAATACAGCTTGATGTCTGGTATTGAGATCCCACCTACTTCTGTTCTTCTTTCTCAGGATTGCTTCAGCTATTCGGAGTCTTTTTTTTAATTTATTTTATTCCAGATGAATTTTTGGAAAGTTCGTTCTAGGTCTGTGAAATATGCCATTGGTATTTTAATGGGGATTGCATTGAATCTATAGATTGCTTTGGGTAGTATGGACATTTTAATGATGTTGATTCTACCAATCCATGAACACGGTATGTTCTTCCATCTGTTTATGTCTTCCTCTATCTTTTTTTTTTCAGTGTCCTGTAGTTTTCTGCATAGGTCTTTTACCTCCTTAGTTAAGTTTATTCCTAGGTATCTTAATTTTTTTGGTGCAATGGTAAATGGGATTGCTTTTTTAGGATCTCTTTCTGTAAGTTCACTTTTGGTGTATAGAAATGCCATAGATTTCTTGGTGTTAATTGTGTATCCTGCTATATTGCCAAATTCATTTATTAAGTCTAATATTTTTTTATGGAGTCTTTAGGGTTTTCTATGTACAGTATCATGTCATCTGCAAATAAGGACAGCTTTACTTGTTCTTTTCCAATTTGGATGCCTTTTATTTCTTCTTCTTGTCTAATCGCAATGGCTAGTACTTCCAGTACTATGTTGAACAGGAGTAGTGAGAGTGGGCATCCCTCTCTTGTTCCTGTTCTTAGGGGAAATGGTTTTAATTTTTGCCCATTGGGTATGATGTTGGCTGTGGGTTTGTCATATATGGCTTTTATGATGTTGAGGTATGATTCTTCTATTCCCACCTTGTTGAGAGTTTTTATCAAGAAAGGGTGTTGGATTTTGTCAAATGCTTTTTCTGCATCAATTGATATGACTATGTGATTTTTATCTCTCAATTTGTTTATGTGATGTATCACATTTATTGATTTGCGGATATTGTACCATCCTTGCATCCCCAGGATAAATCCTACTTGGTCATGGTGTATGATCTTTCTGATGTACTGCTGGAACCGATTTGCTAGAATTTTCTTGAGGATTTTGGCATCTATATTCATGAGGTTATAATGACCTATAATTCTCTTTTATTGTGTTGTCTTTATCTGGTTTTGATATTAGGGTGATGCTGGCTTCATAGAAGGAGCTTGGAAGTGTTCCTTCCTCTTGAATTTTTTGGAATAGTCTGAGGAGGATAGGTTTTAGTTCTTCCTTGAATGTTTGGTAAAACTTCCTTGTGAAGCCATCTGGCCCTGGGCTTTTGTTTGCTAGAAGCCTTTTGATGACTGCTTCAATTTCTTCCATAGTTATCGGCCTGTTGAGATTTTTAGATTCTTCCTGATTGAGTTTTGGAAGGTTGTATTTTTCTAGGAATATGTTCACTGGCCACGATATTTTGATGGCTATTCTGCTGGACAGTGTAGCAGTAATGGATGCAGCTCTTCTGTTGATAGCTGGAATGAGACTTGTCCTCAGCCTCAGACTTCTGCACACCTGGCTGCTATAGAAATCATGAAACTGAAGCATATTTTGATTCTACAAAATAAAATTCTTTGGTAAAAAAATAAAAAGCCACCCTAACTGGTTTGGCTCAGTGGATAGAGCATCGGCCTGCGCATTCAAGGGCCGCAGGTTCGATTCCAGTCAAGGGCATGTACCTTGGTTGCGGGCACATACCCAGTGGGGAGTGTGCAGGAGGCAGCTGATCGATGTTTCTCTCTCATTGATGTTTCTAATTCTCTATCCCTCTCCTTTCCTCTCTATAAAAAAATCAATAAAATATATTTTAAAAAATAAAAAATAAATAAAAAGCCAAGCTAAGAACAGTATGTAACAAATCCTTGCATTCTATTATTCCAATTTCTGCTCAGCTGAAGTACAACATTGAAGTTGTCTGTGAGTACATAGTAAAGAAAATTCTAGTGCCCCCAAGAGACTTTACTTCAGGACCCCCACTTATTGTTATTAGGTCTTTTGATATCAACAAACCTGGCTGTGAAGTCGATGACCTTAAGGGGGTGTAGCTGGTGGTGGTATTCTAAAAGGAATGCTAAAGGTGGGCCAGGAGATGGAAGTCAGACCTGGTATTGTTTCCAAAGATAGGGAAGGAAAACTCATGTATAGTTTGATCTTTTTCAAAACTGTATCACTGTTTGGGGAACATGATGATCTTCAGTATGTGCTCCAGGAAGTCTTATTGAAGTAGGAACAAAAATCAGCCCCACTTTGTTCTGGGCTGACAGAATGGTGAAGCAGGTACTTGATGCAGTTGGTGCTTTACCTGAGATTTTCACAGAATTGAAACCCTCCTATTCCCTGCTTAAAAGGCTCCGAGGTGCATGCACTGAAGGAGACAAGAAAGCAGTTTAAGGTGCAAAAGTTGTGAAAAAGAGTGAAGTGCTCCTGGTGAACATAATATTCCTGCCAACAGGAAGAAGAGCTAGGTGCAGTTGAGGCTGATCTGGGCAAAATCGTTTTGTCTAATCCTGTGTGCACAGAAGTAGGAGAAAAAGTTGCGCCCCCTTAGCAGAAGAGTTGAGAAAACACTGGTGTTTAATTGGTTGAGGTCAAATAAGAAGAAGAATGACAGGCCAACCGTCATTCCTCTTATTATTTCAATTTGATGACTGAAGAATTCCAGTTAAAAAATACATCTCATTAAAGTCAGATTTTCTCTTAACAACCTAAGGGACATATTTTCAAAGCAATACCGGGGAATGAATTTCACAGCTATTACCTTAGTAGTAGCTGTTATTCCCATTTTTTGGTGGTGAACATTTGATCTCTAGTACTAAAATAGGGTGTAGCATAATTGCAAAAATTGGCATAATGTTGGATTGAATTTACATTTCAGCATAAAGGAATTATTTCCAAGTAATGTCTAATTTATGTCGCAACGCAGGCTTGAATGACGCTGTTTGCTACAACCAGCCTTGCTGTAGCACACGTACCGCCAAACCTGTTGGAAAGAAAGTTTTTCTTATTTTCATGATTCATCTTTGAGTGGCTCCAGGCTTGAAAGGATTGTTATACCAGTAAAAGTTTGAAGACACAAATTCTTAAAGACCGGCCTCCCTTTGCCTCATATTTTATGTTGCTTTATCTTTGCAATGTTGAGTGAAAAGAAATTAATAGGTTCAAATAAACAATCCTTTAGAGCAGTGGTTCTCAACCTTTCTAATGCCACGACCCTTTAATATAGTTCCTCATGTTGTGGTGACCCCCAACCATAAAATTATTTTCATTGCTACTTCATAACTGTAATTTTGCTACTGTTAATGAATCATAATGTAAATATCTGTCTTTTCCGATGGTCTTAGGCTCTACAGAGAACTGGCTAGCAGGGTCCTACAGGTTGAGAACCGCTGCTGTAGAGCCTAAGACCATTGGAAAACAGATATTTACATTACGATTCATTAACAGTAGCAAAATTACAGTTATGAAGTAGCAACGAAAATAATTTTATGGTTGGGGGTCACCACAACATGAGGAACTGTATTAAAGGGTCGCGGCATTAGAAAGGTTGAGAACCACTGCTTTAGAGCAAAAAATAAATAAATATAAATAAATAAATAAATAAACCCTTATTAATCAATAGCAACAAGTACCAAAACAATCTCATGTATTATTAGATAACTTTCTTTCCACCCTGAATCTTTTTTTCTCTGCTGGCTCTGATGTCTAAGGTACAGTATATATATTTTTTGAGTCAGGATTGTTTGTTCATGCCGTTTACCAGTTATGAAGACCTGTCTGCCCACTGGCAAAAGTGACTCAGACGTCCCTGGGTTCATGAGGCAAGAACAGTAGAACAGAGAAGCCCAGAACGGCCCTGGGACAGATGGCAGCTCTGTGAGCAGCTGCTTTGGGCTTTCTTCTTCTGCCAGCATCTCTGCTCTGTATTTTTTATCTCTTCTCCTTCCAGGAGAATTTCTTTCTAATTCCACACATTATGTTATCAGTAGATGACATTTTAGATACTGTTTAAAAATTGGCTCTGGATATGATTTGTTTTGATCTTAGATTATACGTTTCAAGCTACCTTGTTCAGATAAGCCAGGGATCGTCTTTTCACAGCAAGCCTCAGCATGCCCCAGCCATGCTCACGGTGGCCATACTGTGCATATCAGACTGTCCTTGCACCCCGCCCCCCCTTCTGAAATAGCCTGCAATTGTGGTAACTTAACAGAGCAGGCTCCATCAGTGCCACGGGAAGAAACAGGCCATCATGGAATCCTTCTTCCTCATTTGCACTTAGAGAATACTCAGAGAGAAGACAACAGAGCCCATTGTGAGATGGTTATGCATGTAGTTGAATAAATCTTCTCTCAATAGCTTTCAATAATATTGTGATTTTCATTCTTCCTATAAACCTGTCACTTTAGAGATTTATATTTTGGTGAAATTTTCAGTTTCTAGTCATATAGTGACTAATTTCATTTTAAAGTAAACAAGCATTATGTGTTGCTATTTCTGTTCTTGGCATAATCATTTGCTTTTTCAACTCTCTTTTATTAAGAGCCCTTAGAGATAATAAAAAGGATTGGCTATTTTATCCACTTCAAAGGGTAGAATTCTGGATTCTACCCTTTGATCAAGTTAAATTAATATGAGAAAGCTACATATATGGATGTATTAAGAGCTTCTACTGAAAACAGTAAATGAAATGAATGCAGTGTTATTATAGATGATTGAATTGATAATAATTCAATCAATAAGTCAATATGGACACAAGTAACAATTATTTTTAGAACTCAATATAATTTCTTTTTTTATTAAAGTTATAGTTGACATGCAGTAATATATTAGTTCCAGGTGTACATAGTGATTTGACATTTATATTCTTTTACAGTGCAATCACCACAATGTCGGTAACCATCTGTATCCATAGAAAATTGTTATGATAATATCCACTATTTTCCTTATGCTGTACATTATATCCCATGACTTTTATAACTGGAGGTTTGTACCTCATATTCCCCCTTTTTACCCCTCCCCCAACACCCTCTCTTCTGGCAACCATCAGTTTGTTCTCTGATGACTCTCTTTCTGTTTTGTTTTATTTGCTCATTTGTTTTGTGTGGGGGTTTTTTAGATTCCACGTATAAATGAAATACAGTATTTGTGTTTTTCTGCTTGATTTATTTCACTTAGTATAATACCATGTAGGTCCATCTATGTCACAAATGGCAATATTTCATTCTTTTTTATGGCTGAATAGTATTTCATTTTATATCACATCTTTATCATTCATCTATCGATGGGACACCTAAGTTGCTTCCATATCTTAGCTATTGTAAATAATGCTGCAATGAAATAGGAGTACATATACCTTGTCTAATTAGTGTTTGTGTTTTCTCAGACAAATACCCAGAAGTGGAATTTCTGGGTCATATGCTAGTTATAAGTAACAATTTGCGTCCTTAGTTTAAGCCCTTCCCAGGATTGATGTCATTGATCACCCACACCCACTCAGAAGTGAATGATGTATGGTTACTATCAGGACAACTGTCATCTATTTTGACTGTCCAGCAGCAGAACCATTTTTAATGTTTGCTCAGTCCCTAATCTTATAAATATAAATATTTAGTTTGTATGACAGAAGCTAAAAATAACAGATACTTAGTTTCCCTTCCTCTTTTGCAGCTAAAGTATAGACATGTGATCTAGGCTCCACCAATCAGAAGCGGACCTATAGGATTTTAACACGACACTAGCTCTGCAGATGGAAGTGGCAGTATCTGCAGCACTAGTGGGAACAGTTTCTCCCCAGACCAATTCTAAAGCATCCTTCAGTGCATTTTTCCTAGTAGTTTAGCCTTGAGCCTGTATCTCTATTCATCATGGCGGATCCTATGAGCTATCCAATATCTGTTTAGTAAATTACGTTTTTGCCTAACTCAACTGAAGATGGTATCTGTTTCTTGCATGTAAGAATCCAGACTGACAGCTATTTCTCATACACTTTACTTAGGGATTTATAGTAATCCCTAAGTAATTTCTAGAAATGAGCACTATAACATTTGTCATACTTTCCTTTTTTCCCCACTGACAGATAGAAATCTCAGAATCAAATTTGGAACTGGATCATAGTACAGAGAATAGCTCTTATAATTAGCATAATTCAGTTATTTATCTTTGCTCTTTTCCCTGTTTGTTTGTTTTTTTAATTCATTTTATTTGTATTGTATGCCATTGGTTTTAAGCAGCCTATCAGGAAACTCCATGGGTCTTTTCAGGCCCACATGGGTTCCTCAAATTCTTATTCCTTCCTTGTGGCCAGGCCCTAGGTCTTGGTCATCTTCCCTTGACCTTGTGGCTGTGGTTACCCTTTTATTTTCCTCCACACACCAGGCAAAGGGAAGTGACATAGTCTCTCCAGGCCCTCACTCTCATCTCTGACTCCTAATAAAAGCTCATTGGAGGATTTTCCAGTTAATAATGATAGGAAAAGCTACAGCAAAATAGAAGTAGACAAGCCTTGATAATCTGTCAATTTTGTGTGCCTGATGTATGATTATTTCTGAGATAGTCAATCAAAGTGCTGTTAAGACTCTGTCTCCTTTTAAATTGTCAAGCTTCATTGAACTTCCTCCTACTCTATTACACTTAAACTTAAAATATTGTGAAATAATACAAAAAAATGTAACGCTCAACTCTGTTCAATTTTTTGAAAAATCAGAATTGAATTGGCTAGTTTACATCAAAGAAAACTGATGATTTTGTAACATTGGGTCTTTCTTTCCATGAAGACTTCTCCATTTATTTAAGCTTTCTTTTTTTAAAAAATATATATTTTATTGATTTTTTACAGAGAGGAAGAGAGAGGGATAGTTAGAAACATCGATCAGCTGCCTCCTGCACACCCCCTACTGGGGATATGCCCACAACCAAGGTACATGCCCTTGACCGGAATCGAACCTGGGACCTTTCAGTCTGCAGGCCGACGCTCTATCCACTGAGCCAAACTGGTTTTGGCTGTTTAAGCTTTCTTTAGTGCTTTCAGTAATCCTCCCCCCACGCCCCATGAATCTATTGTACATTTTTTCTAAGCTTTTTCCCTAGAGATCTTGTTTTGTTGCTATTATAAATAGGATCTTTTAAAAATGGGGACATCTATAATACTGTCAACAATAAAAATTAATGTTAAAAATGAAACAAAACTATATATCTAAATGTTTATTGATTCCATATAGGAAGATAATAGATTTTTAAAATATTAATCATGTATCCAGTAAACTTGCTAAACTAACATAGTAGTTCTAATGACTTCTCTTCAAGTCTAATATGGAGTTTCTATTTATACATTTCCTCTGTTAATAATTTTGATTCTATTTTTAATTTTTTATTGGAAAAGGAAAGATTATTTTATTATCATTTTAATTGCAGCTATACCCATTTCTCCCCCTCCCCCATTTGCCCTCCTTTACACTGCCCCCAACCCCTCCCGGTGACCATCATCACACTGGGTTATGCATATATGTTCTTTAGCTAATGCCTTCACAATCTTTCATCAATTCACAACCCCTCCCCTCTGACAGCGGTCACTCTGTTCCATGTATCCATGCCTCTGGTTCTATTTTGTTCATCAGTTTATTTTGTTCATTAGATTCCATATATAAGTGTGATTGTATGGTATTTGTCTTTCTCTGACTGGCTTATTTCACTAATAATCTCCAGGTCCATCCATGCTGTCACAGCAGGTAAGATTTCCTTTGTTTTCTTAAAAAATATATTTTTTATTGATTTCAGAGAGGAATGGAGAGGGAATTGTTGATCAGCTCCCTTCTGCATGTCCCCCTCTGGGGATTGAGCCCACAACCCAGGCATGTGCCCTTGACTGGAATCAAACCTGGGACCATTCAGTCCTCAGGCCGAGGCTCTATCCACTGAGCAAAACCAGCTAGGGCAAGATTTCCTTCTTTTTAATGGCCACTTAGTATTCCATTCTATAAATGGACCACAGCTTTTTTATCCACTCATTTACTGATGGGTATTTGGGCTGTTTTAAAATCTTGCCTATTGCAAATAACACTGCAATGAACATAGGGATGCATATATTCTTTCAAATTGGTGTTTGGGATTCTTAGGATATTTTTGCAGAAGTAGGTTTGCTGGGTCAAAATGTAGTTCTCTTTTTAAATGTTTTTTACTAAACTCCATACTGTATTCCACAAGGGCTGTACCAGTCTGCATTCCCACTAACAGTGCACTGGAGTTCCATTTTCTCCACATCCTCACCAATACTTGTTATTTTCTTGATTTATTGATGGTAGCTATTCTGGCAGATGTGAGGTGATATTTCATTGTGGTTTTAATTTGCATCTCTCTGATGATTAATGAAACTGAGCATTTTTTTATATGTCTATTGGCCATCTGTATATCCTCTTTAGAGAAGTGTCTATTCAGGTGCTTTGCCCATTTTTAAAAATTGAATTCTTTGGGATTTTTTTTTCTGTGTTGAGTGCTGTATAAATTCTTTATATATTTTGGAGATTAACCCCTTATCAGGATTATCATTGGCAAATATGTTCTCCCATCCAGTTGGTTGTCTTTTCATTTTGTTAATGGTTTATTTTGCTGTCAGAAGCTTTTCAGTTTGATGTAGTCTCATTTGTTTATTTCCCTTGCTCTAGGAGACATATTGGCAAAAATACTGCTCAGAGAGTTGTCTGAGATTTTACTGCCTATGCTTTCTTATAGGATTTTTATGGGTTCACGAGTTGCATTTAAGTATTTTATCCATTTGGAGTTTATTCTTGTGTATGGTGTAAGTTGGTGGTATAGTTGCATTTTTTTACATGTACCTGTCCAATTTTAGCAATAGCATTCATTGAAGAGACTGTCATTATCCCATTGTATGCTCTTGCCTCCTTTGTCAAATATTAATTGAGCATATAGGTGTGGGTTGATTTCTGGGCTGTTTGTCTGTTTCACTGATCTGTATGCTTGTTCTTATGCCAGTAGCAAGCTGTTGTTGTTTTTTTGTTGTTTTTTAAATATATTTTATTGATTTTCCACAGAGAGGAAGAGAGAGGGATAGAGAGTTAGAAACCTCGATGAGAGAGAAACATCCATCAGCTGCCTCCTGCACACCCCCTACCGGGGATGCGCCCGCAACCAAGGTACATGCCCTTCACCGGAATCGAACCCGGGACCCTTGAGTCCGCAGGCCGACGCTCTATCCACTGAGCCAAACCGGTTTCGGCGAGCAAGCTGTTTTTATTATAATGGTTTTGTATTATAGTTTGATATCAGGTATTGTGATACTTCCAACTTTGTTCATTTTTCACAGGATTGCGGAAGCTATTCAGTTTTGGTTCTATATAAATTTTTTGGAATAGTTTTTCTATATCTATGAAATGTGCTGTGGGCATTTTAATAAGAATGCATTGAATCTATAGACTGATTTTGGTAGTATGAGCATTTTAGTGATGTTAATTCTTCCAATTCAATTCACTTATTTGTATCTGCCTCAACTATATTCTTCAATGTTCTATAGTTTTCTGAGTACAGGTCTTTTACCTCCTTGTTTAAATTTTTTCCTGGGTACCTTATTTTTTTGTTGTTGCAATAGTAAATGGGATTGGTTTCTTATTTTTCTTTCTGATGGTTTATTATTGATGTATGGAAATGCCACCAATTTCTGAATATTAATTTTATGTCCTGCTACTTTGCTGCACTCATTTATTAGATCTAAGTAGCTTTTTGGTGGAGTTTTTAGGGTTTTCTCTGTACAATATTATGACATCTGCAAATGACAGTTTTACATCTTCCTTTCCCATTTGGATTCCTTTTATTTCTTCTTGTATCATTGCTGTGGCTAGAGTTTCCAGTAATATGTTAAATAAGAGTGGTGAAAGCAGACATCCCTGACTTAAGGGAAACACTTTTAGTTTTTGCCCATTGAGTATGATGTTGGCTGTGGGTTTGTCATATATGATCTTTATTACATTGAGGTAGGTTCCCTCTATTCCCACTTTGCTGAGAGATATTATCATAAATGTGTGCTGAGTTTTATCAAATGTTTTTCTGCATCTATTGATATGAATACATGGTGTTTATCCTTCATTTTCTTTATGTAGTATATCACATTTATTGATTTGTGGATATTGCACCAATCTTGCATCCCAGAAATAAATCCCACTTGATCATGGTGAATGATCTATTTAATACATTGCTTATATTTTGTTAAGGATTTTAGCATTTATGTTCATCAGTGATATTTGCCTGTACTTACCTTTTATTTTTTTTTGTAGTGTCTTCATCTGGTTTTGGAATTAGGATAATACTGGCCTCATAAAATGAATTTGGAAGTCATCCCTTTTCCTGAATTTCTTGAATAGTTAGAGGAGGATAGCTGTTAGTTCTTTTTAGAATGTTTGGTAAAATTTGTGTATGAAGTCACATGGTCCAAAACTTTTATTTATTTCTTAGGAGTTTTTTTAAATTACTGCTTTAATTTCACTAGTTGTAATCTGTCTATTCAGATTCTCTGATTCTTCCTGGTCCAGTTTTGGAAGATTGTATGTCCTAAGAATTTATCCTTTTCATCCAGATTGTCCCAATTTGTTGGCATATAGTTGTTCATAATACTTTCTTATCATCCTTTGTATTTCTTTAGTGTCAGTTGACTTTTTTTCATTTATGATTTTACTAGAGGCCCGGTGCACGAAATTCATGCAGGGAGGGGGTGTCCCTCAGCCCAGCCTGCACCCTCTTCAATCTGGGACCCCTTGAGGGATGTCCGACTGCCCATTTAGGCCCGATCTCAGTAGGATCGGGCCTAAACGGGCAGTCGGACATCCCTCTCACAATCCAGGACTGCTGGCTCCTAACTGCTTGCCTGCCTGCCTGCCTTCCTGATTGCTCCTAACCACTTCTGCCTGCCAGCCTGATCACCCCCTAACCACTCCCCTGCCAGCCTGATTGATGCCTAACTGCTCCCCTGCCAGCCTGTTTGCCCCTAACTGCCGTCCCCTGCAGGCCTGGTCACCCCTAACTGCCCTCCCCTGCAGGCCTGGTCACCCCTAACTACCCTCCCCTGCAGGCCTGGATACCCCCCAACTGCCCTTCCCTGCAGGCTTGATCGCCCCCAACTGCCATCCCTTGCAGGCCTGGTCCCTCCCAACTTCCCTCCTCTGCTGGCCTGGTCACCCCTAACGGCCTCCCCTGCAGGCTTGATCGCCCCCAACTGCCGTCCCTTGCAGGCCTGGTCTCTCCCAACTGCCCTCCCCTGCTGGCCATCTTGTGGTGGCCATCTTGTGTCCACATGGGGGCAGCCATCTTTGACCACATGGGGGCAGCCATCTTGTGTATTGGAGTGATGGCCAATTTGCATATTACTCTTTTATTAGATAGGATAGAGGCCTGGTGCACGGGTGGGAGCCGGCTGGTTTGCCCTGAAGGGTGTCCCGGATCAGGGTGGGGGCTCCCTTGGGGCATGGGGCAGCCTCTGTGAGGTGCCTGTGGTGGTTTGCAGGCTGGCCACACCCCCCATCGACCCAAGCGGAGGCCCTGGTATCGGGTTTATTTATCTTCTATAATTGAAACTTTGTAGCCTGGAGTGGAGGCCTGGACCGGCCAGGGTGTGCGGGAAGTTTGGCTTCCTCCATTGCCTGGGAAACCCAAGCCTCCTGCTCGCTCTGTGGCCACAGCCATCTTGGTTGGGTTAATTTGCATACTCGCTCCTGATTGGCTGGTGGGCGTGGCTTGTGGGTGTAGCAGAAGTATAGTCAATTTGCATATTGCTCTTTTATTAGATAGGAGATTTACTTGGCTCCTCTCTTTTTTTTTCTTGATATGTCTTGTTAAAAGTTTGTCAATCGTGTGTATATTTTCAAAGAACCAGCTCTTGGTTTTACTGATCTTTTGTATTTTTTAAGACTTATTTTATTTCTGCTGTGATCTTTATTATTTCCTTTCTTCTACTCACTTTGGGCTCTGTTGATTTTTTAAGTTCTATTAAGTATAGTTAGATTGTTTATTTGAGTTTTTTATTGCTTCCTGAAGTAGGCCTGTAATGCTATGAATTTCTCTCTTAGAACAGCTTTTGCTATGTCTCACAGATTTTTGGTTGTTGTGTTCTCATTTTCATTTGTTTCAAGATAACTGATTTCTTCCTTGATCTCATTGTTAACCCATTCATTGTTTAGTAACATGTTATTTGGCCTCCATGAATTTGTGTTTTCCAGTTTTCTCCTGTGATTAATTTCTAGTCTATGTCATTATGGTCAGAGAAGATGCTTGATATGATTTCAATCTTCTTAAATTTATTGAGACTTTTTTTGTGTCTTAACTTATCTATTCTAGAAAATGTTCTATGAGTGCCTGGAAAATATATATATATTCTGCTGTTTTGTGATGAAGTGCTCTGAAGATATTAATTAAACCCATCTGATCAAGTATTTCATTTAAGGTCACTGTTACCTTGTTGATATAAATAGGGTATTAAAAAAAACACCTTACTGTCAATCTCTCCTTTTATGTGCATTAAAATGTGTTTTACATATTTAGATGCTCCTATGATGGGTGCATAAATGTTTAGCAGAGTTATATCCTCTTGCTGGTTTTCTCCTTTTATCATTATGTAGCATACTTCTTTGTCTCTTACTCTAGCCTTTGTTTTGAAGTCTATTTTGTCCAAAATAAGTATTGCTATGCCAGCTTTTTTTTCATTTCTATTCACATGAAATATCTTTTTCCATCCCTTTACCTTTAGTCTGTGTGTATATTTTGTTTTGAGGTGGGTCTCTAGTAGACAGCATATATATGGATCTTCCTTTATTATCCAATCAGTTACCCTTTGTCTTTTGAGTGGAGCATTTAAGACATTTATATTTAAAGTAATTATTGATAGGCACATATTTATTGCCATTGTATTCTTTCAAAAACATGTTTTTAAAATTGATTTGAGAGAGAGAGAGGAAGGTAGAGGGAGGGAGTAACATCGATTGGTTGCCTCCTACACTCTACCTATTGGGGATGGAGCCCACAACCTGGGTATGTGCTCTGACTGGGAATTGAACTGATGAGCTCTTGGTGCATGGAATGATGTTCAACCAACTGGAACCACACTGGCTAGTGTTGTCATTGCATTCTTTTAACTCTTTCCCTCTCCTCCTTCTCCTCTTCCTCCTTCTAACAGGCCCTTTAACATTTCTTATAATGCTGGTTTGGTCATAACAAACTCTTATAGCCTTTTCTTGTCTGGAAAGATCTTTATTTCTCCTTCAATTTCAAATGATAGCCTTGCTGGGTAAAATATTCTTGGTTGTAGGTCCTTGTTTTTCATCACTTTGAATATTTCTTGCCAGTCCCTTCTGGCTGGAAATGTTCCTATTGAGAAATCAGCTGATAGCCTTATGGGAGCTCCCTTGCAGCTGACTATCTTGCTTTTGCTGCCCTTATGATTCTCTCTTTGTCTTTAACCCTTTGCACTCGCTTGCTTTTTTCTCGATTCCTTTATTCACTCGGGATTTAATTTTTTAAATACCCCAGATTTTACAAAGCACGGCAGTAGAATAAAAAACTGGAGTTTCTTTTCATACAAACTTATTTGGATTTTTTTATATTTCAAATTATTGATACATTCAAAGAGTAATTTTAATCTCTATAACTTTTCATGGTGTGATATTTTTTGAAACATTCACCCACATGAAGACCTGGATTACATTCACATGTTTCGCAAATATAAATCGTCTCTCTTCTTCCTCCTTTGATTTTTCTGTTAGAACAAACAACACAATCTTTGTGTTTTTGTTAGGGTGAGGTGTGATTATATGGAGCTTTCCATCTAAACGTTGCTCTAAGTTAGTGGATAATAATCTACCCCTGGAAGTTAGTGTACCATCTCTGAATTCTCCAACAAGATCATGTACTAGTTTCCTAATAAATTTCACATGCGTTATCGGTTTTTCATTTTTTCTTTTTTGACATTCTTTGTACAATATATAGGAATTTACAACACTGACCTCAAGCCCCCAGAAAAACAATTTACGCCACCATTTTAGAGTCTTCCTCATAAAACAGTATGTGCCTGTGTAGTGATCAGCTATATCAACACCCCCCATAAACTTTGTATAGTTTGTCACGACCTTGGGTTTGAGAACTATTTCCTTCCCACCATCACGCACTCTCCTTTCCACAGACTCAGTCTCTGAAGTGTCCCATGTACTGAGCATTGTGACTATCCTCTTGTCTTTCCACGCAAGAAGCATTACATTTTCATCCCTGAAAGCCACTATCTCTCCTTTCATTAGCTTTGGATGTTTGATAACAGGTAGATTACCTTTCCTATTGGGCATTATTGTCCCTGTCAAGTGTGTTTTTTCCTTGAACAATTCCTTTGCAAGAGTGACACTAGTGTAATACCTGTCAATGAAGAAATGATAACCTTGAGAACCAGGTACTGAGTTCTTCAATCTTTCATGAAGCTCTAAAACTATTCTGCTAGTAAAAGGGAGATCAGGTCTCACCAACGTTTCAGATGTTATTCCTCCATAATAAGGGACAAATGAATGTACGTAACCACATTTTGAATCTGAGAGGACATATAAACGAATACCCCATTTTGTTGGCTTTTTAGGATTATATGTGATGAAGTGTATCCTTCCCTTGAAACCAACAACAGCCTCATCAACAGCAATCTCTCTTCCAGGGCAGAATCTCTCCCTAAATTTCATTTCAAGGTATGACAAGAAGCAGTTTACCTTCTCGGTTCTTGTTCTCAAATCTTTGACTTTTGGTCGTTTTTCCAGTGTAACATCCAAAATATTTGCAAGAACCTTTCTCTTTTGAAAACAGATCGAAAAAATGGTATATGAGACTCAAAATCCATGGACCAATAACTCTGCAAGTTGGGGTGATTCAATACACCCATATTTAGTATTACACCAAGAAAAGCCTTCATTTCCTCTATCGTCACATCTTTCCAATTATTCCAAGTGGATCGCTGGGATAGTTCTTTCTGGCTAATTTTATGCCTAGCATACTCATTTGTCTCATCCGTTATATTTTTTATCAACGTCTCAGTAAAAAACAACTGAAAAAAGTCTATTGGTGTGGCACATCCAGAAGGAACTTGAGGTCCAACATGTAACTGACCAGTGGAGAAAGGGATTCTGCTAGGCTCTTTGTCATTCACAGATGTAGATGTCCACTTTTCTTTTCCCTGTTTTCCCCTAGAAACGTAACTTTCACTGGGTCTTATACCCGATTTCTCAATGATATCACCTATATCTCCATCACTCTCTCTCGAATAAACAATTGTGTGTCTTCGTTTTGCCTTTATGAATTCAATGTCACTGTCACTGTCAGTACTTTCAGCCAGATCTTTGGGCAAAGCAAGGGACTTTTTCCTTTCTGTAGTTCCACTAGGACCAGCGATTTGTTCATCATCTCCACTCGCATCCTCGGAGAACTCACTTTCGTCACTATTACATTTTTCACTTTTTTCTTCATTTTTGAAGTAAAATTCATCATCGCTGCTTTCTGTGTCTTTGGAAAACTTATCCATCCTGAGGAGGGGAAATTCACTCAGAACGTTCGACTGCTAGGGGGCAAACCAATCATCCAACTAAACCCTGTGTCATGACAACATCTGTGATATGCTAATAGAAACCTAAACAAACCTAGGAGACAAAAAGATAAGGAAGGTTCTTTACCAAGGGGAGATGATGCAAGCTCAAAAAGGCATGATGCAACGACTCATGCCTTGGACCCTCCTCAAGATTGCTGCCTATGCAAAAGATAAGCTTAGGTGGTGGCATCAGTTGAGACGGCATTTACATTTTACTTGTCCTTTCATGCTAATGAAAACAAGAAAAGATACTGGAAAAATAGACAAAAATCCCCCTTCTCCCCCCCCCCCCCACCCCCGTGGTGAAACTACGTGTCGAGTGTGGCTCGACATACGAGCTGCTACCGATGCTAACCGTGTCAAGTCACACTCGACATCTGAGTGCAAAAGGTTAACCTTTGGCATTTTAATTATTGTGTGTGGGCCTCTTTGGGTTCATCTTGTTCAGTTCTTTTTGCACTTCCTGGACTTGTATGTCCTTTTCCTTCAAAAGGTTAAGAAAATTTTAGTCATTATTTCTTCAGATAGGTTCTTGATCCCTTGCTTTCTCTCTTGTCCTTCTAGTACTCTTATGATGTTAATGTTGTTATGCTTCATGTTGTCCCAAAGTTCCCTTAAACTATCCTCCTGCTTTTTAATTCTTTTTTTCTTTTTCCTGCTCTGATTGTGTGTGTGTGTTTTTTCCTAACTTGTCTTTCAAATTGCTGATTTGATCCTCTGCTTCATCCAAACTACTTTTTAATTCTTCCAGTGTATTCTTGATGTCAGATATGATATTTTTAACTTCTGACTGGTCCTTTTTCATGGTTTCTATGTCCTTTTTCATGCTGTTATAGTTCTCACTGAGTTCCTTGAGCATCCTTATAAACATTACTTTGAACTCTATCTGATTGAATGCCTCCATTTTATTTAGCTCTTTTTCTGGAGATTCTTCCTATTCTTTCATTTTGTGCCTGTTTATTGGTCTCCACATTTTGGCTGTCTCTTTGTTTTCTTCCTATGTATTAGATAGATCTCAGCCTTATGTAGTAGGTGTCCTATGGGACCCAGTGGTATGATCTCTTTCATCATATGAGCTGTTTTCTCTAGGAATGTCTTTTGTGTGGGTTATGTGGGCCCTCCTATTGTAATTGAGTCTTGATTGCATGGGATTGACCCACAGGCTGGCTGACTGTGAAGCTCAACCCAGACCTTGGCATGCAAGCTGTTGTGCAAAGTGCTGACCAAAAAATTATTTTTAAAAACGTTAATTAAAAAAGGAAAAAGAGAATAAGAAAAGATAAAAGGAAAAAAGAATAAGAAAAGAAAAAAGAGAAAAAAGGATAAGAAAAATGGATTAAAAAAGAAAAAGAAAAATAGAAAAGAAAAAATGTTTAAGAAAAAAGAGAAGATAAAAGAAATATTTAAAAAGAAAAAAAGTAGCATTCACCTCAGCAGAGTTTAGTGTCTGTTGTGATTGCCATTTGGATAGGCTCTTTGTGAAGTTTTTGGATCCTGCTCTGATGTTGTCTGAAGCTTGCCACATGGTGTGTTGTTTTGGGGTCTCTTGGGAGGGACTCTGGTGCAGGCCAATATCAGACGTCTGGGCCTGGCCCTTGGTAACCTGTTTGAATATACAAGTGATCCACAGCTTTTAGTTGCCTCTGTGGGGCTTGGCTGCACATGGGAAGAACCAAGCTGTTTTCCAAGACAGCTTTTATTAGAACTAGGCCCCAGGGCAGGTCAGCAAATGTCCCAAGGCACTCCAGGACCCACCTCTGCCTCTGCCTGCCTCGATTTGCCAGCTGCCTGTTAAGCTCAGTCACTGAAAGAGCCTCTGGCAGAATCTGAAGGATGGGGCTAGTGGATCTCTCATAAGGGGGAGGTGCTATTCAGACTTAAGAAAATGTGGTGGGTATAACATCCCATTCCAGAGCCACATATCTGAATCTATCCTGGATTTTGGCCTGCCCTCTTCAGGATAGAGCAACTAGTGGTCAGAGGGGTGGGGCCTCCTGAGCCCAGAGGTTGGTCTGCCAAAAGCCGGATGGATGTGTCTATCAGATCTCCTGAGGTGTAAGCGCCAATCAGGCTCACGGAAAAGTGGTGTGAGCTGCCCTGCCCCAAAGCCAGTCACTGACACCCCCTGAGTCAGCCCAGACTTCCTTGTCTGGGCCTATGCCCTTGATTCTTCAGCAGGGCGTGACATTGCAGAGTGGCGCAAGAGGCATTCCGGACGGTGTGGTAATTGCTTTCCCCCAGGCTGATGCCACTCAGAGGGTATTGCTCCACCCAAGAAAGATGGCTACTGCGGTATCCGAGAATGATTCAGTACAGGGATTCTGGTGGTTGTCCCCCAATACTTCTCCCCAGAGCCACAAACCCCAGATTCTGTTCAGATGACTCTAGTCCACACCACCCTCTGTCAGAGCCCAGGGTGTGTGGCTATGAATGAAATTTTGCATGTTGGCCCTTTAAAATATTGCCTGTGTCTCCGTCAGACTCTGCTTCTCCTTGGTGGACAGAAACCTTTCTGCTTTTCTCAGCCAGAAGCTATGTGGGCACCTCTTCCCAGCTCTGATGCTCTGGGCTGGGAAGCCTAGTCTGGGGTTGAGGCCCCACATCTCTTCAGAGTAACCTACCACAGCTGAGGTATCCCTCTGGCACCTCAGCCACCACCAGTAGGACCTCTGTCAACCCCTCTCAAGTCTCCGCCCTTCCTACTAGTCTTGATGTGGCTTCTTCTGCAAATCCTTGGTTATAAGACTCCTCTTCAGCTAGTCCTCAGTTGGTTATTCAGGGTAATTGTTCCCCAATTTATAGTATTTCCAATTTGGTCCTGGGAGGAGGTGAGTGCAAGATCCACCTACTCTGCCATCACCAGAACATTCTCTCTCTTTTAAGATTTTTATTTGAGAGAGAGAGAGAAAGAGGGAGGCAGAGAAAGAGAAACATTGATATGAGAGTGCAGCATCAATTAGCTGCCTCCTGCACGTCCCCTACTTTCAACCCAGGCATGTGTTGTGACCAGGAATCGAGCAGGCAACCTTTCAGTGCATGGGACAATGCCCAAGCAACTGAGCCACTGGCCAGAGCTCTTCTTTTTAAATTCTTATAATACTGATAATTAATCACAGTTGCAGTTATTAGTTTTTCTTCTTTTCTAGCATAAGCATCTAAACGCTATAAATTTCCTTTAAGTGTAAAATTTAGCTGCATGTCACAGTTTAATATGTAATCAAATTTTCTAATTACTTTATTTTTTTACACATGAATTATTTAGAAGTGTATTTTTAAACTTACAAATGATACTATTTGTTTATGATTTTTAATTTTTATTAACATTCGCTTTTGTATTGTGGTCAGAGAGTAAAACCTCTGATAAAGTTACTTTAAAATTTGTTGAAACATAATTTGTGTACTAAAATGTCATTATCCTATCTAATAAAAGAGTAATATGCAAATTGAACATCACTTCAACACACAAGATGGCCACCCCTATGTGGTCAAAGATGGCTGCCCCCATGTGGACACAAGATGGCCACCACAAGATGGCCAGCAGGGGAAGGCAGTTGTGGGCAATCAGGCCAGCAGGGAGGGCAGTTAGGGGTGACCAGGCCGGCAGGGGAGGGCAGTTGGGGCATACCAGGCCTGCAAGGGAAGACAGGGGTGACCAGGTCGGCAGGGGAGGGCCATTGGGGACAACCAGGCTGGCAAGGGAAGGCAGTTAGGGGTAATCAGGCCAGCAGGGGAGGGCAGTTAGGGGCAATCGGGCTGGCAGGGGAGCAGTTAGGCATCAATCAGGCTGGCAGGGGAGTGGTTAGGGGGTGATCAGGCTGGCAGGCAGAAGTGGTTAGGGGCAATCAGGCAGGCAGGCAGGCGAGCAGTTGGGAGCCAGCAGTCCTGGATTGTGAGAGGGATGTCCGACTGCCCATTTAGGCCCAATCCCACCAGGTTCGGGCCTAAACAGGCAGTCGAACATCCCTCAAGGGGTCCCAGATTGGAGAGGGTACAGGCTGGGCTGAGGGACACCCCCCCCCCATGCACAAATTTTGTGCACCAGGCCTCTAGTCCTATATAATAAAGAGCTAACATGCAAATGATTGTCACACTATCATGCTATCACAGCTCAGATACTCAACACTAGGGAGAGAGGAATGGGGATCAACCAGGAACAAATGAGCTCACAAAAGAGGAATGGGGACCAGCCAGGCTGCGGCCTGGGAGAGGGACAAGCCGTCCGCCCCGTGTCCTGGGCACCAGCGGCTACAACTGCGGCTGCAGCCCAGGAGAGGGACAAGCTGCCCATCCCACAGTCCCAGGCACCTGCAGCTGTGGCCGACCCAGGCGAAGCCAGCCCAGGTCCCTGGTGCCTGCGGCCAGCCAAAGTGTGGGGTGAGGCAGAGGTGGTTAGGGGCGATCAGGCTGGTAGGGGAGCAGTTAGGGGCAATCAGGCAGGCAGGCAGAGGGGTTAGGGGCGATCAGGTAGGCAGGCAGACAAGCAGTTAGGAGCCAGGGTTCTGGATTATGAGAGGCAGTTGGACATCCTGCAAGGGGTCCCGGATTGGAAAGGGTGCAGGCTGGGCTGAGGGACTTCCTCCCATGCATGAACTTCGTGCACCGGGCCTCTAGTTTCTTATAAATGTAATGGGTTTTTGAAAAGAATGTAACTTTTCTAATTATCATATATAGGATATTATTTATTTAATAACATTTGATAATTATGTTGTTCAGATCTTCTATATCTAAATTTTTGGTCTATTTGATGCATCATTTATTGAAAAAGAAAAAGAAAAATCTCTCACTTTGATTGTGGCTTTGTAAATTTCTCCATGTAATTCTGTGTTGAATCTCTAGACCAATTTGAGGAGTAGTGGCATCTTAATAATATTAAGTCTTCTAATCCATAAGTATAGGATGTTTTTCCATTTATTTAGATTATTAATTATTTTCAACAATGTTTTATAATTTTCAGAGTATAAGTTACTTTTTAATTGTGATGAAACACATTACATAAAATTTACCATCTAAATTATTTTAAGTGTACAGTTTAGCAGCGTTGAGTACATATATATTATTGTGCCACATTTCACTACTTTTTTTTCATTTTACAAAGCTAAAACTCTATACCTATTAAACAACAACTCTCCATTTTCACTTCTCCCCAGTGATTGGTAACTACCATTCTATTTTATGTTCCCACTAGAGGCCCAGTGCATGAATTTGTGCACAGGTGGGGTCCCTTGGCAATAATTTTTCTGTGGCTATAATTCTTGATTAACAGTTATTTGACATTTAGCATATGTCATAGCGAGTGATCGAACTCCCGGTCTCCCGTCAAACTCCCGAGGAGACAATTTGCATATTAGCCTTTTATTATATAGGATAAGTTTAACTAGTTTAGATACATAATATAATCATACAGTATTTGTATTTTTGTGACTGGCTAATTTTATTTAGCATGATGTTCTCAAGGTTCTTCTATGTTATAGCATGTGACACTATTTCCTTCCTTTTTAAAACTGAGTAGTATTCCATTGTTTGTATATCATATTTTGTTTACCCATTTATCTCTTGATGGATATTTGGGTTGCATCCACCTCTTTGCTCTTACAAATAAAACTGCTATAAACATGAGTGTTTGAATATCTCTTCAAGATCCTGTTTTCAGGGTTTTTTTGTTTGTTTGTTTTTGCATGTATACTCAGAAGTGGGATTGCTGGATTAATTTGTTTTTTATAGCACCCATTCTAATGGTTATGAGGTGATATATCAGTGTGGTTTTGATTTGCATTTCTATAATGATTAGTTATATAGAGAATCTTTTCATTTCTTGTTGATCATTTATGTATTATTTTTAGATAAATGCCTATTCAAGTCTTTGCCCAAATTTTAATCAGACTATTTGTCTATTTGTTGTTGAGTGGTAGGAGTTGTTTATATATTCTGAATACTAACCCCTTATCAATCAGATATATAGTTCAAATATATCCTCTCCCATTCCATAGGTCACCTTTATACTCTATTGATTGTGTCCTTTGATGCACAGAAGTATAAAAGTTTGCTGTTGTCTCTTTTTACTTTTGTCATTTGTGCTTTGGTATCATATACAACTAGAGGCCCAGTGCATGAAAATTCATGCACTGGAGTGGGTGGTCCCTCAGCCCAGCCTGCCCCCTTTCACAGTCCAGGAGCCCTCAGGGGCAGGAGGCAACCTGGCGATCAGGGGAAGGCAACACCCCATCACACTTCTGCTGCTGCCACTGCTGGCAGCGCCTCAGCTGGCCCTGGTTACCTGAGCCTCGGGTGGCCCTGGGTGGCTGGGCAGCTGCCATCCGAGGCTTGCCTGTGCCTTGGGCTGGCCCTGGGCGTCTGGGAAGATGCCATCCAAGGCGTGCCTACGCCTTGGCCAGCTCTGGGTGGCTGGGTGGCTAAGGAGACTGGGGCACTCCGAAGGCAGGCGTGTGGAGCAGCCAGACCTGCCTGGGGGCAGGCCCAGCTATGCAGTGCATCTGCCACCCCGGCGGGGCTGAGAGGACTGGGCGCCACCATCTTGTGGCTGTGGGCGCTGCCATCTTTGAGGGCGTGGCAGTCAATTTGCATATTCTCTCCTTATTGGCTGTGGGCGCTGCCATCTTTGTGAGGGCATGATGGTCAATTAGCATATTCCCTCTTTATTAGATAGGATAAATCATTGCCAAATCCAATGTTGTTTTATTATGTTTTATTCTATGTTTTAGAGTTTTAAGTCTTCTGTTTAAGTCTTTAATCCATTTTGAGTAATTTTTGTATGTGGTATAAGGTAATGATACAACTTCATTCTATTGTATTGGGATATCCACTTTTCCCATCACCATTTATTAAAAAGACTATCCTTTGTCCATTATGTATTTTTGGTAGCCTTGTTGAAAACCATGTGACTGTATACATGTGGGTTTACCTTGGGGCTCCTTTTTCCATTGTGTTGGTTTCTATGTTTGTCTTTATGCCAGCACCACACTGTTTTGTTTATTGTAGCTTTGTAATATATTTAGAAATCAGGAATTGTGATGCATCTAGTTTTGTTCTTTTCAAGATTGGTTTGGCTATTCTGTATCCTTTGTGTTTCCATATAAATTTAGTTTTTTTTTTCCTATTTCTGAAAAAGAATGAGGATGGAATTTTGATAGGGATTGCTTTGAATCTGTAGACCACTTTGGGTAGTATGGAACTTTTAACAATATTATTCTTCCAATCCATGAGCATAAGCTGTCTTTCCATTAATTTGTGTCTTCTTTAATGTCATTCATCAGTGTTTTGATGTTTTCATAACTTAAGTTTATTCCTAAGCATTTTATTTTTTTAAAAACTGATTTGAGATTTGTTGTTCCACTTATTTATGCATTCATTGGTTGATTCATTTTTTAAATTTAAATTTTATATTGTTGGCACTATAGCAGATGTCCCCAATTTTCCTTCCTTTGCTCACCTTCACTCAGCCTCTGACCCCACTTCCACTTGGTCCTCACCACACTATTGTCTGTGTACATGGCTATGTTCTTTAATAGTTTATTTTAAAAGTATATATATTTTTATTGATTTCAGAGAGGGAGAGATAGAAATATCGGAGAGAGAATTATTGATCTGCTGCCTCCTGCATGGCCCCCTACTGGGGATGGATCCCCAAACCTTGGCCATGTGCCCTGACCAGGATAGATGCTCAACCACTGAACTACACTGGCTAGGCTGCTTTTATTTTTTAAAGATAAATTTGCTGAATTCTTAGTTAACACTTTCTTTCTTTGAGCACTTTGAATATATTATTCCCCTGGCTTCTGGCCTCTGCTGTCAGATTTGAATATTATTGGGGTTCCCTTGTAAATGATGAGTCATTTTTTTCTTACTCATGTCAAGATTTTCTCCTTGTCTTTGGCTTTCAGTATTCTTCATATGATATTTCTGTTTGTAGACCTTTTTACCTTTATCCTTCTTTGAGTTTGTTGTGCTTCCTGAATATGTAATTATTGTTTTTCAGTACATTAGAGAAGTTGTCAGCCATGATTTTTCCAAATATGCTGGACTTAATAGCGTCCCACATTTCTCTGAAGCCCTGTTCATTTTTTAAAAATTCTTTTTTTCTCTCTGTTCTTCAGGTTGCATAATCACCACTGACCTTTCTTCTAATTATTATCTTCTGCTAATTCAAATCTATTGTTGAGCCCCTTTAGTGAGTTTTTTATTTCAGTTATTATACTTTTCAATTCTAGAATTTCCATTTGATTCTTTCCTTATCATTCCTATGTATTGACATTCTTTATTTGCTTTGACATTTTCTCCATACCTTTTCTACTCTTTAATCATTGGTTTCCTTTTGTTCTTTGAACATATTTGTAATAGCTACTTTGAAGACTTTGTTAAATTTGACATCTGGTTGCTCTCACAGGCAGTGTCTGTCCGCGCCCCCCTCCCCAGTGGATGGGTCATACTTTCCTGTTTCCTTGCATGACTAATAATTTTTGTTGAAAACTGGACATTTTAGATAATATATTGTAGCAACTCTGGGGACTGGTACCTCCCCTCTGGTGCTTGTTGTTATTTGCTAGGTTTTTTGTTGTTATTGTTTTGGTTTCTTTAGCAACTGGCTGGATTATTTTAGTCGTCTTTCTCTTTCCTGTACTGGTAAGCTTCTGATATTGCTCCCCAGGGAGCATATTCTTGGGTTATGCCCATTGTCATTCTGGGTTAACAGTATATTTTGTGCACGTTTTAATTTTTAGAACTTCTATTTTCCTTCAACCTTATTTCTATTTTGCTTAAAAGCTTGTGGAACTTTTAAAACTACTCAGTGTTTATCCCTACCCATTCAGTGGCCTGCGCAGTGGGGGGCTGCAGACCAGTCTTCAGTGGCAGACTGAGCTCTCCAGGCTTCAGTAGGGACCTGCTGAATAGACACAGAGGGCACCGGCAGGCCTTCACACCAGTCTGCCACCTCAGGTTGAGCAGTAGTGAACTTGGGAGCTAGAATATCCATTCACCCTGAAGTTCCTCCTTGGAGCACAGCCATGGTCTGCTCTTCGTTTTCAGTCTCTTCAGGAGCTCTATCGAAGTAGACATCAGGTATGACCTCCCATGGGTGTTCACTAGAGATGGTGCAGAACTTCCTGGGACAGAATCCACCACATCAACCCACCGAGTGAGCCCCCTTGTTATTGCAAGGGATGGCAATGTCCACACAGTGCAGAGCAGAGTCTGTGTTACACAGAGCAGTGGTCGGCAGGTTAACATACATGCCCCCGTGAGAAGCTGGTGGTCAGCCCTGGAATCAGTAACCACAGTAGTCTCAGCTCTCAGATGGCTGCATGGATCTGGCTAGTGAAGGTTCCAGGAGTGAAGCATCCAGCGGTAGCAGTGGCTCCGGTGGCAGCAGCGAACTTCAGCACAGCTCGTGGCCATTATTCCTGGACCATGACTGACATCAGCTGGGTTTTCAGTGGCCACAACGGCACGAGCTGCCAGAAGCGTCTCCCAGGTTCTCTTCACGTTTATGATGTAGATGCCATTACTTTTCCTTTTGTGGTTGAATTGTTCCATTTGGAAGTCAAGGTTGGTGCCACCAAGAGGGTTCCTGCTGCAAGGAATTTGAAGACATCCTCCTCTTTCATGTGCAGGACATTAAGGGCTCCGGACCTTGTGAAAGTTCCCTTTTCAGTTACCTGGGAGCCGAGAACTAGGCTGTTTGGGGCCCTCTCTGGGTAGTTCTTTGGCTGTCTCCATCCCTGACCATACCCAGCTGTTAAGCTTTACTAATTGCTAGGTGATTGCTTTATTGCTTTCAATAATGCCCTGAGGCACAAATTGCTCATCAATAAAACAATGAAATTCAGACTCCTTTGAAGGGATAGTTCTGAAAATCAGTTGAGATTTGTTCTGGCCCCAGACAGTCTCCTCCCAGCTATGTCCTTCCCAAGTTCTCTCATGCTAACGAGCCAGCCTACAATTTAGTTTATATGTCCAATGATTCTGGCAATTGCCCTTCCCTACAATTTCCAGTTTTTGAGAGCACCCTTAGTGTTTCAAATGAAACCAGTTCCTTTAGGAAAAGAAAAGGAGCTCTCTGGTGTATGGCCTGCTCTCCCTCCAGGCAACACCTCTGGTTATGCCTATGGAGCTGGAGGTGCGGACAATGGCAAGCTTCTGAGTAACACTTTGTTTAGTGGCCGAGTGCTCAGTGGTGGTGGTGGGGGACAGTACCTTTAGCTCTTTTTTTGCTTGACTCTCCCAGGATGGAATCACTGCCTAACCAGCCAGCAGAAAGATGACTGGGGCCCCAATATTGCTAGCAGCACCACTCAGTGTAGAACCTCCTTGGTGGCTAGGCAGAAGAGAAACCCCACCTCTCACCTACACTTGACCGTAACAGCTTCAGTAACAGGTGGGAGCAGGATGAGAAACACTGACATCCTGGGATTACAGCTCTCCCACGGGGAGCTGAGGAGGTGGGGCCCTGTGTCCTTGGCTGCAGCAGTCTGGTTCCCATCTTGCCGAGTTGGGAGAAGTGATTTCAGTTCAAATTCCACGGACTCTCACTGTTCTTATAAAATGTTAATAAATTTTCTTGAATATGTGTTTCTTTAGTTGCCATACATCCTTCAACCAAATTGAGATTTTAAGTGATTGTTTTAAAATAATATTCAGGAGTTTTGCTGGTGAGTCGAGTTCCTCATGCTGAAGTCGGTCACATCCCCCATTTTCTTTACTTCCTCTTTCTGGAACACATATTCCCTTTAATAAGATTTGTTAGAACTTGTGCTATATTTTACATCCCCAGATATCATATTTTCATCTCTATTTCTCGATACATCTTGGGTTTTTTCTTGAGTTCCTAATCCAACTGTAATGTTCTGAATAATTCTAGATTTCTAATTTTATTGATATTTTAAATTCAAATTTTCATCAGTAGTATTTATTTTAACATTAAAAAAATCTTTTTTTTTTTTTTTTTTTTGAGAAGGGAGAGTGAGAGAAACATCAATGTGAGAATGTAACAACCATTGGCTACCTCCTGCACATCCCCTACCAGGAATCAAGTCGGCGGCAACCTTTTCAACCGGCAACCTTTCCGTGCTCAGGATGACACTCACCCAGCTGAGCCACACTGGCTAGGGCCCATTTAGTTCTTTCAAAAACCCACCTAGTCCTGGCCAGTAGCTCAGTGGTTAGAGCATCAGTCCAAGCACCTAAGGGTTGCAGGTTCAATTACTGGCCAAGGGCATGTACGTGGGTTGCAGGTTTAATCCTGGGCCCTCGTCGGGGTGCATTCAGGAGGCAACCAATCAATGTGTCTCTCTCACATTGATGTTTCTCTCTCTGCCCCTTCTCTGATATATCAATGGAAAAAATATCCTTGCGTGAGGATTAACAACAAAAAATCTGCCTAGTATTTTAAGGTAGTCTCATTGTTTATTTTTTCTTCCTGTGGCTTTGTTCCGAATCATTTCTCAAATATGTGTTTCATAGTATATATCTGATCCATTTTTAAATTCTACAGGATTTTGATTGTTTGCTATTAATGACTTAAATTGTATAAAATGCTCTTTCTTTGTATATTGTTTTTAATCTTAATTCAAACAGGGAGGCTGTCACCTTACTTTTCAGGGGTTACATGAAGGTAACTTTGAACTGGAATAATTTTTTGCAACTCATTCAATTAACGGATAAAGGCATCCAAAGCTGATGGCTGCTAATATCCAAGAGATGAGACATTATGTCCCTCCTATGGAAGAACATACCACCTCCTCTAAAGTAGTCTTAAAAAAAGGTCTAGATTCAATTTATCCAGTTAGAAGAATACAGAGGACAGAGGATTGTTAAATTACACTATGGGGATACAGTTACAAGAATCTGGATTATATTTAACTCTCAAGGACAAACTGGATTTCTTTCACCAAATAAACTGTTAGAAGAAGAGACAGAATGTGAAAGGTAAAAGGTAAGGAGGAGGAGGAGAAAGGGAAAGTCAGTAAGAGGATGAGGGAACAGAGATGAAAAGAAAATACATATCAACCACTTGCAATGTATGACCTGTAAGTGAATCCTGTTTCAAATAAACAATGTGTAAAAAATGTCATTTATGAAACATCTTAACTTCTGAATATCTACTACATATTTGGTGACATTAAGGAATTTTTATTCATTTTTTTGATAATGGTTTTGTGATTATCTTAAAAATATCGTTTAGAATTAACACTGAAATACTCATGGATTGAATTATGTGATATGAGAAATGCTTCAAAATAACATGGGAGGAGGCTAGGGGGTGGGAGTTTAGAGGACACATTGGCTGAGATAATTCTTGAAGCTGGGTGATTTGTATATATTTGGAAATGGCTTTCCTATTACTACTTTAGCCTTGTAATCTTGATTCTTATTGGGGGGGAGGGGGCATTTGTAAACTAAGAGTGAGGTCAAAAGGGGCAGTTTATGAATGCGTCATCACATTCCAATGTGTGGACTTTTTAAGCCTGAATCATCTGTAAAACTGAGGGCATAGTTTGAAAACACTGACAATTTCCTTTTAATCTTCCCTAACTGAAATCATCAAATGCTTTTGTTTTTTTCATTTTATAAAAATGTGCTCTCCAACAAATACCTATGAAATCAGGCACATTTTTCAGTTGCCTAGTATAAACAACTCCAGGAAATACTGAGGCTAATTTGCAAAACATTCTTAGGTCTCAAATGTAACCTTGCAATACCAGCCTTCTCCACTCTTTTGGTTAACACCATGCATAAACTATTCTGATTATCCATCCTCAAAATCAGGAAAAGAATAATAAGTAGCTTATAATACCAATACAGATTTGTAAGTAAATGTAAATATACTAATCAGTAACTGGTCACTCTTCCAAGGACTTAAGTCACTAAGCTAGAACTTTTCTATTATGCCCATAATCCACTAGGGCAGTGGTCAGCAAACTCTTTAGTCAACAGAGCCAAATATCAACAGTACAACGATTGAAATTTCTTTAGAGAGCCAAATTTTTAAACTTAAACTCTATAGGTAGGTACATTGTTATTAACTTAATTAGGGTACTCCTAAGCTGGCCTTTGCTAAAAACTCAAGGGGCCAAAGAGCCTCATGTGGCTCGCGAGCCACAGTTTGCCGACCACTGCACTAGGGAAACTTCCAAATGCTCAAACTGATCACAATGTTAATTTTGTAAAAAAAGAAAAAAAAGAAAGTGAGGAGCATACCAAGAATAAATGGTCAAAGTTCTCAAAAATGAGGTCTAAGGAAAACTAGATTGGCCCTGTATAAGCAATGAATGATGGGTAACAGAAAACAAGTATAGTCCATTTGTGAAGTCTGGAAATGAGGTTGCTAGAAAAGGCTACTGGATTAACCCTTTGCACTCGCTTGCTTTTTTCTCGATTCCTTTATTCTAATGCTAACCGTGTCGAGCGACATCCGAGTGCAAAAGGTTAAGAAAAGTTTCTAAAAGTGGGGGAGAACAGTACTTTCTGGAGGCAGCAAGAAAAATGCCCACAGGTTTTTACCTTCACATCTTTAGACATCTAAGAATGAAGGAAAGTAAGGGGTGGTATATTTTACAGGGGAGTGAAAACAATTACTGGCTGGAGCCAGAGAATCCTGGGTTCAGATCCACTAGGTCCTTTGTGGGTCTCTAATGTGCAAGTAGAGTTAAAACCACTGCATTAGAGAATCTGCGACATAATCACATGTAACCCAGACAGCTCAATATTAATGCTGGAGGGTAACTGGTTTATTTCACTGTTTACAGTCAGTAGCTTATAATCTTGAAGGCAATCTCACAGACACAAACACACTGACTTTACATACTCTTTGAATGGACAAAAGCTACATCATTCAAGGACCCTGTATAATAGACCACAGTGAAAATTAATGACCCTGAGGAAAAAAGATCTGCCTGTGATAGAAAAGAAAACCCATTCCTTTAAAGTTAGTAATAAAATGTTAATTTAAAAAATACCGGGCACACTTTAATGTGTGTATGTAGTCTCTTCGATAGTTAAGATATCTCAGTGTTAACTGCCCAGCTCTTCTCAAGATGTTTGCAAACCCAAGTATCTCGATGACTGTTCAAGTCATTAATCATCTTTTTTTTTTTTTTTTTTTTTTTTTACAAAATAAAGATGGAACTCAAAAAGAACTTATTACCATCTTAATTTTTGCCTCATTAGCAGAAACAATGTGTTTAACAGCTGGATTTTTCTCAGTAATTTTTTATTTTTAAAACAACTATACTCTTTGATTATATTCATGTAGAAAAAAAATGTGAAGACAGAAAATAAAGGAAATTAAAATGGCCCAATATACGCCCAAAGTATAATAAAAGATTATATGTCTTCCTAGTCTTTTTTGCACATTTATGTAGAATTCTAAAACAAAATCAGTACTGTAAAATGCTCACATGTCCTTTTTCCCCATTTTATATTATACAGCAACCAATTCTTTAGGACATTAAATATTATATAAAAACATGGTCTTCAGTTGGCTCCTTCATAATCTAATTAGAGCTAAACCATAATTTATCTCTAATTTTTGGATATTCAGATGGTTTTGAATCTTTGCTATTAAAACTGACACTATATAAAACATCCTTCTTTACACATAATTCTTTGCAGTTATCATTCACTACCATATTTCTAATTTTTTAAAGAAAAATTTTTAAAGATAAAAGGAGCAGAGTAACCAGCAAAAAGGGTGTTAAGTATTTTTAAGCCTTTTGGTACATTTACCAAACCGCTCTCCAGAAAGACTGTACACATTCACAGTGCCACCAACAAATAGTCCGAGTCCCATTCTGTCTTCATCTTCGTTGGCAACAGAAGAAACTGCACCTCCCACCCATTACTGTCATGAATTTAATGGGGGAAGGGCGAATGGTATCTTCTTGTCTTTTTTCCCAAAGGGTAGGAATTTCCCACACGTTTCCTGGCCATTTGCTTCCCTGTTTTTTGGAGCAGTCCATGTCTTTCGGAAGGCATCTCTCACACTGGCATGGTCTTAGCACATGTTCTTCCTCAGCGGGCAAGGGCACGAAAGCTTTTCCACATTTCAAATTGAGCAGGAATTCCCCAAGTGACTAGAATTAGAAAGTCTTATCTTCTGGGAAGCCATGCTGTATTTTAATGTCTTGGTAATAAAACAGAGAACTGGGCCATATTCTGAAAGGAAAAAAGTAGGCACAGATTATAATTAACCAAGCACTTACTGGTTTTTATGCATGATTTTACTGGAACGCTGTAAAAAACCGTATTTTGATTTTAGAGTGCAAACTCATGAGACATACACTTTTAATAAACTCTCCAGGAAATTTGCATGTGCACCAAAGGGGCTCCTAACCGATTCCTTACGCTCCCTTCCTGTGAGGTTCATGTTGCTTTACCTCAGAGGACTGCTCGGATTCTCACCATCTCCACCCCTTACATATGCACTACGACACATTTACACATCAGCCCCAGCCTGGATTTTTGTTTATGCAACCTCCATTTTTCATCTTATCCCACTGAAAAAAATCATTCAAATTTTAATATTTTACTATCTCCAAAGAGAGTAGGATCTTCTTCATGAGAACAAGTCTAATTGTATCTTTGCAAACCACGATTTGACATACAGTGGGCGCTCAGTATTTCTGAAACCAATTAGTGAATGATACACATTTCAGTGCTAAGAGAGCTGAGAAGAAGGAATTATTGTATGGTGATCCTTAAAGCTATAGAATGAAGGCCACGATTCTTCACTTTCTCTCTTTAGGTTACACATTCCTTTGAGAATCTGATGAAAGCTACACACAGCTTCTTTAACCCTTTGCACTTGCTTGCTTTTTTCTCGATTCCTTTATTCTACTCGGGATTTAATTTTTTAAATACCCCAGATTTTACAAAGCGCGGCAGTAGAATAAAAAACTGGAGTTTCTTTTCATACAAACTTATTTATTTGGATTTTTTCATATTTCAAATTATTGATACATTCAAAGAGTAATTTTAATCTCTAACCGTGTCGAGTCACACTTGACATCTGAGTGCAAAAGGTTAAAAGTGAATACACAGAACACTACCCACCAGTTTTACACACAATTTCAGAAGCTTCAGAGGGGAGGAAAACATTTGATTTCTAAGTTTAAGAGATTACAGTCAAATTGGGACAGTTGAGAAAAACCAAAACCCACCACATATCTTGTAGGCAAATACGTAACAGCAGCCAATATCAGTATGAGTCACAGTTCTAAGAAGTGGAGGTGTGATTTGTGCACTGGGGGGTGGGGGTGGGGTCCCTCAGCCCAGCCTGTGCCCTATCGCAGTCCGGGACCCCTCGGGGGCTGTCTGACTGCTGACCTGTGGCTGGATGGCCTTCTGCTGCTGCACATACACACGCTGGGCCACCGGAGTCTGTCCTGTGAACACCATCGAGTGGGTGAGTCAAGCGCGGTGGCAGGCTCACCCTGAGTTCCCTGAGATGTTCAGACTGCCTGCCTTCTACAGAGAACGTCACCAGGATCAGGCCTAAGCTGGCAGTCAGACATTCCTCTGGGACCCCCCTGTGAGATGCAGCTGTGCGCCAAGCGGCCAGGGAGGAGCCTGAACCGGGGCTGGGTGCCGCACTGCTCACGCTCATCCTGGCCCACTGCCGCCGCCTGTTAGTGCTGCCATGGAGCCAGGAGAGGCTCCCGCCATGGCAGTTGCACTTGCCAGCCATGAGCCCGGCTTCTGGCTGCACCAGGGGCGACTCCTGTGTTGAACATCTGCCCCCTGGTGGTCAGTGTGCACCATAGTGACCAGTCGTTCTGCCTAACAGTCACTTAGGCTTTATATATATATATAGATGCGCATTACACTCAGGCAAATGTAACCGTTTCTAAGCTGACATTCCCCAATCCTTATTATTTCCAACTAGGAGCCAAGTGCGCGATTCGAAATCGCAGGGCACCGCCCACCCTGGAGTCGCCGGTCCGGTCCGGCCCTGCCTCCCTCTCTGGGCCCCGCAGCAGCCCCTCCCCAAGCGCAGGCGTGTGGAGGCCCCTGCTGCCCTGTCCCCGACACTGTGAGCGCAACCTCCTCCTGTCTGGTCGACCTGTCACTACGGCGTTCTGGTTAATTAGCATATTTCTCTAATATATATATGATTCTTATTATTTTCTAGTCCTCTTTTCTTCAATAAGGGCTTTTATAGTTCAACTAGAGGCCCGGTGCACAAAATTCGTGCACTGGGGGGGGGTCCTCCCTCAGCCCAGCCTGTACCCTCTCGCAATCTGGGACCACTGGCTCTTAACCACTTGCCTGCCTGCATGCATGATCACCCCTAACTACTCTGCCTGCCTGATTGCCCCAACCACTTGCCTGCCTGCCTGATCGCCCCTAATCACTCTGCCTCTGCCCCTGCTGCCATGGCTATGTCCAGAAGGATGTCCTGAAGGTCGTTTGGCTGTCTGGTCTACTTAGCATATTACGCTTTTATTATTAGAGATATGATAAAATACTTCATGGAGGAAAGGGATTATTACTTACTCATTTAAGGACACTTATCTCCTAGGTATATAGGTTGAAACCAACTGATGTTTCTTGTTCCTTATATGGACTTAAAAGTCTAGCAGGAAAGATAGATTACAAATCCCATATTCCTGACTTTGCCAGTCCTAAAGTCACCATAATTATACTGGTGTGCAGGAGCCTGCTCGTACCAGCTTACGAGACCCATCTACGTGTATCCTGTCCCAGCTTATCAGTGGCTTCATGTTGGTATCTTAAAGTCAGCTATGCTGGAGCATTTACACCACGTAAACTGGCAAACACTATAAATCATGACGTCCCCACACCCAGCGGTTATCAGTCATTCACTACCATATTGCGTCCTCATCACACTGAAATTGTGGCTCTTGTTCAGGGCTCCTTTTTTTTAAAAATATATTTTATTGATTTTTTACAGAGAGGAAGAGAGAGGGATAGAGAGTTAGAAACATTGATGAGAGAGAAATATCGATCAGCTGCCTCCTGCACACCCCCTACTGGGGATGTGCCCGCAACCAAGGTACATGCCCTTGACCGGAATCGAACCTGGGACCCTTGAGTCCGCAGGCCGACGCTCTATCCACTGAGCCAAACCGGTTTTGGCATTGTTCAGGGCTCCTTGATGGTAACTGGGGTAGGAAAGGCTTATATCAACCTTTCAAATCCTTTTTCAACTACTGGAATAAGGCCTAAGAGTATAGGTGTGTCCTAGGAGACCACTGAACATACTGGCTACCCTCTTTGGATATTAGGTGAATGTAAAATCTGATCAGTTTGAGGCAACTCCATATCTACTAATATGGTTAATCAAGAGTCACAACATGTCCAAATAAAAACCATCCATCTCTGAGCGTGGCAGTCAGTTTAAATTACAGGGTGGGGCAAAGTAGGCTTACAGAGTTTATTCTTGTATTATTACTAATTATTTCCTTATTTTCCACCTGAGCAACTGTAAGACTACTTTTGCCCCACTCTGTAACTTTTCAACTACAGTTGAAAAGTTACCGCCTGATTGGCGTGGCTCAGTGGTTGAGCGTCAACCTATGAACCAGGAGGTCACAGTTTGATTGCCAGTCAGGGCACATGCCCAGGTTGTGGGCTCAATCCCCAGAAGGGGGTGTGTAGGAGGCAGCTGATCAATGATTCTCTCTCATCATTGTTATTTCTCTCTCTTTCTCCCTCTCTCTTCCTCTCTTGAAATCACTAAAAATAAATAAAAAAAGAAAAAGTTACCAACCTGCAACCCACCCGATGTTTATCACTAATGACTCTTAGTTAGATATAACATGAAGAATAAGCAGATACTCCCCGGCACCATCTTGTTACTGCTCTGTCAGTTTTAGCTGTAAAGGCTGCAACCACTCTGCATGGATCTGCCAAAGAAAAAACAGCTTCCTTGGCTACGTAGGCCACATGCAGAGCAAGTGCTATCCATCTTCTGAAGTGGGACTTAAGAGATACGCTGCAGGGCAGAACCGTGTCCAGAATCTGGCACAGTAGATGATAAAACTCTCCCCACCTCAACTTCCAATGGTCTCACATTACCAGCCAGCTCTAACTACCCAGTATCACAAATGGTTACTATGGAAGGAAATGGAATGCAAACTTGCAGAAAACATCTAGGCTAGTATAAAACACAGGAGGGGATGCCCCAAGGGTGAGATGCGCATAAGAGGAAAGGCAGCTGAGGATGTGAAAGTGTCTGCTTGCAGATGGCTCGGGATACTTACCTTCAGGTTATGGAGGGTTTCTGACCATTCCATGGAACCTATCTGTGGTATGGTCGTGAGAAGCAAACTTTTGGCTTTATTGGCATTTTCTTTCAGGGTCTTTAAAACCCGGTCCACCGAAACCTAGAGAAACAACAGCACAGGATGTTTCCAGCAACTAAAAAAATCACACTGCCTTTTGTGGGACATTTCCCTAAGTTCCTTCCTGATCTGTGAAGTCAGTTGATTCTAGTTTCAACCCCGCGGCGTCCCGCCCCCCGCAAGCCCAAGTTTTGCATTTATGAAGATGGTCTTGGTCCCACGGGGGAGGTCTTGGAGAAAACACCTCTGAAAAGTACCGTTTGCAACATGAATTCTAAGAAACTCTCTCCAGAGGTGTAATGTGTTAGCAGCTCTAGAAAGCTGTGGCTGTTCTGCCCAGGTCCACAGAACGGATCCCAGTCACAAAACTGTTGCTACACTGGATAACCAACGAGTCCGAAAAGAAACATTTCTCTTGAGAGAAGTCTTCCAGCTAATAAAGAAAAATGATGAAATCAGAGTATCATTATTTTAATAGCTCCCAATGAATTAATGGATGGGCTGCTAACCTCTCTCTCTCTCTCTCTCTCTCTCTCTCTCTCACACACACACACACACACAACCCAAACCAAATAAACAACCCACTCCTGATGGAAAACTAAACGCTACGTAGGATACCTGAATCTGAATAAGTCTAGATCCAGCTACCGATTTACATAAAATACAGAGGACAGAGAATCTGGTTAAACTACCCTGAGGAGATGATTTCAACAATTCAGATTGTGGGAAAGTACAGATCAAATCATTGGTTTCTTTTTAGAAAACTTGGAAGAAAGCACCTGAAATAGATGAGATAGCTGGAAACGCGAACTCTGCCTGGGAACGGTAAGGCATTCTGGTTGGAATGTGACAAGGACAAGGTGGCTACGTTAGGTATCTCCTAACATGTTGATGGACAGAGCTATGGATCAGAGTACAGATGAAATACGAGTTGCTAGAAGTTGGTATGATAATGGTTGACGTCGGATTCACAGAAACCCATAGGATTGTCTGCTTTTGTCTGTCGCTAAAATTGCTTCGTAAGGAAAGGGCGGAAAAAGCTGTGACTATACACTGGCCGGTTAGAGGAAGAGTACTTGTCACACTTCACTCCACTTAGAAGAAACCCAAGATTCAGGGCACAGCGATTCCAGCTTTCAGTTGGTTTCCTGGAGTACGAAGTCCAGACCCCTCCCACAAACACCAGGATGTGGTTAGACAAGACGATCAGTCCCGCAGGAGAGGGAGTCCCATTACTGTGGGAACACAGAGCGGTGACCGGCTGGGTGCCCATCAGGCCCACGTACGGGCACAGTTATCGTGGATCCTTGAAATTCAGGGTCATAAAGCGTGCAAGAGGTTTACCTTACGTTTACTCGTGTCCTCACACTTCCTGTGACTGGTATTTCTATGTAGACTGACTTCTGTTCTCTTTGTTCCTGCTGTTGGGGCTCCACCCAAAATGCCTCCCTATTAAACCTCCTCACGTTCAAATCTAACCCTCTGTTGGAGGACCAGCTCAATTCTCAAGTTTCCTTCACAAATTTGTTGTAGTCTTTCTACCCCCACCCCCATCACTGCTACTATCTGGTGACCAACCTCCTGGGAGCCAGCATTAAACTAGTTGCTCTACACATTCCATTTGGCTTAATTCTCCCAGTCATCTAGCCAGATCAGAAGTGTAACTGAACAACTCACGCCCCGCACCCTGAAGCCCTGGCTCCATCCCACAGAAGAGTAACTTGTTAAATAACAGGCCAGGTATCACAAGTAATTAGAAGAACAGAAACCTGAAGGTGACTTGGCAACCTAAAACCGTTTAATCATGCCAGGCTGTACACCTGGTTTGAAGCACAACACACACGGCTGGCTGGCCGAGATGATGCTGTGTCATATCTTCGTGTGGCACTTAACATTATTTGCCTTCGTGACTTCGCACTCACAGAAACCTAGTTTCATTACTTTTAACTGAAGTAGTTCCAACTGACTGCTTTCCAAACCTCACGGGGTTGACTGAAGGAAAGCACCGTTAGCGCTGTAGACAGATACGTTCCTAGATCAAGCAGAAAGCCACAGGCAGGCCACAATGCGTCCTCAGCAGTGGCAGACACTGAAGTCTTCTATTCATTGGGAGCAGCTTCCTAACACCGCGAGGCTGAGCAGTTCCCTTCGAAGAGCAAAGCTGCCAAGTCAGGGATTGTGCCGCAGCAGGATGTACAAATCTCTTACATTAAAGAGCATCCTCGTAGTTAATTACACTGAAGGGTCAGGGTAAGGCATCACGCAAAGCACAGAACCTGTGTTCATCTATGGCCGAAAACCCATGTAAATGAACAGACAGACAGCAAGAATATCCCTGTTTTACATGAAACGGGGTGGTGAAACAGGCAGCTCTGAGGTGGTGGGAAGGCCCCCTGCAGAAGATGTCACCTGTCCTAAATGTGCTCAGAGCAGCCACCCCTTCACTTTTTTCTTACTTCGTAATTCCTTGACTGGCTTGGTCAGTGTGGCTCACAGGGTTAGCATCAACCCATGAACCAGGAGGACATGGTTCAATTCCCGGTCAGGGCACGTGCCCGGGTTGCAGGCCTGATCCCCAGTGGGGTGCGTGCAAGGAGGAAGCTGATCGATGATTCTCTCTCATCATTGATGCTTCTGTCTCTCCCTCTCCCTTCCTCTCTGAAATCAATAAACACACATGATTGTAGTTCTGTCCCTTTCTCTATTTTTTTTATTTTTATTTTTTAAAAGTATATTTTATTCATTTTTTACAGAGAGGAAGGGAGAGAGATAGAGAGTCAGAAACATCGATCAGCTGCCTCCTGCACACCCCCCACTGGGGATGTGCCCTCAACCAAGGTACATGCCCTTGACCGGAATCGAACCTGGGACCCTTCAGTCCGCAGGCTGACGCTCTATCCACCGAGCCAAACTGGTTTCGGCCCTTTCTCTATTTTAAATTAAACAAATGATCCAGTTTCTTCAAGAGAAATGCAAGGGATGAAAAGAGAGAGGAAAATATTAGGTTAAAAGAGACCCTGAATAGTTGAAAATGATGAGACAAGAGGGAAAAAGTGAACAATCTAAATATTTGAGTATATTAAGAAATTAATATCAGTATTTTTTGTACAATAATGGTCCTGTTGTCTTTTTACTATTTTATTTTTTATAAAAGAGGCCTCAGCCAGACTGGTATGGCTTAGTGGTTGAGTGTTGACCCATGAACCAAGAGGTCACTGGTTTGATTCCTGGACAGGGCACATGCCTGGGTTGTGGGTTTGATCCCTGAGGTGGGGGGACATGCAAGAGGCAACCAATCAATGTTTCTCTCTCATCAATGTTTCTCTCTCTCTATCCCTCCCCCTTCCTCTCTCTAAAATCAATATGCACACATAAATATCACTCCACCATACACTATACACACACACACACACACACACACACACACACACACACACCAGGGGTGGGGGTGGGGTGTGTCCCTCAGCCCAGCCTGCACCCTCTCCAATCTGGGACCCCTCGAGGATCGGGCCTAAACGGGCAGTCGGAAATCCCTCTCACAATCCAGGACTGCTGGCTCCCAACCACTTGCCTGCCTGCCTGCCTGATTGCCCCTAACCACTTCTGCTGGCCAGCCTGATCACCCCCTAACCACTTCCCTGCCAGCCTGATTGATGCCTAACTGCTCCCCTGCCGGCCTGATTGCCCCAACTGCCCTCCCCTGCTGGCCTGGTCGTCCCCAACTGCCCTCCCCTGCAGGCCTGGTCACCCCCAACTGCCCTCCCCTGCAGGCCTGGGTCCCCCTCAACTGCCCTCCCTAAGCAGGCCTGGTCATCCACAACTGCCCTCCTCTGCCAGCCTGGTCACCCCTAACTGCCCTCCCCTGCTGGCCATCTTTTGCCCACATGGGGCAGCCATCTTGTGTTGAAGTGATGGTCAATTTGCATATTACCTCTTTATTATATAGGATATATTTTAAAAGGCCGTTATAAAAACTATTTACTTATGAAGGCAGGGAAGAGAGAAGTGGGTAGGGGCATATGTATGACACAAAGTGGGCCATGGCCGATAGCTGGAAGGCTGGGTGATGGCTCACTGGGGTTTATTAAACTGGACTCTACTTTCGAAGATGTTCAAAGTTTTCCACAATGAAAGTATTTGTCCTGGAAGCCTGACCTCAACAGTCTGGCTGGACCATGCCATTTTTATTACCTAAAACCCCTCACTGACTTCCCATCTGAAACACAGTCTCCACGGCCCTGCTTCTGTCTTGCTCCCTCCTCTCCTCTCCACTCAAGCATGCCCACCTTTCCCATTACATAAGGAAGCTTCCCCGACTGCAAATATTTGGCTGAATCAACCAGATTCATACGTCTGTATCTCACCTGAGCTTTCTCACATTCGTTTGCTTAATCTCTAACCACCCCCTCCCCGCTCCGTGAAAAACACAATGCTGGCTCCTTACCAATCATTTTTGTTTGCTGTCCTAGTCCCACACCATGCATGGTATCCAGTCTTGGTAGGGTAAACAGACAGCTATGAATAGAGCCCACTTACCAGAAAGATATTAAGCAACAGTAAGTTTTTTTCCTTTGAAAAAAAAGAGCACAAACAGTAGCACAGCACAAGGAAATTACAACCAAGACCTTTATCCTTAAAACAAGGCCCAAATCTCAGGATGATTCCCAGCATGCCTACCATGTACTGTTCACTGCTAATCCTTGGGTAAAAGTGTGCTTTTTCTTTGCTATGAAGATCTTGGTCCTTACTTTCCAAAGAAAACTACAGAAAATATCCGGCAATACTTAACGACAATGTATTAAAAGTTGACTTTAAAACCTGGCAGAAAGGTACTTTCTGGAATGAATGCAATAGAAACACACAGTTAAGATCCTTTCTTACTGGGGCTCATGGCACCTGGCAAGTCAGGCCATACGTGCTCTGGAGAGAATTCTACCTACCACTTCCTCGTGCTCCTTCCAGCAATCATAATCTGTTGCCATGGCGATACTTGCATAGCAAAGTCCAGCCTCCTTAGCAAGAACCACCTCTGGAACTGTGGTCATGTTGATAACATCTGCCCCCCAGGTGCGAAACATGATGCTTTCTGCCCGTGAACTGAAACGTGGTCCTTCGATCGTGAGCATGGTCCCTTTTGAGTGGTACCGGAGTCCTAGCTTCTTAGCAGTCTCTATCAGGACCTAGAAGAGAAGGAACCACAAACGCAAACATGCAAACCCAAGTCCAGCTGACTATTTTATTTTCCCCTGAAATGTGAAACGTTGATTCGTTAAAGATCTTTATTATAAAAGCCTAGTAGCTGCAGACCCTGAGAGAGAACAGTTTCCCAGACCCTCAACCACGCACACATCCTGTGTCCCCGGCCCCTGCACATACAGCTCACAGCTACGAGAGAGAACAGTGAGCTTTTCCTAAGCACCAGGAATGTGTGCCCATGTTTTAATCCCACGTACTTCTTCACAGCTCGAAGAGGCTAAGCTGGGCTGTGAGCCAGGACTTGAGACTGAGCTTTTAACCTCCAGGCTTAGCACAGGTGGCGCTCTTCATCACATCTCCTCAGAGAGATGTGCGGACAACCGTTTCCAAGCTCCTGAGAAATTCATTCTCACTGCTCTTTTGTGAAAAGTCTGAAGACTTCTGTAAAAGCTTTTTTGGGGGGTTAGAAAGTAATGACCCCATAATCTCTTCTGCCTGTTGCCTCTCCTGGGACACACAGTAAACAGAATGGGCCCATGCTGGTTATTTGCTGTCCAGATAGACTTATCTTAGCCTGTGCTTCAACATTCCTTTTTAATAATAATAATAAAAAAATTAGTCTTTTAAACTTAACTGTTAATTAAGGGCTGCTGAAAATTCACTTAACCTTTGTCGTAGTTTTCTCAGCTGTAGAATGGGATAATAATACTGTATATAACTCAAGAGATAGTGTGAGGATTAAATGAGCTAAGGCTATAATACAGCACAGAACTGTGCCAGAGACATTGTAAACATATAAATGCTAACTGGTCTTCTTTCTATCAGAAGCACAGCAGGTCCTTGAACAACGTTGTTTCATTGTAACATTGAAGAGGAAAAATGATCGATTCCCAACGGGCCACTGTCTGTATGGAGTGTGTTTGCTCTCTCCATCTCTGCGTGGGTTTTCTCTAGGGATTCAGGTTTCCTCCTACATCCCCACCATGTGAGGTAAGGTTGTATCTACATCGTCCCAGTGTGAGTGTGAGTGCCTGTGAGTGCACCCTGCGGTAAAAGGGCATCCAGTCCAGGGTAGGCCCCGCCTGGTGCCCGGAGCTGCCCAGATAAGCTCCGGCCACCTATGATCCTGATCGAGAATAAATTTGTTGGAAAATAACTATCTTTCTTGTTTTTATTCACCTTCCTTAAATGTATGTATAGCTCACACTTATTTCAATGTTTAATATTAGAAGGGTTTTGGGATCTTTATATTTAGACTAGAGGCCTGGTGCACGAAAATTCATGCACTGGAGTGGGGGTCCCTCAGCCCGGCCTGCCCCCTCTCACAGTCCAGGAGCCCTCAGAGGCTGGAGGTGACCCGGCGATCAGGGGAAGGCAACACCCCATCACATCTCTGCTGCCACTGCTGGCAGCACAAGCCTCGGCTGGCCCTGGTTACTTGAGCCTCGGACGGCCTTGGGTGGCTGGGGGACTGAGGGGACTGAGAGGACTGAGGGGACTGAGGGACTCCGGAGGCAGGTACGTGGAGCAGCTGCTCACCTGCCACCCTGGTGGCGCTGAGAGGACTGAGCGCCACCATCTTGTGGCTGTGGGCACCGCCATCATTGAGGGCGTGGCAGTCAATTAGCATATTCCCGCCTTATTGGCTGTGGGCACCGCCATCTTTGTGATGGCACGAGGGTCAATTCGCATATTCCTTCTTTATTAGATAGGAAGTTTGGTGATGTTTCTGTCACTAGAAATATGCCACAAGGTCTTAACTCTTGTCTATCTCAGCCTAAGGTAAAATTGGTTTTCTTATATATCACTTTGCATAAAGTCACAGTTTCCAAGAACCCATGGACAAGGTTAAGTGAGGATTTATTGTACTGGCAGCTTCTATAGGTTTACCAAATAATGGGCAAAGGTTCCTGAGATACCATCCTACATAATAAAAAGCTAATATGCAAACTGTCCCCTCGACCAGGAGTTCCGCCCGGGGGCAGGGCTGGCCTGCCAACCGCCCACAGCCCCTCCCCTGGGCTGGCCCGGCCTGATCCCACCTGTGCACGAATTTGTGCACTGGGCCTCTAGTGTGTGTGTGTGTGTGTGTGTGTGTGTGTGTGTGTGTGTGTATCAGTGACTCAAGGTCAATAGAAGGCTCCAATCTAGGGAAAATCTTGCCTGCTCATGTCTGAACCACATAAGTAAATTAATCTATTTCCTTAAAAAACAACTCATGCTATGCTATGACAATGGGAGAAAAAATTTTAACAAGAGCCTTGGTAATTCCAAATTTAGAACCATGACAAGCCACAGACAATGAATAGTTGATGCTACCTCATGTTTAGTTATTCTATATGTGCTAAAAATAAGACTATGCGTAACCAAACCTTTTCCCCAAAGAGTAAAGGTTATAAATGCAAGGGCCTAGATCATGCCTCCCCTCCTTTTTTCAAATTTAATATATAACCAGCCCTGGCCAGGTGGCTCAGTTGGCTGGAGTGTCATCTCATACATGAATAAGGTTGTGGGTTCAATCCCCAGTCCAGGCACGTATGGGAGGGAACTAATCAATGTTTCTCTGTCACACTGATGTTTCTCTCTCTGTCTCTCCTTCCCCCTCTCCCTCTCTAATCAATAAAAACATATCCTTGGGTGAGGATTAAAAAAAGTTATATAACAAGCACTGTCCTGTCTTCATTAAATGTCTTTTAAAATCCCAAATAACTGAGCTGTCGGTCTCAGCCAACCTAGAGCGCTTCTAGAGATCAGTGAAGGAAGATCATAGCTACCAACGGCTGAGGCAACAGGTCCTCGCCATCACCCTGGGAGGTGGGGGCCATGATGGGAGGAGGAGGAAGCAGCGGCTCCTGGATGTGGACTGGGGCCTCTCTGAACCACCACTTTGCACCAACACCTTTAAGGTGTCAGAAACACAAAAGACAAGCTGAGAGATTTCTGGGTCTGAGGCTAAGCTGCTCTCATTTCCATGTTTCGAGTTATCATAACAGAACTTCTGAATCAATCATCTTTGGCTGTAAATATTAGCAATATCAGATCACCAGCCAAAATACATTTCATGAGTCAATACTCTCAGAGTGTATATCAAATCACCTCCTAAAATGACTAGAAGTGACACCAATTTTGGAATAGGTAAAATTTGCAGAGAACAAAATGATATTATTCTTCCACCCATGCCCCCATGACACAGTTCATCTTTCCAAGGGAAACACTCTATTTGCACATAAATATTCTCATATTCATCTCTCTACATATTTATACACATTTTAACACAAATGGGAGGATATGTCCAACAAGGGAGGCCACGTTCTATTACTGGCAAATTTCACCCGCCACCACATTTACATGTGCTCTGTATGCATCACTAGCACTTCCACCGCCCACTTCTACCCCTAATACCATACGTTACTATTTTCTGCCTGGGGAAAGATCTTCAATCTCCTACACTCTCTCCCTAGTCTACCATATTTCTTCCCAACTGCCCCCATTTTGACATTGTCAAGAATTTTATACACATCTAGTTTCTGCTGGAGAGCAAATTTATTGTGTGGGCAGATCCATGTTTCAGAGGGAAGACTGGCAGCCTTCTGATATATTCTGCTGGTGACTACCCAGAAACATATACATCTAAATACATCATACATACACACTGAACCTGCCACTTTTTTAAACAAGTAAAACATGTATTTTCACAGAACTCACAGAGAATGCACACGGGTACACCTCAAATGGCTCCCCGCAACCCCTTACGGTGAATTTTAGATTCTGTTGTTTGTGGGTTTTTTTAGAGTGGGGTGAGGTTAAGATGCTGTTGCTGATGACTACACAGAAACTGGTTTTACAATATAAAAGCTATGATAATCTCTCCCTTCCTCTCTGCTATGACAACTCTGCTTTCCATATGCAGGTGTTAAAATTAGCTGAATGACTAACATGTGTAGGTATTTATATTCTGTTTATCAATTTAAAAGTTGATCTCACTAGCTAGTACATCACTGACAATGCTTCTAATCTGTTGTGTTGCACCTGACTTCCAAACCTGGATTATATGAAAAATACCATGCGTGGAGCAAGAGACGGACTTTTGAATTGTGGTAGCCATTTTTATTCTCTGAGGGCTAAGGCCTGATGCCGACTTCTGTGGGGCTGCCCGCTTTGTTCTGAGATTTTACTCTAATCTCAGAGAGAAGGCTGGAGAGTAATGGCCAAACTCAGCTCAAACGTAAATGGTGACAACCTGACAATGTATAGAACAGCAATAATAATAATAATTTAATTCATAAATGCAGTTACCAGTCATTGGACATTTTTATACTAATACTAGAGGCCCCATGCACGGGATTTGTGCACTGGTGGGGGGCATGTCCTGTGGGGACCGGTCAGCCGAGCAGTGCTTCCACTGTGGAGTGCACTGATCACCAGGGGGAAGCTCCTGCATTGAGCCTCTTCCTCCTGGTGGGTCAGTGCGTGTCATAGTGACTGGTTGACTGGTCATTCTGGTTGTTCTGCTGTTTGGTTGCTGGGCTTTTATTATATAGGATACATTTCTAGGTATTAACTCTTTTATCCCTCACACAGTCCAACAACATATATGTAATCATTACCTTCATTTTACAAATGAGGAAACTGAAGCTCAGAGGTGTTCAGTAACTTTTCCAATGACACGCAGCTATTACGCTGAAGAGCAGAGAATCCCAAGTAAATCCCAAGTAAACTGGTTCCAGACTATATACTCTTAACTAATATGCTAGTCTACACTAAATTATTTAAAAAGTATTCTGACAGCAAAATCAAAACTTATAAAAAAGGTAGGTTGCTACTTTGAGTGATTCAGCTTACAAATGACTGACAGTAGTGAAAGCATTATTAGCAAAGGGAAACAACTTTCACAAAACCTCGCATAGGACGTAAACTTGAGAGGAAGAGGGACCATGTGCTTATTAGCCAACTAGAGGCCCAGGTGAATTTTGTGCGGGGGGTGGGGTGGTGGGGGAGGGGAGGGACGGGGTGTCCCCTCAGCCCAGCCTGCACCCTCTCCAAACTGGAACCCCTCGGGGGAATGTCCGGATTGCCCCTCGCAATCTGGGACTGCTGGCTCCTAACCACTAGCCTGCCTGATCGCCCCTAACCCCTCTGCCTGCCTGCCTGATCACCCCTGCCGGCCTAATCACCCTAACCGCCTCTACCTTGGCCCTGCACCCGGGACCCAGGATTCCCTCCTCCAGCCAGCCGTAGACACCCGGGACCCGGGCTTCCCTCCCTCTGGCCAGCTGCAGGGGCAGGCAACTTTTCTCTCTCTCCCGGGCCACAGCTGTTGGCGCTGGCACCCGGGACCGCGGGGCGGGCGGCTTTCCTCCCTCTCCCGGGCCGCAGCTGCTGGTGCTGGAGGGCGGGCGGCTTCACCTGGGCCCGGCTTTGTCAGGAAGGACGTCCGGATGGTTAACTCTAGATGCCAACCCAAGCCCTTACAATTTATTTTGGTGTACTTTCCAGACAGATTACAAACCTCTCTCGTTTTGGGGCAGAACGGCTCAGCCATTGGGATATGGCACACTCCTCTGGCACAGGAGTGATTCCCATCATAGAAGGTCTGAGGCCTCATGGTGGTCCTACAAAACAAAGTGAGAAGGTTTTGTTTCAAAGAAGGCCAACTTTCCTTGGCCAGGTGGCTCCGTTGGTTGAGTGGCTCCGTTTGGTCCTCCCCTGCACCAAAAAGTTTTGGATTCCATTCCCAGTCAGGGTGCATATGGGAGGCAAACAATTGATGTTTCTCTGTCACAGCGATGTGTTTCTTTTCTCTCTCTCCTTTCCTCTCTAAAATCAATAAAAACAGTGGATTCCAAAATCAGTGGCGACGTAAGAGGAAGCTACACTGACACACTCCCAGGACCAAACTGGAATTACAACGAAAATACAGAAAACCTGGAGAGAACCCTGATAACCAAGGACAGAAAGTGGAGACTGGCCCTCGCTGGTTTGGCTCAGTAGATGGAGCATTGGCCTGCGGCCTGAAGGGTCCCAGGTTTGATTCCGGTCAAGGGCACATTCCTGGGTTGTGGGCTCAATCCCTAGTGTGGGGCATGCAGGAGGCAGCCAATCAACGATTCTATCTCATCATTGATGTTTCTGACTCTCTCTCCCTCTCCCTTCCTCTCTGAAATCAATAAAAATATATTTTTAAAAAAAGAAAGCAAGCAGAGACCACACAGAGACTGATAGGAAGTGCAGAGGCACAAAAGGAGGGCTGGCTGGGCTCCCATAGACAGCAGCTAAAGTTCTAGAGGGTTATCACAGCTGTGGGGATTCCCGAGAACTCTGGGGCCTAAAGCCCAAGCTGGGCTCCCTTTCACAGAGCACTAGAACTGAGAAAGGTGCTCACATAACATTTGGCTATGAAAAGCAGCAGGACTGCTGTCTGCCAGCAAGAGATGACTGGAAATGCCAGCACACTCATAAAGGGTCAACACACAAAAATTTGGGGGCACCCACTCACCTTGGCAGAGTGGACTGGAGTTGTGTGAGCAGAAGCCAGGGTTGGGGGCTCTAGGGTTAGACCTCAGAAGATAGACACCCTGGTTTCCTGTGCTGAGTCATTCCCTCATGCTGCAGAGGACATCTTTCTCCAGTGTACCTTTGGGATCCAGGTGGTTTTTGCCTGGGGAAAGGCAGTTGCCCCACCCTATCGGAAAACCCCTTACCCCTTCCTGTGGAGTTTCCAAGACCCATTAAGAGACTAAGAATAACAATCAACCTGCAGGCAGAAGTAACTGCCCCACCCTGTTGGAAAACCTCTCACCCCACAGTATGGTCTATAGCCAGAGGCTAATCAAGACTGAATACAATCAGAATGCAGGCAGACGTGGGACTCTGGAGGCTTTGAGTCTTTGCCTATTCTAATTTGGGGCCCAGGGCTAGGAAAAGCAGACCTTGGTCCTTTCCAAAGGCCCCCAGCCCCAGCATAGGGAGCCACAAGTTGTGGATTGCTGATAGCTGCAAACAGGGTACTCAGGGGCAGTTAGAAACAGTGTCTGACACTGTCTTGCATTACAGATTGGGAGGCATAGCAGATCTATCTAATACACAGACACAAACCCAAATAGGCAGCCAAAATGGGGAGACAAAAAAAACACAAAACACACACACACACACACACACACGCCCCAAATGAAAGAACAAGAGAATTCTCCAGAAGAAAAGCTAAATAAAATAGAAATAAGACATTTATCAGACATACAGTTCAGAATAATGATGGCAAAGATGCTCAACAGCATGAGGAAAAATATAGTAACTGTGAAGAATAACGTAACACTAATAAAGAACACAGTGGGAGGAACACCCAGCAGATTAGGCGAACTGAGGATCAGATCAGTGAATTAGAAGACAGGATAGACAAAAATCACTCAATCAAAGAACCAAAAATAAAATTAAAAAAAAAAAACCCAGGACAGCTGGGAGTAGAGGGATCATACCTCAACATAATAAATAAAGGCTATATATGACAAACCTACAGCCAACATCATACTCAATGGGCAAAAATTAAAACCATTTCCACTAAGAACAGGAACAAGATAGGGGTATCCCCCTTTCACCACTCTTATTCAACATAACACAAGAAGTGCTAGAGAAAGTGATCAGACAAGAAGAAAACATAAATGGCATCCAAATTAGACAGAAGAAATTAAAACCCTCATTATTTGTAGATGACATGATGATATACATAGAAAATCCTAAAGACTCCACCAAAAAAATACAAGATTTAATAAATGATTTTGGCAATGTAGCAGGATACAAAGTTAACACTCAGAAATCAATGGCATTTTTATACATCAATAATGAATTCTCAGAAAGAGAAAGAAAACAAACAATCCTATTTACTATAGCAACCAAAAAGACTTGTACTCCAAAAACTACAGGACATTGAAAAAAAGAGATAGAGGAAGATATAAAGAAATGGAAGATTATACCATGTTTATGGATTGATAGAATTAACATCATTAAAATGTTCATACTTCCCAAAGCAATCTATAGATTCAATGCAATCCCTATTAAATTACCAATGGCATATTTCACAGATCTAAAATAAATACTCCAAAAACTTTTATGGAACCAAAAAATCCCGAAATAGCCATAGCAATCTTAAGAAAGAACAAAGGTGGAGGGATCACAATACCAGATATCAAGTTATATTACTAAGCCACTGTAATCAAAACAGCCTGCTACTGGCACAAGAACAGGCATATGGATCAATGGGACAGAACAGAGACCCCAGAAATCGACCCAAGCCATTACACGCAATTAATATTTGACAAAGGAATCAAGAGCATACAATGGAGTCAAGACAGTCTCTTCAGTAAATGGCGTTGGGAAAATTGGACTGACACATGCAAAAATATGAAACTAGACCACCAACTTATAACATACACAAGAATAAACTTAAAATGGATAACTTAAAAGTAAGACGTGAAACAATAAAAGCCCTAGGAGAAACCATAGGCAGCAAAATCTCAGACATCTCTCGTAGCAATGTGTTTATGGATACATCTCTTAGGGCAAAAGAAACTAAGGAGAAAATAAACAAATGGGACTACATCAAAATAAAAATTTTCTGCACAGCAAAAAGAAACTATCAACAAAATAAATAGGGAGCCCACTGTATGGGAGAACATATTTGCCAATGATACATCTGATAAAGGTTAATATCCAAAATATAAAAAGAACTCATACAACTTAACCAAAGGAAGACAAATAATCCTATTAAAAATGGGCAAAGGACCTAAATAGACACTTCTCCAAAGTGGACATACAGATGGCCAAGAGACATATGAAAAAATCCTCAAAGTCACTGATCATCAGAGAGATGCAAATTAAAATGACAAATTAAAACACCTGTCAGAATGGTTACCATCAACAAATGACAAGTACTGGCAAAGTTGTGGAGAAAAGGGAACCCTCGTGCACTGCTGGTGGGAATGCAGACTGGTGCAGCTACTATAAAAAACAGCATGGAGTTTCCTAAAAAAAATTAAATATGGAACTGCCATTTGACCCAGTGATCCCACTTCTAGGAATATATCCTATGAAACCCAAAACACCAATCAGAAAGAAAGTATGCACCCCATGTTCATAGCAGCGCATTTTATAATAGCTAAGATCTGGAAACAGGCCAAGTGCCTATCAGTAGATGAGTGGATAAAAAAGCTGTAGTACATTTACACCAGGGAGGGACCTGGAGAGTATTATGCTAAGCAAAATAAGCCACTCAGAGAAAGATAAGTATCACATGATCTCACTCATATGTGAAATCGAATGAACAAAATAAACTGATTAACAAAATGAATCCAGAGACATAGAAGCATGGAACAGACTGTTGAATCTCAGAGGAAAGGCAGGGGTGTGTGGGTATATGGGTAGAGATCAACCAAAGAACTTATATGCATAACCCAGGGACACAAACAATAGGACAAAGGGCTGGGGTGGGGAGCATGGGTGGGCTATAAGGGGTCAATGGGAGAAAAAAGGGAACATACGTAATACTTTCAACAATAAAAATTTTTTTTAATAATAAAAGAAAATCAATAAAAACACATTAAAAATAATTTAAAAAGGCCATCTCTCCATTATCTGGGGCTGGTGAAATCAACTCTATATAGATCAACATCTTGGTCCTCACTCCAGAATCAATAGCTCTGGATAAGCTGAAGGCAAATGGCAAAAACGCAGCTGGATGGTATTTGGCTTCCCTGGTTCTGGGTTGGTGGCAGCGTACTTTCCAACAGATGCCTGTGATCTGGTGGCTGTGGGTTGGTGGCAGCGTACTTTCCAACAGATGCCTGTGATCTGGTGGCTGTGACCAGATAAGCACACTGTTTTTGCAGATACAGCTCAATTCTGGGCTCAGGAAGGCAGATCAAACACTTTATTTCCAATCACTGTCAATGGAGAGGACCGAATACTGAGCCCCACTGATATCCAACAATTTCCAAAATTTGGTCCAATCTGCTTTATCTGTTAGCATTTCCCTGGTGGCAAATCCCAGACTTTCGTCACTCACCCCTACTTCCGATGGACCAAAATACGTGGACTATTTCCACTGCAATGTCATTACCACATTAATAAAAATAACATTAATTCCTCAGTATCAGCTAATACACAGACCATACGCAAATGTCCCTGTTGTCCTTTTTGAAAAAAACCAAAAACAAAAAACAGTTGCTTTGTTAGTTAGTTTCGGGCTCATAAAAACCTTCATCTTGCATTTGATTGTCATTTGCTGAACCCTGACACTGGTAGTCCAAAGCCACCTCGCTCAAAGATGAGGCCTCAGTGCAGTGGAGGAATGAAGACCTGTCAGTGTTCTATTTTATTTTATTTTAAAAAATATATTTTTATTGATTCCGGAGGGGAGGGGAGAGGGAGAGACAGAACCATCACTGACGAGAGATAAGCACTGCCAGTGGTTTAAGGGAAAGGCTAACTTAACCCCAAAGCAATGCCAGATGGGTTGAACAAAAGGTCAAGTGATTGCTCCAGCCCGTTGGATCAGGGGTTTTTCTCTTTTTGTAAAACCGACCAATAAAATGGAGCCACATATTCCAGCTCTGACTTGGCTCCATCCTTCAATGACTCAAGTATTAGTAACATCTCTACTTACAACCGTGATTAAAACCTTCAGTTGCTATACGCCATGCGATAACACCCTCATCTCATCTACCTCTCTCCTCTTCTCTATCTCCATCCCTTCTTCACCTAACCACGCCTCTCTTTGTTCTGAACTTTTACCTTAAGATATAACGTGTATTATTCATGCTTCATGTTATGCTATAAATATGTGATACTTATTGACTACAGTTTTAATTCTCTCAAGTGGAACATTTTACATTTTTCTCTTTCAACAAAGCTCCCCAACTACTAGCTATACAGCTTTTAGCAAATTGGAAAATGGAGAATCAAGAAGATATGGCAATCATAAAACACAGTGTTTAGCCACCCACTTATAAGGACTTTATGAGGACTAAGTCAACCATGAAGTCCAGATATCCCACAGCAGCTCAGAAATGAGGTCTGGGCTAGAGACAGAGTCAGAAACCAGTACCAAGGACAAGCTGTGGCTGAGGATGGGGGGTATCAGAACACCCTACCTTGAAAGGGGCAAGTGAAGCAGGTAACCACAGGAAGAAATAGAGACTCTAAAACCAGTATTTATCATGGTTTTGGGACTGACTATTCTGTCAAGATCCGGGAAAGGAAGGTACAGATGAGAAACACCTCTTACATAGCCTGCCCACTTATTTGTGGTGCTTTGTATGACTGACTTAGGTGACAACACATTCAGTGGAAGGCTTAAGTTAAATCACTATAAACGGCAATACTCCTGTACAGTATAAAATGATGAGACACGATCAATGATGAGTAACACTGAGCAATGGAGGCTCATAGTCACAGCTGCGGTGAGGGACGACACTACTCAAGGGAAATGCTAGAGTGCAAATGAGTGAAATTTTAAGAGCTCCGACGCTCCCTCTGAGGGTTTTTAATGAGCGAAATGAGTTTTAAAAACTGAGCAAAATGCCCGAAGTAAACTTATCAGGTAGGTCCCACACAGTGGGGACAGTCACCTGATGGAGCTGGTACTAACAGGGGATCCGCCCGCTGAATGCCCATTTCCAGCCCAAACAGCTCTTCCAGCCGAGAGGTTCGCGCTCATCCTGAGTGTTTCTCAGTGATATGGAGAATACATGAGAAATGCCATTTGATGCCTGATGTGATCTTGTTACTAAATTTGTGCGTGGTTTTAAAAACATTACTTCTGTTCTTTCTTCCTAAGGCACATAACAGCCATACCTGCACTGAACCCTCCAGCAGGCACATCCCAATATACTCTGGTGTAATAACATCTCTATTTTAGATGGCAGCTGTTTGCACTTAGGGGTCAGTAATCATTGGTGCAAAGAGCTATTGCCACTATTGCCTTGAGAAGGACCAAGCACCTGGCACACCGTATTCACTCCAATCACATTAGAGATGGACGCAGGTGTAGCAGAAGCAAGCATCTGGAGTAGGTCAATGGAAGGTAGTTTCCCGAAGGAAGAAACTACGTCTGCAGCAGTGCCCGGGTGGGCACCGTTTCCTGATAAGGGGGCCCTTGGGGGGAATCTGTTCTTCCTTCCATCAAGAGACAGAACTGAAATCTATTCCTGAGCCCATGGTTCAGTGCACCTCAGCCTCAGACAATGTCAAACTGGCTGGACCTGGCGGGAGACAGTGTTCCAGCCGCAGCCGAGAAGAATGAGAAGGATCACACTCCTCCCGGAAGTAACCCAGACCAAGGACAAGAGAGTTTAGGAGTGGTGGCTGCCCTACTGACTGGTGAAAGGGGCAAAGTGGCATGTGGTGGCAGGTGGAGCGCACCCCCACCACCCCCCCCAAAGATATCTACATCCTAATGCCCAGAACCTGTGAATATGTTATTTTACATAGCAAAGGGGAACGAAGGCTACAGATGGAATTAAGGTTGCTAACCAGCTGACAATAAAACGGAAAAACTATCCTGGAGTAACTGAACGGGCTCAATGTCATCACTAGAGTCCATACCCGTGGCAGAAGGAGGCAGAAGAGTCGATGTCAGAGTGATGAGATGCAAGAAGGACTCAACCCACCATGGCATTGAAGATGGAAGGGGCCACAAGCCAAGGAATGCAGGTGGCAAAGAGCAAGGAAGCATTCTCCCCGAGCCTCCAGAAAGGAATGCATCTCTGCTGACATCCAGTCAGTGAGACCTATGCTAGACTCCAACAGAATAAGATAATCAGTCTGTATTCTCTAAGTCACTACGTTTGAGGTAATTTGTGACAGCAGCAATAGGAAACTAATACACATGCTTATCTGGCTTAAGATACAGTTAATTCAGTTGTGGGTTATAATAAAAACAGACGACGAAGGTCTGCCCCCAATTCTTGCTTTAATCGTTACCCTCCCCGCTGAGCGAGGTGACTCCTAATTTCACCTCCCTGTTAGCATGGGACATCCACTGGAAACCAGACTTGAATGACTTGACTGATCTGAGTGGTTTTACTGTCCATTCCCCAGCTCTGTGCCTTTAAAATGAGCAATCAACACCACCCACCTTCCACGGTGCGTGTGGAGACTGAATGAGAGCACATGAAGCAAGTGCTCAGCACTTGTAACTACTGTTACAGTCTGGGCCCAGTCAAGGGTACCCCACAAACTGCTCAAAGTTGTCACACATGAATGTGTGCTCAGAAAAGTTAGTGTACAAACGAAAAACTGCCCATGGAAGAGACAGAATGATGCTGTGTCCTGGTGAGTGAAATGAGTTCAAGACTCAGAAGGGAACAGGGGCACTTTCACACAGAGGGGAGAGAAAGCCCGGAGAAAGACAGACTGGCGGGGCTGTTTCTGGATCGCGGCTCTTGGATTGACTCTGTTGTCACAAGTAGGTCAATGTGCAGGAGCGAGCGTAAGTCAATGAATTCACCAGCAGAGCCGGGCCAACGGCCGGCTGCTCAGCAGACTGGTTTTGGGGAACTGATTCTAGCTAAGTCACTTAAAGGATACTCAAACAGGGATGCCCATTGACAGACAAGTTCAGTTTTTAGAAACCAAGTAAAATAAGAAAACTTTTCAACCCCCCCTTGACTTTGAAGCCTGAGTGCTGACGGAAAGAGGGGCTCTCAGTAAAAAAATGAGTATTTGATAATCATCGTCATCATCATAAGCAGCAACAAAAGTGACAATATTCACCCCAGAATTTCCTGTTAGCAGGAGACGTTAACAACAGTAAACTGTTTCATATTCACACGTTCTTTCCTTTGCCACTTGAGAGACTCATCACTGATCAGACAGGTATCAGCGTGAAAGGGTTGTTGGGTTGAGAAGCGAATTGTTCAAGGTGGGAGACATGTGAGAACCAAGACAGGAGATACATGGCCACTGCCCAAATAGTTCCTCTGGTTTCTTGAGAAACACGTGCACAAAGGAACTCATGCAGAGATACTGGTTGTAACATTTTTAATTACTATTCATTGTATAATAACGAAAACACTGGTTTACCCAGTATTTATGGCAGTCTAGGGAAGTCTCCAAGATACTAAGTTAAGCACATTGTGCGACAGTCCATATTGTATACCCTATATGTTTGTTACTGTACATTTCCTTTCCTTTTTGTTAAGTCTTCACTTACATTTCATGGTGTTTTTTTTAAAAGTGTTTATAGGTTAAACAATACATTAGACAGGTACTGTATATAAGAAAGGCTAAACAGGGAATCACCTGGGGGTTTGGAACAGATTAATTCAATTTACATGAGTTCTAATGGGAAAAAAATGTTTCAGTTTTCAAACAGCCTTTCAGAATGAATGAAGTTTGAGAACCGAGGTTCCATGTACGTGATCAAGTCTGATAGAAAATTCTCACCAAATTGCCCTTCATGTAGCAAGGCAGCTGCCAGAAACATAGGGAGAGTTTTGCTTTTCATCACTATCTCCCTATACTATTTACATTTTACTTTCTCACAAATATGTATTACTCTTAAGACACTTTAAAAGCACAGATAAAGTGTTGGATAGCATGTTAGTCAGAACACCAAAGACAACTAAAAAAATTTTTTTAAGTACATAAATGGGTCAAGATGACAAGAAAAAGTTTAGGCCAAGTCAACAACTGGTTAGAACAAAAGGATTATTTATACCCAAGGCCAGTGGTCAGCAAAGTCAACAGAGCCAAATATGAACAGTACAACGATTGAAATTTCTTTTGAGAGCCAAATTTTTTAAACTTACACTTCTTCTAACGCCACTTCTTCAAAATAGACTCACCCAGGCCGTGGTATTTTGTGGAAGAGCCACACTCAAGGGGCCAAAGAGCCGCATGTGGCTCGTGAGCCGCAGTTTGCCGACCACGGCCCTAGGCAATCTGCATAACTTCAAGATGGACTGGAGGAAGCAGGAGCCTCCTACGTTTCTAGGTGTGTATGTGTGTGGGTGCGCACGCACGCATTTACGGACAGCGCCGTCAAGAGCATGTACATAAGTGAAGGTCAAATCCTAGAAGATTCAGGTCAGGGAGTCAGGGTACAAAGGGCACTTAGGGAAGGGAAAGGAGCTGAAAACTACAGTGGGGAAAGGAGGTTTGGCATGAACAGCAATAAGTTAAGAAATGGAATGAGTCTGTTCTATTAACCAGAAGGAATTGAAAGATTATGAATTTGGACCAACATCGTTAAAGATCTTCCCACTCCCTGCTCAAGATGGCCCCTAACTGTTCATGGTGCCACAGGAAAGAAGAGAAACCAATTGATATTTATATCCCAACTAGAAGCCCGGTGCACGAAATTCGTGCACGGCGGGGGGTTGTCCCTCAGCCCAGCCTGTACCCTCTCCAATCTGGGACATCCCTCTCACAATCCAGGACTGCTGGCTCCCAACTGCTTGCCTGCCTGCCTTCCTGATTGCCCCTAACCGCTTCTGCCTGCCAGCCTGATCACCCCCTAACCACTCTGCTGCCAGCCTGGTTGATGCTTAACTGCTCCCCTGCCAGCCTGTTTGCCCCCAACTTCCCTCCTCTGCCAGCCTGGTCACCCCTAACTGCCCTCTCCTGCAGGGTTGATCACCTCCAACTGCCCTCCCTTGCAAGCCTGGTCCCTCACAACTGCCCTCCCTTGCAGGCCGGGTGCCTCCCAACTGCCCTCTCCTGCTGGCCATCTTGTAGTGGCCATCTTGTGTCCACATGGGGGCAGGACCTTTGACCACATTGGGGCAGCTATATTGTGTGTTACAGTGATGATCAATCTGTATATTACTCTTTTATTAGATAGGATAGAGGCCTGGTGCACGGGTGGGGGCCAGCTGGTTTGCCCTGAAGAGTGTCACAGATAAGGGTGGGGGTTCCCTTGGGGTGTGGGGCGGCCTGAGCGAGGGGCCTGTGGTGGTTTGCAGGCGGGCCATGCCCCCTGGCAACGCAAGCGGAGGCCCTGGTATCTGGAATTTATTTTCCTTCTACAATTGAAACTTTGTAGCCTGGAGCGGCAGCCATTTCTGGGGCGGCAGCCATTTCTGTGGCAGTTAATTCACCTTCTACAATTGAAACTTTGTCGCCTTAAGCGGGTGAGCCTGGCCAGGGTGTGCAGAAAGCTTTCCTTCCCCTGTTGCCGCCGGCCACCCTGGCCTGCTCTCTCAAGCTCCATTCTGCCGCCATTTGTTTGAATTTGTTTACCTTCTATAATTGAAACTTTGTAGCTTGAGTGGAGGCTTAGGCCTGCAATGGCTATGGAAAGCTTGGCTTGCTCTGTTACCTGGGAAACCTTGCTCTCTGTGGCTGTAGCCATCTTGGATTGGGGTTAATTTGCATACTCGCCCTGATTGGCTGGTGGGTGTGGCTTATGTAGCGGAGTGATGGTTAATTTGCATATTACCATTTTATTAGAGAGGATGAGGCAATAGTGCTTAATAAGCAGATAACATAGGTTTCCCTTCATATTGCCTATTTTCCATCAGGGCTTGATAAATAGAGCAGTAGTACAAGAATAAAATCCTGGCTCTGACACAGATGGAGAGTAACCATCCCCTGGGCCTCAGTTTTCTCACCTGTATAAGGGGATAATAAGGGCTGCATGAGGGATGCCCCGTAGTGTTGTGATAATCAGCACCAAGAACATACTGGGGACTCTAACAGCACGTACTAGTGTCAGTTCTGTTTTCACGGTGAAGTGTCACGGACACCGCTCCAGGTCACCACCTGAAGCTCTAACAAATCCCAGTTACAGCTGCACGGCACCCCACGGGATGGCCGCCGACCACTGCCGCAGGCTGCTCGCTCCGTTAGCAGTGCACACACATCCTGGTGCAAGCAAGCGGCTAGGAAAATGCGCTGTTTTGTGCTTTTCGTAGGACTGCGAGACGTGCCAAAGGGAAGGCTGCTTAGAAAGGCATGAGTATTTTAAACGTTAATGAGTCAGATGGTTAGAAAAGCTCTAACCATCACCACCGCAATAGGTATACGAATGCTAATTATCCAGGGCCTAGCAACACCTGACAGGTGGCAAGAGCTCAGTATTCCCCTTCACTTCAGAATGAAAGAATGTCTTCATGCTCAGAAGAGCAGATGTCATCAGAATAATACACACTAATATTTCACTGGGCAGAGGAAAATGAGCAGGGATCCGAAGTACAAAAGCAATGGAAGAGGCGGCCACAAAGGTGACATTTTAAAGTACACGTCAAAGATCATCGGCATCAATGAACAAAGGAACTAGGACGAAATTACAGAAAATTACAGGAAGAGCTGAGTGAGGTATTCTATATGAAGAATTAGGGAAATCCCCCTCCCCCGCCCCCGCAAATACAGTTAATGCCAAAATCTGGTGTTAGCAGGGGGTTATCACTGCTGTTACCCCGATGATCAGATTCGAGGGGAAGCCCCCACAGGAGGTAGCAGACGGCGGGCCGCATGGTTTTCGGAACCCTTCTGCCTGTATCTTTGTTTCTAGTATAGTTTTAGGGACCAGTATGGGAATTAGCTTTGAAGGGATTTTCAGTGAAGAGCTGACCCAAATGAGGACAGTGGTGACCGAGGAGAGAGCGGGTGGGACTCCAGGCAGGCACAGCAGTGCTCAGAGACTGAGTGGATGGAGGGTGACAGCTCCCAGCAGTGACCTTGGGGTGCAGGTCAGGGCCAGGCTCACCAACGCAGCAATTCACCAAGTAAAGAATGGGGGGCTTGGGAGAAGAAGGAGTGTGGGGTTGGAAGGCGATCAAGGGGACTAATTTAATGTTTATTACGAAGTCTGAGGTGTCTCTGGGACCTTGTCCTGCAGCCAGTACGGCTCCAGAGGGAAAGGGCGGGGCTGGAAGTCCGTGTGTGAGCGATGGCTGAGGTCATCGGCTTTGGAGAAAAACCGGAATTCAAACCCCACAGGTCCCACTTACTAGCAAATGGCCAGTATTTCTGAGCTGAAGTTTCTTCCACCATAAACCGGGGAAATCACCCTTGTGTGCGGCCAACAGGATGGATCTGTGGCACCTCCTAGGAATTCCAAACCGGGGAGCTCACCAGCATTTCTATCCACAGCGAGGCTATCCCGGGAAGTGGTAAGAGAACAGGGAGAGGCTGCCGAGGACGAAGGAAGCTTGCTTTCTTCCTTGTGAAGAGGTACCTTCTCGACCAAGAGTGAAAGAGGCGGGCGGGAAGCTGCGAGACCAGGAAGGGTTTAAGCAGCAGCTGACGGGAATGCTCAGCAAAGGCTCCCTGCGAACTTGACCAGGAACTCCCATTTCCACTGCGAAAGCCCACCCTGCCCAAGAGGCGGGGAGTGATGATGTCACTGGTCTCAGGGTGTCCCTGAACTTCCCAGCCGGGCTTTATAGGGTGGAAACAATCACTCCAGATGCGAGACTTCGGAGGGGAAGCCCCAGGCCGTGTCTTTGGGAGGGGGAATAACCTGACGTAATCTCTCGGCACTGTGTACAGCGGGACTTTCCTGATGAGTAAGTGTGCCCCGGCAGCACGCTCATCCCAGCCCCTCGCTGCTTTCTGGGGCGAGCCAGTATGTGAAACCTCTGCATTCACATGTGAGAAAAAGATCTGGGAGCATACAGTGTGCAGTAAGTAACAAATGAATCACACATCAGCCTTTTCCTTCTAATGTCATCTATAATGCTTGAGGAACCCGGATCATTGTGAATATGGAGTTTTATACTCTGCTATTTTAAACAGCCATAGTACAGTCCTGGCCAGGTGGCTGTTGGTTGGAGCATCATCCTGCACACCAAAAGGTTTTAGGTTCGATTCCCAATCAGGGCACATACCTGGGTTGCGGGTTCGATCCCTGGTTGGGGTGTGTATGGGAGGCAACCAATGGATGTTTCCCTCTCTCTCTCTCTCTCTCTCTCTCTCTCTCGCTCTCTCTTCTCCCTCCTTCCTCTTCCTAAATTAATAAACATATCCTTGGGTGAAGATTAAAAATCAAACCAACTTCATAGTACAACCATTTTCTTAAACCATTATCTCCAAACACTTGTACTTTGACAGCCATAGAGACTTTGATGATGTCCCCTAAACACAGACTCCAGCTCCCTCTCCTTTGGTGTGATCACATTCATTCAATCACTCGAAAAATACAGGCCACAGTGTTGTGGGTGTTAGGGATAAAGCGGCAAACAGGAGGGTCTTTCCCGCAGATGGTGTATATTCTACTAGAGGCCCGATGCACAAAATTTGTGCAAGAGTAGGCCTTCCTTCCCCCGGCTGCTGGCTTCCTTCCCTCTGGCACCCGGGACCCAGGCTTACCTCGCATCCCTGGCTTTATCAGAAGGACGTCCAGTCTTATTAGCATATTATGCTTTTATTATTATAGATTATTATAGATAGGGGAAGACAGACAATACATATATAGTGTCAGGTGCTCAAAAATGATAGGAGAAATGACAGGGGATGGGAGGAGCGTGTAATGATCTTAGTTTACCCCTGTTCCGTATTAGGTTGAACCACATGAAACTGCCAATCTCCAACCACTTCTAATTTACAGAATGCTCCATTTCCTATGGGTCTATCCTGAGAGCCTCATTTCATAGGGGGACAATCGAGAATCCTTCTGATGGATGACAAATTATAATGAATCCCCGAAAGGCAGCAGACACACAGAGCTGGCTGACCCTACCTTCCTCCCATAACAGAAGACGGAGGAGAGGCTCTGGGTATAGCAAGTTCAGAGGTCACGAGGGGAGGAGCAGGATGACTGTGGGTGGTCTAGGTGACGGAATGCGGGGCTCTGGTAGGAACCACCAAATAGTTCACACCCCTTGGCACTTCTCCCCACCGCTCTGGATCAGGGTGCAGAGCGCAGTCACCTGTCTCCATCCAGAGCACCCTGGGAAGCAGTTATTTCCACCAGGAACGGGGGGGGGGGGGGGGGGGGGGGGGGGGGGGCGGGGTAGGAATCCCCACGAGACTCCCACTTTCCCTTGTGATTTCTTCAACTATTTCTAAAGGCAGAAGCAGCCCAGGATCTTGGCGGCCTATTACTGCTTAATTTTGGGGGTAAAGAAACAGTATATCTTACTTGTGTAAATAACGAACAATCCCTAGCTCCTGAGCCAACTGTGGACTGACAACCGGAGAAGACAACCAGACATTGTGTGCCTCCTGACAGGAGGCGGGGGTTTCTGCCAAGAACGTGAACCTGGTTCTGATCAGGCCTCCAGAGCTAACCACTGGTTTCCGGTAACGACAGGAGGCGGGAAGACGCCAAATGACACTTAGGGATGCAAACAGTAAAATCCAGCTCGTGGGGGACTCCCCAGGACGAGAGAGGAGGCCAGGGGATGGGGACCTCCTGACAAAGAAGCTTATCAATCAATACACTCGTGTGTAACCAGCGGCCTCCTCTGACCCCTTATTAACAAATCAACTAGCAAAGAAGGTTTGTGAGACAAGAGGAACAAGGAGAATATTGCCTGGGCACATATTAAGTAACTTTTTCTTTTTTAAAGAGTCCTTATCTTTTAAAGTTACAAATTGCAGTGAACTGATAAATGTTGAAATGATGATTATTCTATTTGGTATACGTGTAAGAACTCCCACAATAAAAAGCTTAAAACAAGTCTGTGGGCCCCGGCTGGCGTGGCTCAGTGGTTGAGCGTCAACCTATGAACCAGGAGGTCACGGTTCGATCCCTAGTCAGGGCATTTGCCCAGGTTGTGGGCTTGATCCCCAGTGTCAGGCGTACAGGAGGCAGCCAATCAATGATTCTCTCTCATTACTGATGGTTCGTTCTCTCTCTCTCTCTCTCTCTCTCTCTCCTCCTTCCTCTCTGAAATCAATAAAATATATTTAAAAAACAACAACAAAAGTCTGTGGGTCTGCCCCACCCTCCCACCAAGTTCCCACACACTGCCCACTTGAGCGGGGAACGGTCTTCCAGGCGCCTGCCGCGGCGAAGAGGATGGCATACCTGTCGATGAACTGGTCAATAAGGACGATATCACCGGGCTGAATCTCCTCCCTCAAGGAACCGCAAGCTGTGGTCACTATGACATGAGTACAGCCCTCCTCCTTCAGGGCCCAGATGTTCGCCTGATAGTTGACTTTGGAAGGCATGATGGTATGCTGCCTCCCATGCCTGCGGGAAGAAGAGCGAATGTGGTCGGTGAGTGAGCAGCATGTTTTCGTTGTGTCAGAAGAGAAAACCCATTTACAGTCCTATCCACCCAAGCGTGCATTCATTGGCAGAGGGGGGAAAAAGAGGCTGGGCAGGGACCAGCCAACTCTAAGTCTAAACCATTCGGTTTTAAAGCGCAGTTCAGAATCCGTGTCCTTATTTTCCTATCAAGAGCAGGTACTGACTGACTTAGAATTCCCTCTCCAGGAAGCTGAGCTGTGTCTACCCTGTGGGACACCAGGCCCCCCAATCAGAGGCATCTGGTCTGTGATCCCCGGCACAGAAAACAAGAGGTGCCCATGAAGAAAGACTCCGAATAGAAATAAAAGCTCAAGTTTCCAGGGGAAGCTCTCCATTCCTTCTGCCCGGCCACCCAAATAAGTTAATAAAGCCTTTAAAACATTAGAAGGTTTCGTCTGAGCACCGATCACTTCACGCGTGACCCATGTGGCCTCCTCCATTCCTATGCTGAATTCCTAACCGCTAGGACCAGCAGAATGCAACCATATTTGGAGGTAGGGTCTTCAACACGGTAATTAAGTTAAAATGAGGTCATTGGGGTGGGCCCTAATTTAATATAAATGGCACCCCTCCAAGAAGAGAACGTCTGGAGAGATACGCAGAGAGCATGTGTGAAGATGCAGGGACAAGATGGTCATCGACAAGTGAAGAGGGTCATCGACAAGCCAGAGAGGCCTCCAGCAGACCCGTCCCTCCAGGCCCTCAGAGGACTCCTTGCAGGTGGACTCGAGACTTGATGTCAACCCATGGGATACAGCAGAGCTGCTGGGAGTCCCTCCCACAGTTAGGTTTCACCCTGACAGCAGAGACCCGCCCGCTGCCAGCACACGAACTGCCCATGTCACGTGGCAGAGAATGTGCACAGCCTCTGGGCCAGGGGTCCTCAAACTTTTTAAACAGGGGGCCAGTTCACTGTCCCTCAGACCGCTGGAGGGCCGGACTACAGTTTTAAAAAAAAACTACGAACAAATTCCTATGCACACTGCACATATCTTATTTTGAAGTGAAAAAAACAAAACGGCGAAAACACCCGCATGTGGCCCGCGGGCCGTAGTTTGAGGACGCCTGCTCTAGGAGCTGAATTCTGCCAACGGCCACGTGAACTGGAATGAGGATCTGGAACTCCAGGTGAGAACAAGCCCTTGTGTGACCCAGAACAGCAGACCGAGCTGAGCTGTGCCCACATGGCTGACACCCCGAAACGAGGAGGCTATTTTAAGAAACTATGTACTGTTTTAAGCTGCTAAATGTGTGGTTAATTATTATGCAGCAACAGAAAACGGTGTAATTTCTAACAATGTGATACAAATGATCGTTCTCCCTCTATAACCAGGAACCCTGCATGTAGAGGGCCCCCTGGGAAGACACATGGACATTCTTTAGATTGCTGTTGACTAAGCCCGAGACATTGGCGGAGTCATGTCAGTTGCACCCCGCCCCAGGAGTGCCGGGGTGTTGTCAGTTCCTGGCTTACCTTTGTCCAGGTTCGGGAAGAGGGCTTTGAGATGTGGAACCACTCTAGCACCAGAAAAGAGGAAGTGAAATGGACCTGGGCCCTCCCAAGCTCCTTTAATCTTAAGTTTTCCGGTGAAACCCCCTTGTATATGGGAGGATAAATAAATGTGCTGCGTGGCTCAGGGCAGTCATCTGTCTCTCCAGCAGAAGAGGTCAGCCACCCACCCGGGACCCAGCTTGCATCTACTTCTTTGTCAACTCTCTTTCTTTATTTCTCAATCCCCATCCACCTCTACCAAGAACCAGTTTCATCTCTCTCCGTGCTGGCCACGGAAAAGTGAGAACCCCGCCGCATCAGGCCCCCGCACCTGCAAGACTTACTGAGATAACAAAGGCGCAGAAACCACAGGGAAACCACTTCAGGGACCCAAAACCCACTCCCCGAAAACACAGAACTATAGCAATAGTCACTGAATGAAACAGCTTTCCTTTATCTTATTAACTAGGAAAAAAAGAAAACAGAACAGAAGGAAACATTTTCATTTGCAGAGCTTCAACTTGAGTCAAATTCATCTTACCACTCACTGGATTGCTCTAACTCTCCCCGCCTCAGGAGGGCATGGGTGAGAGATGAGTCCGTTTAACTTGCCCAGATAAGCGGTAAATGATGGTGACTGAAATGCGTTGGCTCCACCAGCACATAAAACTCTTTCCAGGCATCAGGACTCTTTCCAGGTTTTAAGCTAAATTTACATTCTCCTTCAGCAGTAACATTCCAAAAACTTAAAAAAATATCTTACCTTGCAAGGAGGACGCAATCAACATTCTTTATCTTCCCCAAAATCAAGGCATCAGAAGGCTGCACACAGCGAATAACGGTTACAACTCAGTGATTTGAAAACATAGACGAACAACCAAAAAGCTGCCAGTTCAACGGTTCCACCATGATCTGTTCCATGGAAACTTGGGAGTTGGACCATACACTTGGAAGAAGAGTCTAGATTTGATGACTAAATCACCCAGTAAATATTTACGGAGGCCTTTACAGGCAGAGATGCACAGGAATTTGAAGGCTGCCTCAGGCGCCTGGCTAGGTCCCGTTTAGTGAGACCTATTTGGAGCAGGCACCCCAGCGGACTCGGATGGCAGGCTGATCAAATACAGCTGTGCTGGCATCTCGCCGAAACCGGTTTGGCTCAGTGGATAGAGCGTCGGCCTGCGGACTAAAAGGTCCCAGGTTCGATTCCGGTCAAAGGCATGTACCTTGGTTGCGGGCACATCCCCAGTAGAAGGTGTGCAGGAGGCAGCTGATTGATTGATGTTTCTCTCTCATCGATGTTTCTAACTCTCTATCCCTCTCTCTTCCTCTCTGTAAAAAATCAATAAAATTTATAAAAAAACAAAACAACAAAAAAACCAAAACAAATACAGCTGTGCTGGCATCTGTCAGGTGTGAGAGCGTCGGGGGGGGGGGGGGGGGGAATTAAGAACTGAGCACTGGAACTGTTTGCTCTGTTAATCAACCAGAAGATGGCCAGGGGTGGCCTGAGGGAATGGAGAGAGAGGTTTTGAGAACCTAGGGCAGTGGTCGGCAAACTCATTAGTCAACAGAGCCAAACATCAACAGTACAACGATTGAAATTTTTGAGAGCTGAAAACCGACTTCTGCGCATGGGCCACGAAGTTTCAATCGCACTGGACGTGCGCGCCCGCACGTGGTATTTTGTGGAAGAGCCACACTCAAGGGGGCAAAGAGCCGCGTGTGGCTCGCGAGCCGCAGTTTGCCGACCACAGGCCTAGGGGCTCAAGAAAACAGAAGGCTAAGAAGTGAGCCACGCTTATAGCAGGACTCGGCGGACCTGAGGTCAACCTAGGGACTCGCTGAAAAAGAGGGTGTGGTGGGGGCTGCCAGATGCAGGGACCTTCAGAGTCGGATGGGAAACCGCCATGCTTGGGAGCAGCCCGGAGGAACAGCCTCCTTTAAATAGGAAAGGAGGGTCTTACGGTATTCCCAGTCACGCAATCTTGTTACGAACCACCAAGAAATCCCCTTTTGGGCCGGGGCTTACTTTGAATGCTGCTTCCTCCCATGGTCTTCCCCCTAAATTAGTGTGACACGACCTGTCTTCACCAGATTAGAAGCTGATTTAAATGTTTTAAACGCAGAGAACTGAAGGGTACAGGTGCTATGTCTAAAATGAGTATGTGGCTTCTAGGAATATAAATTGAGAAGTAATTTGCACACGTTCAGCAGCAGTACTTTTAATATAAGAAAGTCCGGGGCGCCCTTCGAGGCACGGTCTCCGCTGGTAGAACCCACGGACTGGACTCCTGGCCCCTCTTGGCCTGAGGCAGGCAGCCCCGTGCTGACAAGACAACAGCAATTTAAAAAAAAATTATTTTAAACTTAAAAAAAAATCAAGCCAGCTGGTATGTCTCCATTAACTGGGTACTCACCTTGCCAAATGGAGTATCCACATATTTCTCGGTTCTTCCTTCTAAGATTTCTGGATCATCCAGGCCTGTTCCACCAACAATTCCAATCTAAGGGAGGCAACAAAAAGGTGCCATAGTTCACCAATTTCCACCGGAAACAAGATTAGAAGCAAATCCGTTTCCTCACATGCTCTTCTCCATTCCTGCTAGTTATTTCTTAAAATCTACAGCTACAGACGAACAGTCATTCAACACACATTTGAAATAACCCAAACGTAGGTCACCTTTTTGGACTTTATCACATTTACTGCTGATAATGTGAATAACAAATTAGCACAGAAAGGTACTCTATGTAGCTTAAGCAGGAAATCAACCCTAAAAATAGGCAACTGCGGTCGCAGAAAGTACTCTATAACCAATTTTTTATTCTCTACTAAGTGGACTATGGAATAAAGAATGTTCAAAAGACTGCTGGGATGGAAAATATTCTGTATGGTCACTTCATAATGATTTCTCCTCTCACTCCATTAGATAAAGAAACACGAGAGATTTTCTTTCCCGAGCCACTAAAATAGGAGCTGTAGGGGACCACAGATAGAACAGTCTAGAATAGCATGAAAAATCACAGCCTCATGTATATTTATGAAATCCACAAATGTCATTCATATATACATGTAAATAAATGAGTAATTCAAAGGTAGTTCTAATTTTTTTAAAATTCCAGTGTCGTGCCCTAATCGGTTTGGCTCAGTGAATAGAGCGTTGGCCTGCGGACTCAAGGGTCCCAGGTTCGATTCCGGTCAAGGGCATGTACCTTGGTTGCGGGCACATCCCCAGTGGGAGGTGTGCAGGAGGCAGCTGATTGATGTTTCTCTCTCATCGATGTTTCTTACTCTAGATCCCTCTCCCTTCCTCTCTGTAAAAAATCAATAAAATATATTTAAAAAAATAAAATAAAATTCCAGTGTCGTATTGCATTTTCCAGAGTCTAACAGTCCTTGAGACCAATCTAATTTGATGATTAAGACACACCAACAAGAACAATTTCAAAGATAAATACAGTATCGGCGGGCCAGCTAGCGAAAAATTAGATAAATGAAGTCGTTAGGAAGGTAGCTCTTGGGCTGCTACTTCCTAAAGGAGAAAGAGTATTTAAATTGTCAGCAACAGGCGAGAGAGATGACACTTGACTAAGAAACCCAATGGAAAATGACCTGAGCACTCTTTTCCAATGTTTTAAATCTATTGTCACTTGAGTAAAATCTCCACTAAGTGGGAGAAAGTAGCTCCTTGAGGGGGGGGGGGGGCGGGGGAAGAAATCGTGAGTTAAGGATTAACTGAACATCTGAATAATTTTCAGATGTTGTTAACAAGCTGATTTAAATTAATGTGGGGGGAAAGGTTACCTCTCTGGCCCCCAGTTTCCTGGAGAAAAAAAAAAGTCAACAAAACATAAAATAAGGGCAATTTGGTGAGATTTTGCTGAAGAACTGCCTGATACATGATTTGGAACTCTGCCTCCCCACAACTTCCTCAAGTGGCTAAACCAGTTTTTTAAAAAAATGTTTTTATTGACTTTTAGAGAGAGAGGAAGGGAGAGGGATAGACTGAAACATCGATGAGAGAGAAACACCACCGACTGGCTCCTGCACGCCCCTTTCCGGGGATCAGCCCGCCACCGGACGTGTGCCGGACGTGTGCCCTGACCCCTGACCGGGAATCAAACCAGGACCTCCTGGTTCATAGGTCAAAGCTCAACCACTGAGCAACCACTCGGGCTAACCCAGTTTTTGAAGTTGGTGCCACCTTGTGGTCCATTACTGAAACCACAGTGGAGTCTAACCACACTCCACGTTTACAGGTTTAAAATCACAGTTGTCACATTTACAGGTTTCAAATCAACAGAAATGTTCACTTAAATTGTACATTTAAATCATGCCAGTTCAATAGTAAAAAAAAATTTTTTTAAATCACACTGTTTTATGCAATCCTAACCCTTCATCTGGCTGGCTTCTCCATGTTATCTTTCATTTCAAGTACCTCTGAAGGACCACACACCATAGGGGACTAACATGTCATCACCCCAAACCACAGAATTGAACTGCTGACTCAAATTACTCTCAGTCTACCAACTCTTCAGGGATTCTATCACTGATGAAAACTTCCATTTTGCAAAAACAAACAACCCCCCCCCCCCCCCGACACACACACACACAAAACAAACAAACAAACAACAAAACCCCAAACAAAAAGCTTATGACCACTTTGACTTGGCTGTTTCTGGATGACCTCTGGGCCATAGCATCTCACATTCTAGACTCTCAGACTCATATGTGCAAAATGAACCTGACTGTTTTTGAAACCTTGTTCTCAGTTTAGGCAAGCTAGCCCAGCATTGCGGAAACTCGTACGAAATGGTAATGGGGATCCTGCTGAAGTTCAGTGCCTTTGAGCCCACCCTCAGCACCCCCAAGCTTCAGTCCCACTATCCTGACAACCCTGCATTAGGTAGCTGGTAACTCGGCCCTCAGCAAGGAACAGGTAGTACTGGGCATGGAAGCAAGGGCTGCTACTGCTAGCCAGAAAGCCCAGGATGTGGTCTCTGGTCCTGGAATATCTGCAGGAGTGTCCATCCATTCACCCAACTGGCTCCGATTGTTCATGGAAACACTTACCTTGCAAGGGACACAGAACAAATATAGCAATTGAGTACTGGCCACTCCAGGGAACCGAATTTCTAACATTTCCTGCAGCTGCAGACTGAGGCCAGCAGTGCCAAGATTTGGCAATGTCGCCACCTGCTGGCTCCACGCAAAGTGCCACTAGGGTGAAACTCCCAAGCAGGGATGGCATAATTCTGCAACTTTTAAATTCAACTCAGCATCTGCCTTGGTAATGCTTTGGTTTAAAAAAAAAAAAAAAAAAAAAGGAACTGTGTCTGAGCACTTACATGTCATAGGCACTATGTAGTAGGCTCTTCAGTGGCCTATCTCTCTTGATTTTCACAACTGTCCTACGGAACAGACCCTATAGTATTTCACCCATTTTACAAAATTGAAAAGAGGCAGAGAGAGAAGATGGCGACCGACCCAGCAGGAAAGTAGGGAGTTAGAGTGTGTGAGAGAGTGAGGGAGCGATAGAGGTGTGTGTGGACGTGTGTTAGTGAAAGAGGGACAGTTAGACCCTGCAGTTCTTCCAGGGGGCTGCCAATCCGGGCATTCTTAGACGGCAAAACCCCGCGGCCGCTGCAAACACTCCAGGGAGGACACCGGCGGCACAGAGACCACGCCATCTTGAAGAACAGAACTGCTTGAGACTAGAATCCTAGCCTCGCCAACACCCCGTCTGGTCTCAGAAGCAAACCGGGACCCTACAGCCGCTCTGGTAGAAGACCTGCCACCACAGCTGCAGACCCAGGGACACCAGGACCTCAGGCACCTGGCCGCAGATTTCTGTGAGTCACAAAGCCAACGCCCCTCCCCCGCCGACCCCGCGGCAGCGACATAGAAACTACCAGACCCCAGCCGCACAATAAGGCTTTCTGTAAGTACAAATCAGTGACGACTCTGCCTGACTTTGAGCCTTGGTGTTGGACACGGGAAGTTTGTTTCCCGTGACTAGTCTCCGCGCCCAGGCGGGGAGACTGAGCTGAATTTGAGTCTAGCTGCGCATCCCTAGGGAGGTTGTTTTCTGTGACCAGATCCCACGTCCACACAGGGCAGGGAGACAGCCCTGAATTTGAGCCTGGACTTGAGAACTCGGGAATTTTGTTTCCCGAGACTAGTCTCTGCGCCCAGGCAGGGAGACTGAGCTGAATTTGAGCCTAGATGCTCATCCCTAGGGAGGTAGTTTTCTGTGACCAGATCCCGTGCCCACATGGGGCAGGGAGACAGCACAGAACTTAAGCCTGGACTTGCAAACTCGGGGAATTGGTTTCCTGTGACTAGTCTCCATGCCCAGGCAGGGAGGCAGTCCTGAATTTGAGCACAGGTGCACAACCTTGGGGAGATTGTTTTCTGCAACCAGATCCTGCACCCACGCAGGGAGACAGCACTGAATTTGAGCCTGGGGGTGCAAACCCGGGGAGTTTTTGTTACCCATGACCAGACCCTGCACCTTAGCAGAGAGGCTGAGCTGAATGTGAACCTGGATGTGCGGACTCAGGGAGTTTGTTTTCCACAGTGCACACCCACGTGACCAGACCCCACACCCACACTAAGTGGCAGTGTCACCTGACTTTGATTCAGGGCAAGTGCACACAGAAGGCTGTTTACTGCCAACACAGTGCGACTGTGCAACACGGTCTCCCAAGCAGATCGGGGACCCTGAATCTCCACGCAAGAGGCAGCAATGAGCACCAGTGACTAGACTCTGTTCCTCATTATGTGCGCCTGGGATCCCTGATTCCCAGTACATTCACGCTAAGAGCCAGTGACTCCAATTCTTGGAGCATGTGCACACAGGGACCCTGATTCTCAGTGCGAGGTAGCACCAAGCAACAGAGACTCTGATACTCGATTCTCGGCATGGACACAGGGAGCCTCTGACTCCTGACACGCAATAGGGGACTTTGATTTTTGGCATACACCAGTGGGTTCTCTGTTTCAATGTGGCACAGGCAAGGTCCCTGATTCTAGGTGCATACACGAGGCCACACTAAGCGCCTGTGACTCTGACCCAAGGCGAGCGTGGCTCCCACCAACCCACAGCAACCGCACGTCTTGGTGTCAGAGCTCTTCAGTGACACTTGGGGGGTGCAAAACTCCCACTGCACACGGCCCAGGCCCCTGCAACTCGACATTTGAACCTTCTGGTGATAGTCAGAATGGGGACACAACGAAGCAATACCCAGAGGAAAGAAAAGGAGGAATCGCCAAGAAAGAAAATAAGTGAAATGGAAGCATGCAACAGGACAGAAAAAGAATTCAGAGTAATGGTCATACAGTCCATACACCGATGGACAAGAAAATCAACAACCTATGCAAAAATCAGGAAGTAATGAAAAATGATATAGCTACAATAAAAAACACCGTGGAAGGCTTCAACAGTAGACTAGAAGAAGCAGAGGACCAAATCAGTGAGTTAGAAGATCAGGTACAGAAACAAGTCCAATCTGAACAGCAACTAGAGAAAAAAATTAAAAAGCAGGAGGAGAGCCTAAGGGAGCTTTGGGACAATGCAAAACGAAATAACATACGTATAATAGGGCTGCCAGAAGGACAAGAAGAGCAGCAAGAAGGATTAGAAAATTTAGTTGAAGAAATAATGACAGAAAACTTCCCTGATATGGGGAAGAAAAAAGTTACTCAAGTACAGAGAGTCCCAAGCAAGATGAATCCCAAAAGATCCACACCAAGACACGCCATAATTACAATTGCAAATGTTATCAACAAAGAGAGAATCTTAAAGGCTGCAAGAGAGAGACAGAGAGTTACCTACAAAGGATCCCACATCAGATTATGAAGTGATTTCTCAACAGAAACACATCAAGCTAGAAGGGAATGGAAGGAGATATACAAAGTGATGCAAAGCAAGGGACTGAATACAAGAATACTCTATCCAGCAAGACTATCAATCAAAACTGAAGGGTAAATCAGGAGCTTCCAAGACAAAAAAAAGGCTAAGGGAGTTTATCACTACCAAGCCAGCAATGCAAGAAATGCTAAAGGGAATGAAACAAAAAGGCAAGAAGGATCACAGACTCAAAAAATAAATATGGCTACAAACAAGTACCTTTCAATAATAACTTTAAACGTAAACGGACAGAGTGCTCCAATCAAAAGACATCGAGCGGCTGGATGGATAAAAAAACATGACCCATATATATGCTGTCTACAAGAGACCCACCTCAGAACAAGGGACTCACACAGACTGAAAGTGAAGGGATAGAAAAATATCTTTCAGGCAAATGGAAATGAAAAAAAAAAAAAAAGCTGGGGTAGCAATACTTATATCTGACAAAATAGACCTCAAAGTGAAGGCCATAACAAGAGATAAGGAAGGCCACTTTATAATACTAAAGGGATTGATACAACAAGAGGATATAACCCTGATAAACATATATGCACCCAATGCAGGAGCACCCAAATACATAAAAAAATCTCCTGGAAGATATCAAGAGATAGACAGACAACAATACAATCATAGTAGGGGACTTGAATGCACCACTGACATCACTGGATAAATCCTCTAGACAAAAAAAATCAGCAAAGAAACAACAATCCTAAATGACTCACTAGACCAGATAGACTTAATTGACATCTTCAGAACATTTCACCCCAAAGCTGTGGAATATACATTCTTCTCAAGTGCACGTGGGACATTTTAAAAAATAGACCACATACTGGGTCACAAGCAAAGTCTCCCCAAATTAAAGAAGATTGAAATCATACCAAACATCTTTTCAGACCACAATGGCATAATCCTATCTAATAAAAGAGTAATATGCAAATTGGCTGTCACTCTAAGACATAAGATGGCCACCGGCAGTGGTCATAGATGGCTACCCCCATGTGGACACAAGATGGCCACCACAAGATGGCCTGCAGGAAGGGCAGTTGTGGGCAGTAAGGGGTGACCAGGCCAGCAGAGGAGGGCAGTTGGAGGTGACCAGGCCGGCAGAAGAGGGCAGTTGGGGGGACCCAGGCCTGCAGGGGAGGGCATGGGGGGGCAGGCCTGCAGGGGAGGACAGTTGGGGTGGGACCAGGCCTGCAGAGGGGACAGTTGGGGGGGGGGGACCCAGGCCTGCAGGGGAGGGCAGTTGGGGGAGACCAGGCATGCAGGGTAGGGCAATTGGGGGGGACCAGGCCTGCAGGGGAGGGCAGTTGTGGGCAATCAGGCCAGCAGGAAGGGCAGTTAGGGGTGACCGGGCCAGCAGAGGAGGGTAGTTAGGGGTGACCAGGCCAGCAGTGGAGGGCAGTTAGGGGCAATCGGGCTGGCCGGGGAGCAGTTAGGCATCAACCAGGCTGGCAGAGGAGTGGTTAGGGGGTAATCAGGCTGGCAGGCAGAAGTGGTTAGGGGCAATCAGGCAGAGGCAGGAAAGCGATTGGGAGCCAGCAGTCCTGGTGGGATCAGGCCTAAATGGGTGGTCGGATATCCCTCAAGGGGTACCAGATTCGAGAGGGTGCAGGCTGGGCTGAGGGACACCCCTCCCCCCGTGCACAAATTTCATGCACCAGGCCTCTAGTATTAGAAATAAACTACAATAAAATAATCCAAAACACTCAAACACTTGGAAGCTGAATAGCAAGTTATTAAATATTGATTGGGTTACCAATGAGATCAAAGAAGAAATTAAAAACATTCTGGAAACTAATGACAATAAAAACACAACAATCCAAAACCTATGGGACACAATGAAAGCAGTCCTGAAAGGGAAGTTTATAGCTCTACAGGCCTACCTCAAAAAACAAGAAAAAAAGGTAGTAATTCATCTAACACTACAACTCAAAGAATTAGAAAGAGAGCAACAAGAAAAGCCCAGAGTGAACAGAAGGAAGGAGATAATAAAGAGCCGAAATATATGACATAGAGACCAAAAAAACAATACAAAAGATCAATGAAACCAAGAGCTGGTTCTTTGAAAGGATAAACAAGATTGATGAACCTCTGGCCAGGCTCACCAAGAAGCAAAGAGAGAGGACCCAAATAAACAAAATCAGAAATGATAGAGGCGAAATAACAACAGACCCCACAGAAATACAAAGGATTGTTAAAAAATATTATGAACAACTCTATTCCAACAAACTAGACAACCTGGAGGAAATGGACATATTCCTAGAAAAATACAGCCTTCCAAAACTCAATCAGGAAGATTCTAAAAATCTCAATAGGCCAATAACTATGGGAGAAAATGAAGCAGTCATCAAAAAGCTTCCAGCAAACAAAGCCCAGGGCCAGACGGCTTCATAGGAGAGTTATACCAAACATTCAAGGAAGAACTGAAACCTGTCCTCCTCAGACTATTCCAAAAATTTCAAGAGGAAGGAACGCTTCCAAGCTCATTCTATGAAGGCAGCATCACCCTAATACCAAAACCAGGTAAAGACAACACAATGAAAGAGAATTTCAGGCCAATATCCCTCATGAACATAGATGCCAAAATCCTCAACAAAATTCTAGCAAATCGGTTCCAGCAGTACATCAGAAAGATCATACAACACGACCAAGCAGGATTTATCCCAGGGATGCAAGGATGGTACAATATCCACAAATCAATAAACATGATACATCACATAAACAAATTGAGGGAGAAAAATCACATAGTCATATCAATTGATGCAGAAAAAGCATTTGACAAAATCCAACACCCTTTCTTGATAAAAACTCTCAGCAAGGTGGGAATAGAAGGATCATACCTCAACATCATAATAGCCATATATGACAAACCCACAGCCAGCATCACACTCAATGGACAAAAACTAAATCCATTTCCCCTAAGAACAGGAACAAGACAGGGATGCTCTCTCTCACCACTCTTGTTCAACATAGTAAGGAAGTACTAGCCATTGCTATCAGACAAGAAGAAGAAATAAAAGGCATCCAAATTGGAAAAGAAGAAGTAAAAGTGTCCTTATTTGCAGATGACATGATACTATACATAGAAAACCCTAAAGACTCCATCAAAAAATTATTAGACTTAATAAATGTATTCGGTAATGTAGCAAGATACAAAATTAATGCCAAGAAATCTATGGCATTTCTATACACCAAAAGTGAACTTACAGAAAGAGAGACTAAAAAAGCAATCCCATTTACCATCATACCAAAAAAATTAAGATACCTAAGAATAAACTTAACTAAAGAGGTAAAAGACATATATGCAAAAAACTACAGGACACTGAAAAAAGAGATAGAGGAAGATATAAACAGATGGAAGAACATACCGTATTCATGGATTGGTAGAATCAACATCATCAAAATGTCCATACTACCCAAAGCAATCTATAGATTCAATGCACTCCCCATTAAAATACCAACGGCATATTTCACAGACCTAGAACGAACTCTCCAAAAATTCATCTGGAATAAAAAAAGACCCCCAATAGCTGCAGCAATCCTGAGAAAGAAGAACAAAGTAGGTGGGATCTCAATACCAGATATCAAGCTGTATTACAAAGCCACTGTTCTCAAAACAGCCTGGTACTGGCACAAGAACAGACATATAAATCAATGGAATAGAATAGAGAACCCAGATATCAACCCAAACCACTATGTTCAATTAATATTTGACAAAGGAGGCATGAACATACAATGGAATCAAGACAGTCTCTTCAATAAATGGTGTAGGGAAAATTGGAGAGATGCATGCAAAAAAAAATGAAACTAGACCACCAACTTACACCATACACAAAAATAAACTCAAATGGATAAAGGACTTAAACATAAGACGGGAAACCATAAAAATCCTAGAGGAATGAACAGGCAGCAAAATCTCAGACATATGCCGAAGGAAATTCTTCACTGATACTGCTCCTAGGGCAATGGAAAATAAAGAGAAAATAAACAAATGGAACTACATCAAAATAAAAAGCTTTTGCACAGCAAAGGAAACCATCAACAAAACAACAAGAAAGACCACTACATGGGAGAACATATTTGCCAATGTTATCACTGATAAGGGTTTAATCTCCAACATTTACAGGGAACTCATACAACTCAACAAAAGGAAGATAAACAATCCAATCAAGAAATGGGCAACAGACCTAAATAGAATCTTTTCGAAAGAAGACAGAAGGAAGGCCAAGAGACACATGAAAACATGCTCAAAGTCACTTATTATCCGAGAGATGCAAACCAAAACAACAATGCGGTACCATCTCACACCTGCCAGAATGGCTATCATCAACAAATCAATAAACGACAAATGTTGGTGAGAATGCGGAGAAAAAGGAACCCTCGTGCACTGCTGGTGGGAATGCAGACTGGTGCAGCCACTGTGGAGAACAGTATGGAGTTTCCTCAAAAAACTAAAAATGGAACTCCCATTTGACCCAGTAATACCACTTCTGGGAATATATCCCAAGAAGCTAGAAACATCAATCAGAAAGGATATATGCACCCCTATGTTCATAGCAGCACAATCTACCATTGCTAAGATTTGGAAACAGCCTAAGTGCCCATCAGCAGATGAGTGGATTAAAAAACTGTGGTACATCTACACAATGGAATACTACACTGCACTAAAAAAGAAGGAATTCCTACCATTTGCAACAACATGGATAGAACTGGAGAGCATTATGCTAAGTGAAATAAGCCAGTCAGAGAAAGATAAATATCACATGATTGCACTCATCTATGGGAAATAATGAACAACATAAACTAATGATCAAAAACAGATCCAGAGACAGGGAAGCATCGATTAGACTGTCAAACCTCAGAGGGAAGATAGGGGAGGGTGGGGGTAAGGGGGAGAGATCAACCAAAGGACTTGTATGCATGCATATAAGCCTAACTGGTGGACACAGATAAGAGGGGGGTGAGGACAGGAGTGTGTGTGTGGAGGAAGGTAATGGGGGGATGAGGACAAATATGTAATACCTTAACCAATAAAGAAATTAAAATGCAAAAAAAAAAAAAAACACCAAGAAAAAAAATAAAAGTTTTGCAAAAAAAAAAAAGAGAAAGCATAAAAAGGAAGAGACTTATCCAAGAGCTAATCACAAGGAGCCAAACTAGAATAATAACCCAGGCCTTTCATGCTTGACCAGTAAGTTGTGCTACCTCCCAATACCCCCTGGGAATCTTTATAACACCATACCCTAGTAGAAAAGTTTTCTCTCCATCTTATGAGAAAACTGATGCACAGAGAGGTCAAGTTCTGGCCGAAGGTCACAGAGCCAGCTTAGAAACTGACTCTGGGCATCTAAGTGAACCCCCTGGGAGGGCTGGGCGTGGGGCAGCTCCCCATCAATGACCCCATCCACACTCAGGAAGCAAGGACAAGATCTCACTAGGCCTCCTGGGCCAGAAGCATCAGCCCCCACCCAGGCAATCCCAGGCTGCCTAGGAAATGTGTCCCAGCACTGAGATGGAATTTGGGGGCCAATTCCGCCCAGCCAGGACGTCATTACACAAGATAAAACTCTGAAGAGGGACCCCTGATCAATCAAGATCATTGCCAGATTTTAATAGCTTAGTGCCACCCCACACTCTCCCACTGACACACCACCAGGCCAATCTTCGGAAGAGAGGATTTGACTTTCTGAGACAAGGAAAGCATTTTGTTGAAATGCTGGCTTACTTGGGCAGAATGGCTACTTCCAGCAATGTTGAAAGGGCTCGTACGAACCCCTCCCCTCTCTGTCCCCTGGTGCCTGGACCCAGGAGATTTCACATACCCACCTTGGTTTCACATTGAGTCACCATCACACTGAGGCCAGGACATACTACCCAAGGAACCCAGTCCTCCAGGATGGCATTCTCAAAACACCACAACCCCGAGCAGCTGAGACCAGCTCCTGCCAGGCGGTGGGATGCCTCTGAGTGTTCAAGCTCTCGAAGCAAGAGAGCCGGGCAGCACTCCCTGACCTGAGGGCTTCAGTCCTTCAGCTCTGATCGCCACTGACAAGTCTGGCAAGTACAGCAGACAGAGCCCTTCTTATTGAGCCAAACTGGCTTGGAGGCCTCCCAGGGCCTTGCAAAACCCCGGAAGTCCAGTTGTGTGAGGAGGAAGTGGCTAAATGTCTGTTTGGGAGGCCTGTTCAAAACCCGAGATCATGTCCACAGAGATAGCTGGTGGCTCCATCCCTGACAAGATAACCCATCTGTAAGCCACCCTTGTGGGTGACGGTTATGGGCTCAACTGTGTCCCCCAAATCTATACCGTGAAGTCCTAACCCCTGATACCTCAGAATGTGACTATTTTTAGAAATAAGCTCGTTGAAGAGATAACGTTGAATGAGGTCTCTGGTGGGCAGGGGGGTATCCATTATGACTGGTGACCTTGTAAGAGACTAGGACACAGACACGCAGAAGGAAGACCATACAGTCACAGCAAGAAAACGGCATCTGCCAGCCAAGGGGAGAGGCCTCAGATGAATCAACCTGCTGACACCTTGATCTTGAACGTCCAGCCTCCAGCACTGCTTAAGCCATCCGGTCTGTGGCACTTTGCTATGGCAGCCCTAGCAAACAAATAAGTACCACTACGTTCAGAACATCCTGGGTTTTTACTTAACCAACGTCCCCGTGCCAAGTCAAGATATGATTCTAATGGGCAGACATCCCTCCTGAAACGGTCCATTATTTTTTGAGGATTTTCCGGGAAGCTTACTGTACTCTCTGAAGCTCACCTTCCCTTGAGGATGGCAGGATCCCTCCCAGCGTGCCCCCTGGGTCAGCTGCTAGATACCAGACTCACCGGGGAGCTTTCAATACCAAAGCCCAGGCCACCGACTCCAGGGATGCTGATGAACTGGCCCAGGCACAGTCTGTTTTCTTAAAGCTCCGCAGGTGGATCTAACACGCAGCCAGAACCGAGCACCTGCTCTAGGACCCAGATCGTAAAATTCTAAAATCAGGGCTCGCTGAGTGTCACAGGCTGAAGAATGGCCCCCCCGAGAAAGATCCTACCTGCCCTGTCCCAATTCCCAGAAGCTGCCATCATTGTTTGATGTGATTAAAGATTATCCTGGATTATCTGGGCGGGCCCTAAATGCAATCACAAGGGTCCTTATAAGATAAGGTGACCAGATCGTCCCGCTTTTGGCGGGACAAACTGTTAAAAATCGGTTTTGTCCCGCCAAAAGCGGGACGATCTGGTCACCTTATTGTAAGATGATCACACGAGGAAGAGGGCAGAGGGCGATGTGATGATGGAGGCAGAGGGAGAAAAGGGAAGTGAGGCAGGTCAAGGGGCAAGGAACGCCAGTGACCTCTGGAGGCTGGAAAAGGCAGTGAAACAAACAGACTCCTCCTTCCATGCTCCCAGAGGACTTGCCTGGTCCTACTGACACCTGGATGTGAACTGGAAGAGAGCACATTTGCATGGTTTTAAGCCATTCAGTTTGTGGTCGTCCTTAAAGCAGCCACAGGAAACCAATACACTAAGAATCACCGGAAGAGCTTGTTAAGAAGCAGACGCTCAGGCTTTTCAAAGCTCCCTGGGGCAGTGGTTGTCACACCTTAGTGGGCATTTTGAATAGATTTAAGGCTCTTCTAAACCCAGATCGCTGGGCCCCGCCCCCTAGAGCTCCAGATTTAGCAGGACTGGGGTGGGGCCCAAGAACCTGCATTTCTAACATATCCCCAAGTGGGTGCAGATGCACGGGGTTCTGAACCCCGGCTTTGGAAGCGTCCGTAGCACAGACTAGAATACCATGATTACAACCACAGTTATCTATCTAGGGTCCACTGCACATGGTTCCTCACCTGTACCTACAGGCACACCTTTTTAAAAAAATATTTTTATTTGTTTCAGAGAAGAAGGGAGTGGGAGAGAGAGAGAGAGATAAAAGCATCAATATGAGATTGATTGGCTGATTGGCTGCCTCCTGCACGCCCCCTACTGGGGATTGAGTCCACAACCCAGGCATGTGCCCTTGACCAGAACGGAACCCTTCAGTCTACAGGCCGAGGCTACATCCACCGAACCAAACCAGCTGGGGCCACACCTCCTTTACTGCACTTCACAGATATTGTAGGTTTATTGTGTTTTTTGTTTTTTAACAAATGGAAGGTAAGACCCTCCACCAGCAAACAGATTACAACTTGCTTTATTGTGGGGGTCTGGAACCAAACCCCGCAATATCTCTGAGGGTTGCCAGAATAAGGGAAGATAAGAAATCCGTAGAATTATGAGAACCAAATGAAAATAAAGCATTAATATCTGTCACTGTCCTGTACACCTTCCCACCTGTAGCAAAAACAAACAGAATCCAAATGACCTTCCTCAAAGCAACAACAACAACAACAACAACAACAACAAAGCCCCTTCTCCGGCTTTCGGTGTGAACAGGACACGGACTGTGCTGCTCCCGCTCCTCTCAGGCAGAATGTCTCCGGGACGTAGCCCAGGTCCCTCAACCAAGTGTGCACGGCTCTCCTGGGGGTGCCTGGCACCCGGGGACATTTCTGGCCGCCGCATGCCTTGGAGGAGTGCTACCGGCATTTCATTCCTCATTCCGTGGGGAAGAGCCGAGCAGTCCTCTATGTCCTGCAGTGCTCAGGGCAGTCCGACACAGACGGGAACTGTCCTGACCTCAATGCCCCCGAGTCCCTGGGCACAAAACACAGGCTCATGGGTCATTTCCAACTGGGGCATGTGGGTTGTCCCCCAGTGTCTGAGTCATTTCAAGACCTTGGATCTGAAGGCCTTGGCCAGCCACAGCCAGCCAAGAGGTGAGCGTAAGAAGCCCATTCTCCAGTCTCGATTCCATTCCCCTCAAGGCCATTTTGTTAACAGCTCACTAACCCACCTACAATGGGACCATATCCCTTCCCTGTCATAGCAACCATAACAAACAGGACTTATTTTTAATCCCCCAGAGCAAAAGCTGGGCAGCTGCCTGGGGGACCCACACACACCCATTGAGGGAGGCCTCCAGAATGCCCTGGCTGGGGGCCAAAGACCTGTTCAGCCCCCTGCATGGTCTAGCATACCACCTGCCCACGGCTGATGCTGGAGGTCCTTAGTCCCAGGGCTGTTATTAGTCCCAGGGGCGAGCGTCCAGTGGGCACAGGGAGGCAGCCGACTTCTTGCACTCGCTCTACAATCCCTCTCCCTTAAAGCTGCAGGACCTCTTTATTCACACAATAAAACAGGGCACAGAGACCACAGGTGGACTCAGTAACGTCTCACAACATGGAATGTCAGGCTCTGGGCCCAATTTTGTTACTATCTAGGTCCGACTGTATAATGCTGGGCACCTTAGCTGACCTTTCTGGGCCTCAGCTTCCTATCCACAAAAAGGGGTTGGTGTGGCTCTTGGATCTTCAGGAACCTTCCAGCTCTACATTCCATGATCTGGGGGCAGGATATGGTTTTTTATCAGCCTACTTTGCTCTGGACACTAGCATCTCATGTTGTCTGCACAGGATGTTGCCTCAGCAGCCTGGGGAATTTGGTGTTGGCATCATGGATTCTCAACAGCAAAGGGTGACCCTTCCAACCTCAAAGACAGAAAGTAGCAGGCAGGCCTAGCACGATGCGTACTTCTTAAGTTTATATTCAGCAGCTCGCCAAGGCCAAACATATACATCATTCAATATTACATCAGGTTCTCACCACAGTGCCCACTCTGCACTCAAATGCACTGCACCAATTTTACAGGGAGGCTGTGTGGCCAGGAGAATGCTGAACCAGGTTAACGTGAGATTGTTTTAACCACCACCCCTCTCTGTTTTTAATATTTCTCTCAGTGTATTCCCGTAAGGGAAAGATTTCCTGCCTGCCCACTGAAAGCAGTGGCCACGACACCTATCATTAGTGAATTGTTGGAGAAAAGATATTCAAAATGAATCTCAGCTCCCCCACTTAAAAACACTACCATTGAACAAGTTTCAACACCCCAGCAAACCCTGCAGTAAACCCCCACTTTATAGAGGGGCACCTAAGGAACTCGCTTAGCACATGAGCTTCATTAAAACTCTTTCTGCCTCCCCCACCCCCCCTCCGCCCCCTTACTGGTAAGGGATGAGTGTTCTGCAGATATTTTTGAATGCAATATTCTTTTCAAAATGACCAAAGGAGTTTCAAATCTAAGTGTGACCGCAACACTCCCCACCCCACTTCCTGTCATAACTGCCTCATGAAAAGCTGCACGGGCCTAATAAACGAATCATCACTGTGACTGATAACGCGGAGACCGCAGAGATTTGCCTTCTCCCCGGAGAAGTGAACACAAAGCGAGGAACCAAGAGACACCTGGGTAAAGGAGGCGGGCCTCCTCCCTACCCCATAGGCCAAGAATTTCTCAAGTTATCTGACTTCCTAGCCAATCATAAACAGAGAAGAGATCTTAAGTTTTATCAATTTTTCTTTATGCACTGTAACTCTACACTCTCCCAGGACACCAGCCAGGCCAGAAGTGTTTAAGCCCCCCGGGAAGCTGGGTGGGGGGGCGGGGGGGAGGCTCAGAACTCGTAACTCTCCTCTGGCTAAGGATCCCTCCGCACAAAGGTCTCTTGTACGGCGGGAGACCAGTACAAGTGCTAGAGCACAATGCAACCGATCTCTGACTTTCATGATCGCAAACAAAGCAGTTTAAAGCCAGAGGCCTCCAAAGAGGGAGCTGCCTGTACTCCAGGTCGGTGCTGCAGAAGTCAGAATGCCTGAAGCAACGTGCTGCAGGGGACACTTCAGGGCAAGGCCTACGTTTGGAAGAAAAACAAAAACAAAAAAGCCGGAAGCTTGTAAAAGAGCAAACACGCAGTTCTCCCACGTGGGCCGCGGGCAGAAAGCGGAATCAGAGCGGAAGCACGAGGAGACGGGCTCAGAGCTGCAGGCACCCTGCTAGCCCCAGCCGAGCGCATCTCCGGGAAAAGCAGGACCACTCGGGAAAGGCTGGCGCGCGGCGGAGCTCTGCCCACAGCCCCTCTCCAAAGGGCTTGCCCACGCCCTGCACGGTGAGGGTGCAGCTGAGACCAAAGGTGGAGGGGGCGAGCTTGCAAGCTTTCCCTCCCGCCCGCTCCCCGCCCCTGGGCGAACCCGTCCTGGTGCAGTGCCCTAGACCTTTCCCGCCTCGGCGGGGGCGCACTGGCAGGGCACCCACGCAGGGCGCACGCCCCAGATGCGCGGTCCCCCCGGGCGGGAGCGAGAGTGCAGCGGGCAGGGGCGGGCCGTAGCCGCCAGGACGGCTAATCTCACCTTCACGGCTGTGGGGGTGGCACCTGAGGCCATGTCTGCGCCGGGAGGAGCCTTCGGGATGGGCACGCCGGGGGGGAGACGCGCAGCCGGATCGAGCGCGCGGCGCGGGACCGAGCAATGCGGGTCCGGAGTGGCTCTGACTCCTCCTCTTCCTCCCCGGGACAGCTGGATTGGCTGCTGGCGTGGGATCTCCCCCGCCGCCCCCCTCCTCAAATCGTGGTTCCCGCGTCCCGCCCCGGGTGCAGACTTTTCCGGTTCTCCATGGGTTTGGGTTTTTCCCCATCCCCGAGGTAACTAACGGGTTTATAACAATGATACTAGTGGAGACCGTTTATTGAGCGCTTGATTGGTGCCAGACTCTGCTGTGCACTTTAATCAGCCGCGTTAACTTTCACAAGAACCCCACAAGGAAGAGCAGCATCCCCGCTCTGCCAAGTATTGCTGGCTCATCTGTGAAACCAGGCTGGCCTGCGTGCAGCTCTCGCGGGAGAGTGGATCAGCAGCAGAGGGAGCGGACTGCGGCTTACTCATCTCTAGTCTGAGGGGAGGCTCTTCATAGGCTGAGACCGCGCCTAACTCCCAGCCTGACTTGACAGGGCCAGCACCGTCTTTAACCCCTCCCACTGGGCAGCATCCAGTCCACCTAGATTCAGACTCCAGGCTCCTGTCTTCATTATTTCACATTGGCTGGTCACCTCCAACACACACACACACACACACACACACACACACACACACACACACACATGATCCTCCTGGATCACAGATACAATGGTACATTTGGCCACTTTGTCAGTGGATTAGAGCCTGGCATTGGAAGCTGAGGGGAAAAGCTAAAAGTTCTATTAACAAGCAGCCACTCTGGATAGAGCAGAACATTGTAAAAAAATACCTTAAGAGGGCAATAAGAAAATTAATAGGCATAATAATAAAATTTAAAAATTGCTGCCCCTTTAAATTCCCAGGTAGGCATAAAATCCTCAGAGATGTGTGAATTGGTGTACATTCAGGTTTAAAAACCTCCATGTCATCACTGACTAGTAAATTTACAGTGCAGAGACAAGGGAGTTGGACAAGTAGGACTTGAGGAGGGGAGTCAGGATCAGAGGAACGGCTGCCAAATCTATTCCTGAGCCTGTCTCAGTGTCATTGGCTTCAAGGGGAAGAAGGTTTTTGTAGGTTCGAGATGCCCAGTTATAAGCAATAAACAACTTCAGGTTTGGTAATTTACAGTTCACATGGCAAGACTCCACAGTTTTTATAAAACATTTACAGAGTGATTTACATAAATATTTGGTTTTCTATCATGATACTTCATTGCCCTTTGTGTTGGCACACCCTGGGGCTGTTCCTTTAACTTGGTTGAGTGCCTTGACTCATTAGTGGTGACCACACTATTTTTGACAATAATTATCAGATACTCAGATTTCTTAAGAAATAAGCTTAGTGAGGATTTTCAATGATTTGTATTCTGCTTTGGACAAGCTTAAAGAATGCCATCAGAGGAGTCTTTATGATTAGCTGGTTATAAGTTAAGAGAGAGCTCAATGGTTCTTGCAGCTATTCATGCAAAAGTAATAATTTTCCTCATGGGAAGGATAGATAGAGTTAGGAAGTATCTGGGTATAATAGCAGCTGCTATTATGGAAGTCCTTGCATTCCCTTGCTGGCCTGACAGTAGTAAACTATGGGAAAAATTATTTGCTATATTTTGGAAAACATAGATAATTTTGTAAGTATAAATTTTCTTTCAAAAAATATTTGAGTTCTTGGAAATGTTTTGCTTATAAGTGTTGTAAATCTGTCCTGTCAGGAATTTGAAATGATTAAAAATGAAAGAAATTTTTGAAAAGCGCTTAAAATATTTAATTGAATATAATTACAAAAGAGAACTGAGGGACATAATCCTGTTCAATAGAAAAATATTAATCCAATCATCATTGAAAAAGTTATGATATTTCTCATCATACCCAATTTAAAGTAGAATAGAAAAATTTGTAAGTTGAAATTAAATATTTAAGGAAAACTTGTTTTTAATTTTGTGACCTTAATAAATTGAACACTAATTTTAAACTAAATAGCTTTTAAACACTTCTTAATACACACAGAAACCTCAACTCTGGAATATTAAGCATAAAAACAAAATATTCACATTGATTATTCCGCCGAGAGAGGAAACTCTGGCCAGACTGAAGAGCGTGAGCAACAGTCTGCACGTGAGTAAAAGAGATAGTAGATACCTCCTTCACGAAGTTTGGATGAAGAGGGAGGAGACGTTGGAACGTGATAAAAAAAAAATAGGAAGTCAATGTTTTTAATAGATTTGTAAGCACAGAGTGAAGTTCACACAGCAGGAGAACAGGGAGGTACTAATGGAGTGAGAAGGCTAATGAGGCAGGATCCCAGAGGATCCCAGAGGAATGGCATCAGAAGCACTGGTAGGGACGTGGTCATATATCAGGGGACAGAGACATGGGTCTGGAAGAAAGGAGGTAAGAATGGGGCTCTAGATAAATTTAAGGTAGGTGCTGTGGCCCTAGCTGGTTTGGCTCAGTGGACAGAGCATCGGCCTGCAGACTGAAGGGTCCCGTTTTTGATTCTGGTCAAGGGCACTTGCCCAGGTTTCGGGCTTTATCCCCAGTGGGGGGTGTGCAGGACGTAGTCGGCCAATGATTCTCTCTCATCATTGATGTTTCTATCTCTCCTCCCTTTCTCTCTCTGAAATCAATACATATATATATAAAGAGTAGGTGTTGTGAACCTATAGGACATCTCTCCTGATGGCCCAGTTTTCTCCACAAAGTGGGGATTGCATAATGGGTTTGAGGAGACATGGTAAATTTTGAGATGGTTGTGGAGCCATGTCAGATTACGGATGTGGATTTGAAATGGTACCCATCTGCAAGGGTATAAAATAGTGGGGAAGGAAGAAATTCTACCCTTCTAGGTTCTTTCAGCTGGTCTAATAATTAAATCCACATGAGACATATTAACAAGATAAAATAACCAAATTTAATTACTTGCATATACTGTATATGGGAACTCCATGTATATGAGAAGTTCAGAGACAGAAAGGTAAAATAAGGTATATATAACATCCTGAGCTAAGGAATGTGATATAGAGAAGAGGAGGACCATTCGTAGTTTGATAAGAAAAGCAGATGTGGAGACAAAGAAACATGTCACGAATGAAAGAAATGGAGGAAAGCAAACTACTGGATATAGAGTTCAAAACCACAGTTATAAAGTTACTCAAGAATCTTCTAGAAACCGCCGAGAAACTTAGTGAGACCTCCGAGGAACTTAGTGAGACCTTCAAGGATCTTAATGAGAATGCCAAAAAAAAAAATGGAAAAGGACCAGTCAGAAATTAAGCATACACTTTGTCTGAAATAAAGAATAATATACAGAAATCCAACAGTAGACTAGAGGACCCCAAGAATCAAACCAAAGATTTGAAATGTGAGGAATCAAAAAACACCCAACCAGAAAAACAAAAAGAAAAAAGAATAAAAAAATATGAAGATAGTGTAAGGAGCCTATGGGATAACTTCAAGCGTACCAACATCCGAATTATGGGGGTGTCAGAAGAAGAGAGAGAGCAAGATATTGAAAACCTATTTGAAGAAATAATGACAGAAAACTTCCCCCACCTGGTGAAAGAAATAGACTTACAAGTCCAGGAAGTGCAGAGAACCCCAAACAAAAGGAATCCAAAGAGGACCACACCAAGACACATCATAATGAAAATGCCAAGGGCAAAAGACAAAAAGAGGATCTTGAAAGCAGCAAGAGAAAAACAGCTAATTACCTACAAGGGAGTACCTGTACGACTGTCAGCTGATTTCTCAACAGAAACTATGCAGGCCAGAAGGGAGTGGCAAGAAATATTCAAAGTGATGAACAGCAAGAACCTACAACCAAGATTACTCTACCCAGCAAAGCTATCATTCAGAATTGAAGGTCAGATAAAGAGCTTCCCAGACAAGAAAAAGCTAAAGGAGTTCATCACCACCAAACCAGGATTACATGAAATACTGAAGGGTATTCTTTAAGAAGAGGAAGAAGAAGAAAAAGGTCAAGATAAAAATTATGAACAACAAAATTACATCAAATACATACCTATCAACAAGTGAATCTAAAAATCAAGTGAATAAAAAATCTGATGAACAGAATAAACTAGTGAATATAATAGAATCGGGCATAGAAAGGGAGTGGACTGACAATTCTCAGGGGGAAGGGGGCATGAGGGGTGCAGGAAGAGATTGGACAAAAATCTTACACCTATGGATGAGGACAGTGGCGGCGGGTAAGGGCATGGGGGTGGGTCAGGTGGAGGGGAGCTATGGGGGGGGGGGAAGAGGAACATCTGTAATAATCTGAATAATAAAGATTTATTTTTTAAAAAAAGTTATCTTTGGTAATAACTCATTATGGGCCAGGCCCCTGATTTAAAATTTCTAGGTAGTTAAGGTGGGGACAGAAGTTTCTCTTGAGCCCACAGGGTCTCTATTGCCATCAGCTCAAAAGAATCCACATGCCCTCAACTCTGGAATATTAAACATAAAAACAAAATACTCACATTAACCTTTTGCACTCGGATGTCGAGTGTGACTTGACACGGTTAGCATTAGAATAAAGGAATTGAGAAAAAAGCAAGCGAGTGCAAAGGGTTAATTATTCCACCAAGAGGGGAAACTCTTCTTGGGGAGGTTTGCTCTGAACCCCTTAATATTTTCCCTGATTAGTCTGTAGAGATTGACTAATTAGTTAGGGGGTCAAGGAACGAAGGTATTGAGGAGGTGAGTGTATATTATCAACCATGGGAGTCCAGCCTTACAGGGAACAAACACGCCAGGAAGGAGCTGAGTGATGGGTGAAAGTGAAGGACTGAGGAGGTGGAAGTCTCCGGGAAATCTAAGAGCAGTGATGGTGAGTGAAGGGGTGTGAAAGATGGAAGGGGGGAAGGGCCTGGAGGGCGACAATAAAGCTCAAGGTTTTAGAAGAATTGCAAACCCAAGTTATGGCAAGATCCAGGAGGTGAACAACTGGATTAGATCATCAGACAGGGTGGAAGCTGTTTTTTTGTTGTTTTTCCTGTGTGTTTTCTGCATTCAGGGATGGAGGGAAAGAGAACAGTGGCCACCCAGGATCCAATTGCTGGAGGACATGGCAATCAAAGCCACAGGATGGTCAGAGACGACACAGAGAGGTAGAGCCCTCACAATAGCCACAGTTTTATAGAGGTCATGGAAGCAACCATTTGGAACTGGCAGCGAGGAACCAGGAGAATGCCACCATCCACCACGGTCCCATGTGAGGCCTGTCAGCCTCCCCACGAGAAACCTGTGGAGGGAAATGGTGACTAGGTTTCAGTAAAGTCAAGGGGATGGAAGAAGTGAACTGGAAGGAGGTTGAGGTTGGAAAGGAGCTTATTAATGATTAAACAACCATTTCACAGAGTGCAGTGGAAAATCTACACTAATAAAAGAGAAATATGCAAATTGACCGCCACTTTGCAACACCCACCAGCCAATCAGGAGTGAGTATGCAAATTAACCTCATCACCTCCGTGGAGACTGACAGCAGGGAGGAGGCAGCACCCAGCATGGCTTCTTGGCAGTTGCTGCGGTGTGGAGCATGCAGGCCCCACAGAGAGCAGAGAACCACAGTGAGCAGGCCTAAGCCGTCAGTACGACATCCCCGAGGGCTCCTGGATTGGAGACGGTGCAGGTCAGGCTGAGGGACACCCTCCCACCCCTGTGCATGAATTTTGTGCACCGGGCCTCTAGTGCGTTTATAAAATGATGAGGGAAAATGGAAGAGGGGAGATCTTAATCAAACTGGGAAAATTGAGAAAGAACTTCCAGAGCAGGTGATCAGGGTCCTGAAAGACAGATCCCAGCCAGCTACGTAAACGAGGGAGGGAGGAGGAGAGGAGAGTTAAGTGTCAAGTTTTAAACTGAGGCATAATATCTCATGGAGATAAGGCACCTCTATGGTATTGCCCTATGTTCCAAGTGGCTGGATTGAAAAGGAGGTCTGAAGTATTGGCGATCGCTGAGGCAGCTTCTGATCAAACTGTGAAAATATTTCTAAACCGTGAAAATATCTCTAAACTGTGAAAATATCTCTAAACTGTGAAAATATCTCTAAACTGTGAAAATATCTCTAAACTGTGAAAATATCTCTTGCTGGCCAATAGGAGCAGAGGTCAGAGAAAGGAAGCGCGGTGTGCTGAGTTATATAGGCGTCCCCAGAGATCTTGCACCAGATGCAACATTTTATTCTGGACCATCTGACAAAAATTGCCAGAATTAAGTTAAAACGTTAAATACAAATCTTGCTCCAAAAGGAAGATACTCCTATTAAACTCATTTAGCCCTTTGTTTAAAAGCTTTATGCTTATCATGGACTTAAGATCAAGAAGCAGCAAGTTGTCCCCTTCAGACCGGAAGGACGGGATGGCATCCTGTTCCCTGTGCCTGCCCCCTCTCTCCTTCTCTACCTCCCTCTCCTTGCCTGTTCTCCCCTTCCATTCCCTCTCCCTCTCTTCAAGCTCAGACTATTATTAAGCCTTGGCATCAAAGATTTGGTACAACCAAATGGATGGATTCTGGGGACACTAGAATAGATTTTCATGATTTTGCCTTGAAATTCTTCCTTTTTCTTTCCTTGTCACAGCGGTCCGTTTTGTGTCCCAGTCATCTTGCATAGAGCATGGTTATAGGTGTATAGTATGTCTTATATTCACTTATTGAATGAAAAAAACACATTCATTGTTTTTAGTTTCAGCAAAAGAAAGACAGGAACGCTAAGAAACCTGAACAGCAGGGGGCAGCAAATGTTTGCCTTTTTTGTTTTTCAACCAAGTCAACATTGTCTAATGCTTGAGTCATATTGGCTTCATATGAGAGAGAAGAAAAAAAAAGAGAGAAGAGATGAGTGTTATAATGGAAAGCTCGACTCTAAAAGGCAAGTGGCTTCTAGGACAATGCGTGTAGTTTTTCTTAGTTCTTTCCTCAAGGACCCCAAACTGTTTATGTAGAACATACCAGTGGCCAGCAGATGGCAGCACTTTTCAAGGGTCAGGAATATAGCACAACGTTGCTGGGGGGGTGGTGGGAATAAAGCATATTTGGGCATGAAATCTTTATTTAAAAAAACTACTGAAGTAAAATCAATTTTAAGTAGGAGAATCGATCCTTTTAGGTATCAAATATCTTGATGAAAGTAAGGTGGAATTTTAACCATTGGTACAAAGGTACGTTGTTCATTTTGAAGCACGTTGTTCATTTAGTGATAACTAAAATGTTTTAAAATATCAAGTTTGAGACCTACAAAAAGGAGCTGAAATTGATGTAAATCATTTGGATTCTGCTGTGTACTTTAAGAATGTATCTTTATCAGATTTCTCAATGATCAATTCACAGGCGTTAGCCAAGAGAAAGGCATCTGCACGCAGACACAATGCTTTCGGATTACTGATTAATCGCACTAAATGGCTTCCTGCGTTGTCCTTGGCTACCTTAGTTAAGTGTCAACAGAGTAACTCAGCCTCTCTTAGGTATTATCAGGTCTTCACCTTTTCTAAACATTGAACTGCTTTAGTTGGATATTTATAACCAGATTAAAGCAGGAACAATGTCTCCTGTTTGAGTACTTTAACTGCAAAGGAAAATGCAGGCCCACTGGTTTCTGAGTGACACTTGCCCTGAAACTTCAAACGGGCCTGAGAAACTTCCCTCTGGGTGAAGGGGCAGAGGCCCGTCTAACCCTGATGCCTTTTTCAGGCACCCTCCATCCTTAGCCGGGAGAGAAATAATAACTGCTGGAATGGGAATTACAAGCATTCTGTGGCATTTCTGCGTATAATGAAAAGTCCCCTGCCTTTGGCTGTTTGATTTCCCACGTGAAACCCAACATGGATTTTGCTACAATAACAAAGAGCGCTAGAAAAAACAGAAGGGCCTGTTTGCTTAAATTGCTGCTTGCACGGCAAGAAACTCCCTCACGGGGTTATCACTGGGTCAGGCTGCCCTCGGCTTTCACCAGGCCTGCATCGGGGGCAGAAGAATTCAGATGGCTAGGTGGGTTTCGGCTCTTGGAAGACCACTTTTTAAGTAAAGTTTTGCCTTTCTGGCAAAAGTCTCCGAGCCCTTCTGTTTGACTAGCAACTGAAAGAGACCTAAGAAAGGGGTTAGAAATACCGAAGAGTCGTCAACTAGAGGAAATGACCCTTAGATTTAATTTTATCTCCAAAGAATAATGTCTTCAATCCTTATGGGTCAGGGACCCCAAAATAAGGTCCTTTTGCTCAGTGTCACTCACACCAATAGGACAAGACTGTCTTTGGTACAGAAACTTCATTCTTAGATCAAAGAATGCAGAGGGATGAGCTTATGCTCTACAGATACCTTCGCCCCGATCTGAGGAAGTCAGAAGTCCTTAGGATTGGTGGGAGGTCTGTGGGTTCAGGAGTATGGCTTTTCAAGAAAAAAGTGGAGACTTTGCATTGTGGGGAACATGCACAGTTCCTAAACATGCTTGGAACATGCCTGGCCATACATCACATGTCTCATTTTAATGTTACGTCTCCACTGGGCATGGTCTTTAGCATGCTAGTGCGTGGAAGTGTTATGCCCAGAGTTCAGGGTCCCCAATAATCAACCACCAGGGAGCCTTTTCTCCGATGCAAAAGCAAAGAGTCTTTATTCAAACCCGGGTTTGGCTCCCAGCCTCCTCCTGACGCAGCAGTGGGGCCAGAGAGAGAACCCCGGGAGAGCGGTAGTTTATAAAGGGTTGGTCATTTGGGTGGGCTTAGGGAAGTGACGTGGGTTACAGAGATTGCCTAATTTGGACTGAGTCTACTTCTCTACATTCCTATTGGCAGGTTTATGCAACTGTTATATTCTTGCGATTTTCTAAGAAAAAGGAGTCATATACATAGTTATACAGGATGGAGGGTACAGTACATTTTGTGCTGTCCTGCTCTGCCCTTTCAGAAGTTCCTCAAAGCTCACTCGGGAAAGTGGGGTGCCATCCTGTATCTTTTTAGTGTAAGCCCCTTTCTTAGCCGAGGTCCTTGGGTCTCTTATCTGGTCCTTGCTGGCAAGCTTAGCTCGCTCTGGAATGTCCATCCTTTCCTGTTGAGCCTGTTTTGTCAGGGGATATGTTGGGAGGATGAGAGAAGAGAAGAAGTTGGTGGCATACCACTGTGACGATAACACAGCTCCACAGGGGAGGAAATGTGGTCTAGAAGCACGGGCTCTGACGCTTCTATTTGGTGTTGAATCTTGTTACATGCTGCTACAGTTTCCTCAGCTGTGAAATGAATATGAGAGTGCAGGGTTGGTGTGAAAGTTCAAGTTCATACTTGTGCAGCACTAGGAACATAGTAAGTATTACATGTGCTAACGGTGAGGATGCACCACGCACTGCATTAGGGCCTGAGAATACAGAGATTGGCGAGATACTGTCCCGGCTTTGGGGGAGCTTAGAATATTTTAGGTAAATAAAAAAGAACAAAGTATTACAGGTGTAATAGGGAAGTTGTATAGAGTTTGGGGAATGGCGTACACAGGACAGTGTGGTGAGTATGGCCTGGGGTGAGGGCTTGAGGAAAGGCCCTTGAGTTGAATCATAAAATATGACTATATGTGTTTGTCCGACCGAACTCAATGGGTTCGCCGCTTGGGGTTCTCTGTTCAAGAAGGAGACATTGTTGTGGCCAGGTAGTTTTATTTACTTATCGCACTCAAAGGGGGCAGGGGCTTCCTATCCAAAGCTCTGCCTCTCCAAGGGAGGCTTAGCCATTGCTTATTTCACTATTTGGCAATTACGTGTTGATTTCTTCTTTGCAGTTGTATACTTTCGTCCCTTGAGTTCCTGTCTGCTCAACCTGGTTACAGCTGAATCTGGCAAGAAGGAAGTTAAAAAGGGGGGAGGGGCAAGAAGGGGCTTGTCAACAGGTGACTGAAGGCGGGGCTGGGGAGCCAGAGCCTGAAGGCCGGGAAGTGAGAGCCAGGGTGATGCTTCTCCGGCGCTGCCGTTATCCCGACTGTGAGCAGAGCTCAGGTAGGTGTGTAGGTGGCAGTGTGTGTGGTGAAGTCCTACAGGAGGGTGAACATCAGAGTCCAAAGTGGGGCCCGTGGACTGAATTTGGAAATTTAATGGGTGTTGTTCAACTCATTCAGCAATTCTAAAAAAACAAGGCATCCACATTGTAAAATTTAGGAGGTTTTACATGGAAAAATCTGGGTTTCTAGGCTTTCTAGAAAATTTGGGTGGTCTTGCAATAAGACTGTTTTCATCCCCCGCACAGCACCACGGCACGGCGTGGACCGCCAGGCTGTCCCAGACCCTCCCCCTCCAGTCCATCAGCACGTGTGTCCCTGGTCTTTATATAACGCACCGCCGAGTTCTGGCTTTATTCTAGGGGGCACACAGAGCGTTGACGTGTTTCACGGAGGATGTTCTACTGTGGTCTCATTTGCATTTTTGTGTGGAGAATGGCTTGAGGGAAAAGATGCAAAATTGTCTTCAGCTTTTAACAGACGTCTTATCATAAGTGACTGGACACTCACCAGGGCCATTAAATATCATTGGCTTTTACTGTAAGATTTATTAGAAAATCGAATCCATTCTTTGAAAATTGTGACCTTTAATTGGGTTATGGAAGAGTGATCAATCTTCTAGGCACCTCTGTATTACTTTTAAAGGTTTGCAGGTGGTCTAGGGTTTTAAGAGGAGAACTCAGTCTAGGTGGGCAGCTCCTTTAAGGACAGATAATGAAGTAAAATCAGATCTTAACACACCCGGAAAGGGCTTAAAGGGGATGCGTATATTTCAACAGAAGAAGGGGCTGTTACAAAACAAAAGTTGCTGAGAGGCAACCAAGTATTTCTGGCGGAGTGGGTTTTGCTACCTAAAACCTGCTGTTACTGGTAGAGACAGCCCCCCATCTTCAGACTTCCCAGGGAAAGGGCACATGACTTAAATTGGGGTGGTAGATACAGATGAATGGAGGGTTTTTCTGGCTTGTGGTTCAGGCCCCTGACAGATTAGCAGATGCAAAGCAGGAACAGCTGTGCTGGGTTCAGAACCACACCAGGGCACAGACTAGTTCGGGTGCCGTGGGCTGGAGAGAAGAAAGAGACTGCTGCTGAGCCATGCCCACCTCTGAGAAACCAAGTTTCAGCTTCTGTGTTACACCTACAATTTGTTGAACAAATGTGGAGAACCTGCTATGTGCATAGTTCTTGCCAATGCTCTGCTTTTAGGGGGTCTATTGCTATTGTAAATATTTGTAGAAAGGGTACATTGAAATAAGACACAGATGTTGGCCTTCAAGGAGCTTATAGTCTAGTGGAGGAAATCAACCTGTGCACACAGAACTGCAATTCAGAGAAGAGTCACATGGAGTGTACCTCAGGGGCAGAGTGGGGGGCTCCTGGCCCAGAAGAAGCCATGGATTCTGATTTGTGGGCTCAAACAGTCTTTGGAAATAAGCAAATGAGAGTATATTTCCCCCCAAACTTTTCTGTGGGAATGCCCTAGGAATAATTTTTTGGGGACAAAAGCATAATAGAACCTTGCAGCTAGACACGGCCAATGGGAGGTGAATATATTCTAACCCTGCACTTTATGTAGAGATTAAATCCTAGCAAAAGTCCCATAGCGTTGAGAAGTAAACTCCCTTTCCCAGAAGGCAGCAGACACTTCCATGTATTTCACTTCATGACCACTTGAATGAAAATCAAACCACTGACTGGAAAAAAATGTAAGCTGTGAAAACTGAGGTCTGTGAGATCTTTCCTGTACCTTTGTTCAAATTAAGTGTTACAAACTTCACACGGAATCAAACTTTATTTACAAAACATCCTCCACCTCAATGAATCTTTCTTTAAATCCTTTCTAAGTTGATTGACTTTCTTAAAAATAAATTTAAAATACCATGGGTTTTTTTTTGTTTTGTATTTTTCAATTATAGTTTACTTTCAATATTATTTTGTATTAGTTTCAGGTCTACAGCATAGTGGTTAGAACCTAACCGTTAGACAATCATTTAATTTACACACTGTCCCCTTGATATTTTCAATTTCCATCTAGAACCATACATAGTTATCGCAATATTATTGACTTTGTTGTTGTTATTATTGTTTGTTAATCCTCGTCCAAGGGTATTTTTCCATTGATTTTTTATTTTTTTTAATTTCTTTTAGAGAGAGTGGAAGGGGGAGGGTGAGAGACAGAGAGAAACATGGATGTGAGAGAGACGCATCGACTGGTTGCCTCCGCACGTGCCCTGACCAGGGCTGGGGATTGAGCCTGCAACCGAGGTACGTGCCCTTGATGGGAATCAAACCAGGGACCCTTCAGTCCACAAGCCGATGCTCTATCCACTGAGCCAAACCAGCTAGGGCTGACTGTTTTGTTTGTTTTAAGGGAAGTCTCAACTGGCATCAAATAATATGCCATGTATATGATATATAAATTTTCTCCCTCAACATAGCAGTTCCTCTTTATTTTATTTTTTTTAATTTATTGATTTTTTACAGAGAGGAAGAGAGAGGGATAGAGAGTTAGAAACATCAATGAGAGAGAAACATCGATCAGCTGCCTCTTGCACACCCCCCACTGGGGATGTGCCCGCAACCAAGGTACATGCCCTTGTCCAGAATCGAACCTGGGACCCTTGAGTCCGCAGGCCGACGCTCTATCCACTGAGCCAAACCGGTTTTGGCAGCAGTGCCTCTTTAAATATATCAAGTTAATTATACTATATATTATATATAAATATTAAATATATATATATATATATATATATATATATATATATCACTCAACATAGCATAGATCATGTAATTTTGTGTTTGCACTTTGTAGGAAAAAAATCCCACTAGAAGAATCTTAAAATGTTTTGCAAATGTGCCTTGGAGTAGATTTTAACCATTGTCCTTTCCTCATCTGGCCACTAAAAAAAAGCAAGACTGAGAGTTGAAATTACTTACACAAAGTTGACAAGATTAGCAAGGCTTAGCCCTGACTCTGGCTGCCGACATCATGCTGTCCAGAGACCACATGGTCTAACTCAGTGGTTAGACCACATGGTCTAACTCCGATGGTCTTAGGCTCTACAGCAGCGGTTCTCAACCTGTCGCGGCCCACAGGTTGAGAACCGCTAGCAGGGTCACCTAAGACCATCGGAAAACACAGATATTTACATTATGAATCATAACAGTAGCAAAATTACAGTTATGAAGTAGCAACGAAAATAATTTTATGGTTGGGGGTCACCACAACATGAGGAACTGTATTAAAGGGTCGCGGCATTAGGAAGGTTGAGAACCACTGGTCTAACTGCTGGTCACTGTGGATAAGGCATTTCTGGCGCCTCGCCTCTAAATGAATTAGCTTGGTAGTCAGTAAAGCAGGGAGGATAAATTAGTGACTTCCTCCTACCTACTGAATAATTTGCTCAACATCTTGTACACTATCCAGATCACCCAGATAAAAATCTAAGGGAAAAACCCAGCAAAGTCCAAATAGTCATTAGTATTTCCAGAGAACGAAAGCAATTTCTAACGCAAAGGTAGTTCAACAAGCTTGTTTTAGCTGAAAATTAATCTTTATGCATTTGCTGTTTCATTCTACCTCAGGTCGCTTTCATTATTGCTGAAATATTTAAATCTTAATCTATTTTTTAAAAAAAGAGTCCTGGCTGGTTTGGCTCAGTGGATAGAGCATAGACCATCAGACTTAAGGGTCCTGGGTTCGATTCCGGTCATGGGCATGTGCCCGGTTGTGGGCTCGATCCCCAGTAGGGGGTGTGCAGGAGGTAGCGATCAATGATTCTCTCTCATCATTGAAGTTTCTCTCTCTCCCTCTCCCTTCCTCTCTGAAATCAATAAAAATATGTTTTAAAAAATAATACTGATTCTTAGGAATGAGCTAGAGAAGAGGACTAGTTTGGGGAGATGAATCAGTATTCTAGGCCTACTGAAAATGTCAACAAATTCCTGTGCAAGAAACTTAATGGCTTGTTCCTCTAAGAGAAATCTATACTGGGTATGTGTACGGGATGACACTCAGATACCTTTGTTGTTGAGTAAAAGCAAAAAGAATGCTATGTCATCTGGCACAAATGCCCAAGGTATAATTCCCTGCGGGCTTTTCTTTATGAAAGGGAAATAAATACCCAATTATAACATTTTTTCCTAGCCTGTGCTTCTGCATTTATACCACAGGAAATGGGATTTCCTGTGATTTATTGGACAGGAGTCCCCTCTTATCCACAGTTTTGCTTTCTGTGGTTTCAGTTACCCCCGGTCCACCGTGATCCAAAAAGATGAAATGGAAAATTCCAGTAAATGAGGCATGTTTTGAATTGCTCACCTTTCTCTGTAGTGTGATGAAGTCTCCTGCAGCCCCTCGCAAGAGGTGATTCATCCCTTCGTCCAGCGTGTGCACGCTGTTGATGCTCTACTCCCATTAGCTGCTTAGTCACCATCTTGGTTACAGATTTACGCTGTGGTATAGAAGTGCTTGTGTTCAAGTAGCTCTATGTTACTTAAAAATGGCCCTAACACACAAGAGTAGTGATGGCAGTTCAGATATGGTAAAGAGAAGCCATAAATGTGCTTCCTTTAAGTGAAAGTTGATTACAGTACAATGAAACACTTTGAGAGAGAGACCATGTACACATAACTATTAGTACAGTGTATGTTATAATTGTTCTATTTTGTTATTAGTGTTATTAAATACTTACTGTGCCTAATTTGTAAATTAAACTCTATAAGAGGGATGTGTGTGTAGGAAACAACATAGTCTATATGGGGTTCGGTACTATCCAGGGTGTCAGGCATCCACTGGGGATCTTGGAACGTATCTCCTGCCACTGAGCGGGGTGGAGGGGCGACTGCAGTTCTTTCTCCATGTGGAAGCTTTCACCTGCAATGCAGTGTAGTGTTCACAGAGAGCCGTGTACATGAGAATGCATGGTCATAATCTTTATCCCAGCATGCAGCACAGAGCTGACTGCTCTGCAGAGCCGGCTGTATTAACTCTCCCTGGATAAGTTATAGCGGAGGCTGGCTTATTACGAATGATAGTAAGGATGGAGTGCTATTCCTGGTTTTTCTGAATTCTTAAAACTACATAATTCTTAAAGAGTTAGAGAAATCCTAATGGAATTTGGCAAAGAACTAAAGAGACTTACTTTCTACACCATTTCTCTGAATGGATAAGTTTATAGAAAATCTCTCCTTTGTTAATCATTTAAGCAGTGGAAAAACCATAGTCTAGGACAACTTGAAAAGAGAGTAATTCATCTTTCTCTCATCTTGAGACGAGCTTGCCAGAGGTTGAATTCTGTCTGTGCCTCCTTTGTAGCTGAGTGACCTGGAAAAAAGTTATTAAACTTCCTTGGGTTTAATCTCATCTATAAAATGGTGATATGGATAGCACCAACTTAATTGGGTTGTTTGAGAGTTACAATAAATAAAATATGTAAGGTACTTATACTAGTAAGTACTTAGTAAATATTAGCTACTACTATTATTAATTTTGAAATGATTATATTAAAAATTTGTAGTCCCATTTTATCTTAGTCCAAATTCCACATATTTTGGGGGTATAATCTCAGTGCACATACAATTTAAAACTTATTTATTTTTTCATAGATCTCCATAAATATTTTTTCATGTGACTACATAGACTTCATAGTGTTACTTTTAATAGCTCCATGGAGTTGTTGCACTGCTATGTACTACAGTAGACCAAGAATGCCACATACACATCTATACTAATAAGAGAGACATATGGCAATTGACCATCACTTTGCGACGGCCCACAGCCAATCAGGAGGGAATATGCAAATTAGCGGGACAAAGATGGCGGTGGCCATGGAGCCAGCTGGAGCGGGCAGGAGGCTTGGATCGCCCCTGGTGATGGGTGAAGCCAAGCTTCCCACCTGCCCTGGCAGGCCACTGAAGGAGGGGCCTGTAGGCGGTGGCCATGGAGCCGGCCTGAGCACGCGGGAGGCTTGGGTTGCCCTGGCCGGCCGCTGAGGGAGGGGCCTGCAAACGGCCCTCAGCCCCTCACCCAGGCTGACCACGCCAACATCGGGATGAGGGTCCCCGCTGGGGAGTGTGGCCAGCCTGCAAATAGCCATCAGCCCCTCAGCCAGGCTAGCCAGGCACCCCAACGGGGACCCCCACCCTGAAGGGGGTGTGGCCAACCTTAAAATGGCCCCCAGGCCCTCACCCAGGCTGGCCACACCCCCCAGTGGGGACCCTCACCCCATGGGGGCGTGGCTGGTCTGCAAACTGCCCCAGCCCTTCGCCCAGGCCGGCACCATCCCCAGTGGGGACCCCCACCCCAATGGGGGCATGGCCGGCCTGCAAACCACCACAGACCCTTCACCCAGGCCACCCCGCCCCCAAGGGAACCCCCACCCTGATCTGAGACACCCTTTAGGGCAAACCAGCCGGCCTCCACCCATGCACTAGGCCTCTATCTATACTAATAAAAGGGTAATATGCTAATTAGATCGGGAGACCTTCCAGGAGACCTTCCAGACGTTCTTCTGGACAAAGCCATGGTGGTGGGGCTGAGGTAGAGGCGGTTAGGGGCCAAGAGGGAAAGGCAGTTGTGTGTGATCAGGCCAGTGGGGGGGGCCATTGTGGGTGATCAGGCCGGCAGGGGCGGCAGTTGAGGGTGAGCAGGCCGGTAGGGGGGGGCAGTTGGGGGCAAGCAGGCTGGCGGGGGGGCAGTTGGGGGCAAGCAGGCTGGCAGGGGGGGCAGTTGGGGGCGAGTAGGTTGGCAGGGAGGGCAGTTGGGGGTGAGCAGGCCGGCAGGCAGAGTGGTTAGGGGCAATCAGACAGGCAGGCAGGTGAGTGGTTAGGAGCCAGCAGTCCCAGATTGCGAGAGGGATCCCAGATTGGAGAGGGTGCAGGCCAGGCTGAGAGATACCCCTCCCCCCGTGCACAAATTTTGTGTACCAGGCCACTAGTAATACTATAACATCTCTTGGTTGTAAATTATACAGATTGTTCCAATTATAAACAAAACCACAATGAACATCTTGGAACATTTTGAATTCACTCTATTGATATTTTTACTTAGGAACTAGAATTTTTAAATATAAAGATATGAACTTTAATACAATGACATTTCAATATAGCTTTCCAAAATGGTTGCCCTAAATTACAATGGTTGCCCTCAACCCAGCCTGCACCATCTCACAATCCTGGACCGCTGGCTCCTAATTGCTCATCTGCCTGCCTGCTTGATCGCCCCTAATTCCACCCCCGCCAGCCTGGTTGCCCCTAACAGCCCCCCACTGCCGGCCAGGTTGCCCCCAACTGCCCCCTCCCACTGGCCTGGTCACCCCTAACTGCCCTCTCCTGCTGGCCTGGTCGCTCCCAACTGCCCCCCCCTGCCAGCCTGGTCACCTCTCATGCCCCCCTTGCCGGCCTGGTCACTCCACGCAGCTTGCTTGTTCAGTCGTTTGGTCGTCCCTCACTAACCCCCCTGCTGGCCTGGTTGCCCCATGCAGCCTGCTTGTTCAGTCATTTGGTCGTCCCTTGGGCCAGCCTTAGGTGGCTGGGAAGCTGACATCCGAGGCTTGCCTGTGCCTCGGGCTGGCCCTGGGTGGCTGGAGGGCTGAGGGTACTGGGGGACTCCGGAGGCAGGCAGGTGGGCAGGCGGAGCGGCCGGACCCACCTGGGTCTGCCACATGCCTGCTGCCCCAGTGGAGCTGAGGGGGACTGGGCACCACCATCTTTGAAGGCGTGGCAGTCAATTAGCATATTCCCTCCTTATTGGCTGTGGGTGCTGCTATCTTTGTGAAGACGTGGTGGTCAATTAGCATATTCACTCTTTATTAGATAGGATTTTCTTTTTTGTTTTAATACATTTTATTGATTTTTTACAGAGAGAAGAGAGAGGGCTAGAGAGTTAGAAACATCGATGAGAGAGAAACATCGATCAGCCGCCTCCTGCACACCCCCTACTGGGGATATGCCTGTAACCAAGGTACATGCCTTTGACCGGAATCAAACCTGGGACCTCTCGGTCCGCAGGCCAATGCTCTATCCACTGAGCCAAACCAGTTAGGGTGGATTTTCTTTACAAGTTGTATCTATTTTTGTGTGAAGTTCTTCATATTCTTTTATCTCTTAGCTATTTGACTTATTTTTCTTATATACTTAAATATGGATATTAACCCTTTTTCACATTTGTTGAAAATATTTTTTCTCTCAAGTGTTTTGAAATTTACATATATGTGATTTTAAAATGTTTTGTATTTGAACACTTCCCTTTGAGTTTTTTTTATTGCGTCTGGGTTGCATCCAGATAGGACTACCTTGTTCTTCAATTTTTTTCTTTTATTTTTCCTTAAATAAATTCTTAACTTTCGAGTTCACTTTGATATACAACATGAGAAAATGAAAAAAAAATAATATTCTAGAGAACCATAATATTAGATTAAACACTTGGCATTTACTTTTTTTGAGATACATTATCTATAACTAGAGGCCCGGTGCACGACATTCATGCAATCGGTGGGGGGGTGGGGTCCCACAGCCCAGCCTGCGCCCTTTCAGTCCAGGAGCCATCGGGGACAACCTTAGTGCTGTTGACAAGGTGGCAGAGTCTCCTGCCACCACCATTGCGCTCGCCAGCCTTGAGCCGGCTTCTGGCTGAGCAACGTGCCCCCTGTGGGAGCGTGCTGACCACCAGGGGGCAGCTCCTGCATGAGTGTCTGCCCCCTGGTTGTCAGTGTGCATCATAGTGACCGGTGAATTCGCCGTTCGGTCGATTTGCATATTACCCTTTTATTATATAGGCTAATAAAAGCATAATATGCTAATTAGACCGGACAGCTGAACGTCCTTCTGGTCATCCTTCCGGACAAAGCCGTGGCAGCTGTGAGGGCCGAAGGCAGGCAGCAGTGGTGGCCAGCAGCGGCAGCAGCGGCGGGGTGATGGGGGCGGCGCCTTCCTCTGATCGGCCCGGTCACCTCCCACAATGGAGGCCAGACTGTGGCTTAGGCGGGGAGCAGGCCTAAGCCATCAGCAGGACATCCCCTGAGGGGTCCCAGACTGTGAGGGGGCAGGCCGGGCTGAGGGGATCCCCCCCCCAAGTGCATGAACTTTTGTGCACCGGGCCTCTAGTTATGAATAAAAGAGAACTACAACAGGATCTTACAAGAGACTGAAGAGATTCTTGGAGCAGGGAGTCTCTTTGCTATTGCTTTCTATTAGATTGCCCCGATTCCAAACAACAAACTCCAAAGAAAGGAAAAAAATTGCCTGGCCGGTGTTGCTCAGTGGTTGAGCGTCAACTTATGAACCAGGAAGTCACAGTCAGGGCACATGCCCGGGTTGCAGGCTTGATCCCCAGTGTGGGGCATGCAGGAGGCAGCTGATCCGTGACTTTCTCTCATCATTGATGTTTCTATCTCTTCCTCTCCCTTCCTGAGCAAAAAGTTTACATCTAAAGGTGATGTTAAGCTCTCATTGTCTCCTCAGATAAGCCGATCAAATATATCTTTGCGTTTCAGGAAATTAATCTTAAGTACACCACACTGTTCACGCTTTTGAATTAAAGGATGCTTAATGTACTTAGTGCAAGCTAGAAATATTGATTTCTTAATGTAATACTTAAACACATATATTATAGCACTGATTCCTGGCAGAAACTATTTTAATTTAATTCTTTTAATGAGTAAAAAAATGAAAGTGCTGTTTGTGGTTAGAAATCTAAGGGTACTTAGCAGTAGGTCCAGCCTGGTAAGGTTACAATCTAGAATTTCTTTAAAAATATTGTGTGTGTTTCACTTCGTTATTTCACTCTGGACACAACAGAATTTTGCCTTTGGCTTTTTAACCCTTTCATTTCAGTACGTCAACCATTTATTAAGCACCTCCTTTACACCAGGCACGGTGCTAGGTACTAGGGGTGCAAAGATAAATAATAAAATGATTCCGCTAGGGTAACTTTAAGCCAAGTTGTAGACAGACACACAGATGATTGAAATATAATTCAATAAATCCTGAGATTCAAACCATTTAACTACTTGTGTCAAAGATTGTAAGGGCCCTGGCCAACGTGGTTCAGTGGTTAGAGTGTCGGCCTGCGCATCAAAGGGTCTCGGGTTCAATTCCCAGTCAAGGACACGTTCCTGAGTTGTGGGTTCACTCCCTGCCCCCAATAGGGGCTCATTAGGGAGGCAACCAATCGATGTGTCTCCCTCGCATCAGTGTTTCTCTCTCTCTCCCTCTCTCTTCCTCTCTCCCTCTCCCTCCCTTCCATACTCTCTGAAAAAGCAATGGAAAAAATATCCTCAGGTGAGGATTAATAATAGAAAAAAACAAAGATTTTAAGGGAGGCCTGTATTTTACTCCTAGTGGGACTATTCTCCTTCCCGCTACTGACACTGGCCTTGGTCCAACCTAAGGAGCTTCAGAGCCCACCCTCCCAGTTCTCCCACCTGCTTCATCATCTCATACTACCTAAGTACTCCATCCCAAGTAGGAGCTATCCTTAGGATTAATTTTCCCCCTTTCCCTAAGAGGCCAGGAGAGTAATCATGCCCCACACTTTCATTGGCCTCAGTCGCCACCAGAAGTCCAAGCCTCTCAGATCAACGTAGGAACTCTCATCCATACATTTCTGTACACCCCTTATCTTTTTTAAAAATATTTTTATTGATTTCAGAGAGGAAAGGAGAGGAAGAGAGAGAGAAAGAGAAACATCAATGATGAGAGAGAATCATTGATCGGCTACCTCCTGCATGCCCCCTACTGGGGATCGAGCCCGAAACTCAGGCATGTGCCCTTGACTGGAATCAAACCCGGGACCCTTCAGTCCCCAAGTCGACGCTCTATCCACTGAGCCAAACCAGCTAGAGCACTTGGGGTTGTTTTTAAAGATTATCTGTTCACAGGCCCTCCCCAAGTCCCATAGATACTGATTTAATTTATCAAGATAGGAGTCAGGCATTAGGTTAGTTGTGTGTGTGTGTGTGTGTGTGTGTGTGTGTGTGTGTGTGTGTGTGTGTGTGTGTTTAAACTCCCAGGTTGATCTGAACATGCAGGCAGAAGTCAGAACCACTTACTTAGGAAATCCATTCTAGGACCTCCTCACTCCAACACCTCTTCCTCTTCTTTCCCTCCACCCCATGCAACCAGGTTCACCCACTCCCACAGTCATAGCCTAGGCCTTGTTATTATCAGTAACCTTTGACATATTGTTTTCCATCATCCCACTTTCTGATATTCCCAGCATCTCCTCCTGCCTCCTCACTCAAGAGCACCACCACTCCAATAATTCAGGGACCGACCCCGTGACATTTTCTCTGTCTGATTCTCGCCTCTAGTCCTTAACTTCTTTCCTTCCCCTGCTTAGATTCCAGAGATTGTCACCATAACTCCCTTGCATGCACCTTTCACTCTTTTATCCTTCTCTATCTCCATTGTACTTCCCTGGCAAAACCCAAACTCTGGTTATATTCAACTCTGCCTCCCCCACTTGTGCTCAAGCAGCTAAGTGGGATAGGAGAAAAGCACAGTTGCTTTACATATATGGCCACAAATCTCAAGTAGGTTCTCAGCACTGCGGGATAATTCTGCTAGAATTCTCGCACCAGTTTCCTGTCCACTTTTTTAGATGACCGTTTTATATCCTGCTCTCTCTTTTCAAACCTCCAACACTGCCAGTCCTCCCACTCGGCTAAGAGCCTCAATTGTTAAAGTTTGACTAAGAAAATAGAAGCAAGCAGGAAAGAACTTCTTTTCCCCTTGACCAAATCTCCCACCCCTGCTTCAGACCCTCAGGCTCTGTTTTCTCTTCAGTCATAAGGATGAGCAGCTTCTGCTCTTCTTAAGGACAATCCCTCCACTCCAGACCTCACTTCCTGCACGTACACTTTCCCCTCTTACTAGATCGTTCTCATCAGCACAGGAACATGTCGGAAGCATAACCTTCAGTGTCTATATTTACATCATTTTAATGACTGTACAATATTCTATATTATGCATTTACCCCTAATGTTGGACATTCAAGGTATTTAAAATTTTCCAATATTTGTCAATAAGACAATAATGATGGTCTGCTGCCAGCTACTCCATCCTACCCAGACGCAGGCTTCCACCTAGCTAGATCATCCTCATCACCACCTCAATAAAACAAAAAACAACCTTTCCCAGACTTCCTGCCTCATTCTAGTTCCGGCTGCATTCCTGGGCTGCTCTTTTCAGCAGGACTTATTGAGAATTTTTTGTACTTATTGTCATACTTTCTCACCTCCGTCTCTTTAACTCACTTCAATTGGAATTTTGTTCCCATTGCTCCCTTGAAATCGCGCTGTGAGAATTACCAGTGATCTCTATAGTGCTAAAAGCAGTGATCAATTTTCAATCTTCATTTTATGCAAACTGCCCCCCCCCCCCCCCGACCCAGGAGATTTGGCACCATGGTCCTCCACTCCCAAGCACTTTGTTCTGGGCCCTCTTGCATGCCCCCTTCTCCTGGTTGTCCTCTCCTCTCTGTTGCTTTCTGGTTTCCTCTGTACCCTCCTGTCCCTTCTCTCCAGAACTCTGAATGTTAGAGCACTCCAGCTTCAAGCTCTTGGTCCTGCTCTCCATGCTGTCTATACTCACTCCCAAGGTGACCTCATCCGGGCACATGGCTTTAAATAACATCTTTATGCTGATGATAATCCAGCTCCATCCTCTCCCCTAAGCTCCAGGTTTCAATATCTATCTACGGGATACTTCCACTTGTATGTCTAAAAAGCATAACTAAAATCATTCATTCATAATTTATTATTTGTTAAAATCATTTATAAACAAGGAAAATTATTAATTTTTCCTTCTCAAATCTGCTCTGTACACAACTTCTCTTTTTTAGCAATGGCATCACCGCTGCCTGAGTTGCACAGTCAAATGTCTGGGCATCATGCTTGACTCTCTCAAACGTATACTTCTGTCAACAAGTCTTGTTAGCTGTACCTTCAAAACATACTTTGAATCTGACAGTTCTCACCACATTCACCTCTGTGGTCCAAGTTATTATTATCTCTGGCTGTGACATTAAATTCCTAACTTGTCTTCTTATTTTTGTTCTAGTGTTCCTCCAATCAGTTTCTCCCCACAGCAGCAGATTCTGTTTTAAAAATATAAATTTATTCATAAGCCTACTTAAAACCTTCCTGTGGCTTGCTCTTACACTTCGAACAAGGTAAATCCTCACCAAGCCTTACATCTGACCCCTGAGTCACCTTCCTGATTCACAGTCCCCCTTGGCTCAGTCTGCTGCAGTCAGACTGGGTGGTGCTGCTTCCTGAAATTCACCAAGCTTGCTCTTTCAGGTCTTTGTACTTGTTAATTCTGTTGAGAATGCTGCTCCCCTACGTGTTCACATGGCTAATTCTCTTATTTTGTATAAGGGATGCCTTCTATAAAAAAAATGCCCAGCTGCCAAAACCGGTTTGGCTCAGTGGATAGAGCGTCGGCCTGCGGACTCGGGGGTCCCGGGTTCGATTCCGGTCAAGGGCATGTACCTTGGTTGCGGGCACATCCCCAGTGGGGGGTGTGTAGGAGGCAGCTGATCGATGTTTCTGGCTCTCTATCCCTCTCTCTTCCTCTCTGTAAAAAATCAATAAAATATATATATATAAAAAAAAGCCCAGCCCTGGCCAGTGTCGTTAAGTTGTTAGAGTGTTGGCCTGTGGATCAAAAGGTTGTGGGTTTGACTCCCAGTCAAGAGCACATGCCTGAATTTCAGGTTCACTCCCTGTCCCTCATCAGGCTGCATATGGGAGGCAACCAGTCCAGTCGATGTGACCCCCTTACATTGATGTTTCTCTCTTGCTTCACTCCCCTCCCCTCCTCTACCCCTCCCTCCCCCCTCTCCCTTCCATTCTCTTTGAAGAAGCAATGGAAAAAAGAAATACCCAGACTTCCCTGTCTAAATTCAAGCCACGGCTGCCTCATCATATTCTACTTCCTTTCTTTCATTTATGTAAGTATTACTTATCGCTCCATGAACTTAAATGAAATATTTGTTTACTTTTTAATTATTTGTTTCTCTTACTAAAATGTAAGCCTCCTGAGGGTAGAACTTTTATCTGTCTTGGGCAAAAGTGGCATTCCTAATGCTTAAAAGCAGAGCCTAGGATCTAGAAGATTGTCAGTAAATATTTGTTCAATGAATGAATGAAAAGTGTAAATCATCACTACAGCTGACTCATTGTTGATACTGCTTTATTATTCATTACGAACCAACATATGACTATGTGTTCACGCACCACCTGGAAGCATCTTGCTTACCTTACACTATCATTGCAGTTACCACACTTCAGTGAACACTATCCTCAACCCTGTGAAAATATGATACCTGCTGCCCTGACTGGTGCAACCAGGGGTGAGTACCTGATCAAAAACTACCAATCTATTGTTTGATTACTGACTGGACAGTTGGCCTGGTTTAAAAATCTGGCCAAAGGGGTCATGACTGCTTAGTGAGGTGGAAGCCTGCTTTTGGGTAGCATGAAGTAGCTGGCAGCAGACTGTCATTACTGTCTTGTTGACAATATTAGAAAATTTTAAATACCTTGAATGTCCAACATTAGGGGATTGGGTAAATGCATAATGTAGAATAATATGCAATTATTAAAATGATGTAAATATAGACCTTCGAAAGATATGCTTTCTATATAATGTGCATTGTCCAGTGAAAGAAGCAGAGTGAAGCTGTTTATGCAGTATGACTTCAATTTTGTTAATTCTCTCTCTGTATATATGTATTTCTTCACACACACAAAAATATATCAAAAATTTAGGTGCTGGGAAATTTGTCAGACACATGCAAAAAAAATGAAACTAGACCACCAACTTACACCATACACAAAAATAAACTCAAAATGGATAAAGGATTTAAATGTAAGATGGGAAACCATAAAAATATTAGAGGAATCCACAGGCAGTAAAATCTCCGATATATGCCAAAGCAATATCTTCACCGACACAGCTCTTAGGGCAATGGAAACTAAAGGGAAAATAAACAAATGGGACTACATCAAAATAAAAAGCTTCTGCACAGCAAAAGAAACCATCAACAATACAACAAGAAAGCCCACTGCATGGGAGAACATATTTGCCAACGATATCTCAGATAAGGGTTTAATCTCCAACATTTACAGGGAACTCACACAACTTAACAAAAGGAAGACAAACAACCCAATCAAAAAACGAGCAAAGGACCTAAATAGAATCTTTTCAAAAGAAGGCAGAAGGAAGGCCAAGAGGCATATGAAAACATGCTCAAAGTCACTAATCATCCGAGAGATGCAAATCAAAACGACAATGAGGTTCCATCTCACACCTGTCAGAATGGCTATCATCAACAAATCAACAAATGACAAATGCTGGCGAGGATGCAGAGAAAAAGGAACCCTGGTGCACTGCTGGTGGGAATGCAGACTGGTGCAGCCACTGTGGAGAACAGTATGGAGCTTCCTCAAAAAACTAAAAATGGAACTCCCATTTGACCCAGTGATTCCACTTCTAGGAATATACACCAAGAAACCAGAAACACCAATCAGAAAGGATATATGCACCCCTATGTTCATAGCAGCACAATTTACAATAGCTGAGATTTGGAATCAGCCTAAGTGCCCATAAGTAGATGAGTGGATTAGAAAACTGTGGTACATCTACACAATGGAATACTACGCTGCTGTGAAAAGGAAGGAACTCCTACCATTTGCAAGAGCATGGATGGACCTGGAGAGCATTATGCTAAGTGAAATAAGCCAGTCAGAGAAAGATAAATATCACATGACCTCACTCATTTGTGGAATATAGTGAACAACATAAACCGATGAACAAAAACAGATCTAGAGACAGAGAAGCATCGATCAGATGCTCAAACCTCAGAGGGAAGGTAGGGGAGGGTGGGGGTAAGTGGGAGAGATCAATCAAAGGACTTGTATGCATGCATATAAGCATAAGCGATGGACGCAGACAACAGGGGGTGAGGGTGAGGGCAGGACTGGGGGGGATGAAGGGACAATGGAGGGGATAAGGTCACATTTGTAATACCTTAATCAATAAAAAAAATACATAATAAAAAATTTTTAATAGGGCTTCTTTTCTCCTAGATGGTGCTAATGAGGATTATAGGAATATCTCCCTTATAGGTGATTTATTTTTTCCTATAGTTTTATAAATTTTGTCAAATTAAATTAATTTAAGTAGAATAAAAACTATATTATTTAGAAACCTTTCCATAAAAATCTCAAAAGATTTTATGCATTTTAAAATACATATTTATGCCCTAGCCGGTTTGACTCACTGGCTAGAGCATCAGCCTGTGGACCAAAGGGTCCTGGTTTGATTCCAGTCAAGGGCATGTGCCTTGGTTGTAGGCTCCTTCCCAGACTGGCCCTGGTCAGGGCTCATGCAGGAGGCAACCAATCGATGTGCTTCTCCCACATCGATGTTTCTTTCTGTCTTTCCCTCTCTCTTCTACTCTCCCTAAAAACAATTAATGGAAAAATATCCTCGGGTGAGGATTAACAACAACAACATAGATAGATAGATAGATAGATAGATAGATAGATAGATAGATAAATAGATATAGATATAGATATAGATATAGATATAGATATAGATATAGATATAGATATGGATATATATTAGAGGCCTGGTGCATGAAATTCATGTACTGGAGTGGGGGCGGAGTGGGGGGAATCCCTCAGCCCAGCCTGCACCCTCTTGCAGTCTGGGAGCCCTCAGGGGATGTCCGACTGCTGCGGAGGTGGGAGAGGTTCCTGCCACCACCACTGCGCTCGCCAGCCATGAGCCTGGCTTCTGGCAGAGCAGCGCTCCCCCTGTGGGAACGCAGTGACCACCAGGGGGCAGCGCCTGCTTTGAGCGTCTGTCCCCTGGTGGTCAGGGCCCGTCATAGCAACTGGTCATTCCGCTGTTTGGTTGATTTGTGTATTAGCCTTTTATTATACAGTAGGTCCTTGGGTTATGTCGGAGATTCGTTCCTACGGCACGACGTAACACGGTTTTCGCCGTAAGTCAGAACCCACCTACATAAGCACCTAGGTCACTCACATGGAGCACATACACAGCAGTAATGAAGTGATACAGTAAAAAAAATTTAAAAGAAAGATAATTCCTGACCTTTACTTGTGGTAAATAAATAATAAAAAAACATAAAGCACATATGTACATACATCGAAGTGACGGAAATTTTTTTTTAATGTATACTGTAAATGGGAGATGGCAACGTAACCACGAAATGACATACGTCGAGTCTGACATAATGCGAGGACGGCCTGTATAGGCTATGCATACATATATATGTTTGTACTTTTGCATTATATCTGCATTATATAAAAAACTATATATATAAAAATTACATACAGTTATATATTAGATACATATTTATATCAAGTAATGGATTAGAATGTATTATATATTATGTCTACAGATGCATGTGCATACATGCACACACACATAACTTCATAGATTAGTGAATTCCTTGGCAGCCCTTGAACTGGTACTTCAGTTCAAATTCTGGTGTGATTTTATGCTAATCCCTTTAAATGACTGCCAAATATTTGCTTTTATTCCAAAGAAAGTACAATAAATATTAAGTCTAAGAGAAATTATATCATTTTATGAGACTTTAAAAGTTAAAGTCCAATTATTTAAAGATCAAACTGTGGAATAATTAGAGCTTTATTTTAACATCATTATTCATTGTATAATTTCAAGTATACTAGTATTTCTGGTTAGATTATAATAACCTTCTTTTTAACCCCTAAATGCTGCATATGTACAAAGTAGAAAATTGAGCTATTACACAGTAAATTGCAAAGAGTAGTTTATTATAATTCAAATACTAATGCCTAGGATGAAAATTATTTGAAATAACAGCTTAAAGATGATATGGAAGAGAGTAGTAAATATGTCTTTTGAGTTGAGAAATAAAAATTAATGGGTTTAGGAGTTCCTTTAATTTGTTTGAAATTTGGGTCTAGTCCATTAATTATTTTATTTATTTATTTGACAAATTTATAGGACTTCCCGTGTCAAGTGCTAAGAACACAGTGATGAAAAAGAGAGATGAACCCTATCTTCTTGAAATAGTGTGTTAGTCTATTGATTACATAATTTATCAGTAAGTTATATTTATGATACATATTAGGATGGCAATTTTCAACCGGTGTGCTGCAAGAATTTTTAAAACATGTTATACCTGATTATTTAGTCAGGGGCACTGGCCTCTTTTCCCTTAGATTGTCAAATAAAAAAAAAATGACAACAGCCAACACAACAATAGCTGTCTGGTGTAAATGAATCAAAATTATACCTATAATTTTGTCAGATTGGCAACAAAGTTAATATGTTCTTTGGTGTGATGCAAAATTGTAGTAATTAGTTTATGTGCCATGAGATGAAAAAGGTTGAAAATCACTGTATTAAAAGGTTGAAGTGGGGTCAGACATTTAAGTTTGAGGTGAAATATAGGATCGCAAAGGGTTCCTTCTTCCAATGGAATATTTAAAGTTTCTAAACCCTACTGACCTATAAAGCACCCAGGCAGGGGGTGGGATCTGGTTTTCTCTGTAGCCTGGTTGAAATCCGATTGTACAGTTAGCCACTGACGTGCTTGGAATTCCATACGTTTCCCTTGATATAAGCCGCAGAAGGAGAGGAGAGGAAGGACTTGCCCATCTGCGAAAAAGCTCTCCAGATGCTGTGCTCCTGGAGCCCGTGTCATGGCCTCAAGTTGTTGTGTGGGTTTACTCCATTCATCCTTTTACTTATTTATTTGACAAATGTATAGAGCTTCTGCTGTGTAAGTGGCATGAGCACTGACAAATGGTCAAAATGGATGGATGGTCAGATGTCCGTTGACCATTTCAAAAAACAAACAAATGTCTGTGGTGGATTCTGGATGAAGGGACAGACAGGAGGGGAGAAACTCAGGACAAATCAATTCCCATCTTTTGAAGCCCTACTATGTGCCAGAACTGTCGTGTGTACTGTCGAATCCTTGCAGAACTCTGCAGCACAGATATCACTGTAATTTAAAGATGCAGAAACTTAGGCCAAGAAGCTCAGAAGGTCTTACTCAGGGTTACTTAGTAAATATATGGTAGGAATGTGATTGAAATTCAGGTCTTTTTTGCTCCAGTGCTAGCATATTTTTAAATACCTCAGTGCTTGTAGCATAATATCTACAGGGGGGAATTGGAGTGTAACTGTAAAAGAAGGTTTCAATGTATTGTAATTATACTTAAAATACAAGAATGAAGGATGCTAGCTAGTAAAACTACCTAATGTTATGTAAATGTATACCTGCTTAATTTAATTTATCGCTGGGAACTTACTGCTATTCTACTGCAGTTTGCTTTTTTTTAACCTTCTACTCTGATCATGCCAGGAATAGGTTCACCAGGAAGCACAACATATCCTATAGGTATTGGCCATTGTGACAGATTGAACTTTTTTTTTTTTTTTTTGTCATACTGGCTTTTTATTTTATTTTATTTTTTTTCCAATTTTTTTATTAAGGTATTATATGTGTACATATCTTACCATTGCCCTCCCCACACCCCACTCCCATATATGCCCCTACCCCCCAGAGTTTTGCGTCCATTGGTTATGCTTATATGCATGCATACAAGTCCTTTGATTGATCTCTTATCTCCCCCACCTCTCCCTAACCTTCCCCTTGTAATTTGACAGTCTGTTTGATGCTTTACTGTCTCTGTATCTATCTTTTTGTTCAAGTTTATAATGTTCTTTATTATCTATAAATGAGTGAGATCATGTGGTATTTTTCTTTCATTGACTGACTTATTTCACTTAACATAATGTTCTCCAATTCCTCCCAGGTTGCTGCAAATGATGAGAATTCCTTCTTTTTTATGGCAGCATAGTATTCCATTGTGTAGATGTACCACAGTTTTCTGATCCAGTCATCTGCTGATGGGCACCTAGGCTGTTTCCAAATCTTAGCTATGGTGAATTGTGCTGCTATGAACATAGGGGTGCATATATCCTTTCTAATTGGTGTTTCTAGTTTCTTCGGATATATTCCCAGGAGTGGGATTACTGGGTCAAATGGGAGTTCCATTTTCAGTTTTTTGAGGAAACTCCATACTGTTCTCCACAGTGGCTGCACCAGTCTGCAATCCCACCAGCAGTGCACGAGGGTTCCTTTTTCTCTGCATCCTCGCCAACACTTGTGGTTTGTTGATTTGTTGATGATAGCCATTCTGACAGGTGTGAGATGGTACCGCATTGTTGTTTTGATTTGCATCTCTCGGATAATTAGTGACGTTGAGCATGTTTTCATGTGTCTCTTGGCCTTCCTTCTGTCTTCTTTTGAAAAGATTCTATTTAGGTCTGTTGCCCATTTTTTTATTGGATCATGTATCTTCCTTTTATTAAGTTGTATAAGCTGCCTGTAGATATTGGAGATTAAACCTTTATCAGTGATGCCATTTGCAAATATGTTCTCCCATGCAGTGGGCCTTCTTGTTGTTTTGTTGATGGTTTCTTTTGCTGTGAAAAAGCTTTTTATTTTGATGTAGTCCCATTTGTTAATTTTCTCTTTAACTTCCATTGCCCTAGGGGCAATGTCAGTGAAGAATTTCTTTTGGCATATGTCTGACATTTTGCTGCCTGTGGATTGCTCTAGTATTTTTATGGTTTCCCGTCTTATGTTTAAGTCCTGTATCCATTTTGAGTTTATTTTTGTGTATGGCGTAAGTTGGTGATCAAGCTTCATTTTTTTGCATGTATCTGTCCAATTTTCCCAACACCATTTATTGAAGAGACTATCTTTATTCCATTGTATGTTCATGCCTCCTTTGTCAAATATTAATTGAGCATAGTGGTTTGGGTCAATATCTGGATTCTCTATTCTGTTCCATTGATCTATGTGTCTGTTCTTGTGCCAGTACCAGGCTGTTTTGAGAACAGTGGCTTTGTAATACAGCTTGAAATCTGGTATTGAGATCCCTCCTACTTTATTCTTCTTTCTCAGGATTGCTGTGGCTATTCGGGGTCTTTTTTTATTCCAGATGAATTTTTGGAGAGTTCTTTCAAGGTCTGTGAAATATGCCGTTGGTATTTTAATGGGGAGTGCATTGAATCTATAGATTGCTTTGGGTAGTATGGACATTTTAATGATGTTGATTCTACCAATCCATAAACATGGTATGTTCTTCCATCTGTTTACGTCTTCCTCTATCTCTTTTTTCAGTGTCCGTGTATAGGTCTTTTACCTCCTTAGTTAAGTTTATTCCTAGGTATCTTAATTTTTTTGGTGCGATGGTAAACGGGATTGCCTTTTTAGTCTCTCTGTCTGTAAGACTTTTAATGTCAAGTCTTCATTTTCTCATAAAAGATTATAACATTCCTTCCATTGACTTGCTTCCTCTCATGATAGTGAAGTGTATTTTTCCTACTCTTCGACTTTGGGCTTGGACATGCAAATTGCTTAGACAGAGACCAGAAACATGCCAGTTCTGCTTACTGGTGCTCCACTATGAGAAGAACATGCCCATAGCCTAGCCCCAGAACAAAGACACTTGGAACAGACTGGAACTGAACCTACACGCAGGAGCCAAGGCCAGCCAACCCTGAAAGAGAGCTCATTAGCTAACCCATGTCCCATACAGACCCACAAAGGTAAGGAAAGATGTTCATTGCTACAAGCCCCTGCGTTTTAGGGATCATTTGTTACGCAGCAATATTGTGCCTCTAGGTGACTGAGATAGCCATGAGGTGCACACAAAATTATGGAAGATGCATAAGGAGGAAAGTATTCTTCCTGCTCTTTAGTCTTTCTGAGTCAGCCAAGGCAGACAGTCAGAAATGAAGGACCATGAGTAAAGGACTTGAATGCATGGTCTTAGCACACAGGAGAGAACTGCTCCTGAGTGTTTATTGGTGTGACCAAGGACAGAGTTTGAGGGCAAGGGGTGGAAGAGAGCCCCATCAGTGTGAAAACTCTTCTCTAGTGAGACCCCTAAGCTTAGCTCCAGGGGCCAACCAAATGGTGCCTGTCAGTGGGTGGAAATGGTATAAGGAATGAAGGATTAAGGCAATTGTCTTGATTCTCTGCTCTGCAGCCTTACAAATGAAATTAATCAATTGCTAAACATAGTTTTTATGTTACTAGCTGACTTCATAATAGTAACCACATTTCATTTCCCTGGAGAATGGTATTTTAAGCCAAGTAGGGTTTAGGCCTCATTAGATATATTGATGTTATACTTTGCTCATGAAGTAAGCTGTAGATTAGAGTCACTGGAACAAAGTACTAAAAATGAAAGGTGCTTGAGGCACTTTTAGTCTCCGAATAGATCATAGCCTGGTGAGGGATTTAGCACAGAAATATATTATTCAGACTTATGCAGGTGAGGATTTACTGTAATATTTAATAAAAACACGTATGGGGCTTATCATGAAATAGGCTCACGTGATGTGTCTGACACCCCTCAGGAATTTGGCACGGACACTAAAGCTTTGCCACATGGTGCCAGAGACACTAATATGGGGCGGTTTTCTGCAAGAGACACAACTGTTTGAATTCTACAGGAGACCACAGAAAATAGCACTTAGCTCAGTTAAAAACACCCCTGTGCTAGTCCCACATTTAAGCCATTGTCTGATAGATTTAAACCATTTCCTGATAGATTTCTTTGCTTGCTCACTCCCTTTTATTGGATTTTTTAAAAAAGTTCTTGGACTTTTTACATGAAAAATTATGCGAGAACAGGGAGGATGCTTTTGTCAGTTGAGTTATGTGAAATATTCATCTCATGTCTGGGAGAAAAGGAACATTTTCTCAGAAAAATTCCTTTATTAGGCCAACTTTTTAGTTTTCAAAGCCACATGCTGTATGACGATAAGTGCAGTCAACCAGTGCTTCACATCCATTCTGGGGGAGGGGTGAAAGAAGTAATAATGGCATTAAAGGAAACAAACAGAAACTTCACCTTATTGTCTTCTTCATACTCTAAATGATGAGACTGTCTTATAACACAGTATTTCTGTATAGACATAATTAATTCCCCTGAGTTGGGACTCAAAATTTTGCATCTAAAATTCAGGGGAATAATAGTACTTTCTCACCTAAAATTCCCCCACCCTCCGTATTAGTTTCCTGTTGCTTCTGTAACGAATTGTCACAAACTACGTGGCTTGAAAAAAAACACACATTTATTTTTCATTTTGTAGGTCAGAGTGGATGGATCCACAATGGGTGGATCAGGTAATTGGGAAATGCTATGATTTTTAGGATATGAGCTTCATTGCTAGGATGGTCATCATAGATATACATAACAGTCCATTGCGGGTCTCACAGGACTATAATAAAAGATGTTCACAGGCTATATTCTAGAGGCTGCCCACACTCCTTGTGATCCCCTTCCATCTTCAAAGCCACCAAGAGCCAGCTGAGTCTTTTTCACATCGCATCAATTAGACACCGACTCTTCTGCCTCTCTCTTTCGTATGTAAGAACTCTTGTGATTGCTTTGGGCTCACTCAGATAATACAACATCATCTCTCTAATTTATTTACTTACTTATAAATATTTTTTTTTTTATTTCAGAGAGGGAGAAAGAGATAGAAACATCAATGATGAGAATCATTGATTGGCTACCTCCTGCATGCCCCCTACTGGGGGGATTGAGCCCGCAACCCAGGCATGTGTCCTTGACTGGAATCGAACCCGGGACCCTTTAGTCTGGAGGCTGACGCTCTATCCATGAGCCAAACCAGCTAGGGCATCATCTTGAGGCAGCTGATTATCAACCTTAATTTTATCTGCTACCTTAGCTGTTTTTTTGCATTATTACATATCATATTCATAGATTTGGGGGATTAGCATGTGGACAACTTTTGGAGACCATTAGTCTGCCTTACCACACTTCTCTTCTTTAATTACCTGATCTACAATGGGTGGATCAGGTAATTGGGAAATGCTATGATTTTCAGGATATGAGCTTCATATGAGGGCCAAATGAGACAATACATATGTAAATTTGGCCCATAATAAATACTCAATAAATCCTAATTAATATTATTTTGTTACTTTGTAAAGGCATGGGTTTAGGTGTGTTACCACCAATGGAATGCTCACCAATCACAAATACAACCACCCTTCACATTCAGGTAATATTCACAGGGATTGGATTTTGAAAACTCCACAATTTTTAGTAGGCTCTGTTGCTAGGCATTTGGGACCTCAGTGTCTGCCTGGTTCATAATGGGTGGATCAGGTAATTGGGAAATGCTATGATTCTCAGGATATGACCTTCATTGCTAGGATGGTCATCATAGATACACATAACAGTCCATTTTTCAATGCTCATAAGGACCATTGAAAAATGGACTGTTATGTACTCAATCTAGGTTGGTGTTTGACAGCCATGGGGGACAGAGTAGTTTTCCAAGTCATTGGTGTGGCTCCAATTGGGCTATATGGTTTGGATCAAGGCCCCTGCCAGTGTATAAAGAGGGTAGTGTCCGCTCATATTGAAAGATATCTTGATGACTGGGTTTCAGCCATGGGCAGCCATAGAACTACTTAGGTAAATGGAATCTATAATAATAAAAGCATAATATGCTAATTAGACTGGATGTCCTTCCAGACCTCCTTCCAGACAAAGCCAGGGCTGTGAGGGAAGCCCGGGTCCCAGGTGCCAGAGGGAAGCTGTTGCTGGCAGCTGGGGGAAGGAAAGCCTACTCTTGCACAAATTTCATGCATCGGGCCTCCAGTACACAATAGGAAACTAAAGTACAAGTTCAGCATTGAACTATAGAACAAACAAGCCAGTTGCTGAGCAAAGAAAACGGCCTGGTGGAATCATCTTAGTACACTGGCTACTCTTTTTAGGGGAACAAGACTAATTGTAGATTGAAGTACTTAACTGCTTTGCTGGTTGCAGGGCATGGCTGGCCAAACCTGGGAAATGACAGTGCATACCATGCCACTAGATTCCTAGAGCAGTTTAACAGTAGTCATTAGTTTAGCAAATAGTGAGTGAATTCCGTGTATGTATATATGTATGTATTTAGAAGAGGTCTAAAGAAAAAGTGATGGGAAAAGTACAGGTTTCATTTATAAACAGAATTGCATATAAATTCTGCTTCTAAAAGTTACAAGTGTTATGACCTGTAGCAAGTTGCAAACCTCTGTGAGCCTTAGGCTTTTTATCTGTTAAATGGTATACAAGGTTGTGTGGGTTACATGACATAACATGTTAAAGCACCCAGAATTGGGGCAGGATAGTAGGAAGCTGGGAAACTCCCTGGGCAAGTAGAATGGGGAAACTGAGAAAAGAAAATTAAACAAGGCCAAACAGTTGGGGCTGCTTGCAGCCAGCTTGTGAATTGAGAGACCTTATCTTCCTCAACCAAGGACACTCGAGAACAAATGGTTCAAACCCTCCTCCCCTAACCAAAGAATACACAGTTTACATCACCCTGGCCTGGGAAATAGAGAACAAAGACCCAGTTAATGCCATTTGTGCCAGCTGAACCCAAGGACAGATGAAGTTGGGGAACAAATAACAAAAACCCCATTGAAGCCAGACAGACCTAAGATAAAAGTAAAACAGTAAAATATACCAAAGAATAATCCCAAACTCCCCTATACACTCATTTTGATGTATCAGCGTATTAAAAATGCCCCTGGAAAGCTGATGAATGTCCTACTAAAACCCTCCCCTAAAATGTCTCACCTGCAGGGGGAAAAAAGGGATAAAACACCCTCAGGACAAAGACTCAGGGTGGGCTCCCTCCTTCCCAGACATGAACTTTTTATTTGTTCCTAAATTCTAAGGACCACCCTGACACTTGCAGCCAGGGGAGTTGTGGGCAGCGGCAGCCCGACCAGGGCTCACCCCCAGCTCCTGTCTCCAAGGTCCCCTTTTCTCTGACTTCCCAGTGAAGTAAGGCAGCCCCACCGTGGCTCACTCCCATCACCATGACCTGCACTTCCCAGTGAGCTAACAGCAGTCCGGCCCAGCCTCCCTTCGTGCCTATAACATTTCTAGAGGCCAAAGCAGAGCACCGCCTAGTCTCTCTCCTGTTGTTTCTTCTGCCCTAAGTTCTTCTTTTATCTCACTGTCTCAGCATTAATAAACATACTCTCAAACCCATCTGGACGCATGTTGCAAAATCTTTCCTACACAAAGTCAAGTATCAGCTCACTGCAGGCAGGCCTGAGGCAGACCTGCTCCGGGCTGCCCCTGTCTGGTAACAGTATGACCTAGTGGAAACTCAGTAAGTGATAAATTGAAGCATAGTAACTTCCATCTTGAATAAAAAACTGCTGTTTGAAATTCTCTGCTATTGTTAGATAATCCCTTGTCCTGTAAACTCTGTCATTGTAAACTCTGTCACTTTAAGACAGTCTCTTATTCTATAAAATGACTTTGTTTTGAGTTCAAATAATAGAAAAAGATAACCTTAACTGTCTGACCTTGCAAGCTAGCCATCCAATGTAATAGACTAATATGGACTAATACTGATAATAATTCCCATATTCTTATGCCAAGTACTAACTCATTATGTATTCAAGGTTATAACTGTCTGTAACAATAACTCACACAGAGCCCTTTATAATATCTGCAAAGAAGCTCAAAAAGTATAAATACGGGAAATTTCCTGTATGTGTTGCTCAGAGATTTGGAAGAGACACCTCCCTATGGGCCGTCATTAATTAAATGACTCCTAATTAATTGGCTCATTAAGGCGTCTTGCATCTCATTTGCTGATTTATGATACAACAACATGTATACCAATTTCACAACTGAGGATGCAGTTCTTCTTTTTATTTTCCCCAACTACCTCCACCAGCAACCAAGACCTTTGTCCTTATGAAGAAGAGAGCAACTCTGCAGAGCTATTGACAGGCTCTTAGACCTGAGCCTCCATACCGGCTGTTCCTGTGCCTAAGAGCACACTCAAAATGCAACATTTAATTTATTGTGTTTGAAATTCACTGAACTTCTTGGATCTTTGGAGTACAGTTTTTAATCAAATCTGGATTTTTTTTTTTTTGGCTGGTATGTCTGTATAGATATAGATAGACACTTTTAAAAAAAACTCATTGTTCTCTGGTGGAATTCTAATTACACGCAAGTTAGATTGATATTATCCTAGATCCGTGGTCGGCAAACTGCGGCTCGCGAGCCACATGCGGCTCTTTGGCCCCTTGAGTGTGGCTCTTCCACAAAATACCACGGCCTGGGTGAGTCTATTTTGAAGAAGTGGCGTTAGAAGAAGTTTAAGTTTAAAAAATTTGGCTCTCAAAAGAAATTTCAATCGTACTGTTGATATTGGCTCTGTTGACTAATGAGTTTGCTGACCACTATCCTAGATCATTGAAGCTTTGTTTATTTTTGAGGCTTCCTTTTGTCTGACTTTTCTGGGAGGGAAATCCTTTACTCCTCAGGCTAATAAGACTGCTCTGTATTCAGACACCACAGAGACCAGAGAGGCCCTCAAGGGAAAAATTATATAAACCTGATGTGAGCCCCTAATATCAGGGGTCATATCTCATTTTCTGCCTGCTTTTGGTCACACTCTGGTGCCTTTAAATTGTTGCTTTTTAAATATTTTGTGCAGAGTTTATCCTTGCTTTCTGAGGAAAGCTTCGTTTCATGCAAGACGTTCTGTCATTATCAAGCTGGAAGTCTCTGAGATCATGACACTGAAATTCCATTAAAACCTTTCAAAGAAGGAATGAAAGCTCTCTACTGAAAGAAGCGCTGGCAGCGTGATGAAGGAGTTTAGACAGAGTGTGACCTGGTTTGGTCCAGGCTTGTGGTAGATGTCTCCCGCAGAATGGCGTGGGTGATGGGTCTGAAAGGACAGGAAGAACTCGATTCAGGGAATCCAGTTAGAATGTTGCAGCAATTCAGGTGAGAGTCATCAGGGGCCAGAGAGGTGCTTCTAGGGAGTGAAAGATGGGCTTGCGAGATATTTAGGCAAGATTATTGGCCGAAATCAGAGACTGAGTCGATGTCAGCGGGGAGGTCTGGCATGCTTCCCAGATTTTTATTTTGGTGCTGAGTAGCAAGAACAAGCCGTCACTGAGACAGGGAACATAGGAGGATGAACAGATTTAGGGGCAGAGGCATCGAGGAGTTGGTTGTTTTTGTCGCCTGTACACATCCCGCGTAGCCTTCCAATCACTTAGTTTGGTATGCTCTAAATATATTTAGGAAAAACAAACAAATAAACTGGATATCTCAGTATTTCACAATAATATCTTGACTAATAGAACTTCAAATTTATTATGTTCCTCTCCAGCAATGTTGGGTTTCTAAAATATATATTGATTCTGAGAAGGACAGAATTCCAATATTTATTTTCGGTATTCTTATTTTCCCCAATCTACAAAACATGCATTATACCTCCAAGAGGAATTGTTGGTATGTGGTTGTCTTCCAGTATCTTTTTCTCAATAGTTTCTGTAGATATAGAACATGGACATACATGAAAAAACACACACGTATCATTATTAAAGACTAGAGGCCCGGTGCATGAATTCGTGCACTGGTGGGGTCCAGCCAGCCCACCCTGATGGGGACCATCAGGGGCAGGCTGGCTGGGGTGGGGGGGCAACCGGGGGCGGGGTCGACTGGGGCGAGGGGCCCCGGGGCAGTTTGCCAGCCAGCTCCACCCCCATTCGGGGTGGGGGTGCCCACTGGGGGGCCGGAACAACCGGGGCGAGGGGCCACAGGCGTTCTGGTCGTTCTGCCATTCGGTCTATTTGCATATTACCCTTTTATTATATAGGATTCCCCATGCTACGAATAGAATAATATTCTGTATTCTTTTCTTAATCCTTTACAATGAAATCTAATTATGGAACTCCATTAAGATTTTGATTGTTTCAATGATTTATATAAAGAATATATTCTTCAAATGTTTTAGAGAATACAAAATGCCATATGGAAATTATTCCTTATTGCTGTATAATTCAAACTATTTTGCACTAGAAATTTTCCAAACCATGCTTTCTCAAATTATGCTAAGCAGATCAATATTTACACACAGATATTTTATGGTGTTGAAAGTGTGAACACTGGGTTTTTCCCCTACATGTGGGGTTGGTTAACTGAAGTCTGAATGAAGATGGTTGTTTCACAGGGTTGTTCTGTGGATTTCAGTTAGAGCTAAAGATGAGTTGAAAAATTAAATTGCCTCTTACCACCAAATGACTAGGCGATACTTGTGAAGCCATTGAAAAAGAAAGACGCTGAGTCACGGACACTATTTTCTAGTTTTAACTCTTTGATGAAAATAGAGCTCTATGCTTAAGTTCTTGGAATCATATTTTTGAACATAGCAACAGCCTCACTTTCAAGCTATTATCTTGATTATTTATAATCCATTTCCCATCTTCCTTCTTCCACCTCCTTCCCCTTCACTTCCAAACAATTTATTTAACTTTCTAAAAATATCCTGACTCGATCCATTTCTCTCTCTTCCCTCTGCTACTAGTCCAGTCACCATTTTCTTGCACAGCCTCGTAACTCATCTCCTGCGTCCTAACTTGCCCCGATCTGTTGGCCACCTTGTTGCCAGTGACGTTTTTTCTAAAGCAAAAAAAATCCTTCAATTGCTTCTTACTCTCCTTGTGGAACAGGGGGAAAGGGATATTCTTCTCAGTTTCATCCTTAGGTTTCAGCTTCATCTTATAACATTTGTTCCTCTCCCATAGAATCCCAGCTTTCCTGGATTTCTGTCAGTTCCATGTTTTCATTATGCACACAAATCAGTGAATGCTTTGGAGAATGTTTCAAACATACTGCTACCTCTCCGTTTCCTAGGCCCAATTTACCCACCACTCAGGTACCTTTTTAGGTGACACTTCTTTCAGAATAACTTTTCTTGACTGTTCCTTGCCACTAGAGTACCTTGAATTTCATCTGTCGTAACACAGATCGAATTTGTCAAAGCTTCTTATTCAGTTAGCTGCCTTTATTCTACACTGTAAGCTCCATGGGGAATAGGACCATGTCTTACTGATTCTAGTTGCCTGGCATTTAGTAGACTCTCAGTAAATATTTATACAAAAATGTGTCTATTCTAAAACCTTTTATTATTATTTTCTTTTTCAAAAATATGTTTTTATTGATTTCGAGAGAGGATGGGAGAGGGAGAGAGAGAGAGAGAAACATCAGTGATGAGAGAGAATCATCAATGGGCTGCCTCCTACATGTCCCACACTGGGGATTGAGCCCCCAACCTGGGCATGTGCCCTGACCAGGAATGGAACCATGACTTTCTGGTTTATAGGTTGACGCTCAACCATTGAGCCACACTGGCTGGGCTATTCTAAAACCTTTTAAAGAAGCAGACAAACTATTATTCTACTAGTGTAAAGCCTTTAAAAAGCAGGAATTAGATCCTTAGGTTTGACTTAATTCCTATTTATACCCATTTCAGACTCTCATTGAAGACATTGAAAACTATGAGCTAAAAAGCCAAGTCATGCCCTGGTCTGTTTTTCTCAGTGGTTAGAGTGTTGGCCCATGAGTTCGATTCCTTGTCAAGGGCAATCTGTACCTCAGTTGCAGGTTTGATCCCTAGTCCCAGTGGGGGTGCATGTGGGAGACAACCAATCGAAGTGTCTCTCTCATGTCAATGCTTCTCTCTCTCCCCCTCCACTCTCTCTAAAATCAATGGGGAAAAAATATCCTTGGGTGAGGATTTTTAAAAAAGCTAGTCTGACATTTGCATCAAGAGTGTGTCTTATGCCCTGATTGGTTTGGCTCAGTGGATGGAGCATCACCCTGCAGACTGAAGGGTCACAGGTTTGATTCTGGTCAAGGGCATGTACCCTGGTTACGGGCACATCCCCAGTAGGGGGTGTGCAGGAGGCAGCTGATCAATGTTTCTCTCTCATCGATGTTTCTAACTCTCTATCCATCTCCCTTCCTCTGTAAAAAATCAATAAAAAATATATTTTTAAAAAAAGAGTGTGCCTTATAATGTTCTATGTTGACTAGAGACTTGGTGCATGGGATTTGTGCACTTGTTGGGGGCATGGCCTGCGGGGATGGGCCCACTATGGGAGCAGCAGCTTATCCTGGTCAATCGAGTGGCGCTCCCACTGTGGGAGTGCACTGACCATGAGGGGACAGTTCCTGTGTTGAGCGTCTGCCTCCTGGAGGTCAGTGCGCATCATAGCAACTGGTTGACCAGTCATTCTGGTTGTTCTGACATTCTTCCCATTGAGACTCAGGCAAGAAGGCTAGCACATCTGACATTATTCACATACTAGAGGCCTGGTGCACGAAATTCGTGCACAGGGGGTCCCTCAGCCCAACCTGCACCCTCTACAATCCAGGAGCTCTCAGAGGATGTCCTACTGATGGCTTAGGCCCACTCCCATAGTTCTCTGCTCTCTGCGGGGCCTGGAGGTTTCCCTGCAGCCGTGGAGATGAAGCCCCCATGCCCTGCTGTCGCTCTCTGCCTGCTGCCACCATGTGCCATGTGAAGGAAGCTCCAATGCCCTGCAGTGTGCTCTGTCTGCTGGGCCTGGGGGCTTCCCAGACACACACACTAAGGAAGTCCCCATGCCCTGTTGTCCAGGCTCTGTCTGCGGGGCCTGGGGGTGTTCCCACCGCCACTGCCCACTAAGGAAGCCCCCAAGCCCTGCTGTCTGGGCTCTGTCTGCCATGTCTGGGGACTTCCCTGCCACTGCCCCACTAAGGAAGCCGCCATGCCTGGCATGTAGGGCCTGGCAGCTTCCTGGCTGCAGAGATCAGGAAGCCGCCATGCCCTGCTCTGCTGGCACTGGAGTCGTCCCTATTGCCCACCGGCTCCGTGTGTGCAGGGCCTGGCGTCCTCCCGATCGCCGTGGCAACCATCGGGAATACCCCAGGCCCTGCTCCTCCGCTGGCTCCATGTGCACGTGTGCGCAGGGCCTGGCGTCCTCCCGATCGCCGTGGCGACCAATGGGAAGACCCCAGGCCCTGCTCCTCCGCCGGCTCCGTGTGCGCGTGTGTGCAGGGCCTGGCGTCCTCCCGATCGCCGTGGCGACCAACGGGAAGACCCCAGGCCCTGCTCCTCCGCCGGCTCTGTGTGCACAGGGCCTGGTGTCCTCCCGATCACCCGATCACCGTGGCGACCATCGGGAAGACCCCAGGCCCTGCTCCTCCGCTGGCTCCGGGTGCACAGGGCCTGGCGGCTTCCCGCTGCCGCAGCACTAAGGAAGCCGCCATGCCCTGCTCTCAGTGCTCTATTTGCTGGTGGGACAGGCCAGACACTTCAGCAGCAGGGCTGAGGGGACTGGGTGCCACCATCTTGTGGGTATGGGGGCCGCCATTTTTGTCGCGGAGTGATGCCTAATTTGCATATTACTCTATTATTAGATAGGAAGAGTGTCATGTCTACTTTTTGCAATAGAAACTCATAGAAGAGTAGTTCAGGACATAAGTAGAAATAGCAAGAGCTGTAGAAATGTGGTTAATGAAGTTTGCAAGGCTAAGATGGAAAGCCTGCATTTGATCTCTGAGTTTAGAACAGTTGCAAAGTAAACCAAAATGTCCCACCTTTAGTGGACCATCCTGTTACCAGGAAGTGACTAGTCTGGCATACAGCAGTGTGGGGTGTAGAAAAAATAAACAAGGATTAGAAATACAAATTTAGGACAAGGGAGAGTCAAATCCATACTAATACTGACACAGATGTCTACTCTGGTCACAGCTGCTTAAGAGAATCACCTATACCCTGCTGAAGAAGACGTGGTAGGTGACAACAGAATATATAGCAGTTCTATTCTTATCCTATCTAATAAAAGGGTAGTATGCAAATTAACCATCACTCTGTCACAAAGATTGTGGCGCCCATAGCCACAAGATGGCGGCATCCAGTCCCCTCAGCCCTGCTGGAGTCCCCCAGACCTGGAGGGGGGGGGCAGCCGCTGAGAGCAGGCAGCATGAGCAGCCTGGCAGAATGCTTGCTTCATCTCTTTGGCGACGATGCAAGCATCCCGCCCCGGCCACAGAGGGCCTCTGGACCACAGAGAGCCTCTGGGCAGCAGGCGCAGAGTGGCCAGGCCCCGCAGAGAGCAGAGAACCGCGGGGAGTGGGCCTAAGTCGCCAGGGCTCCCGGATTGGAGAGGGCTCCCCTGAGGGCTCCCAGATTGGAGAGGGTGCAGGTCGGGATGAGGGACCCACCCCTTGTGCACAAATTTCGTGCACCGGGCCTCTAGTGTTATTTATAATTAGTTATACATTTGTATGCGAGAGAATCTTAACCATCTTAAAGACTCTATCCAAATGTCTCCAGCTGCCTGGGAGAAGATGTGAAACTCCAGTCCTTCAGTTATTGTATTCAGTGCATCAAGATATGTCTGAAACAGAAGATTGATGGACTGGGTCAGTCCTCCACGCCCCCCCCCCCCCCCCCCCGCCACCACCCCTCCACACATGTTCACATTTAAATGGATAGTATTTCAAACATTTCACGTAAATGGGTAGGTTTAGCATCTTCACTCTGAACAAATTTCTTTCTTTTTTAAAATATATTTCTTTATTGATTTCAGAGAGGAAGGGAGAAGGAGAGAGAGATAGAAACATCAATGATGAGAGAGAATCATTGATAGGCTGCCTCCTGCACACCCCCTACTGGGGATCGAGCCCACAACCCAGGCATGTGTCCCCGGCCAGAATCGAACCCGGGACCCCTCAGTCCGCAGGCTGACACTCTATCCCCTGAGCCAAGCCAACTAGGGCACTGAACAATTTTTTAATAAAATATGAATATGGGAACAGGTCTTAAAAACTGAATGTGGATATAAAACTTTAAAGCGATAGTCAGGGTTTCTGCTCTCTCCTTCTTTATCTCTAACACCATTTCCTTATCCCTGCACCATTTCTCTGATAGGTGGTGGTAAAATGGAATCACAGGTAAAGTCTTAGAAAATTTAGGATCTTTATGTTTTATTCACAGCCCTTCCACCATTCAAGAAAGTTAATTCTCTAAATAATTAAGTTAAGGCAACGCATTGCAATTTTTCTAACTGATGGACAGAATCTGATCCTTAGGGAGGAATAAAAGGTCTAAAGTATTTTGGGAAAATGCTTCATAAGCTATGAAAAATCAATTGTCCGTCAGAAGGGCTCGACTTCTAAAAGTTTGTTTCCTCCCCTACACAAGCATAATATAGCCCTGTATAAGAAAATGCTGCCGTCCATACTAGTATAGGACTTCAGTTGAAAATCCCTTCAGGTGATGAAAAAGGTAGCCATCCACTTGGGGAAACAGAGCACTGAGGAAATGGGTTCCTTTCGTTAAACAGATTCTTGTCTCAGTGAGCCTTGTCATAGTCCTGGGAATGGTGAAGGCTGACAGACAACTTGATGGGGCAATTATCGCTCTGAACCTCCCTGGAGGTGGCAGCTCAGCCTCACCTCCCTGGAGGGCAAACACGTTTCTTTCAGAGTTGAGACCAGTGCAGAAGTGAGTCCTGAGGCTAGAGATGAATGCACGCTGTCAGCTTGGTATACATACGAGAGCAACGTCTACTCCCCTGTTTTCAGCAGATTTCCTTTGACCTCAACATCTATTTATCTTGGCTGAAGGCATGTGAGTTAATGGGAGAGAAACTGCTCACCTTGATGTCCAAGTGAGCTTTTCTTTTTCTCATCTTATTTGCTGATTGTTTCTTTAAAAATTTTGATTGATATATATTTGACAAAAATTGAATATATTTAAGGTGTACAGTATGTTTTGATATGGGCATATATTGTGCAATCTAACTAATTAATATATCCATCACCTTGCATAGTTACTTGTATATACTAGTGTGCTTGTGGGGGGTGAGGACACTTGAGATCTATTTTCTTACCAAATTTCAAGTATACAATGCATTGTTATTAACTATAGACACCATTGAAACGTGAAAATTGAACTGGAATGCGTGGTGTTCCCCTGGGCAGGATGGCGTCCCAGGTTCTTGTCCCGGTGGGTTCGAAGAGTGAAGAAGGAAAGGGTGGAAATTTATTAAGAAACAAGCACAGACTCCCACGTGGGGAGGGGGAGAGAGTCCCACTAAGTCCCTTTTTTCTACGGTTTATAAGGCTACAGTTCTTTGTATCTTGATATCCCCTCTGATTTGTCACTGTAGCAGCTTCAGAGCTCAAACCTCACAAGAGGTTCCTTCTTCTTCTCCCTTATTGTTTTCTATTCCCTTTGTCCTGTCTCTTCCCTTTCTGAATGAGAGGCTTCCTTATCTTTCTTCTGTAAATGCATACCTTCTGCAGCTCTCAGCTCCCTTATTCTGTGGAAATATACCTTCTGGCAGCTCCCCTATTCTGTGACTGTATACCTTCTGCAGTTATCAGCTTTGCAGCCCTGTGGTTTTCCCATGGCCCCCTTAATTCCTAAAATTTCCTAAACCTGCCTATTTTACCCCTAAAAACGCCTTTCACCATGCTGCACATTAAGTCTCTAGAAATTACTCAATAACAAAGTTTGTACCCTTTATCTCCTCTTCCCACCACCCCTTCCCCAGGCTCTGGTAACCACCATTTGATTCTATTACGAGTTTAACTTTTTTTTTTTTTTTTTAAGATTCTACCTACATATTAGATCATGCAATATTATTTGGCTTTCTGTATTAGGCTTATTTCACTTAGCATAACATCCTACAGGTTCATCCATCTTTTTGCAAATCACAGGATTTCCTTCTTTTTAAAGGTTGAATAACATTCCATTGTATATGTGTATACCACATTTTCATTATCTATTCATCTGTTGACAGACACATATCTTGGATGCTGACTGCCTATCATGTCCCAAAAAACATTCCTTTACTCAGTTATTTACTTGTTTATTTACTTGTTCATTGATCAAACATTTATTGAGCACCTACCATGTATGAGGAATTGTACTGAGGGTAGAGGTCAAGATGACTATAAAAATAAATAATACTGCCTTGATTGGGCAGCATAGTTAGTTGGAGCATCATTCATACACCAAAAGGTTGTGGGTTTGATTCCTAGTCAGGGCACATATCTAGGTTGTGGGTTCAATCCCCATTCAGGGCACATATGGGAGGCAACCGACCCATGTTTCTTTCTCGCATCAATGTTTCTCTCTCTCTCTCTTTCAAATCAATAAACATACTCATGGGAGAAGATTAAAAAAAAACATGAATAATTCTGCCTGGCCGATGTGGCTTAATAGCCTGGAAATCCAGATTTTTTTCATATAAAACATCCTAAAATTTAAATGTTGACACCTTATTTTAAAAAATACTGAATGAGCTGAACAACAATCATCAAATTTCCGAATTCAGCTCACAGGCCCCACTATGAACCAGGAGGTTGCCGGTTAGTTTGATTCCCAGTCAGGGCACATGACTGAATTTTGGGCTTGATCCCCAGTAGGGGGCGTGCAGGAGGCAGCCAATCAATAATTCCCTCTCCCTTACTCTTTGAAATCAATAAAAATATATATTTTAAAAATGAGTGATACCATCTAGTATCAGAGATAAAGGTGTAAACACATTTTCACAAGATATGATAAGAGGAAAAAAACAGAGCAGTAGTGATTAGCTATGGAATTAGAAGTGGATAAACTGGAATTTCTGTTGGAGTGTGAGTGGGGCAGGAAAACTGTGGGTGTTTCAGATTATACTCCTACTCTGGAAATTTCACCTCCACAGGAGACAGGCATTGCTCCCACCCCTCATCTCACAGAATCCCATTGAGCCACCATTACTAATAGGATCATGCCATATCCCAGGGGTGCTGGAGCACAAAGAAGGTTGAGGGACATTGAATTAAGAGGATATACAAATTGTTTCCCTGACCGGTGTGGCTTAATTGGTTGAGCATCATCCCATGCACTGAAAGGTCACAGGTTCAATTCCCAGTCAGGCACATTCCCAGTTTGTGGGTCTGGTCCTCCTGATTGATGTTTCTCTCTCACATGATGTTTCTCTCCCGCTCTCTCCAAAAATCAATAAATCTTTTTTTAAAAAAGAGGATGTACAAATTACTATGAACACGAGGGGATTTGGGAGGACTTCATTGAGAAGGTGGCATTTTTGCTGCATTTTGAAGGATAAGAAATTTATCAGTACAAAGAAGGATATTCTGGGCAAACGATGCAATTTACAAAGGCATAGAAACAGGAAAGTGGAATTTGTTCTATTTAGGAAGCATCAAAGATTTGTATAACTAACTACATTATACGTGTGTGTGTGTGTGTGTGTGTGTGTGTGTGTGTGTGTGTGTGTGTGTGTGTAAACGGCTGGACATGGTAGATAATATAGTTTGGCTCCATATTTCTGGGTATATTCCACTGAAAAGTTTTCACGCTGTTTTTTAGAGAATAAACATCCATTGTCTCCACAATATCTTCTCCATAGTCAAATTCAAATTTAGGAATAGCCTGAATTAGAATTATATACTGTATCTCTAGCTTCTATCTTGTCCCTATCTGTTCTTTTTAGATAACTGCGTTTACAGGTTTGATATGAACCAGTGGCTGAAAAATATTCCTTCTGTCAACTGGTTTATCTTGTTACTGACATGAATAATCAAATTCAATTGGGTTAAACAAGCTGGAACACTGTCAAAGCCATTAGCAATATAAGAGCCTCCAGCCATACAGAACTCTTTTTGTAGATCTTAGAGTTTTCCTCATGAAAAGAAAAACTCAAACTAAAGGAAAAAATGTGTTTCATTTACAAGCTCAGTCCTCTGGGGTCTTCTCATTAGCTCTTTGGTTTGATATTTTTTCCCTCTCATTTTTCCTGAATATTAGGAGCAGAGATAGCTTCTTGATAGTCTCAAATGTACATTTTTTTGGGGGGTAGGATTAAGAACCTGGAAATATCAAAGTTTGCATATTGTCCAGATTTTCAAAAGGAAAAAATAAAGAGGGGCTGTAATCAAAACCAAGGTGGAGGAAGCTGATACTCTGTCTGCCTTTTGAGAGATCCTTTTGCCCATTTCCTGGAGCCACTGTTGTATTTTCCCTGACCCAATCTCACCAGACATCTCCTAAATTCAGGTGCCTGCCAGTTCCCTGTAGATACATAGGTAGAGAGGTTGACTACTGTAATAGACAAGATGATAGACTCACAGGACTGTCAGAAATAGAAAACATTGATAGACCTACATAAAAACTTAAAGGAACTGCAAATGGACCCATATTAAACAAACTCAGTTCCACTTTCAGCTGATCATTTTCCTTTAAAGAATGCTAGAGGCCCGGTGCATGATATTCGTGCACTGGGGGTAAGGGGTCCCTCAGCCCAGCCTGCACCCTCTTGCAGTCCTGGACCCCTCAGAGGATGTCTGACTGCCAGCTTAGGCCCACTTAGGCTGGCAGTCGGACATCCCCCGAGGGGTCCTTAGTGCTGCTGCGGAGGTGGGAGAGGTTCCCGCCACCGCCTCTGTGCTCACCAGCTGTGAGCCTGGCTTCTGGCTGAGCGGTGCTCCCCCTGTGGGAGCTCACTGATCACCAGGGGGCAGCTCCTGCATTGAGCGTCTGCCCCCTGATGGTCAGTGCGCATCATAGCGACCGGTCGTTCCACCATTCGGTTGATTTGCATATTAGGGTTTTGTTATATAGGATACCATTGCAGGCAAAAGTGATATCTGATGTCTTCTATTTAATAACTCAATTAAAATGTCAAGAGAATAGAGATTACCTATGCCGGCCTGATGCATTTTTGAGTATCGTACAGTCCCTGCTGAAATGATCGATCAAGCCAGATGTACCCACACCGTTTTCCCTTCTCTTTTGGACCTAATCATCCCAATCATATGATGATCTGGGTCGAAGTAAATGAAGTGAAAGCAGAAAGAAAAAAAATGGAGGGAGTTTTAATGCCTCCTATAGCTTCATTTTCACAAAGGGCTAACGGGCAATATTATACATAACAGTTATGCAGGCACCCTTGCTCCCTAGTGCTTTGGACAGATTGTATCTCTTTTGAAGTTTAGGCAGGAGGAGATGAGCTCCAATTTTCACCGAATCCTCTTGTATTAGAGATTTAGTTAAGTCCTTCAAGCTCAATCTCAACCTTTGTTTAGAAAATAAATGGTTGGTTTCCAATGGCAAGCTCCAAGAGTTCAGTTTGCAAGGAGCACGACCAAGTTTCCTTAAATGCTCCTCATATATTGCTTGTGACAGCATTACTCGAAGTGCAGGCAAAAAAAGATGGCCGGTAGTCCTCCTTCTCCCAAGCTCTGTCTTGGGAGCAGACGCAGACGGGAAGCAGACCTGTGGAGAGTGCTCTGTTTATCTTCTGGGCACCAGACCTTTAGCTGCAATGGCCAGTTGGGATTCCCCTGACCCGGCGTCCCATCTTCAATGCCTGGAGAGGTCTTTTGTCTCTAGACTTTGTGGAAAAAGTAAAATATTAGTTGAAATCATTGAAGCTACACTTGGGAATAGAAACTATATAGAGTTTATAGTACATTGACTTCAGCATAATTATTCATTATAAATTATTATTTACATTATATGTATGTATGTATATATATATATATATATATATATATATATATATATATATAGAAGCCTAAGCGACCATTACAACCGAATGACCAGATGACCGGAGCGACCGGTCAACCTGTCGCTATGACAAGCATCGACCACAAGGGGGGCAGACGCTCAATGCAGGAGCTGCCCCCTGGTGGTCAGTGTGCTCCCACAGGCAACCTCCCGTGGCTGGCCAGTGGTGTCGGCGACTGGTGGCCTTTCCTTTTATGCCTGGCCTGGCGACTATCACCTCCTCTCCCGACCCCCCACTGGGGCCTTTGGCCCCGGGCTGGGATGGGGAGCCGGGGGTGGGTGGCAGCAGACGTGGCCCCTTTCCCAGGGGGGCTGAGGGCCGGCTTCCTCCTTGGGTCCAGCAGCCAACCTCCCGCACCCTGTCCCTTCCCAGGGCCGGCAGGCCCCAATGGCCCAGCCCTGATCGCTGGCCAAGCCTAGGGACCCCACCCATGCAAAAATTCGTGCACCAGGCCTCTAGTAATATGTAACTACTTATTATAAGTGAAATTTGTAGGTTCCTGCCAAAATTTAAAATCCCTTCTTTCCAAGAATAAGCCAATATGTGTTGGCTAACTGTCTCTGGTTTGGTCTCATTTGGATTTCTTTCCCTTTGTTAGCTAGGTCCTGTTTATTCTCATCTCTATGATTTTTTTTTTTAATCCTCACCCGAGGATATTTTTCCATTGATTTTCAGAGTGTGGAAGAGAGAGGGCAAGACAGAGAGAAATATCGACATGAGAGAAACACATCGATTGGTTGCCTCCTGCACATGCTCTGACCAGGGTCTGGGCTGGGGAGAAGCCTGGAACCGAGATTCGTGCCCTTGATGGGAATCAAACCCGGGACCCTTTGGTGTGCAGGCTGATGCTCTGTCCACTGAGCAAAACCAGCTAGGGCTCATCTCTATGATCTTTGCTGACCTTACTAAGATGGCCATTTCTTTGTATGTCAGTGTTTATCAGTAACACCAAAACATTTTTGGTCATTGAATTATTTCATTGGTGGTCTTTATCAAGTGTACTAATAGAAGGTGACACTCCTCCACACTGCTGGCCTCCGGGTAACCCTCTGGAGCAACTTCTCTTTCCGTTTGCCTGGACCTCTGCTTCCTGCCACTCCTGGGCACTGTCTGATTGCTCTCTCTCAGGCAGCCTGCTCCCTCCATGCGCTTCTTAAGAGCGGGACTGAAGGGAATTGTTAACTCGTGCTGCCCTCGGAAAGAACGTTCAGACTGAGTTGAAAATGGACCCTCCATTTGGTGGAAAGATGAATGTGATGCCATTTCCTATGTAAACATGATTGAATTTGCTCCCTGGCTGCTCTTGGCATTCAGGGGTATTAATCTTTCAAAAGCATTCTCAGCGTTATATGTGACATTCCACAGTGACGTGAATCGTTTTAAGGAATATCCTGATATACTTCCCAAATGTTCTTAAAAGATAAAAAAGCACTTAATAGACATCTTCTGAAACATTAGGAAGAAATGGGTCACAAAATCAAACAAATTTCAGTAATTAATCAGCAATCAAGCATTTGTTGACACCTATGTCATACCTCTGTTGGTTTGTCTCTATTTTATTAGCAATGATGGGTTACGTACAAAGCATATTATTTGGGCTGTTTGTTATGTTATTTGTTATAGACGGCAACTTTCATATAATTATAAAACACATTTAAAAAAATGCCTGACGTGTAGATTCTGTCGAGTAAATATAACATAATAGAGAAAGCATTGTGAACACTGGTAGCATAGCATGCAATCTGAAGGTGAATTATGTGCACATGTGTGTGAATGTATGCATATTGACTGAAATCGCTTTCTGTTTCCTCAGCTTGACTAAACTTGACACAGGCTTCTTCCTGACTCCAGCCCTGACCTCCCTTCTCTTCGAGCATTTATAGAAGAAAACTTGTCATTGTGAATTATTTCCCTGCCCCTTCGTAAATCTTTGAAAAAGACACTTGCCAGTTGTACACCCAGAGCTGTCTTCCCAACGGCCCGAGAGATTACACTTTGAAATGTAATCATCAAGGAAGCCTAGGCCCCTGTCTGCTGGTCTCTGAGCTAGGGTGGGAGCCCACGGGCAATAAATAGCACAGATAGCCTGACCACAGAGAAGAACTCGGTGTTCTGTTCTGTTCGCGCAACCCTTAGTATTTCCTGAAATGTTCTTGTAGCTGACACAGACTTGCACTTTGCAGATGTTCCTGCAAGGGAGACCTGCTCCCTGACTGTGAGCAATCCCACCAGCTGAAGGCCTCCGGCTATTCCTTCGCAGTCCATCTCAGCTTTCAAACGGACCGGGACGGCGTGCCTCCCCTGGAGCGCTCTGGAAACGACCAAGCCAGTGTGGTAGCTGTCATGTGCTTCTCAGGACTGCTCTGACCAATCATGGGTTGAAGCAGGGTAGACACAAGGTGCCACCAACCTCAGGATGACACTGATGAGTGAATCTTGATCTGGAGCTCTCCTAGGGCCTGGCAGAGCCCTTGCTGGTCTGCGACGAGTCTGAAAGCTGTCCCCGCCCAATCCTGCCTTCTTTCTGTCCATGCCATTCCCCAGAAGCCTTTCACATTCCTCACTACACCTCAGGGCCAGCTTCCCAGGGACATCAACCCCAACACTTCACCCAAACAAACATGTGTATCAGTAATTTCCAACTGCTGAGCAGCAAGAATTTTTAAAACATGCAATAACTGACTATTTAGCCAGGGGCACTGACCTCTTTTCCCCTAGATTGTCAAGTAAAAAAAAATGACAATAGCCAACATAATAGCCGTCCGGTGTGAGTGCATCAAAAGTACACCTATTTTTTGTTGGATCTGCAAAAAACATATTTTTTGATGTGCTGCAGAATTTTAGTAATTAGTTTATGTGTGCCATGAGATGAAAAAGGTTGAAAACATATATATATATATGTCTTTATAGTTTTAATATCATTGAGATATATATATATATATATATATATATATATATATATATATATATATATCTCAATGATATATATATCTCAACCACAGGCTCTCATTATATCCAAGTTAAAGTCATCACAGGAAGTGGAAGGACTACCCGGTGGCAGCTTTGTTAAAGGGCATACTGTAATTAAACTTTCGTCTCTCCTTAGTTTTAATATCATTGAGATATATATAGTTTTATAGTTTTAATATCATTGAGATATATATATGTGTGTGTGTGTGTGTATATATATATATATATCTATATATATATATCAATGATATTAAAACTATAAAGACTAAACATTAAACGGAAAGGAGTAAGTGCTGCCGGCAAGTGGAAACGCCCCATGAAATTTCTAATATAAATGAAGAGACAGTCATCAAATGATTTTTTGTGGCAGGATAGTAAGAAGCTTGGAAAATCCCTGGGCAAGTAGAATGGGGAAACGGAGACAAGAAAACGAAACAAGGCCAAACAGTTTGGGCAGCTTGCAGCCAGCTTGTGAATCAGAAACCTTATCTTCCTCAAGCAAGGACACTTGCGAACAAACGTTTTATACCCTCCTCCCCTAACCAGAGAATACCTAGCTTACATCACCCTGGCCTGGGAAATAGAGAACAAAGACCCAGTTAATGCCATTTGTGCCAGCCAAACCCAAAGTTGGGGAACAAATAACAATAATCCCACTAAAGCCAGGCAGAGCTAAGATAAAAGTGAAACAGACCAAAGAATAATCCAGAACCCCCCTTATACTCTCATTTTGGTGCATCAGCATATTAAAAATGCCCTTGGAAAGCTCATGAATATTTTACTGAAACCCTCCCCTAAGATTCTCGCCTGCAGAAAAAATAAGGATAAAAAGCCCTCAGGACAATGACTCAATTCAGTCATGCCCAGGAAGGGGCATGAACTTTGTATTTTTAAGGTTTCCCACAAAACTTGCTGTCAGGCCCTAGTTGGTTTGGCTCAGTGGATGGAGTGCCGGCCCGCAGACTGAGGGGTCCCAGGTTCGATTCCAGCCAAGGGCACATGCCTGGGTTACGGGCTCGATCCCCAGTAGGGGGCGTGCAGGAGGCAGCCAATCAATGGTTCTCTCTCATCTTTGATGTTTCTCTCTCTCTCTCCCTCTCCCTTCCTCTCTGAAATCAATAAAATATATTTAAAGAAACAAACAAACACACAAAAAACTTGCAGTCAGGGGAGCAGTAGGCATCGGCAGCTCAACCTGGGCTCACCCCCTGATCCTGTCTCCAAGGCCCCCTTTTTTCTCTGACTTCCCAGTGAGCTGACCACAGCCCCGCCCAGGCCCCTTCCTTCCTATAACATTTCTAGAGAACCAAAGCAGAGCACCGCCTAGTCTCTCTCCTGTTGTTTCTTCTGCCCTAAGTTCTTCCTTTGTTTCACTGTCCCAGGCATGAATGAACATACTCTCAAACCCATCTAGACTCCTGCCGTGAAATCTTTCCTACGCGAAGTCAAGAACCCACACACCACAGGCCGGCCTGAGGCAGACCTGCTGGTGCCTGTCCGGTAACAATTTTCACTGTAGGAAAGGACCAACCACAGGCTCTCATTAAATATCAAGAGTGTATTCAAATTACTTTACCCTAAAAATTAATTTTGAAAGGTTTGGGAAATATGACTACTGAGAACTAAAGTATGACTTACATAATACTAATATTAACAAGCGTTGTCTTTGTTGAGTACCTACTATGTGCCAGGTGTTATCACTTTATATACATATACTTTCTTTTGTGTTTTCTCAGTATGTCTTTTTTTTTTAACCAATTTTATTAAGATGTACTTTTCTTATTTAATCTTCACAGTAGTCTATGTTATTGCCTTGTTGATCGACGAGGAAGCCAAGGTTTGAAAACTAAGTAAATTGCCAAAGATCCCAGGAGGCAGGCCTCAGATCCAGGCTAGAACAGAAGGATGCTCCGGTCCTTCCCCACTACTCTACAGTCGCGGTTCCTACATGCCAAGGCCATACAGGTGCCAGAATGACTACTTCACATGCACTGTTGTATTTAATCCTCACAACAGGCCCTGAAGATGGGTACAGTTGTTATCTACATTTTACAGATAAAGTAATTGAGGCCAAGTGAGTTTGTGTGGTTCAGAAAGAATAAACCCCATAGGTAGAAGAGTTGAGATTTAGACCAAGACAATCAGAGTTCAGAGCTTAGCACAGCTGTAAGCTGTGATGCTTGCATGAGGGTGACCTGTGCTAATCCTGCTTCCAAAGATCCACAGAAAGAGAATTGTCAGTTATGTCCAAGTTAAAGTCATCACAGGAAGTGGAAGGACTACCCGGTGGCAGCTTTGCTAAAGGGCATACTGTACTTAAACTTTCGTCTCTCTTTAGTGTTGACATGGCAGGATCCTATCAATCAACGTTATTTGCCTATTAAACCTGTCTTCTGCTTTTATAGAAATTGAAGTTGAATGTGTGGTAAGCCCCAGAAAGTTGTGCGCACTTTGATGTGCTTAGAGACCTTCCAGGTGTTCAAATGAGAAGTGACAGACTGGTCTTAACTCTGCACTGAAATGTTTCACCAGTTTCTGAGTCTGAGCCTTTCCTGTTTGAGGTGTGACAGAGAAAAGAGTAGACGGAATGTCTGCCTACATGTCATTCCTTCAAACCCCACTTTCATGTCCCTGGGCCATTCCTCAAGCTGTTACCTCCAACTAGAATTCTCTTCACTCTCTACCCAAATCCTTTTTATCTTTAAGATCTGGCTCAAACCTCACTTTCTTCATGAAAAGTCCCCAACCCTTTCCCTCTGCACAACCACCAACCATATTCTTTGAGAGAGTAACTGACTTCTGTGCTTTCACTTTATCATACCTTTTTATTCTAGCATCTTCCAGCACGTATATGGGATATGTACATTCTACGGTATATGATATTGCACATGCCTATACATGTCCTAGATGGTTAGTTTTTTTTAAAGGCAAGGACCATTTATTTTAATTATTCTTGAACTTGCTGTGCCTAGCATAGTGTTTGGCACATCTGAATGGTCAGGTTGTTAGATTGATATTTAAGAATCTAAGAATATTTAAAGGCTTAGACAGATATTGTTTAATCAGATTCGGTAGGACGGAAACTTCCAGTAGATGTGTCAGAACATTCACTGATCCACAGATTTGTTAATAACCTTGTCTGAGACAGTGTGAAGCCAGGGGCCATGGGTATCTCATTTCACAATGGTACATCTGGCATGTAGCATGAGGTCTGCTTATCACATAGTTGCTGAACCAACATTGTCAGACCATTATTCTTACAAGCCTGCCATAAAGACACAATGTACACTCCTACCTGTATATTATTAGCATGGAAAAGCTCTTATTTTAAAAATTGGATTCCCATGCCAAAAAAGGGGAAGCGACCCTTCGTTAAAACAGAGACTTGGTGACCTGCTCCATCAGTGTACTCATAAATTTCTTCTTTCAGGCACTGTGTGGTATAATTTAGCAACCATCCAGATTCCTGTGACTTTCCCCCCGTTTACTGGCTCATGTTACAGCTAATGGTAAAATAGGGTTCTGATAAATCATGTCTTTATGTGAGCACTGAAGAGTAGCCCATGAGCTAATGCGCCAGGTGTACCGCAACTAGCTCAAACACCTCTCCTTTTCTGGCAGAGCTTCAACCACTGCACTCCAATCTAACATGGTTTGGCCAGCCCTCCCACCTGGGAGACCTTTAATGCTTCTGAACACAGTCCTTCATCCCCACTCCCACCCACTCACTCACCTGCATGCCTTTCCCCAGCCCGAGCTTCATAATGGACCTCATGCTTCGTTTACAATGACACTTCCATTCTCCCCTGAGGGTCCTGTATATTCTTCAGTAAACTCAGCGCCCCTAGATGGTGACTCACCCTGTGATGGATTGTTTAAAGTCAGAACGATGGCAGGGCCTGAGAGAAAATGAGAAAGGTGGAAATTTGTCAGAAATCAGACTCAAGGAAATAGTGATTTTTTTGTCACTATGTTCACTTAGAACAGGTTTAGCACCAATAAAACACAAGGTTTTTCCTTTTATAACATTTCTTTATATAGAACTCTTCTTTATGAATGTTTATAGTTGCATTATTCATAATAGCCCAAAGGTATAAATGACCCAAATGTCATCAACTAACTAATGGATAAATAAAATATAGTATCCTATATAATAAAAGCCTAATATGCAAATTGTTCGACTGCGAGTTTGACTGCTCGCTATGATGTGTGCTGACCACCAGGGGGCGGCGCAGAATATGGTGGGCATCAGCGACGCGGCGCTGGTAGCAGACGGCAGTGGAGGCACTGCCGGCCCTGATGGACCCCCATGAGAGCGGGACCATAGCAGGATGGTAGAGCAGGTGAATGGGTGGCACCAGGCCAAGGCAGTGGAGCAGGAACCCAATCGCCCTGCCGATTGCCCTGCAGACGGCAACCAGCGGGGGGGGGGGGGGGGGGGCCCACGGGGGAGGGGGCCCACCGCCCGGCTCCCAAGCTCTGAGGGAGCTGGGCAGGGGTCTCGGCCCCGACCAATTGCCCTGCAGGCAGGATGGTGGAGCAGGTGAGGGGACAGCTCCAGGCCACAGTTGGGTGCCCCGAGGGGCTGGGGGGCTGTGAGGCTGGGGGCACAAGCTGGGGCTGTGAGCCTGGGGGTGCGAGCTGGGGCCCGATCCCTGCAGGCCACCCCGAGGGACCCCACCCATGCACGAATTCATGCACCGGGCCTCTAGTACCCATATAATAAGGCATCCTTTGGCTATAAAAAGGAATGCACCATTCTTACATGCTACAATGATGAATCTTGAATATGTTAAGTAAAATAAGCCACACATTCATTTCATGATTCTATTTATATGAAACTAGAGGCCCAGTGCACGAAATTCATGCCCCGGGGGGGTGTCCCTCAGCCCAGCCTGTATCCTCTCCAATCTGGGACCCCTTGGGGGATATCCAACTGCCACAGGAATCAGGCCTAAACCGGCAGTCATACATCCCTCTCACAATCAGGAATGGCTGGCTCCCAACCGCTCACCTGCCTGCCTGATTGCTCCTAACCGCTTCTGCTGCCAGCCTGATCACCCCCTAACCACTCCCCTGCCAGCCTGATTGACGCCTAACTGCTCCCCTGCTGGCCCAATCACTCCCAACTGCCCTCCCCTGCCAGCCTGGTCGTCCCTAACTGCCCTCCCCTGCAGGCCTGGTCCCCCACAACTGCCCTCCCCTGCTGGTCTGATCGCCCACAACTGCCCTCCCCTGCCATCCATCTTGTGGTGTCCATCTTGTGACAGCATGGGGACAGCCATCTTGTGAGGGCATGATGGTCAATTTGCATATTACCTCTTTATTATATAGGATATCTAGAATTGACAAATCTACAAGGACAGCATATAGATTAGAACTAGAAGGACAAGGTGTTAGGGTGTTGATAGCTAAAGGATATGGGCTTTCTGAGGTTAGGAAAATGCTCTAAAATTTGCTGTGGTGATGATTGCACATATTTGTGATTATACCAAAATCCATTGAATTGGATACTTATAAGTGGGTAAATTGCATGGTTTATTAGTTTGCTCGAACTAACAGAACAAAGTGCCACAGACTTGGTAGATTAAACCAGAGGAATTTATTTTCTCACAGTTCTGAAGTCTAAAACATTGAGATCAAGGTATTGGTAGAGTTAGTTTTTCTGAAGCTTGTGAGGGAAGGATCTGTTCTAAGCCTCACCCTTTGACTTGTAGATAACTATCTTCTTACTCTGTTTTCACATGTTCTTATCTCTGTACTTGTCTGTGTCCACATTTCCTCTTTTTATAAGGACACCAGTCATATTAGATTAGGGCCCCCAGTAATGACCTCATTTAAATTTAATTACTTGATAAAGACCTTATCTCTAAATAGGATCATATTCTGGATCATAGGTTAGAAGGTTAGGACTTCAACATATATAATGTATTTTGAGGGGACAACAATTCAGCCTGTAACATACGGTATGTGATTTATATCTCAAAGCTAGATCCCGGGCCCGGGTGAGGCCACGCGCCCCTGGGTCCGGGTGAAGCTGGATCCCGGGTCTGGGTGAGGCCGTGTGCCCCTGGATCCGGGTGAGGCTGGGTACTGGGTCCGGGTGAGGCCGCGCACACCTAGGTCCGGGTGAGGCCACGCGCCCCTGGGTCTGGGAGAGGCCACGCGCCCCTGGGTCCGGGTGAGGCCACGCGCCCCTGGGTCTGGGTGAAGCTAGATCCCGGGTCCGGGTGAGGCCGTGTGCCCCTGCATCTGGGTGAGGCCATGCACTCCTGGGTCTGGGAGAGGCCGCGCGCCCCTGGGTCCGGGTGAGGCCATGCACCCCTGGGTCCCGGTGAAGCTGGATCCCGGGTCCAGGTGAGGCCGTGAGCCCCTGGATCCGGGTGAGGCTGGGTCCCAGGCCCAGGTGAGGCCACGCGCCCCTGGGTCTGGGAGAGGCCACGCGCCCCTGGGTCCGAGTGAGGCCACGCGCCCCTGGGTCCGGTGAAGCTGGATCCCGGGTCCCGGTGAGGCCGTGTGCCCCTGCATCCGGGTGAGGCCACGCGCCCCTGGGTCTGGGAGAGGCCGCGCGCCCCTGGGTCCGGGTGAGGCCATGCACCCCTGGGTCCCGGTGAAGCTGGATCCCGGGTCCAGGTGAGGCCGTGAGCCCCTGGATCCGGGTGAGGCTGGGTCCCAGGCCTGGGTGAGGCCACGCGCCCCTGGGTCCGGGTGAGGCCACGCGCCCCTGGGTCTGGGTGAGGCCACGCGCCCCTGGGTCCAGGTGAGGCCACGCACCCCCTGGGTCCGGGTGAGGCCACGTGCCCCTGGGTCTGGGTGAAGCCATGCCCCTGGGTCCGGCCGAGACCAAACCAGAGGGAGTCGGACCTGCATTACCACCATTTGTCCACCATCCAGAGCTGAGGGGTCAGTGCCGACATGTACACATAAGGAACTGGTGGACATTGATATTGGGTCTCAAAAGAACTGTTGGTCCAGAAAGAAACTCACTACAGACTGATTCATTTGCCTGTCAGCATAACTATTATTGCTCGTCTCACATTCCGTTCATATAAGTATATCTCTAGTGACACATGATTTCGCTCATCTAGGGGAAATGATGAACAACATAGACTGATGAACAAGAACAGAACCAGAAACAAGGAGGCATCGATCGGACTATCGGGCCTCAGAGGGAGGATAAGGGAGGGTGGGGGGAGGGGGGAGAGATCAACCAAAGGACTTGTGTGCATGCATATAAGCCTAACCAATGGTTAAGTTCAACAGGGGGTTGGGGCATCCATGGGGAGGGGTGTGGGATGGGAATGGGGGGATGAGGACAAATATGTGACACCTTAATCAATAAAGAAATTAAAAAAAAAGTGTTTAAAAAAAGTGTTTCCACTTAAACATTGAGCCTGATTCTTAGATGTTGTTGACCCAGGTATGAGGAAGTTAAATAAGAAACACACCTGTTTTCCACAGAGCAGTCCTTTGCTGCTTCTGTGATTGGCCCAGGCTCACTCTATCCCTAAGTCCATACGTGCAAGAATCCAAGGTTCATAAAATAGGATCCATAATTTGAATCTAATAACTGACATGTTTTATTTAGCCTGTACAGTATTTTCACAACATTCAAATTTGAATCTTTGAATGCAAGGCATGCGGACATATTATAGTTTGTTACAGTCCTCACCATTCCCTAGTGTGTTACACATGGCATGCTGCACTTAATTGTTAACTGCTTCAACACTTGAGCTTGAGACATTAGGAACAAACACATTGACATGCCACAGCATCTCTTGGAACATCTAACACAGCATTGTTATAAAAAAATTAGCTGTTTCATGATTTACTGATTAAAAGTCCCACTGCAAGGTGATACCTCATTGTTGTTTTAATTTGCATCTCTGATGATTAGTGACTTTGAGCATATTTTCATATGTCTCTTGGATATTTGTATGTCCCCTTTGGAGAAGGGTCTATTTAGGCCCTTTGCCCCATTTTTTTCATTGGATTGTTTATCTTCCTTTTGTTAAGTTGGGTTCTTTATATATTTTGGGAATTAATCCCTTATCAGATTGTATCATTGGCAATCATGTTCTCCCTTACAGTAGGATCCCTTTTCATTTTGTTGATGGTTTCTTTTGCTGTCATCAACAAATTAGCAAACTACAAGTGCTTGTGAGGATGTGGAGAAAAGAAAACCCTAGTACACTGCTGGTGGGAATGCAGACTGGTGCAGCCACCATGGAAGACAGTGTGGAGTTTCCTCAAAAAATTAAAAGGGACCTGCCATTTGACCCAGTGATCCCACTTTTAGAAATATATCCTAAGAATCTTGAAACACTCATCAGAAACAATATATACACCCCTATGTTCATAGCAGTGCTATTATAAATTTACAATAGCTAAGATCTGGAAACAGCCCAAGTGCCCATTAGTAGATGAGTAGATATAAAAGCTGCGGTACATTCACACAATGAAATACTATGCAGCTGTAAAAAAGAAGGGTCTCTTCCCCTTTGAGACGACATGGAGGGACCTGGACAGTATTTTGCTAAGCAAAATAAGCCAGCCAGAGAAAGACAAGTATCACATGATTTCACTTATATATGGAATCTAATGAACAAAATAAATTGATGAAAAAAATAGATCCAGAGACATGGATGCACAGAACGAACTGATGAATCTCAGAGGGAAAAAGTGGGGGTGGGAGGAGATTAACCAAAGAACTTATATGCATATACACACAACCCATGGACACAGACAATAATGCAGTAAAGGCCTGGGGGGAGGGGTCCAAGTGGGGTGAAGGGAGTCAATGTGGGGGGGCGAGGAGGAGGGACATCTATAAAACTTTCAACAATAAAGATAAATTAAGAAAATAAAAGTTCCCGTGTAGAGGGACACTTATATGAGAATTTGGATTTAAGCTTACTGTATAGGCTATGTTTTGCTCAACTGTGTACAGCAGTTATAAATATAGGCAAGAGCTAAATCTATAATGAATTCTATATTCAAAGGAGGACTGGGTATGAGAAGATTTTAGATATAAGCAAATAATTTTTATTTAAAATGTAAATCAAATAAGAATAAATTAAAATAAGAAATATATATTTGAGACATTTTTCTTCTTAGTTTAATAAGTAATATGTGGGCAATTAGTCTAGAACTCTGATCTGGTATAGTCACATATATTTGGATATACCACAGGTTCTATTGTTTTCCTTCTGTAGAGTACTTTTATATGATGAAGACTCATGCATTAGGGTCAGCTTACACCAGTATTTCCCGCCAGGCACTTTGGGAGATGGTACTGTTAGAGTTTATTTTTCATTTCCTCCCATCACAAGTTCTTAACACCATTGTAGTCACATCGGTGAAATGACCAACAAGGTGCAGTTTACCCTTTTTATAGGACGTTATTGATCTCAGATGAAACAGCACACTTCCTACAGGAAGCATGTAGCTGTACAGCCTATTCAAAACGATTGTTTTGAACCCTGGCCTCCTGACCATGTCTTCATTTCAGAGGAAGTACTTGGAATAGTCTGGATAATGACTTACAAAATGCTCTCCACCCTGAGCAGAACAGACCCTTCCTCTGGAACTGTGTGCTACTGGTATCACCTGCAACTTCTCTGCTTCGCTTAAAGAGTGTTTTTTAAGGCTAAGGGTGCATCAGGATCATCTGGAAGGTTTATTAAAAGACTCCTGGACTCCATCTCTAGGGTTTCTGATTCAGTAAGTTTGTAGTGAGGCCCAAGGTTTAGCATTTGTAGTTAAGTTTCCAGATGCTGCTGCTGGTTCTGGGATCACACCTCGAGAATGACCAGCCTACACAATGAATGCGAGCCCTGCCTCTCCATTTCACCTTACACAGGGCCTCATCCTCATTTCTTAAGTTTTTTAAAAAAAAATCTGGGGAAGGAGTCTGAGTAGTTTATAAGTGTGCAACCCTTCAATCAATGAGGTGGTGGCATCTTTTTGTGCAAAGACACAGGGAAGGCATGCTGAGCAAACTAAAACAATGTCATTCTACACTTACTCTTTCTTTGAGAAAGTGTAGAATGCAGTTTTTAAAGAAACGTTCTCTTGCCCTGGCTGGTGTGCTCAATGGTTAGAGCATTGACCCGCACACCAAAGGGTCTCAGTTAAGGGCACATACCTAGGTTGTAAGCTTGACCCCCGGCCCCAGTATGGTAACCACCATACTGTTGCCTGTATCTGTAAGTTTATTTGTTTGTTTGTTGCTTTTTACTTTATATCCCACCTGTATGTGAAGTCATATGGTTCTTGTCCTTTTCTCTTTGACTTATTTCACTTAGCATGACACTCTCAAGATCCATTTATGTTGTCACAAATGGCAATATTTAATCTTTTTTATGATCGAGTAGTATTCCGTTGTACCATATCTTTATTCAATCATTGGTCAAAGGTTGTTTCCATATTGTGGCTATTGTAAACAATGATGTAATGAAGATAGGGGTACACATATCTTTGCAAATAAGTGTTTTGAAAAATTTCGGGTTGATACCCGAAGGGGGATTGCTCATATGGTAGCACTATTCTTGATTTTCTGAGCAATCTCCATACTGTTTTCCATAGCAGCTGCACAAATTTACTTTCTCACACACAGTATACGAGGGTTCCCTTTCCTCCACAACCTTTCCAACTAATGTTATTTCTTGTCTTATGGATAATAGCCATTCTAACAGGTGTGAGGGGGGTATCTCATTGTGGTTTTGATTTTCATTTCTCTTATAGCTAGTGAAACTGGGCCTTACATAGGTGTTTTATACATGTTAATTAATTTGAATCTTACAATAATCCTATAAGATATTATTATCCAGTAATATTATTCATTATAATCCTTTACAGGAATTGAAGCTTAGAGTGTTTTAATCACTTTCCCATGGTCACACCGATTTGCTATAGGGCCTGGGTGCCCGGGTGTTTTTTTTTTTTCTACTTTCAAAACTTCTTCCTCATAATTTCAAAGGTACTGCCCCATATATTCATAGCAAGAAACTGATTAGAGCATGAGAATAGTAAGGCAGAATGGTGATCCCCGAGGTTTCTGAAGATTTGTATTACCTTGAAAATCAAATGAAATATTGGGATTGTTTTTGGAAAGTGTGATCTAATGGTTGGGAAAAAAAAGGATAACAATTTATGTATTTTGTTACTTTTGCTCAAATTTTTAAACCAGTTTTTTGTTACCTTGCCGAAATTTTGAGGCCAGAAAAGTGCTAAGAACTATGGGGGGAAAATAAAAATACACTCTGAAAAAAAAGATGCATGACTAAAAATTTTATAACAGAATAACCTTTGGTATTAAGTCTTCAATGTTAGAGTATTTTGTTATGCTCTTTCTTTTATGCTTGTGAATCTAAATATGCATTTTCTCTTTCATAGTTGCTCTTTTTATATTAGGTAAAAGCCCACATTATTTTACTACGGCTCAGTGGCTTTCTCCCTTTGAGACTCAACCACAGGCTGACAGAGGGTACTGTCAACTCTCAGTTAACAAGGAATAGTGTTTACTGTGATGAAGCTTAAATGTGTGCACACCATATCCTGTCCCTTAAATGACACACCCCAATAGTTAATTCATGCTGATTAATGAATGACATAAAATAGCTACACATTAGCTTCCTTTTTCATAAAAAAAGTACTGATTTATTTTAAAGAGAGAGACATGGATTTGTTGTTCCAATTACTCATGCATTCATTAGTTGATTGTTGTATGTGCCCTGATTGGAAATTGAACCTACAACTTTGGTATAACGGGACGACACTCTGACCAACTGAGCTACCCGGACAGGGCACATAGCTTCCTTTTGCATGTGACATAAACATGCAAATCCATCTTGCCTCTGGCTTGCTTGCTTGCCTGGTGATTCTATTTACACATTAGAATTTGGCCTTCCAGTTGCCCGGTTTAAAAACACTTGATGCTTCTCCTTCTCTCCCACTCCATATCCTATCCATCAGCAAATTCTGTCATTGGAATTAAGAAATACATTCGAAGTCTATTTCTCACCACTCCCACTGCTTTCACCCTGGCCCAAGCCACCATCGTCTCTCATTTGGATCACTGCAATGACCCCTGACTGGATTCTCTGCTTTCACCTTTGCTCCTCTGTAGTCAGTTCCAGCCAAGCAGCCAGAGTGATTCTAACAGAGTGGTCTCATACAGCATATACTATTTTCAAAGGAGTTACTGATGTCTCAGAATCCTCCCACGGTTTCTCATCACTGCACAGATAAAGGCCATAAGGGCTTGCAATGCCCTGCGCTATGACTCCTCATTCCCTTTTTGAGCTTATCTCTCTGCTCCTGCCCACTGGCCTCTCCTGACCTCCATGTGACCTCACCCTCACCTTCCTCATGTCCTTGTTCAAATGTTGACTTCTCTTCCGTAAAGTCCTCCTTGACTACCTTATTTAAAACTGATCCCTGCCTGCTTCCCTGACACTATCTTTCTACTTTATTTCTCTCTATTAATTTATCATTTTACATTCTTCATATATTTTACACATTTCTTTAAAAATATCTATCTTCTTCGAATGGAATGTAGGCTTCATTTGTTTGTTTATGTTTATTGTTGTAGCTACACTGCCTAGAATAATGCTGGACATGTGGAGGTTCTCAACATATACTTGTGAAATTGAATGCTTTCCAGAAAAAAAAAAAAGTTACTTCTGATTGCGGTTAAGACACTTCAAGTGAATATTTATTTTGGAGTAAAGCCAGAGGTTAAAATTACCTACCTCCGCTCTCTCTTTGACTAGCCAGGAAATTTGACAGGTTGTGATATGGTGTGGTAGGTTTCACAGCAGAACAAATACTTGGGGACACTTTCTGGAGGAGCTATATTAGTCCAACTGCATCCTTTTGCCCCATCTCTGCAACTCACTTGTGAGTTGGATAGTTGGATTTATGGCTTTTATTAGGATCATGAAAGCCAGTAAGTTTAAAATTTAAAAGGACTGGACCATATCCCTGCTTTTGGAAACTGTTTTTTTTTGTTTTGTTTTGTTTAGTTTTTCCACAAGCAAATCAACTGGTTACTGATAGATAAAGTATTGATTTCTAGATGATGGTAAACACTGGGCATCTAATCCAGATCTAGAGGATCCACGAAGCAACCATCCCGGACAAGACAATGGCATAGTAGAACTTTAATTTCCTTAAGTAGAGGTCTTAGGGAATGTCAGTTTCATGGGACCACAGAACTATAAAATCTCCACCTCCATCCACTGAGGTCCTGAGCTACCAGCTGCAGCCAGGAAATGCTAAGTGCCCGCCTTCTTGATCTTGTAAGTTGCCCAATCACTAGATAGGCTCTCTTCTAAAAGAGACATGAGCTTTTGTGCTTCATAACCCTAACAAGCATGCCAAGCAGCTTAAGAAATTATGCTGAATCAGAAGCAATACATGCTGCTAATTCACACATGTCAAAGGTTTCTTAGCACCACTCAAAGTTTGCTTTGACTACCATAGTAGGTCTGAGTTTCCAGCACGTCAAGGGTGAAGAATCTGGCAGAAAATTGTATGTGTTATTTTTCTTGACAAATTTCCCCCTACATTTTCCTGACTCTCCTGACACCCATTATGTCATGCCCCATCGTGTTAGACCAAGCAATATCCCACAACTTGGTGGAAAACAATTTTAAGAAAACTAGGGGATTAGATGTCTGTGTAGAGCTTGTCCTCAGATAAGTAGCTTCTGGGTACAGAGTTTGTATCATCACAGGTGCGAACACCTGGGACTTCTGCAGTGGTCACTCTTTAGGGCTATTAGTCTAGCAGCAAAGCCAGGCATTGAATCAAATTGTGGTGTTTTTGATGAAACACGTAAAAGCCAAGAGCTAGAACTATGGGAAAGAGAAGCAGAAGTTAGGAAGATTCATGCCTATATATCTACAAGGAAGAGTGGCAGAACCAATGAGCAGTCCTTAAAATGAATGAGTTTTCAAAGGGCTAGGGTTCCATGGATTTTTATACTTTGTCTTCTCTAACTTCTAATTTTAAATACAATTCCATAAAACAGAGTTCCTGAAATGGAGGAGGTAATCTTCCCAGTTTTAGTGATTGACCTTTTAAAAAATATATCTTTATTGATTTCAGAGAGGAAGAGAGAGGGACAGAAAGATAGAAACATTCATGATGAGAGAGAATCATTGAATCAGCTGCCTCCTGTGCGCCCCCAACCTGGGACTGAGTTCATAACCTGGCAACCTGGGCACGTGCCCTGACTGGGAATCAAACTGTGACCTCCAGGTTCATAGGTCGACATTCAACAACTGAGCTACACCAGCTGGGCAGATTGACCCTTTTAACTGTTTTATCTCATTGTTCCTTCCTATCCTCCCACTCCCATTATCTACCTCCTCTGCCCTGCTCTGTGCCAGCTCTCTTGCTGGGAGATTACTCTGGCTGATATAGTAGTTCATACTCAGAGTCGCCTTAGGAAACAGCCCTTCTGGAGGGAATTCTGAAACTAGGGTCGCTCCTATATTTTATGATCACGTGAATGGCCTCCTTGCTAGGGAGATACTGAACCCTGGTAATGAGTGGCAGGTAATGATGTCATGATTTTTCACTTCTCTTCCGTAAAGTCCTCCTTGACTACCTTATTTAAAACTGATCCCCGCCTGCTTCCCTGACACCATCTTTCTACTTTATTTGAGATGGTGAGCAGCTAAAGAGCCAGGTTCTGAGTGACCAAGTAGAGGTTACATCCAATTGCTATGCGACAAAGTGATTACAAAGATTATACTAGTAGATGTGTTAACTGCAATAAATTGTGTTAGCTATACAAGGAAAACAGCAATTTTAGGGCCTTGAATTTCCAACTCAAAGCAGAAGTGAAGAGCCAGAAAACTTTTCCAATGACAAAAATATGGTTATGGATGAAAACATGGAACTCACATCACCAAGGCTGATCTGGCTATGGCCATTGTGGTAGCACAGAGGCCAGCAATGAGCCCCTGGTATGTCATTGTTTGTAGGGAAAATAGCCACTTGGAGAAGGCAGATATATGTCCTCATGGAATACTGGTAGTGATGTGTTCCAGATTAACTTTTTTTCCCTATGCTTGCAATGCTTTTGCCAACCACCATTCCTGGGCAACCTATTCACTGCCATAATATCTTCAATAGAGCCTCTGTCCAAGGAATTCATTTTATAGCTAAAGGAGTGGCAAGGTGAAACTCATAAAACTTACTGGTATTCGTATCAACTGCATCACCCAAAAGCAAACCAAGGTGGAGGGGGGATGGAGATGGTAAGAGAAATCCATCTGAGGTGCAAGGAATAAGGGGATGTATTGGCTGCTAAACATTTTTTTTAAAAGAGAGACAGATCCAGTGGGAAGGGTAGTGAAGGGGATGGGAAGAGATTAGCCAAAGAACATATATGCATATATGCATAATCCATGGGCATGGGCAATAGTGTGGGGAAGGCCTGGGATTGAGGGGAGGCTGGGTGGAGAGGGGCAAAGGGAGGGCAACAGGGGACATCCATAATACCGTCAACAATAAATTAAAGGAAAAGATATTCGATTCATATGGAGAAAATGATAAAACTATTTAAACAAGAGCTAAATAAATAGCAATATATACCAAAAAATAATAAAACTGACCAAAAGTCAATCTGCTTTTTTATATAATCCCTGTGTGCTGGCGAATCTGAACAGTGTGATCAAATTCTCCACAAGGGTGGCTGTGCCCTTTCTCCCTCTTTGGTTCTTTACTGAGTACTAAAAATAGCATTTACATTTTCAGATTATTCTTTATAAAAATTATCAGGCCACTATCTGGGGTGGAGGGCGATTCAAGAAGATATTTCTGTAGAGTCTCCCTTCCTTCATGGAGTAGTCTTACATGCTTTTACATTCTGAAGTAGAGAACTTCATGTCTGTACCTGAGCATTGCACTTTTAAAAGAACCAATTAGAGTGCAAGCATCACATTATAAAAAGGATCTCAGCATCTCTTGAATTAGATTCAGATCATTAAATAAGAGAGAGAGAGAGAGAGAGCAATTTGAGGTTAAAATATTGGAAACCATTGTTGAAAAAGAATCAATCAGAAAATAAGACAAGCAAATATGAAATTATAACAATAAAAATAGATGAATCAGCAGGATGCTCAGTCAGAAGCTTACTTAAATATTAATATTGATAATATTAACCTAGTTAATGCCAGAACTGCTTCGGGCATCTCAGCTGGTGTGAGCTTTCCCTAGGGAACACACTCAATCTGTGGTTGTTCCAAAGTGGTCTTCAAATTCTTTTCATTGGCCTTTGGATTGGAAAAGACTGAGACCCAATGTTTAATATTTGTTGCAGGTATTGCAAAGTATACATGAATGCTGATGGTTTGCTAGAGATATACTTCGCTTGCAAAGAACAGGAACACATGGGACACGTTATATAGGATGTCCCCAAAAATGCACGCCCACTTAACAGCTGATAGCTCAATTGATGTTTCTTTTTTTTTCAACTTAACCCATGGGAACTAACAATTATTCAAACTGTATACACATGTTTTTGAGACACCCTGTATTGATTGCTGGTGTGGGCTTTTATTAAGATTATGAAAAAAAATTCTTTTCAGGTTTTCTTGAAATAGAGCCATTCTTTAACAAATCTTTTTTACATCGGCAACTTTAGGACAATATTTCCTTTGATACGTCTTCTCCTTCTTCTGTGAGTCCCGCTGCTGTAGGGCTGGCTGCTCACTCCCCCAGGCAGTGGGTTTTGCTGCTTCACGGGAAAGGTGCCAGAACACAGTCCTCGACAGAACACAGGGAGTCTGCTCAGCTCCGACTGTTAAATTAGATTTGCGATTGTGCCTACAATTTGCAAATAAGCTCAAATAATAGGCTTTGCTGAGAATAAAAGATATCATAACTTTCTCACCAGGCTCCCGTCTGGTGAACTCATCTGTTTCCTCCATAGCACAGAGAAGAGGCCCCTTCCATCTATGATTCTAGGCATGAAGCCTATTGCATAGGAGGTAGACATGAGGAGGAGCACTTGGCTAAAGTTCCAATACATCGTGCACCTATGAGTTAGTAAACTGTAATAAAAATAAAGTATGAAGAAATAAAATAGGAAAACAAAAACATACTTTAAAAGCCCTACCGCCGAAACCGGTTTGGCTCAGTGGATAGAGCGTCAGCCTGCGGACTCAAGGGTCCCAGGTTCGATTCCGGGCAAGGGCATGTACCTTGGTTGCGGGCACATCCCCAGTAGGGGGTGTGCAGGAGGCAGCTGATCGATGTTTCTCTCTCATCGATGTTTCTGGCTCTCTATCCCTCTCTCTTCCTCTCTGTGGAGAATCAATAAAATATATATATTAAAAAAAATAATAAAAAAAAATAAAAGCCCTACCGTTTTATTAGAGATAACGTGAAAAAATTACTTTGCCTAGTTGCCATGTGTATCATAAACATTTACTCTCAATTTCTGTGTGTATCTTGTGGGCTAGTGATGGTCCCCAGGTTGGCATCTCTTTTAGTAGCCCTGGTGTACAGGAATTGGAAAGCCAGAAATCAGTAGTTTCCCGCCCTAGAGATTTTAGAGAAGAGGGAGAATCAGATCAAGAAGACAGAATACAGGGCTCTTTTGTTCTTCCTACACCTCCATCCCCCACATTGTCTTTGTAGAATTCTGCCCCACTGGCATCTACTTCTACCACAGCAAGGGCAATGGCATGTCTTATTGGCAGAGGTAACAAGGGAGGCAGATGAAGAACTCAGGGGTGGCCTGCCTGTCCCTGGGCAGATGCTGAACAAAGCTGAATTGGGAGCAGGTGGTCTACTATAGGTCCCTTGAGGCAAGGCATCAAGTAACTGCATGATAGAGGTTGCGGGTTGGGTAGCCGAGGCCAATGTATAGATGGAGAACATGCCAGAGTCTCAGAGGGGTCTGCAGGAGCAGTGTGACCCCTGGCAAGACCAAATCACTCAGAGGTAGTAGGACGTGACTGCACTTAGAGAGGAACTACAAGCTTTACCTGCTGCAAACTTTAGCAGCAGCTGCCTGCAAGGATAGGGATGGAACGAGTCACACGTGGTCTTTCCTGAAAGCCACCAGAAAGCAGCTCAGAGCAGCCACTCTTCAGCAAAGAAAGGAGAGGACAATGCAAAGTATGAATCTACACAGCTTCTTAAAGAGGCTGTAATGTTTAAAACTGCAACCATTACTCCCAAGAATGTGCATATCTGTGGACAAGAGGACTGAGCCTTTGGTAAATTAACCACCCTGTGCCTGCCCTGACATCTTTCTTGAAAGAAATGTAGAAACAATAATTTTATTTATAGTTGTATAGTTTCTGGGGTAGGCAAGGTCAGCAGAAAGATTTCCGAGTTTCTCATCTCACTATTACTCATGTTCTTTAAGAATGTCTGAGAATGACTAAATACTCATCATCTGCCTTCCAATCAAGTCATTTGGCCTCTCCTCATGCCATTTATTCAGAGCTTCCCTATAGTGAAAGTATATTAGCAAAAGGGAAAAGGGGATAATTCAAATTCCCAAGGTCTTTGTTGGCTCTCAAATGACACAGTTAAAACCTCACTTTGAAATAGATAGCAAAAGTACTACTAAAGGGACCGATTCCAGATTTGATAAATGCACTTCCTCAAGTATGATACATCTTTTTCAACCTCCAGGAAAAGAAGAGGGGGGGGGGGGGACTCATTTGTTTTCATTTATGAAATTATCTCAAGATTATTTTTCTAACATAATCATTCTACAAAATAGTGTGGAAAAGAAAAGTTGTATGAGAGACATTCTAAAAAAATTATTTGACACTTAAAATTGATAGAAGTTATAATCACTGAGCAAATTAGTAATGAAAAGATTTACAAACCAAAGGGGAAAGGAATTTTTTATTACCTGGACAGACTTAAATGTAGTTAAGTAACTACTCAAACATCAAGACACACAGCCTTTAGTAAGACCTTCTAGCACAGTATACATCAAACTTTAATATGCAAAAGAAGCACTTGATTCAACAGTCCAAGGTGGGGCCGAGATTCTGCTCCCACTTGATGCTAATGGTGCTGGTCCAGCAACTACACTTTAAGTAGCAGGAGGTTGAGAGGTCTCGGAGCTTTCTGTGATGCAGAGCTACGTTTTTATGTTTCTGAAGTCAAAAATTGACCAGTGGAGTCAAAGGACCTTGACCTAAAAGTTATTGAATAGAGTAGGGCAGAAACTTCATTTCCGGATCTGTCTATCTTGGCATATTGCCTGGAGACCTTCCTGAAGGAGGAAAGATTGAACTTTCACTCCCTCAATGTATTTCCTCTGCTCTTGCATTTCCCATTGGCCTAAGATGATCTCTACTGATTTTCTCCAAGGCAGAGTTAACTCCCTCTTTGTTATTGATCTAGGTGGTCACAGAAAAGCAGCCAGTTTTAACAGGTCTGATCCCACATTTTTAATGTCTTCATGCAGAAATCTGGCTGTCATGGGGTTCTAGGGCCTCAGTGACAGATCTTCGAGAAACCAGTGACCACTTTTGATTTGTTCAAATGTGTATCCTATGACTCATGATACCCAGTAGTCTGTTTTGAATTGGGGTAATATTGCCTGCCATCGTGTTTGATACTGGCTTTTCACACTCCTTTTCTTTTAGGCATTTTACATACATGTTGCTATGAACAGTAAGTAGAATGATTAGTTCACTCACTCACTCACTCACTCACTCACTCACTCACTCACTCACTCATTTATTCCTTCCTGTTCTGTTGAGAAAACAGTATATGCCAGGTAGTTGAAGTAGAAATTAATAAAAATATGGTTCATGCTCTTGAGGGGTGATTCATTCTGGGATTAAATTTTAGCCAAATGTAACAGAAAAACCTTAAAATTTTTGGTTTAGAAAACACATTCATTTGTCTCATTTAAACCTGAGGTGTGCCGTTGTTAACATTGCTCCCACACCTTGAGAAGTCAGAGACGTCTTTGCAAGTCTCTGACTTTTTCTGTAAGGTTATCCGATGGTTGTTGCAGCTCCAGCTCCAGTCATTGTGCTCATACCGCAAACAGTAGGAAAGAAGAGAGTAGTGCTCATTCCAAGAAATAAAATTGTCAGATATCTGCACTTGACTTCTGCTTATCATTGAACAGACCTATGTCACATAACCTATCCTTAACTTCTAGAAAGATCATAAGAAACCTGTAGTTTTTGTGTGTTTTGTTTTAAAATGAGCACATTTAGGTCTCCAACAAAATCATGAATGTTAGGAAGAAGTGCAGAATGAATATTAGGTAGGCAGTTAGTTGCATCTACTCAAGGAACATAAAGTCTTTAGGATATATTGTTGATTCTGCCTAATTTTGCTTCTAAGGGCTATGGAAAACTCAGTCAATGCACATATGTCAAAACACAGGCTCTTTTTAAATGCCTCCACTGAGCAAATCAAGAGTCACTGGTGGTTAATTCTGACCTTCCTAGATCATCGCTTGAATATTTACTGGAAAAATATCAAAAACATTACAGGTGCTTAGTGGAGGAGGTTTGTTTCATTGTGTATGTGAAGGTCCAGGCAGTGTTTCTCTTCTGAATTGCTGGTGTTGGTGGCAATTTTTAGCTATGCAAGATTATTTTTATAAACTTCCTCTATCTGTAAGCAGGCCAGTGCATTGCACAAAAGAACAATTCAGTATGTTGTTTTCATTTTACTGTGAATATTGTTTACTTTCCCTGTCTTGATCCAGACAGAGAGCAGCATGGAGAAACACTGATCTCAAGGGCATATACTTGCTGGTGTTTTACTCTGCAAATTATAAACCAGTTAGATATATTAAAAAACAGTCCATGTTTTATATTTCTCCCTCACCAAATTACAGTATCAACTTCTCACGTTCCCCTTGTATAGTACCATTCTAACTGACTTCAAGGTAAAAAATAGTTATTGGGAGTTTTTATTAGCTTGCACATGTTCTTGCTGTAGCATTTGATGATCCAGCAAATGTCTGATTAAAAACAGAAGAAAGCAGACAAGAATGGAGAGAAACTGACATGACGGGCCTTGACTAATAGTTCAGCAAGTGCCAAATCACAGACATTTAATATTTAACTGGAGAATGGTCATAAAGTCTTCCCCATCCATCCCTTTATCCATCTATTCAACAGACATTTATTGGAGGGTAAACAATATTTATATAACATACATGAAAAACCTAAATCATAATAGGGAAGATGATATAAAAACACATTCTTGTTATAAAAGAAAGACAGAGATTATTACAGTTTGAGTTGGGTTGAGTGTCAGTGAAGGTTGATGGAGTGTGACCAGGGAAGGCTTAAAAGTGATAGAAGCAATAAAATTAAAACCTGAAAGATCTGAACATATTGAGATTGGGAGGCGAGGTGAGGAGAATGTTTGCATTTTAGAATAGCATGAGCAAACATCCTAAGCAAAGAAACAGTAGAATATGTATAAGAAACTGGACTATTAATTTGTCAGAAGCAAAGAATTTAATAAATGGAGTAATCAGAGATAATTTATATTCTACTAGAGACCCGATGCACGAATTCATGCACGGGTGGGGTCTGGCGTGGTCGGCCGTGGGATCTAATGCTGGAAGCTATAGCTTTCCCCCAGCTGGATCTAATTATACTTTAAGGATGGCCAAAAGAAAACCCACAACAGAACTGTTTTGCATTTCACATGCCATGAGATGAAGTTCCTTATGTGTTGTTTGCAAACGTATATCAAAATGGATGGTGGCCCTTTAATGATTTTTGCTCTTCCTGGGGCTCTGCCCTCAGCTTCCCAATATGATCTTCATATCTGTTTGTTTAAAAGTTTTTCTGTTTTTGAATGTGCCTACCCTTTGCTGTTGCTCCTGGCAACCTGCAGGTCCTCTTCACTGCCCCTTTTAAAGAGAGATTGAAAGCTCACCTTGCCGAAACCGGTTTGGCTCAGTGGATAGAGCGTCGGCCTGCAGACTGAAGGGTCCCAGGTTCGATTCCGGTCAAGGGCATGTACCTTTGTTGCAGGCACATCCCCAGTGGGGGGTGTGCAGGAGGCAGCTGATTGATGTTTCTCTCTCATCGATGTTTCTAACTCTCTATCCCTCTCTCTTCCTCTCTGTAAAAAATCAATAAAATATATTAAAAAAAGAAAAAAAGAAAAAAAGAAAGCTCACCTAATCTGCAAGGCACCACAATTTCACAAAATCCCCACCCAGCCTCTCTACCTTCCTCAGCAAAGGGCCACCATCCCGTTAATGCTTAGGTCACCTTTTTGGCTAACTTGGAAGATCTCCTGGGGCTGCGGGCTGTGAAGGGAGAATTCAACACCTTGGCTGCAGTATTAGCAGAGCCCTCTGGAGACTGGTTAGGGACAGAAGGGACTGATAATTATTTTCTTGTGCTTTCACTAAATGTACATGCACCAGGGAGCCAGGCAGTGATTTAGGGGTGTTGGGAGCCACTCAGGGGTGGGACCGGTTGGGTGAGGGGCCGCGGGCAGTTTGCAGGCCAGCCCTGCCCCCAATCATGGTGGGAGGGCCCACTCAGGGGTGGAGCTGGCCAGGGCAAGGGTAAAGGGCCACAGGTGGTTTGCTGGCTGGCCCCGCCCCCGATCGGGGTGGGGGGTCCCATTCGGGGGCAGGGCCAACTGGGGCTGCTGTCGTTCTGGTCTTTCTGGTCATTCCACCATTCGGTTGCTGGGCTTTTATTATATAGGATTACTTTCTCGGGAGACTCTTTCCCAGGTCTCCAAGGTGTCTGGATGCCCTTGCTCTGCCATCCCACGTATCCTGTGCTTATTCTGTCATACCCAAACAACTAGAACATATGGCTCCAAAGTCTGGTAGGGGCTGTGGTTTTCAAACTGCAAGTTGTAGTTTGAAAGCATTTACTTATTTTTTACAGTTACTATTTATTTGGAACTACCCACCTATTTATTCTTTCTTGTGTTCTTCATTTCTTCTTGTATGATTAACCTTCCATCTGGAGTCTTCTTTCTGCTTGAAGAATCCCATTATGTTTTTTTATAGTGACAACAAAATTCTTTCCGTTTTTGTTTGTCTGGAGACATTTTCATTTTGCCTTCATTATAGAAGACTGTTTTCCCTAGATAAGAATTCTAAGTTGGCAGTTATTTTCTTTCATCGCTTTACAGATGCCATTTCATTTTCTTCTGGTTTCCAACATTTCTGTTGAAAATCTTGAAGTTAGTTGGTCTTTTGTTAACCCCTTTGAAGGTAATATTGTCTTTTTCCTCTGAGTGCTTTTAAGAATTTCTCTTTGTTTCTGGCATTCAGTAATTGTATTATAATGTGTTTTCTTTGTAGTTATTCTGCTTGGGTTACAAAGAGTTTCTTAAATTTCTGGCATCTTTCATTAATTTTGCAAAATTTTTGGCCAGTTATTTCTTCTCTTTAGGATGTTCAGTTACACATATGTTAGATATACGAGTATTCTCTCTGTCCCAGGTGCTTCTTATATTCTTTTCTGTATTTTTATTTATTTATTTATTTGTCTTGGTGGGTACCAATTTGGATATTTTCTGTTGATCTCTCTAGGTCATTAATCTTGTATTCTGCTGCCTGTGGCATTAAACCCATTTATTGAATTTGAATTTTTAAACATGGTTACTGTCTTTTTAAGTTCTATGATTTTAATTGAATGCTTTTTCAGATTATAGTTATCTGGTAAAGTTCTCTTAAATTTAAATCGTTTTTTTTTTCTGGAAAATATTAACTATGATCGTTTTAAAGTCTTTGTTTGATAACTTTAGTGCCTGGATAATTTATTGATCTATCCTCATTGTCTATTTTTGCTCTTGGTCTTCAGTCATTTAATTCTTTGTACAGGGTTGCCTGTTAAGTTTGGATTGACTGTTGAACATTGTCTATGAAAAATTCTAAGAGATTTTAATTTTCTCTAATGAGATTTAAATTTTCTTTTGGGAGAAAGATATAGTATAAGCAAGTTACCTAGATTTGATGAGGGACTGAATTAATTTGAAGTTATATTTCAGCATTTGTGAGAACTGGTATATTTATAATTTGTGTTTATACTTAGGGCCTAATCTTTTAAGAATATTCAATGAAATCTTGGAATATTTGCCTTAACAGGATATAAATTCTGTTTTTCGTCTCCCTATCACCAATGTACAGTTTTAGGGGTCAAATACATGCATAATGTCGGACTCAGTTTTCTTTAGAATACTGGGCCTTTCAGTAATGGCTTTCTTTGCCAACCGGAACTCTTAATTGTTGATCTCAGCCCAGTGAGACTGCCATAGACATTAGAACACTACTTTCACTGGCTTTTGTGTCCTGAGCTGTGTGAATTAGCAAGTACGCAAGAGGAAAATGTAGCGGCAAATATAGGATCACTGCAATGCATTTTTCTTCTCTCTGCATCTTATACTCCTGACTTCTTTGGTTGTTCTTTAATATCTTCTTTAATACCCATAGATAAGTTTTGATTGCCTAATTGTAAGTGGAAGAGCTATACACACTTCATATACACACTTCATAAGGCTAGAGAAGCAGGAAATCTGCTACGTCTGCTGATGTAACACCCTGTGGCATCTTGTGCTTGTTATACTTCTGAGATGTAGGAAAATATTTTCCCCACCATTCAACAACATTTCTAATCTATCTGGAGTTACCTCCTATACTACCAGAAAAACATGAAAAATAATTCTTTTCTTTAATTTTTTCTACCATTTTCATTTAAAACATGTAATAAATATTGTGAGATGCTACTTAAAACAAAAATAGGGACAATTAAGCAAAACACAATTATGATAAATAAAGAAGCACTTTTCCTATTTGGAATATGCTTTTTTCTTTCAAAATGAATTACTATTGTTTTTCGTGTCCTTCCTTGATTATAATGGGTAAGAATTCTTATTGGTTTTCAAAGCTAGGATTTTACCAGAGTTCCTATATGAAAATTTCTAAGACTTTTGCCAATTTAGCTAGCACATTAGATTTGTAATTTATTTTCAGAATATGTTTTCTTATGAGTTGTTTAAACTTTTGCACAACTTTTGGGGTCACTTTTCCATGTTAATAGCATTCTATTTTGATCCCAAGGTTAGTGCTATAGCTCAAAAAAGGAACACAGATTCCATTGGGTCTCATTTAAAAGTTAGTGCTTTTAAAAAAAGGGTTTTATTGTTTTTATAAGCCATCCTGAAATGAAGATAATAATTCTTTAATTCAGCCTTGTCATTTGCTATAAACACCAGCTGCCATAATTGTAGGTATTCCCACATGGGGGATTTTTACCAACTGTTAGAAAAAAAATATTTTAAAAGGAGCACAAACAATCTGGAAATATGAAGCAAAAACATACAATGCTTGTGCAAATACAAAAATTTGAGTTCATCTGTAGCTCACAATTTATATTTATTTCTATCTGATTACTTTGGACTTTTAGTTTCTCTTTTATTATATCAAAAATATATTTACATAGAAATGTACACTTGAAATCTATATGATCTTATTATACAACGTGTGGCCCGGTGCACGAAATTCGTGCACATTAAAAGGGGAAATAATTTAATATTGCTATTTGCCCTTTCTCTATAATAGAAGTGTCAGAGATGAAAGAAAATTAGTAAAATGTATATGAAAACCTTCCTCCTGTCAGAGTCTGGGCCACACCACGGGACCCAGAGTGAAGTCCTCGCCCACCCACATGCGCCTCAAAATTGCGTGAGACCCAGACCCGGCCGGCCCCCATGCCCATTGGGCTAGATCCAGACATTAATGACAGTATGACAATATACATTGTTAATATACATTTTGTATTAGGTTTATACAGAGTAGTAACTTAAGAAATATATCATATCTCCTCTTTTTTTTAAAAAAATATATATTTTATTGATTTCTTTACAGAGAGGAAGGAAGCGGGATAGAGCGTTAGAAACATCGATGAGAGAGAAACATCGACCAACTGCCTCCTGCACCCCCCCCCACCGGGGATGTGCCTGCAACCAATGTACATGCCCTTGACCGGAATCGAACCTGGGACCCCTCAGTCTGCAGACCGACGCTCTATCCACTGAGCCAAACCAGTTTCGGCATCATATCTCCTCTTAACATAGATGTTAATATACTCATTTCCCCTCCTACAATGTTCTCTTCCCACTGGGATCCTTATTCTATGAATAGTCTACCCATTTTATCCTTGACTTGCTTTGTGTCACCTGTCCCAATATATAAACCACCAAATCCTGTTAGTCCACAACATCAGCTAGCTCTGCTTCTCCTTATCCACACTGCTACTCCTTAGTTTATAATCATCCTTATCTCTTCCTGGGATAACTGCATCAGCCTGGTCTTTTGCCTCCAGTCCCAACTCCTTCTTCACAGTTCTCCACTCTGCACCCCCAGCCAGCCTTTTAAATGCAAATTCAAAATTCCTTTTCTTCAAACACTTCAGTGACTCCCAATCCCATCTGCAGAACACCCTGAATCCTTAATGTGGCTCATATGTCCTGTTGTGATCTAACAGCATTATCACTTCAGCCTCATCTCTCACCCTTTCCACGTTAGACGCTATCAGTTTTTAAAATATGTCAAGTTCTCTTTAGTCTCAGAGCCTTTGAAAATGTTCTTTTAGTTTAGAAACCCCTTTTTTTGCTGAACCCCTTTCACCTTCCCCTAAGTCCCACTCATCTTTCAGGGGTCACGTTGAACCTCACCACCTCTGTGAAGTCTTTCTCGACCACCTCCCTTTTAAGTCTGGATTGATTTTCCTCATCTGTGCTTTGGCATCACACTATACCTATATTTCATTGTTGTTTGTTCACTAGTGGGTATCCCTCCCTAGACAGTAAGTACCGTAACGCCAGGGATTGTATCTGATTTGTTCATGGTTTTAGCCTCAGAACCCAATATAGGGCCGAGCATATTATAGGTACTCAACTTCATTGAATGTCTTTTGTTAATGTTAAATTTGTTGTAGCTATGTCTATAGTGACTTAATTTTCCCAAACAAAAACTTAAAAATATGATTGTAAAGATATGAGCATCCTCGTGGAGGAAATGGGATAAACTCTTGGAAACTAGGACTGTCTGAAGCACTCTGGGACATATTGAGACCCTACTTTTATTCCCTAAATTAACAAAATTGTGAGGCGCATGGTGTTGAGACTCATACAAAGTTCCATTCTACTCTGACTGGTCACTAGCTGTTATGGACTGAATGCTTGGGTCTTCCCAAAATTCTTATGTCAACACCCTACTCACAATAGGATGGTTTTAGGAGGTGACGCCTTCAGGAAGTAATTAGGACTAGATGAAGTCATGAAAATGATGCCTCATGAATGGGACTAGTGCTCTTATAAGAGTACCGAAAGAGTTCTCTCTCTCCATCCACCATATGAGGAGACAAGAAGTCAGCAGTCTGCAACATGGAAGAGGGCTCTCACCAGAACCTGACCATGCTGACAGCATGATCTTGCACTTCCAGTCTCCAGAACTGTTAGAAATAACTTTCTGTTGTTAATAAGCCACCAGTTTATGGTATGTTGTTATAGTAGCCTAAATTAAGACAAAAATTGTACCATTATAAGGAATTGGCTCATGTTTATGGAGATTGAGATGGCCCACAGTCTGCAAACTGGAGACCCAGAAAAGCCATTGGTATAATTCATTCTGAGTCTGAAGGCTTGAGAACAGGGGGAGCCAACAGTATAAATCTCAGTCCAAGGGGGTGAAAAAGTGATGTCCCAGCTCAGCAGACAGGCTGGAAGAGGACGAATCCTTCCTTTGTCTGGTTTTTGGTCTATTTAGGCCCTCAATGCATTGCAAGGTGCCCATTCGTATTGGGGAGGGCAACCTACTTTACTGAGTCCATTGATTTAAATGGTAAGTAATTCCAGAAACAGCCTATCAGACACACCCAGGAATAATATTTAACCTGCTATCTGGGCATCCGTTGGGCCAATTAAGTTGACACGTTAACCCTCACAGGGGTTATGCTAAAGGAAAAATAGCATGTCTTATGAGCCACCAAAAAAATTCTTTAAGATCAGCCCTAACCTTTTTCAGATTATTTTTGCTCTTGGCCTTTCAAAGCGTGATAAAACAAAGTTATTGAATATTTGCTAGATAAAACAACTTTTGGGGGAAACTACACTACTGTTCCATGTTACTAGTACTGATGACATTCCCTTCTTCCTACAACAACATTTTTATCCTTTACCTAACTGGCTCGCTCTAAACGGTCAGTCCTTCAACTGGTTCTGACATGAATGTTGGTTGATATTTTCATTTACATTAATGAGCAAGATAAAAATGAAGCAATGAAGATGTATGTCAGGACCTCACTCATTGGTCCATAAATGATGTGAGTGACTTCTTTGCCGAATGAGGTGTCAGTTTTTAAATACTGAAGAAATATTTCCTTAATTTTTTGTGTTATTGACAATGTAAACACTTACAGACCTAGCATACTTCTAAGCTTAATCAATATTATGAACACTTTTTCCCAATGCATTCTTAAATCCTAGACACCAATAAAACAGTAAATCAAGTCCTGGTTCATAGAATTTTCCCATTTCCTCAGTAGAAATAGTCCCATCATGGCCAATTTCAAGCTACCAACATGAGGTCACTGAACAGAGTTGGGAAAGAGATGTGCAATATCATAGCATTGTATAGTATTTCTGCTACACAGATGCAATAAATGTAAGTAGGCTCAAGAACATAGGTAATTTTTTAAAAGTACGTTTTTATTGATTTTTTTAGAGAAGAAGGGAGAGGACGAGAGAGAAGCATCAATGAGAGAGAAACATCATCAATTGGCTGCCTCCTGCATGCCCCCTACTGGAGATCTAGCCCAAAACCTGGACATGTGCCCTGACCAGGAATCGAACCAGGACCTCTTGGTTCCTAAGTTGACGCTCAACCATTGAGCCACACAGGCCAGGCATAGATAATTTTTAAAAGTACAATAAAATATTTAGAAAGTGATTACTTTTGAATGTAAGTTTATATAATTTATTTTTAAATAATGGCTCTATTTAGAGTAGAAAAATGGTTGGGGCTGGAGGTTGAGAGAAATAGGGAGAAGCTGGTAAAAGGGTACAAACTTTCAGTTATAAGATGAATAAGGTCTGAAGATCTAATGCCTGACATGGTGACTATAGTTAGCAACTCTGTGTTGTATAATTGAAATTTTCTAAGAGACTAGAACTTCAATGTTCTCACAAAGAAAGTAAAAGTGAAGTGATGGATATGTCAATTAATGATAATGGGAATCCTTTCACAATGTATACATACATCAAATCACCATCAGACACTCTAAATAACTTACATTTCAGTTTGTCATTTGTGCCTCTATAAAGCTGAAAAACATTGGCTTTGTTGAAAAACTGGCTCAAAAATCCTGAAAACGTAACCCTTGACTCTCGAAGTTGGTTATGAGCTGGCTCCAGCATACCGTTAGGCCCGGCCCCTTTACCTGTTTTTCTCTGACCAGTTTCAAATCACTTTCCCAGTTCGAGCCTTTTTAAAAAATCTATCTGTGGAAATTGAGAATGATACTCTTATGTCCCTTCCAAAATAAACCTTGTACGTACCTCCCCAATACCGCCCACAAGCCACGCCCACCAGCCAATCAGAGCAAGTATGCAAATTAACCCAACCAAGATGGCTACAGCCACAGAGAGCAAGGTTTCCCAGGTAACAGAGCAAGCCAAGCTTTCCGTGAGCTGTTGCAGGCCTAAGCCTCCACTCAAGCTACAAAGTTTCAATTATAGAAGGTAAACAAATTCAAACAGAAATGGCGGCAGAACGGAGCTTGAGAGACCAAGCCAGGGTTGCTGGCGACAACAGGAGAAGCAAAGCTTTCCACACATCCTGTCTGGGCCCAGCCTCCGCTTAAGGCTACAAAGTTTCAATTATAGAAGGTAAATTAACTGCCACAGAAATGGCTGCTGGCCTCGGAGGGAGCAGCAGGCTTGGCTCCGCTCCAGGCTACAAAGTTTCAATTGTAGAAGGAAAATAAATTCCAGATACCAGGGCCTCTGCTTGGGTTGTCAGGGAGCGTGGCTGGCCTGCAAACCACCACAGGCCCCTCGCTCAGGCCGTCTCATGCCCCAAGGGAACCCCCACCCTGATCTGGGACACCCTTCAGGGCAAACCAGCTGGCCCCCACTCCTGCACCAGGCCTCTATCCTATCTAATAAAAGAGTAATGTGCAGATTGACCATCACTCCAACACACAATATGTCTGCCCCCATGTGGTCAAAGATCCTGCTCCCATGTGGACACAAGATGGCCACTACAAGATGGCCAGCAGGAGAGGGCAGTTGGGAGGCACCCAGCCTGCAAGGGAGGGCAGTTGAGAGGGACCAGGCCTGCAAGGGAGGGCAGTTGAGAGGAACCAGGCTTGCAAGGGAGGGCAGTTGGAGGTGATCAACCCTGCAGGAGAGGGCAGTTAGGGGTGACCAGGCCAGCAGAGGAGGAAAGTTGGGGGAAAACAGGCTGGCAGGGGAGCAGTTAAGCATCAAGCAGGCTGGCAGGCAGAAGCGGTTAGGGGCAATCAGGAAGGCAGGCAGGCAAGCAGTTGGGAGCCAGCTGTCCTGGTTTGTGAGAGGGATGTCTGACTGCCCTCCAGGGGTCCCAGATTGGAGAGGGTACAGGCTGGGCTGAGGGACAACCCCCCTCTGTGCACGAATTTTGTGCACCAGGCTTCTAGTCTTAAATATAAGCATATTTTAAACTTATGGTGAAAGTGAATATTTCTGATAATAATCTTCTAAATTCATTTTTACTAGAAATAGTTATAAGGAAGAGGTGTGCATGAGTGATTTCAAGGAGATGATAGATTAAAGAGGAGAAGAGATGAAAGAAGACAGGAGTGTAGAAACACAAAATGGTGATTACTATGCTATGTGTTGACTTGGCGGAATAATGAAAGTATGGACTCAGAGTTGGAAGGGATTTCAAGGGACAGCCTGGAGGAGTGCCCAGCCCTCAGGCAGCTATCATGATCTCATTTCACAGATGAGGCAAGGAGGTGCAGAAAGATTCCACAAGCCGCCCAAGGCCACTAGAATAGGTGTTGGAGTTTCTCTTGCATTGCCCTTTCCCTTTCCCTTAACCTAGGTTGAAAGCCTTTAGTTCCACACCATAAATTTAAAATATCTTTTGGAAGTAAAAAAATATCTTCCCTGGAAAAGAGCCCCCAGGAGTCAGCTACAGAGAGTCTTCCATGTGATTCTTTCAGGGAATAACTTTTTACCCTCAAGATGTAGAAAACCCCTTCTCCCCAAGAGTTGAATAGAAATATGGGAAAATAGGAAAAGCCAATAAGACTAGCCCAGAAAGAGTTTTCCAAGTGTAAAGGGCACATGCCTTGGATGGCTCAGGAAGAATGGGTGACTAATGGGCACCAAGAAATTTTAACATATCTATGAAATACATCAGTAAAGATATCCTCAGATGAGGATTAAAAATAAAAAATAGAAATGCAACCAATTTCTGAATATTAATTTTGTATCCTACTTTACTGAATTCATTAATCGGTTCTAATAGGTTTTGGTGGACCCTTTAGGGTTTTCTATGGACAATATCGTGTCATCCCCAAGTAATGATAGTTTTACTTCCTCTTTTCCAACTTGGATGCCTTTAATTTCTTCTTGCCTGATTGCTGTGATGAATAAGACTGGTGAAAGTGGTCGTCTCTGTCTTGTTCCTGATCTTTAGGGAAATTTTTTTTTTTTTAGTTTTGTTTTCTCCACAGAGTATAATGTTAGCTGTGGATTGTCGTATATGGTCTTTATTATGTTGAATGTTCCCTCTATCCTCACTTTGGTATGTTCCCTCTATTCTCACTTTGCTGAGAGTTTTTATCATAAGTCGGTGCTGGATTTCGTTAAATGCTTTTTCTGCATCTATTGATATAATCATGTGATTTTTATTCTTCATTTTGTTTATGTGGAGTATCACGTTAATTGATTTGTGGAAATTGCACCAACCTTGCATCCCCAGATAAATCCCACTTGATCACTTGCTAGATTTGGTTTGCTAATATTTTTTGTTGTTGTTGTTTGCTTGTTTCTGGTGTTTTTTGTTTGTGTTTTTTTTCTGCAAAAAGCTTTATTGTTTCATTTGGTCCAATGCATGGGAGCAGGCTTCAGGGTGGTTAAAAGAATGGCTAGTAGTTTTGGGGAGAGGCTCAGGTAAAAGCCTGACACCAGGGGGATGCAGAGGGGCCCCTCAAAGGCCTCAGGGCTCCTAAGGCTCCTAGTCGTGCTTGAGGGTGAGCCTTTTGAAGAGGTACTCGCCCAGCCCAGCCTGGGGGCCGCAGCCTGCGGAGGTGAGTCAGGTGTAGCCCATCTTCTTGATGAGTTTCACCTCCTCACCCGGAAGTGGTTCTGCAGGAAGTCACAGAGATGAGGTCTGCGCGGGGAGAACCAGGGCCTGCAGCTCCACAAGGGCCTGGGTCAGGTTCCTCTCCAAGGCCAGGGCGGCTGTCACGGTCCTGAGTTTTGCCCACTCACCTTGGGAGGCCTCAGCGTGTCCTGGAAGGGAATGCGGCCACCGCGCTGGGTTTGCAGCTTTAAGAGATGCTCATCGCCCTCGGGCTTCTTCTCCACCAACTCGAGGAAGAAGCGGCCCACGCCCTCGAGAGCCACATCGTCAAGGTCGCAATAGACGCCCAGAGAGAGGTAGGTGTGGGGGGCCCGCAGATGCGGGTTGGCCAGGTGGTTGGCCGCAGCCTCCACGTTGGTGGAATAATTCTGATGAATTTGGGAGCTCAGGGTTGTTCGGCACTGAGGAGTTAAGGTAGAAAAAGCCCGGTGTGTTGGCTGGTCTGGAAGGTGGTTCTGAAGGTGGTGACAGGAGATTGGCCTGAGGCTGGAAGAAGGGGCGCCCCTGCGTCTGTTCCGTCCAAACACTGTTGGAGCAGGAGACAGATCTGGGCCCCCCCAGGGCACTGTCTGGTTTGCTAATGTTTTGTTGAGGATTTTGCATCCATGTTCGTCAGTAATATTGGCCTACAATTTTCTGTCTCTGCAGTCTTTATCTGGTATTGGAATTAGGATGATGCTGGCCTAGTAAAATGAGCTTGAGAGTGTTCCTTCCTCTTGAATTTTCTGGAATAGTTTGAGAAGGACAAGTGTTGTTCTTTGAATATTTGGTAAAATTCACCTGTGAAGCCAAGACTTTTGTTTGCTGGGAGTATTTTTTGTTTTTGTTTTTTTCTGCTTTGATTTCATTGGTTGCAATCAGTCTGTTCAGATTTTCTGATTCAATTTGATTCAGTTTGGGAAAGTTGTGTTTATAGGAATTTATCCATTTCTTGCAGATTGTCCAATTTGTTGGCATACAGTTGTTCATAATATTTTCTTATAGTCCTTTGTATTTCCGTGATGTCTGTTGTGATTTCTCTCCTTCCATTTCTGATTTTATTTATTTGGGTCTTCTTTCTTATTTTCTTGATGAGTCTAGTTAAGGGTTTATCAATCTGTTTCACCTTTTCAAAGAACCAGTTCTTGGTTTCATTTATCTTTTGTATTTTTAGTCTCTATGTCATTTCCACTCTAATCTTTATTTTCTTCCTTCTACTTACTTTGTGCTTTGTTGTTCTTTTTCTAGTTCCTTTAAGTATAAAATTTGATTGTTTACTTGAGATTTTTCTTGCTTCTTACGGTTGGCCAATATTGCTATGAATTTCCCTCTTTGGACTGCTTTTCCTGTGTTCCATAGATTTAGGGTTGTTGTGTGTTCATTTTCATTTGTCTCAAAGTGAGTTTTGATTTCTTCCTTGATCTTATTCTTAACCCATTCGTTGTTTAGTAACATGTTTTTTAGATTCCATGTGTTTTTCCATTTATGTTCTTGTAACTGATATCCAGCTTCGTACCACTGTGGTCATAGAAGAGAGAAGATGTTTGATAGGATTTCAATCTCAAATTTAATATGAGTTTTAATGTGACTCTGATAACAGCCATATAAAACTTCCATCAGTAAGATAAATGAACAATATGAAGGTAACATTTTTAAAATAAAATTATAATTTTTAAGCTCTTCAGTATATCAAAACTGCCAGATCCAATAGCAATACATCAGTACCAAGGTCATCATGGGCTGTGTAGTTCTTGGCAAGAGCTTTAACTTTATCTCTTTCTCTCCACTCATGGACCCATATCAGAGTGTAGCTGAATAAAAGTAATGTTACTCCAGTTTATTAAACATATGTAAATTATTATTGTTAGTAATATAATCTACCTAAAGCTAAGCCTCCCTGTGGCTCTTTCTCTTCATGGAATCACATTCAGAGAAACATTAGTCTGACATTCAAAATAAATGAGAAGCAATTTAATTCTTCACTTCCCTTGAAAATGCCAAAAGAAACTGCATCCATATTTTATTCTTAAAATAAATCCTTTTCCTCATCTCTATTACTTTCAATTTTTCCAAAACATTCTCAGATGCCCCTATCTTTCCTCTACTATTGCTCCCAAAATTCACAAACCCAGTCTGATTAACTTTTTATTTCTCTTTCCTCTGCTTCCTAGCTTAGCTCTTTATTTTGTAGATTAATTTTGCATCTCTTGCTTCTATTAAATTTTAAGTTTCTCCTTTATCTGCATTTTGTGCAACAAAGGGACAGTGGTTCCAAAAGCTGATCTGGGAAGAATAAATTTTTTTTTTTTTTTTAGAATTGGGGGCAGAGAGGAAGAGAGAGAGCGCAATTTTACAAATCTCATAGCTTAATATTTTTGTCACAGTAACAAATTATTTGCTATGTACCTCATAAATGATCTTAACTCATTATTTGAAAACTTTTGATATATTCTTCTGCCATATATATTTTTTACTACAGTAAAACTTTGATATAGTGGCCTAATTCAGGTGAGGTGGTGTCTGTTAAAGCCGAAATTCTATTATTTAATAAAGTAGGTTTTCCAAATGCATACGTTAAACAATTTACAAGTTAGTTTACTTGTTTTTATTTATGTAGACACGTTTGTATAATTAAAATTAAGTATGTATGAAAGTTTAATTTCACAGAAAAGTTTTCTATGTGTATTGCTATAATTTTAAATTTATGCTGAATAGGTCTAGTAAATGCCTGCATCCACCAGTCACTATGAGTTAACAAATGCACGCGGCTGGGGCATGGCTTAACGCAAATGGAAACATCAGCCAGCACACATTAAATCAGCTGCAGAAAGGGAGGCCACGCAACAACAGAACCAATTACCGCGCACAATGCAGTGCGATCGCGTGCTGATCAGTCTCAGAACAGTGTTTATGAGTGGTAACTCTTGGGTTTAAATATGTAGACTATAGTTGTAGATATGTAATATTTATTTTTGTTGGCGAAATTACCACAGTGTTTTTTCCAACATATGGCCTGTTCGCTAAAATTTGTTTAAAAATAACAGTGAATTAATAACAAAGATAACCTGTTAATTTAATTATAAGAAAATCTTGGTTAAAAGCATTTTATGACATCTGACATATGACCCGGAAATGTTGTCCATTAAATCCAAAGTCCGTTAAATCGAGGTCTGCAAAATTGAGGGTTTACTGTGTTCTAGGGTAGTGTGGAAAAACCTGATGCGGTGGTTTTATACTTATAACCAGGTAATTTCCAATACTCTTAAGGTAAACGACTAGTTTCCTAATCTCTCTATTTAAAAAATCTAATGACAACTTTCAAAACATGCCTAATTTTAATTTACTTTCAACTAAGACATACCATATATAAAACTTCATTTTGTGAAAAAAAAAGCGATGACTCAATATTTTAAGTATATCTTAGTCAATCAAAAGGAAGAGCCATCCTTTTAGTTGGAGCAGGCACCACATGCTACTATAGCAGTAACAGCTGTGGGAACTAGATTGGGGTAGTACTATTAAGTTAGAAGTCAGTAATTATCCTTTTAATAAGTGGATTACTAATAACATGGTATTGGTAATTTAGTATAATTATAAAAATGCTGCATGATTTAACTTATGAATGCATAAGCCACATTATTCAATGATCCACTTAAAGTTTCACAAGACTAACCAATCATCTGATTTAATCAGTGATACAGACTGTATAAGAAAAGAGTAAAAACTAACAGGCAGAAGGGATTAACCAGAAATTATTGACTATTTAAAAACTCCAGTTCATTCTACTACATTCCAGTTTTGAGGTTTTGGTCTGAAAATAATGTTGGCTACAAAACTTGTTTTACAGACTTCGATACAAAGTCTATTTCAAACACTAGGGGTCAAGTGAATTGAGCACTTTTCTAATAATTCTGGAGATTAGGGTCCTCTGCTATTCTGCCATTCAATCTAGATCAGCTAAAAGCCAACGCTTAACAACTGTACTCTTCAAAAATAACTTCATGTTTGGAATCATAGGCATGATTGTAAAGGTATTTTTATTCTAAAGTAGATTTTCATTTATCCAAGCAACCTTTAGTTAAGAACTCTGACTAGGTTCAAATTTCAGAATCATGGTTTTTGAAAAGTACAGTTGCGTGCTGACACAGCTATCGTGTGTACATTCAGAAGAGAATCTGTTGGTTACACTGGCAGTTTTGATCTGGGATTAATCTAGATTTCCTGAATGTAATTCCCATAAGAGCAGATGAATGTGTACATTGACAGACACAGAAGCTCCGCTTTCTAAGAGACATTCCCGGGGAGACAAATGTGAAACCAGAGAGCTCTGGCAGACAAAGGCAGCTCATGCAGAATCCTCCCCAGGCCATTGTAGGAGCTGCGCTTTTTACTAGTAGTCAGACTTTTAACCCTCCCACTTCAGGTTTGCTTTCTCCAGAAGAGTAGCCTTAATCCCCACCAAGAGGAAAGAGATTATTGTAAAGCAAGCCCTGCTGGACTATCTTCAGAGCCACAGAAAACACAAATAAGCAAAGGAAATGGCAAAGAATAAGGTCCTTAGTGCCCATCATGGTTTATTTTATTAATTTTTATTGATGTTAGAGAGAGGAAGGAAGAGGGAGAGATAGAAACAAAAATGAAGAGAATCATTGATCCGCTGCCTCCTGCACGCCCCCTACTGGGGATGGAGCTTGAAGCCCAGGCATGTGTCCTGACGGGGGAATCAAACTGCACCCTCCTGGTTCCTGGGTTAATGCTCAACCACTGAGCCACACCAGCTGGGCCATAATGGTTAATTTTGTATGTCAACCTGGCTAGACCATCGTGGTACTCAGATATTTATTCAAAATTTATTCTAGATGTTTCTGAGAAGGTATTTTTTCAGGTGAGCTTAACTTTTAAGTCAGGAGACTTTGAGTAAGCAGATTACCCTCAATAATGTGGGTGGACCTAAACCGACAGTTGAAGACTTTAATACAAAAAGAGAGATCTCCTGGGAAGAAGGGGAAATTCTGCCAGCAGACTATCTTTGGACTCGAACTCCAATTCTTCCCTGGGTCTCCAGCCTGCAGCCTACCTTGCAGAGTTTGAACTTTTCAAACAATCAAGAGCCAGTTGCTTAAAATCCATCTCTCTCCCCCCACCCCTCATCCCCACAGTCAGTAAATGGCAAAATTGGGTTTTGAACCCAGGCTATCTGACTTTGGCATCAGTGCTCCTAATCAATTCACTGGAGTCCCAGAAATGATAAAATCCTTCAGGAAGTTCAGCAGAGGAAGCCATTGATGTGTTCCACAAAGAACACAGGGTAACTTGTAGAATGTAGTATCTTTGTGCATTCCCATAACGTGAGGACACTGAGCAGGGTGTTTGGGAACTGCAAAATATCCTGTGATATTTAGGGCATTTCTATGCTAAGTCACAAGAACATTCAAGGAAACTTTCATTTCACTGTGAGCGAGTGAAGTTGTTGTTTTCCCCAAGGCATAGCGTGAAGCTTTATGGGTCACACAATATTAAAGTTGCAAGACTTTGGAGAAGTCTTCATCTAAATCTCTTATTTTGATAGGGGGGAACTGATGCCCAAAGGGTTGAATTGCTTGAAACTATCCAATTAATGAAAACCTATTGATTAAAGAAAAATGTAACCAACAAATTAGCAGCAGAGCTGGAAGAGGAACTGGGTTCTCAGTCTTGGTTTCATTTCTCTTAAAAAGCCCCTGTTCCCATGGTGAGCCCTCTAGCGGCCATTTTGTGCATGACAACCCCACCTCCCTCATCAAAGTTGATTGTATCAAGGGTAGGAATTGACCCATTGGTTCAGTCTGATTCCTGAAAATTTAAAGTTAAGCCCAATAGAGAGACGATTTTTTTTCTTATTTTGGGGGCTGCATTTATAGAATATAAGCTCTGAAGTTGCAGGTTGGGAATTTTCCCCAACGGAAAAGGAGATTTATAGTGATACTAACTGCTGTAAAAGATAAATTTCCAAATCCCAATTGCTTAGCAGAATGGACTTGAATTTAAGAGGATAGAACTCTATTTCTCAGTCATATCAAGTCCATGGTGGTTGGGGGTGGGGTGACAGCAGGAAGGAGGAGCATGCAGTTCCTCACTGCCCAAGCGCCTCTCGTCCTGTGGCTCCCACCTTCCTCCAAGGGCTCAGTCCTCATTCTGCCATCAGATGGGGAGGGAGAGAATAGAGAGTTGCATTAGAGGGTCTTGTGGACCAGGCATTGAAGTGGAGGCCAGAACTGAGCTACACGGCTACACCTACTGGGAAATGTAGTCTGGCTGTGTCCCCAGAAGAAAATAAAAATGGATTTTCTGAACCACCAGCCGGTAGCTGCCCACAGAGAAAGCTAGTCAATAGAGAGCAAGAAGAATGAACAGGTGGGTTGAGGAGAAGAGATGAAATGGGGAGAATATCTTTATGGCTTTTCAGATTCTGGTGTTCCCCCTGCATTCCCTCTGTTGAAACGAGCTGGCATTGGCTTCTGTAGTCTACAAACAAGGCAATCCTACCACTCACACTCAGGAGGAAACATGTATCTTCAAACTCTCCATCTCTAGGAATGTACTGTGAGTTTCTTTTACTTATATCATTTCCATAATGACATTAGTTGCCTGGAGATCAGTGTTTACAATTCTGCTAAAACCCTTCATAAAGATGCTGCCGCTGAAGTCAGCATTTAAAAAGGCAAACCAACAACCGTGCGAGCAGGCTGTGTTGGAAAGAGTTGGTTATTATATCACACACATTGATTTATAGGTTCAGTTTGCCTTTACCTAAATGTCTAGTTATTTAACAGCTGTTATGAATCAGCCAGATAGAGGATTAAGCAGAGGTAGGGGTGGGGGCAAGTAGGTGAAAAAATGCTTTAATCTTAGGCTACAATAGAGACAAGTTGAGTCAGGTCCCATCTAGTAATTTTGGCTCCCGATGCTTCTTAAAGGAGAGCATTGTTCAGCTGGAAGGTGAGACAGCTCAGCATCGACCACTGGCCTGAGCTCACAGTAACCCCGTCAATGGCTGAGATAGGCAGTGCTGATTACGGGTTGGAAAGCAACGTATCAGTAAACGCTGGGAGTAGCTGGCTCAGTCAAACGAAATAGTTCTGACTCGCGTTGGCTTTAAATAGACAACTTACTCCAAAAGTTCGGATGAGGACATGAATATTTAACAAGATGCAATATAAAGTATTACATACGTTACCAAACAAAGATCAAGACAGAATTCAGTCGGGCTGGTTTCTCCGCTGATTGTGTCCAAAGTTCATCAAAATCTTGGATCATAGTCAGGGGGGGGTTTACCAAGTGGGGGTGTCTCTTTGTAAGAATATATTTCGCTGAAGGCAATAAAGGACTCGCTGAAAAGTCTGAAACCCTCTTCTGAGATGAGACGGAGGAAAAGTTACTCTTTTTGTATAAACAGAGTGTTGAGGCGACTCTCCTCTCTCTTCTCTCTCGCAGGAAGGATGGCCCTGACGGGTCTCCTAGGGGAAGAGACGCGGGTGCTGGTCCAGCGAGGCTCTGCCTCTGTGTCTGGACTTGCCCTTGCCTTACTCGCTGTGGTCTGTGCTCAGATGTCTGTCTTGCTCTAACCTTGGCCTAAGCATTAAACTTGTCGAAAGGATGTCTGAGTGTTTCCTACTTGATTTTTCCACTAGGTTTTGCTTCTCTTTAAAATGCTCTGCAAATTTATAGCTCTTTTACCTGAACTTAAGGACCACCCTCCCACCCCCAACACACACGCTGGCAATGATTTTGTTCTATTTGGAAGACAAAAAATGGATGCTCTCTGTACAGACTCATACTTGCCTTAAGGTTAAAGGGCTCCCCCCGACTCCTAGCCCCTGCCACAGAGCAGAAACTCCGTGGCTGCGATTTAATCAGTTTATGGCAAACATGGAGCCGAAAAGGGTTTTAGAAAAGAATACTACCACTACCACCACCACCACCACCACCACCACTACTGAAATTATCACTCCACTTACGTCCACTACACTTTATAAGTCTCTTTACAGCTACTTGGGGAAGGTATTTGCTAAAATGTACCTGTATGGATTATCCCAATGAAAACACCAACACCCGAGAAGCGAGCGAATAGTGTGATTTGCCCAGAAGTATACAGCTGACAGGAGCCATCTCTTCTCATGCCGAGATCCAGAGCTCCCTCCTTCCAGCCAAACTGTCTCCACATCTAGATGCAGAAGAAGAGGAAAGCTCAGTCTGAGGGGTACCTTGAGGCCCTGAGTCTTTGAGTAAAAAAGTATGTAGTTGTAAGAGCAATATGAACTGTACCTGTACCTTTAATTAATTTGTTCTCCAGCCACCGGGCCTTTGCACAGGCTACAAGAGCGAAATACAAACAGCTCGAAGGACAGATCGAATTGAGTAAGGCAAGAGCAAGTCAGGACACAGTAGAGGTCACAGGCCTTTACTCAGAAATGCTTTCCTACTGCTACTCATTTCACCTCGTAGACTTTCATCTTTTTTAGATCTCAGCACAGTCAGTTTCTTTTCTGACCTCCTTACTGGTGCGATATTGCAATTCTAGCCTTTTGTAGCTCCATGTACTTCTCCTGTATAGCACTATGACTCTTGTACTTATTTGTGCTATTCTCTTTGATTATAGTTTATCTGTCTCACTAGAGTCATCCCTATGAGGGCAGGACTGTGATTTTACACACTGGAGTCCTCCTTATAGCACTATGCTAACCAAATTAGCATTTGTTAATAAATGCATAAATAATTTGCTTTTTGATACATGATCCAAGATTATTACTAGGTCATAGAGTCCAGAAAGCAAGTATATCATAGAGAGAGATGCACCCAAGCAAATCACATCGGCTGGAGATTTTCACATATAGGAAAAGGATGCGACCAGAAGACATTTCTCACTTGGTTGTTGTGTAGTCAAAACGTTATCCCAGGCAAAGGAAGGGTGGAGGCTGGAGAGAGCTGAGGGTGATTTTCCAAGACAAGCCCCAGCGGCAGGCAGTCCTGCTGAAACCAGAGAGGCACAGGCTTCCCTCCAGCCTCCGGCGTCTACGAAACCCATTAAAAGGCCTTTATTAGGCACCAAGATGTCTCTTCTCTTCCAAAAGAATCTCTTATTATTGTTATTATAGCTAGCTGGCCAGATTGTTGTATATGTCCCTAAAAAGCGATTTGGGAATTGAATTTCTGATAAACTACATTCTAACTACACTAGGGGACTGTGTCTTAACTTGGGATTCATGAAAAAACAAACTTCATAATCTATGAGTTCATAAGATTATATCCAAAATGTGGTTAATGTGCAAATATGTGCATATTTTTTCCACGAAAAAATAATTCTGAAGCTTTTAATTAGATCACAAAGGACTTTTTAAGTTCAAAGAGTTTAAGTCATTTCTAGGGGAACATACGGAATCCTGTAGCAAGTTTCTTTCTAAAGCAAAGACTGATTTACATATTATATTGATATATAATAATTATTGTTTGTGTATTATTTATATAATATACTAGAAGCCCGGGGCATGAAAATTCACGCACTGGAGGGGGGACCCTCAGCCCGGCCTGCCTCTTCTCACAGTCTGGGAGCCCTCAGGGGCGGGAGGTGACCCAGTGAACAGGGGAAGGCAACACCCCATCACATCTCTGCTGCTGCCACTGCCGGCAGCACAAGCCTCGGCCGGCCCTGGTTACCTGAGCCTCAGGCGGCCCTGGGTGGCTCGGGGGCTGAAGGGACTGGGGGACTCCGGAGGCAGGCGTGCGGCAAGACCTGCCGCCTTGGCGGGGCTGAGGGGACTGGGCGCCACCATCTTGTGGCTGTGGGCACCGCCATCATTGAGGGCGTGGCAGTCAATTAGCATATTCTCTCCTTATTGGCTGTGTGCGCCACCATCTTTGCGACAGTGTGAGGGTCAGTTAGCATATTCCCTCTTTATTAGATAGGATTAGTATATTATTTTGTACACAGTCATTAGAATAATTTCTACCTAGTATAATATATCAGCCTATTCATGGAACTTGTATGTGCAGAAAAATAAAATAAATCTGAGTGTTTTTCATAGGGAAATTTAAAAAATATATACTTATGTTTATTAGAAGTAGGTTATTATTATTACTAGAGGCTCAGTGCACAAAATTTATGCACTGGGGGTAGGGGATCCCTCAGCCTGGCCTGCGCCCTCTTGCAGTCAGGGACCCCTCGCTCCTTACCGTACGCCTGCTCGCTGCTCCTTACTGCTTGTCTCGCTGCTCCTTAGCACTGCTGCGGAGGCAGGAGAAGCTCCTGCCACTGCCGCTGGGCTCGCCAATCTTAAGCCAGCTTCTGGCTGAGCGGTGCTCCCTCTGTGGGAGTGCACTGACCACCAGGGGGCAGACGCTCAATGCAGGAGCTGCCCTGGTGGTCAGTGTACATCATAGTGACCAGTTGTTCTGGTTATTCCACTGTAACAGTCGCTTAGTCATTTATTACATAGACTAGAGGCCCAATGCATGAAATTCGTGCAAGGAGCTCGGCCCTCACAGCATGGCTTCATCCGGAAGGGCGTCTGGAAGGACGTCCAGCTGTCCGGTCTAATTAGCATATTACACGTTTATTATTATAGACTAGAGGCCCGGTGCATGAAATTCGTGCATGGGTCAGGGGTGTGTCCCTCAGCCCAGCCTGCATCCTCTCCAATCTGGGACCCCTCAAGGGATCGGGCCTAAACGGTCAGACATCCCTCTCACAATCCAGGACTGCTGGCTCCCAACTGCTCACCTGCCTGCCTGCCTGATTGCCCCTAACCACTCCCCTACCAATCTGATTGATGCCTATCTGCTCCCCTGCCAGCCTGATGGCCCATAAATGCCCTCCCCTGCCGGCCTGGTCACCCCTAACTGCCTTCCCTTGCCAGCCTGGTCACCCCTAACTGTCCTCCTCTGTAGGCCTGGTCACTCCCAGCTGTCCTCCCCTGCTGGCCTGGTCACCCCTAACTGCCCTCCCTTGCAGGCCTGATCACTCCCAACTGCCCTCCCTTGCAGGCCTGGTCCCTCCCAACTGCCCTCCCCTGCTGGCCTGTTTGCCCACAACTGCCCTCCCCTGAAGGCCATCTTGTGGCGGCCATCTTGTGTCCACATGGGGGCAATCATCTTTGACCACATGGGGTCGGCCATCTTGTGTGTTGGAGTGACAGTCAATTTGCATATTATTCTTTTAATAGATAGTATATGCCTGTGGGATTGGGCTGAAACTGGCTCTCCGACATCCCCTGAGCGGTCCTGAATTGCACAGGCCAGGCTGAGGGACCCCACTGGTGCATGATCAGGACCCGGGAGAGACGTGGGAGGTTGGCCAGCTGAAGAACCATGGGAGGGCTCCAGGATGTGTCTGGCCCTTCTCGCTCAGTCCTGATCGGCCAGACCCCAGGAGCAAGCTAACCTACTGGTTGGAGCACCTGCCCCCTTGCGGTCAGTTCACGTCATAGTGACTGGTTGACCAGTCAACTGTCTGCCCCCTAGTGGTCAGGGCATGTCATAGTGAGCAGTTGAGCAGCCTTAGCATATCATTAGCATATTACGCTTTGATTGGTTGGACAGCTGACCAGTCGACCAGACACTTAGCATATTAGGCTTTTATTACATAGGATTATTTAGACCAAATTAAAATTGAAAACTGCAGGCTAATCAAGTTATATTTTATATTTAATACATAACAGCTATTTTTATTGATTAAAACTATCAAATTGAACAGTCATCTTACAATATTATTGTGTGATCACAATCCTCCTATATAATAAAGAGCTAATATGCAAATGGTTGTCATGCTGTAAGGGCTCAGACACAACACTGGGGAGAGTGGAATGGGGACCAGCCAGGCCCAAATGAACTCACAAGAGAGAAATGGCGACCAGCCAGGCTGTGGCCTGGGAGAAGGACAAGCCACACGCCCCGCGGTCCCGGGCGCCAGTGGCTGCGCCTATGCCTGCGACCCAGAAGGACAAGCCGTCTGCCCACGGTCCCGGGCGCCTGCCGCTGCGGCCCGGGTGAAGCTGGCCCGGGTCCTGGGTGCCTGCAGCCAGCCAGAGGGAGGGAAGCCTGGGTTCCGAGTGCCTACTACCAGCTGGAGGAGGGAATCCTGGGTCCCAGGTGCGGGGCAAGGCAGAGGTGGTTAGGGGCGATCAGGCCAGCAGGGGAGCAGTTAGGGGCAATCAGGCAGGCAGGCAGAGGGGTTAGGGATGATCAGGCAGGCAGGCAGGCAGGCAGGCAGGCGAGCAGTTAGGAGCCAGCGGTCCCAGATTGCAAGAGGCAGTTGGACATCCCCCGAGGGGTCCTGGGTTAGAGAGGGTGCAGGCTGGGCTGAGGGACTGCCCCCTCCCACGCCAGTGCACGAATTTTGTGCACCGGGCCTCTAATATTTTATAAGTATGAACTTAAGATCATTAGAAGTGACAATTTTAGTAAACTTTTCTTGTTTGGTCTAGACCTAAAACCATCGATTTATCCCAAATTGAAGAATTTTAGCTGTGTGTTGGGGGTAGGTGTGGAAAATGGCTTATCTTCCTAGACCAACCTAGTGTTTACTCCATGTTAAGTAAAAATATCCTAATATTAAAACACATACCAATGTATCAATAACAAAATTTGCATTAATTTTTCATATAAATCAGAAGACTTCAAAACAATTTTAATCTTTCAGTAAGTCATCTCTGTTTTATCCCTTCACTCTAGATCACTGAAGATTTTTTGGACACAATAGTGAATGTTAATGAAACTCTATATAAAAGAAACAACCTTTGTCTCAAGGCTTCAAATGCAAATAGCACAGTGAATTTTCTCTAAACAAATACATATGGTTTTAGATGGATGCCATTTTAATGAAATTTATAGTAACAGACATTTCTAGATTCTTCAGAGATCTTACATATATTGATTTCTTGTTATATACAACTAGCTATTGATAAGGGAAATGGGGGAGAGATTTTAATTTGAAATCCATATTCATGTGCATTGATTTCCATTCTATTTCTCTCCTATCTATTTAGAAGAGGCATTCCTCTTTTTTTTTTTTTTTTCCAACACCTAACCTTTGGGGACCTTTCTCCTTTTCCACATAAAAACATAATCTATCAATAATAATAAAAATTATAATTATGCCCTAGCTGGTTTGGCTCAGTGGATAGAGCAGCGGCCTGCAGACTGAAGGGTCCCGAGTTCAATTCTGGTGAAGGGCACATGCCTGGGTTGCGGGCTGGTTCCCCAGTAGGGGGCATGCAGGAGGCAGCTGATCAATGATTCTCTCTCATCATTGATGTTTCTCTCTCTCTCTCCCTCTCTCTTCTTATCTGAAATCAATAAAAATATATTTTTAAAAAATAACAATGACTATCATCTATTGAGAATTTACTGTTGTAGGCACTGTGTTAAGCTCTTCTATGCACATGATTTCATTAAATCCTCACAACCACATTTTATGGTAAATACATATTTTTTAATAAAGGAGGAAACTGAAATAATGAACTTTCCCCAAATGACACAGTTATGTCCAGGAAACTGAATCTCATATTCAGCTCTGACTCCAAAGTCTTTTAACTATCACCTTCCAATTCTATCAAGTTTGTATCTTCCCAGTGTCTCACAGGGAAATTTTTATATATTTATTTATTGTAAATATGTTTTAATCAACTTTTTTAGAGAGACAGAGGAAGGGAGAGGGAGAGAGAGAGAAACATCAATGAGAGAAACATCGATTGGCTGTCTCCTGCACGCCCCCTAGCGGGGATGGAGCCTGCAACCAGAGTATGTGCCCTGACTAGGGATGGAACCAGTGACTGCTCTGTGCATGGGATGACGCTCAACCAACTGAACCACACTGGCCAGGACATCACAGAAAACGTTTTTTATAGGAACCAGTCTGCATAGAAATTTTATACATTATCTTCTTGTCAATGGCACCTGGAAAGCAAGAAGTGGGGAATTTTTCCACAAGGAGGCAATATTTGTGTTGCATCCAGAATAAGGAAAGCTCACCAGGAAGTATAATGGAAGAAGTGGATGTCGGAAAGCAATACCAGCATGTGTAAAAGGGCAGAAGGAAAAGTGAAAATCTGGTGTGCCTGAGTGAAAAGCATATGGTACCAAGCAGAGGAGATGAGGTGGAGAAATTTAGAGGACTCATCTATAATAGCACTTGGTTGCCATGCGAAGGAGCTTGTTTATTCTAACCCTGGCCTTCCTCATTTTAAAAGTGGGGTAACTGATAGTTCTGATCTCAGAGGGCAGCCAAAATCCAAATTGATAGCATACAAAAAGATCACAGCACAGTGCCTGGGTTAAATAAAAGTGCAATGAATGTTAAATTTTTTTTTGTGTTAAAATTTTTATTATTACCACTTACCCCATTATCAATGCTAAGGATTCCTGCTAAATTTATTTCTTTAGCCTATTCCTCTCTCCTTGTCCAGACCATCTTTTCAACTGCTGATTCAACCTCTTCACTTTGCATTCCAATAATGGTTAGTGTTCATTTAGTCAACATTATTTACTGAGTATCTACTATGTACCAGTGTTATGCACTGGAGATATGTTGAGTAAATCAAGGAGACAGTCTAGGGGAGATAATAGACATACAAACAGGCAATATAACTTCATGTGATATCCTATATAATGAAAGGGTAATGTGCAAATAGATTGAACAGCAGGACAACCGAACAACCAATCAAAGTGTAATATGCTAATTATATACTAAGGCTGCTCAACCACTCGCTGTGATGTGCACTGACCACCAGGGGGCAGATGCTCTGACTGGTAGGTTAGCTTGCTGCTGGAGTCTGGATGGTCAGGACTGAGCAAGACGGGCTGGACACACCCTGGAGCCCTCTGGCCCAATCATGCACCAGTGGGGTCCCTCAGCCTGGCCTGAGCCCTCTCACAATCCGGGACCCCTCCAGGGATGTTGGAGAGCCTGTTTCAGCCCGATCCCACAGGCCACTCCCCTTGGGCAGGTGCCAGACACAGGGCTCATGGCTGGCAAGTGCTGCTGCGGCAGCGAGAGCCTAGCCTCAAGCCTCTTCTGATCGGGACTGATTGGGCGTGAGTCCGTGGCAGGCACAGTGGGACCGGGATGAGCAGGAGTGGCAGGTAGGATCTGCAGGGGGCGTTGAACTGCAGGTTTCAGCCCGATCCCTGCAGGCCACCCAGAGGGACCCTACCCGTGCACGAATTCATGCACCAGGCCTCTAGTATGCTGTAATAGAGGTAATTTCACTGGAGGGGGATAAATAACCATTCTTGCAAATGGGGATCAGGGTCTCGAACTTGAACCCCATTTTAGGCCCTAACACCACACTTGGCACATAGGAGGTCCTTAATAAACTTTTGTTGCATTAAGTGGCATCAAAGCCAAAACTTAAGAATGAAAAAGTATTAGCAGGTAAATGGGTTTAGAAAAATAGGAATTATTTTCTAAGGCTGAGAAATGTACAAAGGCTTATAGGCTAGAGAGGGCCTGGGGTGGTCTTGAGGCAAGTATTTTAGAATGGCTAGAGTAGGGCTCATTACGGGAGCTCAGTAAACATTAGTTCTCTTCCCTTCTTAAAAGTTATTTTGCATACACTGTCTCTTTTAGTTCTCTGACAATCATTTAAATTCACTTGCAAGGCATAATTAATCCTATTTTATAGGTGAGGAAACTGAGGCTCAGAGAGATTGGTGATTACAAAGTCCTACAGCCTGGTTCAGCTTCGGGGGCATGCAATCTTTGCAGTAGCATAGTGCCCGTCCCAAATTTAGTTTAATACACAGCTGACATTGTTTTGAAATTCTTAAAAATTTTATCTTTGAATTTATTTTTTGTAAGTAAAGTCCAATTGGACAATGGAGGATGTGTGTGAGCAGACGGTATACATGCAATAGGTGTGTACTCTGTTCCTTGCTACCCCCGAGTACAGAAACCTGGTGTGGGATGTGTGGAAGTTCAGTAAGACTAGGAAGTATACGGTAAACGTGTTATGGCTACAACTGAGTAAGCTTTCTGTTCTGTTCAGACCAGAATTTTCTTTTGAATACACACACACACACACACAAAGGGCAGTTGTGTTCTAAGAAACACAAATAACCAAGAAACCCTACTATACCCTTCTATACGCATGTTATTGCCCACTTATGCTGAAAAGGATGACATAGGAGGGCAGAGGTATGGGAACCCATAGTTCCTCTTCTTTTAAGGCCTTCCTTCCTTAGCAGTAAGTTGACGCCAGTGAATGTTGATAGAATGTGAGTTTTCAAGAAATGAAATAACGCAGCTGAGTTAGTTTTGTGCAACATCTTCACTGTTCTGGTAACAGTGGAATACATAGGCATGTATAAGCTAAATGCCATTATATTTGTGCTTTAAGCTTGTATTGCTCAATATAAATATAAATGGCAACATTCATGCTAGTAATTCAAATTGACATTTTTCTTTGCTTCGAACAACATTACATAGCAAATAAAAACACCATAACAAGTTGAGAGAGAGCCTGCAAAGGAAGTAAGAATCTCTATTATGGCACCTTTAATGGCACCTTTTCCTCCCCTTTGGACAGGTGCTCTGCATTTTCATTTTGTACTGCGGCCTGCAAATTATGCAGATGACTCTGCCTTTGGCTAATAAGTGGACAAGGCACAATCTGATCCTAGATTTTCTGCATCCGAATAACACACTGTACCACCCTTCTTCCTGTGAAACTCACAGAATAGTGGTCAGTTAATGATGTCCATGTATCTATCATTCATTATTTCTAGTACCATGACTTCTATCTTTGAGGGAAGAGAGTACATTTATTAAGTGCAGCAGATATTGAAGTGCACGACCCAAATTCCCTTTCAAGACTGAAATGTTCATGCCACGTTGGCTTACGAAAACTCACAGATGAGTCCCTTCTCCAGAATGCCTTTGGCCAACAAGACTTCTTCTCCCAATTTAGTACAACGCTGAAAGGTCATCCCAACCAGAGCTTCCCATGTGACCTTTGTTGCTACTGAATCAATTTCTCCTTCTGCTCAACCCTGCTTCCTTCACTCTCTCCTGGATATTACTCCCCGGGGACACCTCCAGTAAACTTTCAGCACAAACATTCCTGTTTCTGAGTTTCTTTCTCATGAACTCCAACCTAGGACATCAACATAGTGAGCACTAAATTTGAACAAATGTGTCCTACATTGTTCAAGTCACCAGTTTACAGTGTCTAAATTGGCTAAATGTTTGGTTTTAGTCATAGCTGCAATTACCTTGACTTCTATCCACACCCAATGAGATTCTGTTATTTTAGTGTTTTACTCTGTGGAGGCAATTTCTGTGTACTTGCTATCAGAGCCCTGGCTAAACTAGAGAAACCACAATTCCTACGCAAGCCATGAACCCCATTAGATCTACTTTAGAATGACATTCTTGCTCTTATAAGCATTTTCCATTTTCCTCACTCAAGGAGAGATGTATTAAAGGCAATCCTTTAGGGTTAGATCAGTTATCTTCCTAAATCTTTTTTTTTGTTGTTAATTCTTACCTCAGAATATTTTTTCCATTTATTTATTTATTTATTTATTTATTTATTTATTTGAGAGTATAAGGGACAGGGAGAGACATAGAGAAACATTGATGTGCGAGAGACACATCGATTGGTTGCCTCCCACATGCATCCCGGGCTGGGGATCAAGCCTGCAACCGAGGTACAGGCCCTTGACCAAAATAGAACCTGAGTCCCTTCAGTCTGTAGCTGACACTCTAACCACTGAGCCAAACCAGCTAGGGCTCTTCCTTAATCATTTGAAAGAAATTACTAAACACTCACATCTCTTTTTCACTTTAAAGTATTTTTGGGTTAGGTTTACTCCAAAGTGTTTAACTTGAACTTTCTAAACTGTCATTTACATGACTATTGTTTAGTACAGACTTATTAAGGTGCAGGTTAGCTATAAAAATCAGTCTTACTCATGTGATTTAAATTAAAATAAAACACCAAATACCTAAATGTCCTGGGCACAAGTTGGAACTGCCCCAGAACAAGTTGGCTGTATACAATGGCATTTCTCATGAGTAAGTGTAGCAGTCCAACTCATTTGGGAAGCATGAGGCTGACTAAACCCTAACTTTTGGCTGGCAGAATTAGGAAGATAAAAATATAATAGCTTCTGAGTCATCAGCCCATGGGTAAATATATTTTATAATGAAGAGAAATCTGTCCATACAGAGGCTATTTAATAATTTTAAGCCTTGTAGATTTCCCAAACAGTCCATATCAATTCCTGGGTATTGGTAATTAGCAGAGGGCAAGTATAACACAAATTTAAAGAGTGAATATCCTTTATTTTTATTTGATAATGGACAATACCCTTTCTCTCTTCTCTTTCTCCTTCCTCACTTCTACCACACACAGCACATGGATCCACCAGTAATCTCGATTCCTCAATGTTATGTGTTAAAAAACATATCAGGGTACAAAAATAAATGAACAAAGCATAACAAATCCACAGCATATCAAAAGGCAGCTCTGAATGCCCAAAGTGGAACTGGTACGATTGTTTATCACATGCTGGTCCAGAGCTGCGTCTTCCTGAGTGTACAGTGGCAGACCCTGGGCTGTGAGTTGTTGTGCTGAGATAGTCATTCTTGTCACGTGTTGTCACACAAGATAGTCATACACGTGGCTTGTGGCCATTTATAGAGCAACATGGACTCTCAGCCAGAACAGGAGCCCCAAGGCCCAGGGTTATTCCACTCATATCTTGGCTAGGAAGAGACCAAGGCAGTTCCAAGGCATTCCATGTGCATTAGTAAATTAACTACCAAAGCAACCCCTTTTATAAGGATACAAACAAAAACCCCTTCAGAGCCTAGCAGGGCAGGCCAAGTGTGAGAAAATAAGGGTCACTACTGAGTTCTGGAACCACATGAAGGGACAGCTACTACTCAGCATTGTGCCACAATGAGGTAATGGACCTCTAGTGTTGGCAAATCGTATATTTTTCTAAAGATATTAGAAATCCAAATGCTTATATGAGTCTACTTTTTAATGTTAGCAGCCAATTATTTTTTTAAAACCAATGCATTGGCTAACAAAACACATCTACCTACCAAGTCTTCACCATGGCTACCAGCAGGCCCTCATGACCTCTCTGACCTTCTTCCTGCAGCTTTCCACTCACTCTGTCCAGCTATTCCTTGAACGTGTAACCCACTCTCCTGTCTCATGGCCTTCTTGCTAGCACCCTCCTCAGCAGAATGGCTTTTCCCTAAAGTCACATAACTCACCCTTCACTACCTTCAGGTATTGTTTTAAATGTCCCCTTCTCTCTGAGACCTTCCCTGGTTACCCTATTGGAAATCACATCTTGTCTCCCTGTGTCTCTTCCTGCTTAATTTTTATAGAAAGCACTTATCACGATATAACATATATGCATTTTATTTGACTTTTTTCCCTTGCTGTTTCCTATGGTGGAATGTAAACTTTGAAGTGTAAAGGCAGAGATTTGGTTTATTTTGCTCATGGCTTTATCCCCAGTACCTAGAACAGGGTCTGGCACATAGTAGACACTTGATAAGTGATTTTGAATGAATTAATGAGTGAATGGATAAATTTGCAGGCCATCTTTGTTCTGTGGTCTAAGCTTCTCATTTGTGACTTCTGATATATACTGAAAATCTCACGGGACAACCCAAAGGAAGGAGACATGATGAAGTTTGGGCAGTGAGCATCTAACCTCTTACTTTCTGAGAAATTCAAGTCATCAAATTAAATAATTCACAATCTCACAGAGCATTTCTATTAGTTATAGTGCTCTTCACAGGCACAAGGAAAGCATATCCAAAATGTCAAACTTAATCCCATAGTATTTTATTCACACCACGGATTAGATGCTTATCCCACACTGACAAGGTTCAGAGTTCAAGCTACTTACAGTGTTGAGCTACAAGTAGATAGTGTCTAAAATTAAGCATAGTTCCTTTGCTGGTTGGGAAATGAAAATTAAATAGAGATAAAGAGGCAAGGGGAACAAAGGTTAAGCCTGATTTTTGTGAAGGAAGGAAGTTAATTCACAGAGATGACATTTTTTTTTCAAAGTCTTATCTGCCTCTTTACTCTTGAATGTGTAACCCTCATGATTCAAAATTTTGGATGCTATTGTTAAGAACTCAGTTCATTTCTATTTTTCTCACCTATGTTTTTTGCTCAGAAAAGTTCAGACAGGGCCAACTAAATTAAAAAAATAAAATTCAGGTTGTGTATATTTCTTAATATTCTCTGGCCTACAAACAAGCTAAACAACCAGAACCCTTCAATCCAAGTATGATCAATATCCATAATGAGATAAAAGACAAAGATAGCTGAACATATATTTGATTAACATATCAGAGATACCCTGGAACTTGGCATATTTTTAATAGGAGCAAATAAATGACATATACTTCATGAATGCGTAGTACATTTTGTAGTTTATTGCCACCGAAAGTAGTATACAATGAAAATACAAAAAACTTAAAAGAATGAATTTCTAGATGGAAGTGTAAGGACTCTCCATAGATCACCTTGGCTGCCTGCAGTGCCAACGTGGTGATTTGCAGGAAGGCTCTCAGAGGTCACTGGCAAAACCTCAGGTCTGCTACCTGCCAGACTCTGTGCCTCTTGCTACCACCAGAGCAATAATAGTACTTCTCTTCCACCTTCCAAATCTCAGGCAAGTGTCTTCAAAGCAGACTGCTGGTCTAGGAAATGGAGTCTTCCGGCTTCTAGGCCCGACTTCCAGGAGAGCTCAGAAGGCAGTGGGAAGAATGCTGAAATACTGACAGACAACCGGCCCAAAGGTGAAGCTGGTAGCTACGGTCGTGCCTCTGCCTGCTTTGTAATGCCAAACTAGAGCCATTCAGACTGGACCAGATGGGTCCAGCATGACCCAGGTCTTGAATTTTCTGTTCTTAGTTCCAGGAATGCCTGGTTCTTTTATATCAGTGGATTTAGCAATCTTTTCTTTTCTTCATTCTCTAAGTAAGACAATCACACAAATACGTAAGAGTTGTCTTTTTACTAAAATTAATTGTTTCCTTTAAACTATTAATTCCACTGAAAGGTCTTACTGTATGTGGATACCTTTCATTGGCATCCTCACCAGGAACAGGGAGTAGTGGGGAAAGGTTTTGAATAGAACTAGTTTATTGACCTAAGGCAGACTGACATTGTACCAGACCGAGACCAAGGTCATCTTAGTGAAACGCATATAACAGTATAAACTAGCAATTTCCCCTCCTGCAGTTCTCAAGCTTTCCTGCCCTGTGACTCAGTTTCCTACACGCAGGGGCTGTTGTCACGGTAGGCGGGGGAAGGAAACTCTTGCTCACCTTTGCTGTGTTTAGAATCACCACCCCACATCAAAGGGATGACTCACTCTGACCACTTGCCAGCCCTGAGCTTGCTTCCTACCTCCCACCACCCTTGCTGGCTGTGCTCTTCTTGGCTAGAGAGTCCTTCCACCAGCAAGTCCAGGTTTGCGGAGTCTGGCACACTCACCTCCTGTATGACGAGGCTTCCTGAGGTGGGTTGCTCTGCAGGTTGGGACCTGAAGGTGACCACCAATTTGCCTGACCTGTAGGGTGTATGATTCAAAGACAAGAAGCTGGGCTCCTGCCTGTGTTCCTCAAAGAGCAAAAAGGGAAATGGAATCATTTCTTCCCTTACTCCTAGTAACAGTCAACATGTAACCTGAAAAGGTATGATTACCTATTTTCATTGGCTTTATAGAAACATGTTGCTGCTGGAAACTCCAGAAGCCATCGGGTTCCTTTTGGTGAGCTCAGCAATGTTTATCACAGCGTGGGGCAGATGGAGGGCACTCAGGAAAGATTTATTCCTGGGGGATATGCCTCTGTCTGGGTGGGAGGGAGCCATCTTAGGGTAAATGACTGCACTTTAGACATTCTTAGAGAATTCACATTTCCTTTAATAAAATCTACTACCAGATTCAATACTGAGGAGAAGGTGGTTATGGAAAAATAAATAGCTTAGCAATGAACAGAGATGTGTTTGAGATTAGGAACTCTGGGAAAAATCCCTTAAATTCTTTTAAAAAAATATATTTTATTGATTTTTTACAGAGAGGAAGGGAGAGGGATAGAGAGTTAGAAACATCGATGAGAGAGAAACATCAATCAGCTGCCTTCTGCACACCCCCTACTGGGGATGTGCCCGCAACCAAGGTACATGCCCTTGACCGGAATCAAACCTGGGACCCTTGAGTCCGCAGGCAGATGCTCTATCCACTGAGCCAAACCGGTTAGGGCTCCCTTAAATTCTTACCAAAAAAAATGTGCTGAAGGAGTTTGGAGTGAGATTAGCCTGTGCTACCGCTTACCAGCCACACGACTAGTCGTGATTTACTTCCTAACGTTCAGTTTCCTCATGTAGTAGAGTGAAATTTTCCTCTTAAGCTTGTTGCAAGGATTAAATAAGATAAAGGGAACAATGTGCTAAATACACTAACATTCAATAAATTTCCGTTTTGCCCAGAACTTGTTTCCTAACTTGGAAAAAAGGGAAGAATCAAGGGAAGCAGTATGGAGAAAGTGTCTCCCAAGTGTGAGCTATTAGCATTATCTCACCCCCCATTCCTATTCTCCAGTGTCTGAATATGGGCTTGCTCTTGTTATCTTTGGGCATAGTCCTTGGCATCTGCATGTAGATTTAACAGACCAGCACTCAGAGTGCCTGTGGTATTTGATTTCTGCCATGAATAATGAGGATGGCAACCCGTATGTGCTTAGGAAGCATTATCCACAGATATCTGGCCATTGAATGCTCACTGTGCCAGCTTTCCCGAATGCTAAAATATCTAGGAGAACTGAGATCTACATGTTGGGATGGTCCCAGGACTGACACTTATTAAAACCAGACTTTCCCAGGACGGTACTGGCAATAGAATGACTTGCCCTTGTTAGAGCAAAGCTCCTTTGGACCCACCTTTTCTTTCAGGCAGCCAGCTAAGCCTTTTCAGGCCTGTCCTGCTAAACAAAAATGCTTGCGGGGGGCGTGTGTGAATGGGTTTATATATTACCCAGATGACCTCACTATTACTCATAGTTGATTGGAAAATTTCCAACCTTCTCTACTTGGTCCTAGCCACCTAAGGGATTTGAACTGACATCTGCTATCAAAACCCATCTGCAAAGAGCGTATCTAAATAGCATTAGGTTTCATTCCACTGACATTAAGTGGGAACCATTAGTGATAAGGGGTGGTGTACAGTAGGAGAAAGTCCCTCTAGCCTCAGAAAAAGGTGAATTCACGGTTAAATCCCAACTATGCCGATCCTAGTTGTATGTCCCTGGGCATGTTAACCTCAGAGCATCGCTTACTGATCTATAAAATAAACGATATATCTTTACAATGTTGTGAGGAATAATATTTTTGCACATAAGACTTCATAGTAGTAATATGTTTAATCAATGACAGCTATTATTAGTATTGTTTTCTCAGTATTCTGAACTTTTCTAGCAAAAGGAAATGTTCACAAAACTTGACCAGTTCTTCTTTACACACAAGGTTGCTTTATTAAACGGAGAAAATGGGCGGCAGAGGGCTTTGTAAAGCCACATATACAAAGTTACTATGGTTATTTAAAGAAAAAGTACTTGAGATCCAAAAACACTGAAGGTTATACCAAATAGAGCGACTACTCTTTCTTTGTTATAATACAGGACAAGAAGAAAAAAAAAGCATGAGTTTAATACATAACTGAGGTTCAATTTTTACATACTAATATGAATGACTGTGGCATTCTAAAAGAAATGTTTGGTGGTGTTTATCTATGTGTATCTGTGTGTACACACACATGTGTGCATATGCACACATTAAAGAGTTTTATTGGGCCCCGGCTGGGTGGCTCAGTTGGCTGGAGCATCATCCTGTGCACCAAAAGGTTTTGGGCTCAATTCCTGGTCAGGGCACATACCCAGGTTTCGAGTTCGAAATAGATCAATGTTTCTCTCACATTGATGTTTCTCTCTCTCTTCCTCTCTCTCTCCCTCTTCCTCTCTCTCTAAAAATCAATAAAAACATATCATTTGGTGAGGATTTAAGAAAAAGATTAGTTGACTGAATAATTTTCATCTTATTGATTCAAAGAAGGATTAGGACACAGAAGGGAAGAAGAACAAAAGTAGATTTTACTTCTAATATCTTACTAAAAAAAATTTTCAGGAAAATCGACCATAACAACAGGAAAATAATGAAGCTAAAATATCTTAAAATCACTAGCTGGATGTATTTACACACCTTACACCCAAGATTTATAAGGCTTAGAAAATTGCTCACATTAACCAAGTAATTGAATCTTCCTTTACCTCTGAGTAATGATTAACTTTTTAAAAGTTGAATTTTTTCATTAATCTGAAAAACACACACACACTTATTTGGAGGGCATTTATTCTCAGTAAGCTTTCTTAATTAAAATTCCAGCATTGGGATTGGCTGTGCCAACATAGGCAATGTGACAAGGTTAATAGATTACTTGGGTAATTTGATCTGTAAAGATAGCTGATGTAGGTACGTAACTCGGTACCCCAAGTTTTGTGGTAAGTTTAATTTGCCTGCCTTGCCCAAGTAATTACATCAAATTTCCACATCACTTGGCTGTGTAGGCATAGTGAAGATATTTTAGCTTATGCTCAGCGGGTTGAGAAAGCCTGACTTGCATAATTAGTATTATTCCTTTAAAACATCTATCTATGAATGCTTAACTGAATAATATGCCTGAACTTGTCTTTTGGAGTTTCTTATGTGGGTTGATATTTACCATCCATAACTGTGGCACTTTATGAGCTTACCTAAGAATATACTTCCTTCTTAAAGCTGTTCCTCTCTCCCTTCCTCTCTTTCTCCCTTATTTCCTCCCTTCCTTTTTATTTCTTCCAAATATTTTTCATAAAATCATATAATGCTGGAATTTGGTGGAATCACAGCAATTGAACTATTCTGTTTCTCAAATTTCATGAACTCCCATACCACATTCATGAAGTTTTACATATCTATTTATTTAATTATTTGTAATTTGTGCACCAGAAGGTTGCTGGCTTGATTCCAGGTCAGGGCACATGCCCGGGTTGTAGGCTGGATCCCTGGTGGGGGATGGGCAGGAGGGAGTCAATCAGTGTCCCACTCTCACATCAATGTTTTTCTCTCTCTCTCTGTCCCTCTCCCTTTCTCTCTCTAAAATTCAATTAAAAAATCTTTTTTAAAAACCTTAGATACTTTCTTAGATGCATTTAAAAAAAACTATATTCAAGAATCATATATTTAATATGCTGATTATATTTTCTTGATAAATAATAAAAGAAATGTGCAACAAATAAAGCAAGGTTATACACGTACCACCTAAACTCATTTGCTTTAGGAAATACTGTTCTAGTCTGGCCTTCAAACGAGAAAGCTGAGGCCCAGAGAATTAAAGTGATGTTTTCTAGAAGCAGTTAGGAGCAGAGCTCTATGTTGAAAACTTGCCTTTGGATGCTTAAATCCGGGCCTTTGCTACTACACTACACTGACTTATGATGTTAGTTACCTTGAGGCAGGGCTTGTAAGAATCACTAACTAAAATATGATAGAAAACCCATCAGTGGCAAAGTCGTGAAAACAACCCATCTTCCTATTTATTTGTGCTCTAATAACGCTTAGGCCACCAAGGGACCAGAGATACTTCAAGACAGTGGTCCTCAAACAAGGGTACTAATATAGGAGTTTACAAAGACGGAAAGAACATGGATCCTGCTGTTTTCAGAGCCACACCTTTCCTGGGACTCCTTCCCTGGGAAAGGGTCTATGGTTAAGGCATCCCTATTCGTAACTGCCCTTTTGCCACCTAACAGAAGTAAGTCACAATTTGCATCCATTGCATTGCCCTGGAGTGAGAACACAGCAGTGACACCAAACATATGGATACCTGAAAAATACTGTGCCATCCTGGTATAAGTGTGAAAGAGTGAAATTTCATGTGTGGTTAACAAATCATAGGTAGTCTCTAATTCTTTGCTTTCCACAAAAAATGAGGACGAAAGAAATTTTAAGTTACTGGATTTATAAAATTAATTTTGCATGGTAGACCAATATATAAATTTGGGCATGAAAGTTGTTTAAAGGTCCAAAAAATAAGTGTCACAACTATAATAAAAGTCCTTCCAAATTTACTAATAGATAAGGTGCTTTAGCACCAACCTCAATTAAAATAACAAGAATAGAATTAACACTAAATCTATAATTCAGTCTATTAGTAAATAATATGCATATACAGATCTATCAGGAAAAAAATCTAGCTCAATCCATCTCATTAAAGAGATAAATATGCCAAAAGAGGTATTTTTAAAACATTACTTTTAATTTAACATGCTTAGCAATATGTTAATATGATTTATATTAAACATCCAATGCTGCAATCTATTTTATTCAATTTTAACTAATAATTGTAATATTACTCAGGAGAAATATTTTTTAACATTAGAACCTATTAGGAAGTTTAAAGAGTAAATTTAATTTATTTTTTTTCTGCAAAGGACTATAATAAAATTATTAAGAAAAGACTTTCAAGAATAAATTATATTAGTTACATGAATAAAAGTATATAAAATTAGAATAAAATCTGGTGAGGAAGAGAAAAAGAAGTTCAAAAAAATAAAAATATTTAAAATTTCTTTAATTGGTAAATAAGAGCTTATTTAAGAACTGCTATTTTTTTAGATGGATGATAATAGGGAATCTAATCACTTTTGTATTTATAGTCCATAAGCTGCATTTAAAATCATGAAACAATTTTATTTTTATAAGTAGATATTCAAAGTAAGTTGGAAATTACATAATTTATAATTTTTATTTTGGACACATTTTAGATGTCACCTTAAAATTTTGCAAGGGTTGTATCAATTTTCAAATTCCTGTAGGGAATACACAAACAGGAAGTGTGAAGACCATTGGCTTCAGGGCTAGAGTCTGTTTCCCGGCTGCAGAGTGCTTCAAGGACTATTCTCTGCCTCATACTGGTTTCCCAGAAATGAAAACAGTCACGGGCCAAAGGAGCATTCTCTCATCTGATGCTGCCAGAGTTCCTAGGACAAACCTTCCGATGTCCAGGACCAGGCGAGCTTGGAGTCTCTATAGCTCTTGTGCCTACCAGACTAACATAGCAGGAAAGTCCAAAACCACATGGAGGAAGCTGCACTGGTTATACAGAAATCTTCTCCAGCCCCCGTGCCACTATAGAATGTGCTTCTGTATTTACCAGATAAAATAACGTGGTTCTTTTTCATATTCTTATTAAAGTTGGAACAATCCAAGACAGATAAGATTAGAAATAATTTGAATAAGAAAAACAGCAGCATGCATTTAAAATGTATGCATATATGTAAAACAAATGTGCACTTTTAAAAGTTGTGTAATCATGGTATCATTTAGGTATTAAATATTTGTAGATTAATTTAGTATTGAAGTTACTGAAATTGTCTTTAAACAGTTGATTCCAATTAGAATTTTCACTCTGGTACTAGTTCTTCTATTGCAGGAAAATAAAAATTATTTATGTTCTGTTCCAGCAACATCATGTCATCCAAAGCTTATAATTAGAGGATATACATGAAGTTTCCTTTAATTTTCTTTTCTAATTTTCATGTGTGTGTTTTGCAAGAAATTAAAGAGAAAGACAGGAAGGTGAAATTTCCTCATACATTCAACATGATTGGGCTTTTAAATATAAAAGTATAAAAATTGCTAAAAATGATTTTAGTGAAATTAGTAATTTCAATCAAGACATAACATTTCAACACAGTTGAAGGGTAAAGGCAGCTTTTAGCTTTAACTTCAGAGCAATATAAAATACAGATTTTATACTGTTCTGTTAACTCTTGACTATATTCAAAAGTGGTTGACTTCTCTTTTCCCAAAAGTATTTATCCTCATTTTGGGATAAATGAAACAAAAATTAATGAAACTTAACACTCTGTGAGCACATTTGCACAAAGTCCTTCTACAGAGCGAGAATCTGGAAAAAAAACAACACCCTATTATCAATGCCAATACACTCATTTGTGGTGTCCTCTTATCTTCCATAATTACCATTTTGCCTTATGTCACTTATATTCCACTCCAAAATGTTGCAAAGAAGCCATGGAAACCATTATCATTGGAAGGAAAATATTAGGAAAAAATCCTTTCATTTAAGAAAATTTGCTTCTGTGCTAGACTGGTAAGGGATTTATTATAAACACCATATTGCTTGGAAAATCAGAAACATAAAAATCTTCTAAGCAATTAGAAGAAATGTCATTCTTAAGTATGAATTGTTTTTTCAAATTGAAATAAGTCTTCAGATAATGTTGATAAATACAATTATCAGACGATCCCCAGCTGTTTCACTTTTATTGCTGATCAGGATGATTTTTTTTAAAAAACTAAATCCAACATTTCTACTGGTGTCACAAAGGTAAAATACCCGAAGATTTGGTTTGACACATTTTGGAAAAAAAAAAATCCCAGGATTCAGCCATAGAATATGACTTGATAGATAAGATGGATGAGTAAGATGACATTTTTTGGATATAAGCTTAGGTAGGTGCAGCCATAGGATTCAGGTCATTGACTTATGAGAAAGGAAAAGGTGAGTAACACCTTGCCCTTTTGATAAAAATCATGCGGCTCTTCAAGCTTCATTCAGTGTTTAGTATATTTAGCTGTTATATTTACAATAACCGTGTTCCAAGTTGATTAACGTTTAATCACAACTGACTAAGCAAGTGGGTATGAAAGACAGAATAAGTCATAATTACTACTCTCTTATGCGTATCCTTACAATACTCAAGGATTTAGAGACTCAAATTTATACCCTCCATAGCTAATTTTATCTTACCTATTCTATCGAAGATCAATTAACTTGAGGTAAACTGAAACTGTAAAATATATTTATTTAATAGCCTCAGATGTTGTCTAGAACTCTGCTAAAGTTTTCCCCCAGTTAAGAAAGGGGCTGCTTTCTCTAGGTCACAAACACTTCTCAGGACCGAAGTCTACTCCGAGCTTGGCTTTGACGTTTTGGTCTGAGGGAAAAGACTTTGTCCCAGGTGAATGGGGAAGAAAGGCAAGAAGGCTGTGCCTGACCTGTCCCTCCGTCTCCATGTGCAACCAGAACAGAAGCACTCAGCTCCCCTCTGCAGCCCTGAGCAATTTCCTCCTTTTCTGCGGGTTTAGGCACGTCTGGTCGGCAGCCCAGGGTTTGGCAGGCTGTGGGACAGGAGGATTTAACAAATTAAGCTCTTATCCTTTGCACTGGAATACTATCTTTGATTATGAGTAGGAATTAACTGAATCATTTGGATGTTTTAAAGATGTAAATGAAATATCTGCTTAAATATCTGTGTAAGTACCAATGACAACATACAATCTGCAGCCAACTTAGAACAGGGGAAAAAGAAGACAGCTCCTTTTTACAGTTGGATGTTTCAAGTTAGATGTCCAATATTTTTTTAGTAAAATACCCAAATATGTGGTATTTTGTTTTGTTCTGTTTCAAGTACTATAATTAAATAATGCTCTTAAATGTGGCTTAGCTCCATGAGGTAGGAGTAATTAAAGAGTGACCCTGAGACCCATTCTGGGCAACGATGCAACGATGTGAACACTCACAGCCCAGAGAACACAGCTCTGACAGATTTCTTTCCCGTCTCCTAATTAGGCTAAACCCCTACAGATATGAATTCAGAAATAGTGGGAACTGGAAAAAAAGAAAAATGCCATCTTTTATACAACAGTACTAAGGATTCATTGTAAGACTTTTATTGATTTAGGTACCAGCAATTTACCTTATGAAACCAAGACCCTCCTGGTAATAAAGGAAAAAACCCAACTCCTTAGAACCCTGAACTCAGAGCTTGATAAAAAGTTTCTTTTTTATTTACAAACTAGAGGCCCAGTGCACGAATTTCATGCATGGGTGGGGTCCTTAGGCCTGGCCGGCAATCAGGGCCTATCGGGGCCTTCTCACCCAGTCCCCTTTGGGGCCGGGCTGGCTGGGGCCTGCCAGCTGCTGGCCGCCGGCTTGGGGAAGGGAAAGGGGAGGGACTGTGGGAGGTTTGCTGGCTGGGGGGAGGGACCGGGGGTGGTTGGCTGGCCGTGGGAGCACACTGATCACTAGGGGGCAGCTCCTGCATTGAGCGTGTGCCCCCTGGTGGTCAGTGCGTGTCACAGCGACTGGTTGACCAGTTGTTCTGGTTGTTCAGTCATAACGGTTGCTTAGACTTTTATATATATAGATATAAAACCTCTAATTCCCCTTCTCCTTGATCACATTTGTGGAGAGCACTGTAATTGTCACATTGGGTTCTCATATATTAGAAATGTGACAGTATCATTCTGACATTCAGTAAATTTCCATGTTAGGATTTACCAAAAGGTTGTTTCCTCCCAATTTCAGTTAATTTTACATGCAATGTTCTGTTTAGAAATACATTTCAGTGCAGAAAGAAAACTATCCATTTGACTGGACTGCTGTGTCTCTTGGTTACCCCTCATTGGAAATAAGTGTTCTACCTGGTTCAATTTATCCTGCCCTTCAAACCATTTTGACAAGCCCATTGCTTTAATCAAAGTACAAAAACACTCTACTAAATGCAGCAGTGAAATAAGAAAACCATTTTTAAAACCATTGCTATTTGTCAGTTAAAAGAAATGTGGCAGATTTCAAATTTCATGATGATAAAATTTTTCATCTAGTAATTTTAATAACTGATGTGCTTGTTATTGTATTATGCAATTTAAATTTTATTTTTAAGGACATTTTTGCAAAGTGTGGAGAGAATGAACAACCAACATTTATATTGCAGTTTTGGTTCTATATTTTCCTATTATTTTGGATTTGGACATTCATTCCTTTTATAACTTAGGAAGGGGACATTAAGTTAAAAAAATTGTATATTTCTATTACCCCAACCCACTATGGCCATGCTTGCAAAACAACAAAGTGCGAGAAACATCAAAAATCATCTGGTGGCCCTCCTCCCCTTTACAGATGAGCAAATGGAAGCTCAGGGAGCCAGCATAGTTTTGTACAAGGGCATCAATTTCAGAGTCAAACAGAACCGGTCTTGAACTCTGTCTTAGTCACAATGTAAACTTGAGCAAGTTACTGAAGCTTCCTGAGCCCTGGTGTTCCCCTTTGTGAAATGGGGATGATAGTAATTAGTGGCTAGGATTGCCTTTTAGGATTTCATTAAAATGAATGATAATTTAAATACACAAGCAGTAGATACTTAGTCCTTCTTAGTCCTCTTCCCTTTTTTAAGGTAGTAAAGTAAGTTAGTGACAGAAACCTGCTCTAAATTTTAAGCACAACAGACATCTATTTTGTGCTATTTCTACCACAATTGCAAATGAGTCCCCAAGGAAGCTTCAGCTTCTGGAATGGAAATCTCTCTCTATTTCCTGACACTTTCAACCACACACGTTTTCTCTGCCCCATTCTGGGCTAAGCTGCTGAGGAGAAGCAGCAGATCAGTAGTTCTGGGTGGTAGGATCCTGTTTAAGGTCGCTCTTTCTCGTAATGCTTCTTCGTTCTCCAAGAACTAGTGCCAAACTTATTTCCTAAGAACCTGTGCACCTTCTCTAGGGCCTTTTAGATTTCTAGTTCAATGCACATGAATAATTATGTTTAGAGAAGTGAGAAGGCAGAGGAGAAATTGCAGACCCGAAAGTCCAAAAGGTTTCTGTCAAGATGATGATGATGATGATGGTGACCAAGATGATGACCAATAAATAATCAATGTTAGTGACTGAAAGAAAAGCCCAGACATACTAGAATACCACAGTAGACTGTGGGGTTATGACAATAAATGCATTATTTAATAAAGTGCCAGTGTTTACAAAGGCCATATGTTTAATTTTTTTATAAATTATAGGAGATTTAAGATTATATTTTTAAAGACATTATTTCTATTCAATTGCATTTTACTAAATTTTCTTTGGAAGAGAGATAGGTTGGCTGGGAAATAAAGCTAATAAGATCGGTATTTGGCACGGTAAAGAGCCTGCCTTAAATATGTTGAAACCTATAAGAAATCTTCCTGATAATACTGAAAACAGTTGTATATAAAATGAATATATAAATACAAGGCTCTGTGTGAGGAGTTTGATATTTGGCAGTAAGATGGGCCAGCACACATCTCTCTTCCATAGGAGGAATTATATTGTCAGGGCTTCTGACTCATTCTCATTCTTCCTCATACTGTGCCCTAAACACAGGTGTATAAACATTGAGATAAGGCACGATGGGACAAAGCACATCCTTTAACTTTCTCTTCCTGACCCAACGGAACAGGTGGGAGCCCCACTAGCGGCATAGTGAGGTGGAATCCTAGTTATTTGAACCAAAACCAAATACAAGTAAGACGGAATCAGGGAAATTCTTTGTCAGTAGCAGGAAATGCATTTAGACTCTACACTGATTGCAGGAGATACTAATCTGAATTTTATTAAATCCGTATTTCTCATTTGGTGGATAGTATCCAAAGATCACCTCTAATGCCTTTGCCTGGGGTTCTGCCTGAGCTGCATTTTCTACAACAGAATAAAATGTGAAGTAGCTAACTTTAAGTCTAAGCACTTACTAAGATAAGAAGTTTTTATTTATTGAATTTAATAAATACTCCCCCTCTTAAACAAAAGTCATCTGCAATAAAAGAAAAAAAATAGAAATAGAAACTAAGCAGTAAGGAAAAGGAGAAAAATGCACATGACAACCGTAGAAGTTAGCATGACAGCCATGGTTAATTTTAAAATTACACTCTGCTATTCCTGGCAGCCAAGGCAAAAGGCAGTCATTTAAAAGTTGCATACTTTGCATCATACACCAAAATTCATTTGAGAGATATAAAATAAACTAAAACTATAAAGTTCATAAAAGAAAAAAAACATAGAATTTCTTTGTGACTCAAATATTTTCTAAAAGGACACAGAAAATAAATTAAAAAATAGATAGACCATCAAATTATACAAACAATAAGAAAATGAAAATGCTAAAATAGTCCATTACATTACAGATGTCTAATAAAAGATTTATATCATAATATATAAAGATCTCATACTACCAATAATATAAAAGCAAACAGTCCAAAAACTATAGTTGGCAAAAAAAAAAAAAAGAGAACAAAATGGAAGATATATGAATGGCCATGAAATACATGTAAAAGTATTCAACATTATTAGTTACCAGGGAAATGTAAATTACAATTACAATGGTATACTACTATATACTCATCAGAATGGCTGAAATTTAAAAACCTGACAACATGAGATGTTGGAGAGGATTAGAAGCTCTCCTGTGTGTAAAATGTTGTACTCACTTTGGAAAACATTAAGCCCTCTGATCTACTAAAGGACTTGGACAAGAATGTTCATATCAGATTTACTCAAATAGAATCAAACTAGAATCATTCAAAACATTCATTACTAAGAGAATAAATAAACAAATTGCAGTATATTCATACACTGAAACACTACTCAATCATTAAGAGGAATAACTGTTAAACATGCAGTAGTGTGATAAACATCAAAAAAATTACGCTGAGCAAAGCAGAAGATACAAAACGGATATACTATATTTTTCCCTTCATATGATGTTTTAGAACAAGAAAACTCATTTTTAGTTTAAAAAAATCTAAATGATTTAGTGTTTCCTATGGGGAGGAGGGGGCAGGTTAACTGGGAAAGGCATGAGAACTTTCTGGGATGATGGAAATGTTCTTGATCTTATAGGGGTATGGATTACATGAGTGTGCGCATTTGTCAAAATTCATCAAACTGTATACTTAAGAGTTGTGCATTTCCTGCTGCGTAATTTAAAAAGGGGCAAAGTTTTCTCTTAGTTCCTCAATTGTTGAAATAAACAATGCTCCATCTACAGTTTGAAAGCAAATTATGGAGCAGAGTTGTATGTCTAAGGTACCACAGAGCTCCCAGGCATCCCCCAGTAAATCACCTTCTTTTTTTAAAATATATTTTTATTGATTTCAGAGAGGAAAGGAGAGGGAGAGAGATGGAAGCATCAATGATGAGAAAGAATCATTGATTGGCTGCCTCTTGCACGTCCCCTACCGAGGATCGAGCCCACAACCAGGACATGTGCCCTTGACTGTAATCGAACCTGGGACCCTTCAGTCCACAGGCCGATGCTGTATGCACTGAACCAAACCAGCTAGGGCAAGTCACCTTTTTATCATAATCTCTAGACCAGTGGTCGGCAAACTCATTAGTCAACAGAGCGGCAAACTGCGGCAGCTCGCGAGCCGCAGTTTGCCGACCACTGCTCTAGACACTTGATCTCAACTAATCTCTCCTTCTTGACCACAAACACTGGGGACCAGCAGCATTTGCAGCACCCAGAAGCTTGTTAGACCTGCAAATTCTAAGGCCCCACTAAATCAGAATCCTTGGGCTGGGACCCAGGAATCTCTTTTTAACAAGCCCTCCATGTGATTGTGACACCCACATTAATGTATGTGACACCTTGCTGCATTATAATCCAAAAGGGTGAGTTAGGAAACAGACACCATCAACAGACCACCAGCCAAGGGCCTCAGCCTTGAGTGCTGAGTGAGCACACAAGCCCTTGATTGGGAAGAAGCATTGCAGAGCCAGCTGGCAGCAGTATTCTGGGCACAGGGACTCCACTGTGTGGCTGCCAGAGCCTCCGTCTCAGAGAAGCATCGGGGCCAGCCAAGAAACATATGCCATTTCTTCCACTTCCTTTTTCTCCTCTTTCCTGACCCAGCGGCACCACCGACCTGCCCACCAGAATTCATTGCAGGCTGGGAGAGAGGGTCTAGTATGGGAGCCCCTTCCATGTCTCGCGTGGTTCAGGGTTCCTGTTCAGGGTTCCATGTTCTGGAGAAGGCCGCACACAAAATGAAGAGACTAGAAAAGAGTTAATTTGGGAAATTGGGGGGCCAGGCAGGCAGACTACTGCTCTGGCCTTTGCTATCCCTTTTATTGAGGTTATGAGATACACCCATATCCTTTAGGCAGGAAATTTCAATAATAGACAATCAGCAAGAATTTACATATGATTAATAGGTGGAGGTTGCTTTAACTACCAATGTCTCAACTAAACAATGACTGATTAGCTCCGACCATTCAGAGCAATTAAGGTTGACTAGCCTTCCGGATTCCCTTTTCACATTTCTCTATTAGTGACAATGATCAGTTTCCAGCAGTCTAGTGTTTTTAGTGTTTTGGATTGGGTTCCCTAAGGAAAAAATGACTTACTTCAGCTGGTGGGAGATGGGCTTTCAGAGGGCAGAGGGACTGCAAGGCAGGGAAGCCCAATGACCCACACTCTCTGTGAGAGAGCGTCCAGCTGGCCTCCAGGATGAGCTGAAAGCAGAATGAGAAATGACCAAGAAACAGCTCACCGTGCTGGGATTTATGGCACAGCCAGGAATATTTGGAGGAAATGTAGGAACCTCCCCAGCTCCTGCACCAGCCCATGCATACATCTGAAGAGTTGTTGCTTATGCATCGCATGGTGGTTAGCAACATACAACATGTTCACGAGTCTAGACTAAGGTGACCAGATGTCCCGCTTTTGGCGGGACAGTCCCAATTTTTAACAATTTGTCCTGCATCCCGCGGCGTTTTAAAAAAGTCCCGATTTTTGGAAAGAATGCACGACAAGCTAGGGAACGGTGGGAAAACAGGAAGGGAATATACGGTTTTCGGCGGCCATGTGGCTATTTAGCCAGGATATGAGTTTTATATTATTTTTGTTAATTTTATAATGTTAAACTTTAATAATAACAAATAATTGTTGAGAACTGATTATCGAGAATTGCTTATCAAAATTCGCATTGTTGATCAGTTGTTAGAATTCGACCACCATTGTTTGGACTTAATGAACAATGGCATTTTTTGGGATTGGCAACGACGAAAACATTTTGTAACTGTCTCTCAGACGATACACATCGTACTGCGTGCTAGTAAGCTAGTTAAACAAGTGATGTCATTACAAATCAGCTATTCAGATAATTTAGGTAAGTAATTTATTTATTTATTTCATAAATACATAAATTTTCTTGAATTTATCAGACAGTACTCATATTATTTATATTTTATAGTGGCGGCAAAAAGTCTAGCGCCAGCCTTGAAAGTGACACTTACGACTTACGTTACGGCAAATTCAGAGGAAAAATAATACAAGTTAGTATTGTTATTATTTAGAAAGAAATATAGGATTAAAATAATTTTTAAAATATAGTTACTTTATAACAATAAAATTAATTTAATTTATAAACTAACAATAAAATATGTTCATGTAGGGAGAACCAAGATGGCGGCATAGGGTAAACACCTAACTGTTGCCTACCACAACAATTTTGAAACAGAAACTGGAAAACAGAGCGCACACCGTCCAGAACCACCGGAAAGCTGGCAGAGTGGAAAACCTGCAACTGGAGAGGAGAGGAGAGGGGGACACTGAGCCTCAGGAGCTGTGGAGGTGCGGAGATCCGTGAGCGCGGGAAGGGCGGGCTGCTGAATACGCGGCAGGCTTGCTCGCAGCGCGCGGAGAGGGAGGGCAGCAGACGCTGCGTGGCTAGCTTTCTCGTTTGGGAGAAAAACAGAACCTCCGGTCTGCACTGAAATCCAGCTGCGGTCGGGGAGAAACTGGGCTGTTTGGCAGTGGATGAGGCTCGAAAGCTGCCTTCTCTCAGAGGCGCACAGCCATTAGGGCACGGAGAAACCGACCCTCTTAGGGTGGCGCTGACGGAAACCAAGTTTGTCTGCGCCATTCTGAGACTCCGCCCCATCCGAGCTGAGCACAGCCCTCCCAGTGACTGGATTTCTCATTCGGGAGTAAAACAAAACCTCCGGTCTGCCCTGAAACCCAGCCCCAGCTGGGGAGAAACTGGTCTGTTAGGCAGCGGGAGAGGCTCGAAAGCTGCCTTCTCTCAGAGGCGCGCAGCCATTAATTCGGGCACGGAGAACCCGCCCCTCTCAGGGCGGAGCAGACGGGAAACCAAAGCTTGTCTGTGCCACCCTGAGACTCCGCCCCATCCAAGCTGATCACAGAAGCTCTCCCAGCGGAGACACTGCGGATCCTCACAGCCAACTGGCTTGGAGATCAATTCCCGCCAGTGATACCAACAATCCCAAACACTCTGAACTCCAGTTTCTGGGGACACGCGGGGGACCCAGATGCCTACGGGACTCTCGGCCATCGGTCGGAGAGTGAGAGTGACTTTTCTGTCGGTGTGGACGACACCAGATTTCAACCACTCTCATAAGGGACACATTCAAGAGGCAGACTCAGTGAGCACCAAAGCCCTACTGTGTCTCCAGCACAGCAATTCTTCCGTTATAGACAAAGCAGGCCCTCACAACCAATTGGACCGGAGGTCAATTCCTCCCAGTGTACCAACAGCAATCAGGGCTTTTAACTACACCAAGACTTTCCACTCAGCCCACAAAGGGCGACCACCTAGGGTGATTGGGGAAGCTGAGCTACTGGCCCCTATAGGTCACCGACCACACAAAGCCACTCCATCAACACAGGGAGGCAGCAAAATGTGGAGACATCGAAGTATGTCACAAGTAGGAGAGATAGATGAAAGCCAACTAATGGACGACACAGTGTTCAGAACCATATTTATAAGGTTACTCAAGAATCTTCTAAAAACCGCTGATAAACTTGAAGAGACCTTCAAGGATCTAAATGAGAATACCAAAAAAATGGAAAAGGACCAGTCAGAAATTATGCATACACTGTCTGAAATAAAGAATATACAGAGTAGACCACCGCACCCGAAGAGTCAAACCAAAGATCTGGAATATGAGGAAGAAAAAAACACCCAACCAGAGAGGCGGAAAGAAAGAAGAATCCAAAAGTGTGAGGATAGCATAAGGAGCCTCCGGGATGGCTTTAAGTGTACCAATATCCGAATTTTTGGGGTGCCAGAAGAGAGAGAGCAAGATACTGAAAACCTATTTGAAGAAATAATGACAGAAACTTCCCCCACCTGGTGAAAGAAATGGACTTGCAGGTTCAGGAAGCGCACAGAACCCCAGGCAAGAGGAATCCAAAGAGGACCACACCAAGACACATCATAATTAAAATGCCAAGGGCAAAAGACAAAGAGAGAATCTTACAAGCAGCAAGAGAAAAACAGTTAGTTACCTACAAGGGAGCACCCATACGACTGTCAGCTGATTTCTCAACAGAAACTATGCAGGCCAGACGGGAATGGCAAGAAATATTCAAAGTGATGAATAGCAAGAACCTACAACCAAGACTACTCTACCCAGCAAAGTTATCATTCAGAATTGAAGGGCAGATAAAGAACTTCACAGATAAGAAAAAGCTAAAGGAGTTCATCACCACCAAACCAGTATTATATGAAATGCTGAAAGGTATTCTTTAAGAAGAGGAAGAAGAAGAAAAAAGTAAAGATAAAAATTATGAACAACAAACAAATATCTATCAACAAGTGATTCTAAAAATCAAGTGAATTCAAAATCTAAGGAACAGAATAAACTGGTGAACATTATAGAATCAGAGGCATAGAATGGGAGTGTATTGATAATTCCCAGGGGGAAAGGGGTGTCTGTGTGGGGGTTATGGGAAGAGACTGGACAAAAATCATACACCTATGGATAAGGACAATGGGGGGGAGGGAACCGGGTGATGGGGAGATATGGGGGGAAAAAGGAGAAACAATTGTAATAATCTGAACAATAAAGATTTATTTAAAAAAATATGTTCATGTAATTATGTACCTACTTACTGTGTTTTTAAGCAATATGTATATAATAATTTATAATATAATTTTAAATTATTTTTTTTAGATTTTTAACATAATGAGTAAGAAAAGAGGATGCAAATTCAACAATGATCTAAGAAGTGAATTTCCTTTTATTAAAAAAACCAAAAGCGATTACAATATAGACCAAATTTTTACTCAAGGACACCCCCCCCCCCCCCCGGGCCGAAACCGGTTTGGCTCAGTGGATACAGCGTCGGCCTGCGGACTCAAGGGTCCCAGGTTCGATTCCGGTCAAGGGCATGTATCTTGGTTGCAGGCACATCCCCAGTAGGGAGTGTGCAAGAGGCAGCTGATCGATGTTTCTCTCTCATCGATGTTTCTAACTCTCTATCCCTATCTCTTCCTCTCTGTAAAAAATCAATAAAATATATATATTTTTAAAAAGACACTCCCCCACCCCCGGTTAATGGTGTCCCGCTTTACCAATGTTAAAAATCTGATCACCTTAGTCTAGACCCATGTTTTGCAAATATAGGTTCAGTACTTTGTCTTTATTTTTTAGCATCCTCATTCTCTTTTGGGTACTTAAGGCAGATGTCAAAGAAAATTGTGGTCTCCCCAAAGCATCATAGGTCACCTGGAGGGATATAAAGTTACATGAGAAATACCATCTCTCTCATAGGATTGAGAACATAAATATTGAGTAAAGAAAAAGCAAAAATTTTATTTCCATTAGAAAATTTTTCAAAGTTAAAGGCAGAGAACTAAGAAGAGTCACTTAGGCCTGGCTTTGTATCCCCAGTTACTTAGTGAAATAACCCTGAATAAATTTACTTAAATTTTCTGAACTTCATTTTCTTTATCTGTAAGAAAAAAAGATCCTTTCACTTAGGTGCAGATTAAAGGAGAAAAATATATATAAAGTACATAGTATAGTATAGACTTCTGATAAGTACTCAATAAATGTAATAATAATAGACTAATAAGTAACACTAGTTTAAATTTCAGAGAAGATAAATATTTATCTATACACACTTCATACATGTAACTATATTTTACCTTTTAGGAAGATGTAGGAGGGTGTGCTCCTTATAAGAGAATTTTATTTGATTTCCAATAAGTTGTATTTCAGGTAACCAGGGCAAATCAATGTCAAAAGTTTATAAACAAAATAAAGATAATTATAAGTAAGTGTACTTACCTAAAATAACTGACTTCTTAATTAGCATAAAAGAAAAAGCTTTAAACTTCCGCTTATTAAAGAGGTGTAAATTGAATACAAAATCATTTATTAATAAGCCCTTATTGTGTGAATACTCTTTAATATGCAATTCTCTGTGTTTATGCACTCTTTTACTTATAAAAGACAGTGGAGAAACAACACATAAAGAGATATTTGCACACCATGTTCATTGCAGCATTATTCATAATAGTCAACAGATGGAAGTAATCCAAATGTCCACTGATGGATAAATGAACAAAGAAAACATCATTTTCTATCTATCTATCTATCTATCTATCTATCTATCTATCTATCTATCTATCTATCTGTCTATAGATATAGGTAGGTATCTCTATATATAGATGCATATATATATATATAATATATAATGAAATATTATTCATCCCTTCAAAAAAAGAAAATTCTGTGTTGCAGGCTACAACATGGGTGAAACTTGAGGACATTATACTAAGTAAAATAAACCAGTCGCAAAAAGGCAAATACTCTATGATTTCACTAATATGAGGTATCTAAAGTAGTCAAGTTCCTAGAAACAGAGAGTAGAACAGTGGTTGCCAGAGGCTGGAGGAGGGGAGACAGAGCGTTGTTCAATAGGTAGAGAATTTCAGTTTTGCTAGATAAAATGGTCTGGAGATCCGTTGTACAATAATGTGAATATACTTAACACTAATGAGCTGAATACTTAAAAATAGTTAAGATGGTAAATTTTGTTATGTGGGTCTTTTTTTTTTTTTTACCACAATTAAAAAAAAGATATTGGATTGCCTTCATCTTTGCCCATTTTAATCTTAAACAAAAGATAAACTAAAAGGCTGCTCTTTTTTGGGTTAAATCTTGTCAAATTTTTGCCTAGAGCCTGAGATGCAGTGTCCATTTTCCTCTTCAGTTTAGAGAAGGTTTCACTCACAAAAAGAATTAAAATGAATCATGAAAACTACTATTAGTCTTTCCTAGCATTTTAACCCTTTGCACTCGCTTGTTTTTTTCTCGATTCCTTTATTCTACTCGGGATTTAATTTTTTAAATACCCCAGATTTTACAAAGTGCGGCAGTAGAATAAAAAACTGGAGTTTCTTTTCATACAAACTTATTTATTTGGATTTTTTTATATTTCAAATTATTGATACATTCAAAGAGTAATTTTAATCTCGACATCCGAGTGCAAAAGGTTAACATAATCTTCTCCATGTTTAATATGAAAGAATCAAACTAAATGAAGTTAATCTTTAAGTAGAAAATTGATTAGAATCAGAAATACAAGTAGCGAGAACTTCTTGACATTCAGCTAGGTCTTTGCAATTGCTAAGAAAGAACATGCTCATTTCCCACAATCCAGTCCAGACTAGTAACCGACTTGGATGAGTGACCTATTATGATAAGAAGAAGTCTCTGGTTACAGCTCTTACAAAACTTCAATTTTTTTTTTCTACACAACAAGCATCACTCTTGACAGTCCTGCTCCACAGGAGACAGGAGCCCTTACAATTTGCTATCACTCCATCGGCCCCATTCTCTGCTTTAGAGGTCAGAGGTCCAGAGGTTATAAAGTTGATGGGAACCTTTGATGATATTCAGAGGAAGAACCCAGCCTTACCTGCAGAGAGAAGCTGAGAGAATTATTGCTTTTAAATATTTTAGATAGTTTGTTCCCTATAGAAACACAAAGGGACAAGTGCACTGTATAGTGGAAAATTTGATATAAGAAATCATTGGTTCCAGAACTTCTTTTCACTATTTTTTTTTTTGAGCCTGAATGAAACTCATAAAGTGTCCAAGTTTTCATTTCTTCATTCTATAAAGTAGGTCATGGCCAGATTCAGTGCCACTTTTAGATCCTGCACTTTGAAGCCTTCCTTTGGTTGTGTCCCTTCCCACAGGGCTAAGAATGAAAGGAACCAAGGGGGACTGGGCCCACCCAGACCCTACACATCCCTCTGTAGACCATCATCTGATACAGGGGTTCACAGAGTTCTCTGTCTCACATGGACCTGGCCCCATTCTTGACTGCATGAGCATGTTATCTGGTCTGTACTCCTGGGCAGAGTGGGGAGGGGGGACAGACACTGCAATGCTGTAGAATACACCCCATGTCTATGAAGTGGCCAAGTAAGGTCTATTGCATGGGTTGGAGTGTCCACATACAAGTTTCAAGGGTCCTTTTGGTGCAGGATTGAGCAGGGAATGACAAAAGAAAGGGACAGGCTATGGACTGGAGGTCTTCATTTGCATTTTTGCCTGGGGTTTTACAAATATGGGCAGGTTTGGCATATCTGCCTCTCTTATTGTATAGTTCATTACAGAATTAGATACCAAACAGCCCTTCTTTATCAGACATAGTGACAGACTCCATTAAGGGAGATAAGGAAAACCCTGCCTTAGAAATGATCACAATCTGACAGAGGAGTTCTATCATTATAAACATATACTTTCAACACAATGTGTAAAGGGCTATAAATCCCCACCTTCTTCTTCTTCTCTGAATTAGCTCAAATGACAATAAACCCCACATCATTAGAACAAATGCCAATTAAGACCACGCTGTGTGGCTCTCGACTTCCCTAGCAGAGAAGTCAAGAGCCTCCAACTCTGGAGTCATAGAGGTGGGTTTGAACATTTCTCTGCCATCTCCTATTTATGTGACTTACAACGATTAACTCCTCTAAGCTCAGTTTCTTAATTTGTGAAATGGAGATAAAGCTCTCTTTCTTCTATGCAAAATGGAATTACTGTGATTACACGAAATAAAATTCATAAAGTAGTTATCATAGTATCTGGGATATAGTAAGCACTCAATAAATGATAGCTATTATTTTTAAAAACTGAGGAAGTCAGGTGGACTTCCATGCACAGCCTATCTATTTTTTTATAACTCTATCTTGCATTTTCTAAGAGCCGAGCTTTTAACATCCCTGCAAGCTTTTGCCATCCCTGCTTGGTTAGAAGCAACTTTTCTGAGGATATAGATTGAATAAGGGATTTTTCCTTTCACATCTAGCATGGTCCCTGGCCTGATATGTTTTGAATGAATTCAGAAGAGAGCAAACACCATTTTCAAAGATATAGTCAATGTCTATGACCATTTACATTCAACTGAAAACAAGGCAGTGATAGGAAGTTCTTTGATGGCAGATGCAACATATAGACCTTTACCCTCACTACTTACCAAAATCTAGACCTGCTAATAAACCAGAGCGACCTGAATTCTTAGCTCTTCCAGACTATGAATTCCAGTTAGGAAATTGACAATGAATCCATTTCTGTGCATTGATTTGCTTTATAAATTCAATGCCTATGGAGTCCATGAGAATCTTCCAAGAAATAGCATTTAACTATGTTATCAGTTGAATATTTATTCAAAGTATGACTGCTTATCAGCTTTGCCTGAAATGGAAATAAAAGTCACCAAGACTAACAAAAACCAGAAACTTCTTTTCAAGTGGCTATTGTTTCCCTTCTCACTCTCTGCATATTCCTGAACGTCTATTAGAAATCAATAGGAAAATAGAATTTAATATTCAAAATTTCTTTTTATTTTCACCTCTGGTAAAAGACAACAACACTTGAGTGGTATATTTCAGAAATGTAGGGAATCAGATAATTTCCAGCTTGATTTGGTATAAAACTCCTGGGTCTTTTATTTTTCCTTGAGAAAAATGTAATTGTCACTCTGTGATATTTTCAGAGTAGATGTTTACACAGAAGAAATCTGAAAATAACCTGATTTTAGCTTTTTTTCATAGTAAGTTGTAATAGGTGTTTTTTCCCCTTGCGTTGATGCTGTAGATTTCACATAATTTAAAATTTTGTCACATTCTGTCCTAGCTTTGGATTTTGGGACACTAATTTTCATTTAACTAGTCTGTGATATAAATGAAGATGAAGGGAACCCAAATCAAAGCTGGAAGCAATCCTATATAATAAAAGCCTAATATGCAAATTGTCCCCTCAACCGGGAGTTTGACCAGGGGTAGAGCTGGCAGTGGCCAGGGGGAAGGGAGGTGCCCTGCCAGCAGCCAGCAGCTGCTGGGGACCTTACTCGTGCATGAATTTCATGCACTGGGCCTCTAGTACAGTTTATAAGTAAAGGAGCAAGCTTGAAGAGGGATCCAAGTGCAGGGGAAGGTATATAACCATTATATACCATTCTGTATGTATGTTTGCAGAAAGTGGTGGTGTACGTTTAAAGTCATGACACATTCTGGGATGAGAAGGAGAGTACCTGTGACCAGCAGAGAAGTGACTGGGAATGAGAATCAAGGGAGAATTTCTCCATAGATTTGAGTCAGCATGGTGAGCTAGTGGGCATTGTTGTGTTAAAAAAGACCAGGAGGCCTCAGTGGGGGGGGCTTCTAGACCTCTGTAACAGTCAGCGTCTGAAGTGTGCCTAATTATAGTTCCTGAGCAGTCTGGGTGGATATAAGAAATAGGTGGGAGTCCAGCCGGTGTGGCTCAGTTGGTTGAGCATCCTTTCATGCACCAAGAGGTCTCCAGTTCTATTCCTGGTCAGGGCACATGCCTGAGTTGTGGGCTCCATCCCCATCCCCAGAAGGGGGCATGCAGAAGGCAGCCAATTGATGATTCTCTCTCGTCAATGTTTCTGTCTTTCCCTCTTCCGTCCTCTAGCTATAAAAATCAATAAAACCATATAAAACAAGAAATAGATGGGAGGCAGGGTAGATTTGTGTTAACACCAGCAATCAGGACAGAAGTATAAGTTCCCTGAAATTATTGGCCTACATTTTTTTGTGTTGGAGCCCCAGAATAACACCAACTGCATTGAGTCCTAAGAGGGGGCGCAGACCTCAGGGTGCAGTGTCAGCAAACGGCTGGTTTGCACACCTAGCTTGGAGTAGGCAGACGCTGACAGAAAACTCAGTGGGAAGAGTGGACAATTTTTAAGTGCTGCCTGTATACGGGGTGCTGTGCTAGCTTCTCTGTGTGCCTTCCTGTTTAATCCTCACAACCCCTTTGTAAAAGGTGGGACCTGTAATCCCATCTTAGAGGTAAAAACTGAGGTTTTTTTTTAGTAAGACACTTACAAAATGTCATAGCCCGGTACTTACTTATTTCTTGTCACTTAACTGCTGTTACTAAAACTATTTTCAGTTTTATAAGTATTTCAGTGGAATTTCTCTAAAAGAGATTCAGGGGTCTCCTCATTGTATCATCTTCACAGAAGTCTCCAGTATATTCCTTTTTTTTTTTTTGCAATGCATGCAGTGAAGTCAGTCTCGATACCAAAAACAACAGTGCTTGAATACCATTGTTCATAAGAAACATTTGGGAGCATGTTAAAATTTATAGACCATAAGAAAAAGAAGTGTAGATCTAGAGTAGCATTCATCTCCACATAGCCATGGCCCCTGTTCCTCCAGCATCGTTTATTATAAAATTGAAGGCTTAGTCATGGACCTGCCCTTACTGCCCCTCAGTGCTGCAGGCGGGGGAGGAAATGAGGGGAGAGTAGGGAAGCCGAAGAGATGTAGGTCAAGGAGGAGCCATGGGATGCGCCCACACAATGCTGCTTTGCCTGGCAAATACTGGATTACAAGGTCAAAACCAGGAGGGTCTGGAAACTCTCCAAGCAGAGCAGATAAACCCAGAGGCCAACTTTAACAGAAAAGATCTATCAGTAAATTTAATATTTTATCTTTTTAAAATAATTCTGGGCCAAAGGTCATCATTTATTCGCTTAAGTAAAACCTGGAGGTTTATTAGGGATTTCTTTGTTAAAATAATGAGTAATATTGAGTTTGTGCCAGAAAAAAAGATATACCATTAAATATTTATTTATTCTAAAAGTGTTTTAATGGAAAATTTAATTTTAAAATAATGAGTAATATTGGAGTCATGCCAGAAAAAATATACTGTTAAATATTAATTTACTTTCAAAGTGTTTTAATTGATAATAGAAGTAGATGGTTCAGGTTAACATATTTTCTAGTAGCAATTACTTGTTTCTGGGTACAAATCCAAAATTTTCATGTAGAATACTTTTTACTTATGCAGACACACATACTTCACTTACTGTATCTCACTCATTATAAGAGATTGATTCTTGAAAACTTGCCCCGGATTATAGACTTCTAGACATGAGATCATATTGAAAACTTGCCATTTGCAGGAATCCTATAATTAATTCTTTTGTGGAAAATAAAAAAGCAACCGCCCACTAAATGATCCATCTTGGCAAATCTAGAGTTAATTGTGTCTATATACTTTAACGCAAATTTTGCCAGCATTTGGAATACTGCAAAGTGAATAAGGACAAGTAAAAAGAACTTGTGGAATCAAGAATTTTATATATATTGTAAATAAAAAAGATCATATGCAAATTTTTTTGAACGAGACACTCTAAAAATAATCTTAACTTTGTAATAAATCAACATTTATAAAATAAGAAGATATAATGTAAGTTATAACAGCAAAGTATAAAAATCGACACAATAACTGATTCTATAATGTATTTCTCATGACAAAGAGTATACTGTTATTTAAAGACCAGGACAATTCCACCAAAAAGAAAACAGCTGAGGGTTCCAGGTGTCAAATTAATGAAGGACTTTATCAAAGAAGGTGGGTTGGGTGAATCTGGCTTCTCTTTCATGGAAACTGGCAAAACATCACTAGTCCTAATCCTACAAATGTAGATGTTTAAAACAGGTTGAGGCAGCAACATTTTATAGACCAGCATGAAAAGAAAAACAATCACAGGAATGATATAATTACAGGGTAATAAAAACATAAACACCATTATAGCATTAATTTTGTATTTGAGTTTTTTCCATGGTTGGCTTACCAGCTTATAAAGTGCAAGATTTTGATTGCAAAATCATTTAGATATTTTGTCATTTATCCATCTTAATACACACACACACACACACACACACACACACACACACACTGGATTTGATCATTTTGATATGAGTTTGGTGTAATTGACCATTGAAAAGAAACGAGGATTTAGAAGGATTTTTAAAAAAATCAAACCTAGAGAGAGAAACAAAGACAAATATCTACCACTTTGACTTCTTAGATACTTGCAAATTAATATACTATCAAGACAACAGTGCTGCCCTAGTCAGTTTGGCTCAGTGAATAGAGCGTGGACCCGTGGACTGAAAGATCCCAGGTTTGATTCTGGTCAAGGGCACATACCTTGGTTGTAGGCTCTTGATCTGCAGGCTGCATGCAGGAGGCAACCAATTGATGTGTCTCTTTCACATCAATGTTTCTCTCTGTCTCTTCCTCCCTTCCACTCTCTCTAAAAATCAGTGGGGTGGGGGGAATATTCTTGGGTGAGGATTAACAAAAAAGAAAAAAAGAGTAACACTGCCTTTTTATTGACCTATTGAAGCCATCTACATGCTCTCTTTCGGCTTTTATTAAAGAGCAGGCTTATTGGGAGACAACTGTGTTATTGCGGCAAGTTCCTTAAACCTTCCGACATTCAGTTTCTTCACTTGTAAAATGAAGATAATAACGGCGACTTCAGAAGGTTGTTTTAAAAAGGTAACGCCGAGGACAGTATAAAGCTCAATAAGGGATGGTCACCATTCTAACGCTGGAAGAGGAAGCCAGAGCCAGAAAGAAGCGCCTCTTTTGGATCCTCTCACACAGCCCCTAGATAATGTGGTGGAGAGCCAGCTCTTCGTAGGAAAGCTGGCTCTCAACTTCCTGACGTCAACAACAGTAACCAAGTGACCTCAATCATTGTATGAACGGAAGCATGACTCCTGTTGGGTGTGTGTGTGTGGGGTTATGTTTTGTTGTGTTTAAATAGAATGAAGCATTTTAATACAAACTAAATCACATTTTAAAAAAATTTTATGTAATGTTTCCTGAGACCGAGGACACCAGTAAATCTCGAGGGGCCGTAGAACAGCAGCCCATGCTCTGGCCTCACGCCGTGGGATGGGCCATTCTACTGCTCCTTACCTGCAGAGAGTCCCCCTGGGAAGCCTCTGGCTGTGCTCCCGACGCTCAGAAAGCCACTCCTCCTCCGTCCAGTGACCTGGTTTGTCCTTCTTGGAGTCCCTAAGATACCACAGATGAATACGGGCCAACGTTACTCCTGCAACCTGCTTCATTAAAAAATAAGCATGTGGTCAAATATGTTTGGGGAAGGTGGCAGGTGAAAGCCTCCCTTTTGGATAAGGGAGTATTACAGGCTTTGAGAGCCTGTTAACCTCAATTCTCCAAACTATTTGCTCACTTAAGTTTTTTTGGTGTCACTTTATTTGGTTGCCTGCATAATCATTGTCTTGCAGAACATACTTTGAGAAACACTTCTTTAGACTTAGCTCTCTTACTATCACAAAGGTTGCATTGTTTTTAATACAGAGGTATTGCTATTCTAATATAGCATTTTAACAAACATCTTGAATTTTTACTCATTTGAATATTTTCCATACATTCACACTTTATCCTATCACTCCTTACATAAAGGTTCTGAGGTGCCTAAAGGAATGGAACAGAATGGGTTTCCTTTTCTGATTTCTGTTTTCTCTACAATTTGTGGCCCATGTATTGAGTTTTAGCATCTCAAATATTCTTGAGGTTAGATCTGATGGGGGGGGGGCATTCTAAGAAACAGGAAAACCGAAAATAATAGTACTAATATTTCTAAATATATATATATATATATATATATATATATATATATATATATATATATATATATATATTTACAAACATTCTTTTATCCATCATGCATAAAGGAGCATGAATCCTCTATGTACACAGCCGCACACCACTATGCATCATACTCAAAGGTAACCTGAGTGTGAAGAGTACAGAATGCTTACATACTCACCCTTCACATGCTGAGCTGGTAAGGAAGTCATAAATAGCAAGGCTGTCTGAAGACCCACAGATATGCCCTGATAACATCAAATTTTGTAGTAAATGTGAAAAAGGTATACACAGGGTGGGGCAAGTACTCACAGCTGTGAGTACTTGAAACACAGTTCATTTGTATATGATTTTATATGAATAACTATAAACCTACTTTTGCCCCACCCTATACTAGTGCTTCTCAGAAACATGTTGAACTTTGTTACTTCACTATAGTAGCCACTTACAATTAACCTACAGACATGGACCTAAGTGGTGAAGACATTCCATGTCTAGCTCCCTTCAAAATGGGATACTCTAGTCATCATTGCACTATATTATTATCACTATTATCATTATTGGGCTAGGTCAGTGGTCGGCAAACTCATTAGTCAACAGAGCCAAATATCAACAGTACAATGATTGAAATTTCTTTTGAGAGCCAAATTTTTTAAACTTTAACTATATAGGTAGGTACATTGTTATTAACTTAATTAGGGTACTCCTAAGCTGGCCTTTGCTAAAAACTCAAGGGGCCAAAGAGCCGCATGTGGCTCGCGAGCTGCAGTTTGCCGACCACTGGGCTAGGTAGAAGCAAGTTTTCCTCACTGGTGGTACAATGAAAAAGGACATTCTACAGAATGTCGAATAAGAACCCCCAACCTAAATATCATATGGTGTCGATTATCTAAAATGGTCTCAGTAGAAAGCTAAAGAATCCTAATGCAGGGGGAAAATATTTAAGGGCAAATCTAAGGGGTAATAAACACAAAGAGATCAAACAAGCTTCGCAGGAGATATTGTTTGAACTATTGGCAATTTTTCCCCTAGACCTCTGGTTTCTAACCACATTCTACCCCAGCAGAGCAAAGAGCAAGGACATTCCAGTGGAATTAACTCATGATATTTCTGAGCACAAGAAGTGCTTGAAACAAGTTTCTGGTATAAGTTACATGTTAGCTGAACAATCTATTAATTTATCTTTTAGTATGTAGTTCAGATAGTTTCCAAGCTGGTTTGTTTAAAGAATAGTGTCCATGGTCTATAAACCTACATTCTAATCCAATGATTCAGAATGAAAGAAACATTCAGTTGTAGAAAGACTGAAATGCAAATATAGACATACCATGTGTACTTGTATTAAGGAACTCATGTTTTTCTTTAAGCAAATAATTTCACTTCTCTGGGCCTCAATTTTTGTATCTGTGAGGCAATAAAGTTGTACTGGATAATGTTTAAAATTCTTTCCATCTTTATTTGCGTGATGGAATAACTATTTTCCATCTTTTCTCTCTCTTTATTATAAAAGTAGTTATTCCCAAACACCAGTGTACAGACTGGCTTTATTGACATTTTTTTGCCGAGCTTTGTAAAAATACAGGCTTTTAGGCTCTGTGCAGAGATTCTGATCCAGTAGGTTCTGGGTGGGGTTCAAGATTTTGCATTTTTTCAAAAGTGATGTTCATCCTAACATGTAGCCAGGCTTGAGACCCACTAACCTAGAGTTACAACAGCCAGGTGTACAATCAATATTTCTCATTTGGAGCAAATGACTTGGGATATTTCAATTGCTAATAACAGGAAAACTGTGATAGGATTTATTCAATGAGGAAATTTATAATCTCAGATAACTGGAAGCTTGGAGGTTGGGCATGCTCCATGTTTTAGTTTCACTTTTGTCTGACTTGGCAGCTCTGCCTACCTCCGTCAGGCATTTCCAACCTCAGAGTTTTAATAGGTCTCGTTGCCTCTTGTGTGTCTTTGGGGGGAAAGAAATCTTTCCCCAAAGCTTTCCTACAGCCTTTGTTTTCAATTTTCTTGGCCAGAATTGGATCACATGCTCACTTATAAACTGTTACTAGCAAAGGTCATAGCATTCCCAAGGTCAGTGGGCTCAGGCTTGGCTGCACATTGGAATCACTGAGAAAACTGTGACAATTTGAATATCTAGATCCTATCCCCCGAGTTTGTGATTTAGTTGACCTGGCGTGTGGCCAAGGCACCCAAAGTTTTAAAAGTTTCCCAGGTGACTCCAATGTTCAGCCAAATTTGAAAACCACTGTCTTAGGTGAATCATCTGGAGATGGAATGTTGCTGGGCAGTCGTGACCACTGAAATTCTTGAAAATCCCTTAGACGAAAAGGGCCTCTACCTTATACCAGTGGTTCAATCACTTAAAGCCTTACAGACTTACCCAAGGTAAGAACTAGAAAGTACCAAAAACATGTGTTTTTTGACTCTTAGTCTAGTGTGCTTTCCACCAGGAGACCCCACTTCTGTGTCTAAAGTCCATTTGGAAAGGAGGACAAGTCATGCAGAAAGCATTGCAGTTTATCCTAGGTGATTCCAACACCATCTACATCTAAATGATCTCAACTAGAACTTGATAGAGCCAGTGAATGGGAACCAATAAGCAAGGTATAGGGATTCAACAAAAGGGAACTGCATCACAGGGATGGTAAAAGGAAGATTAAAACCATAGAAAATGTTCACTTTGCCATGATAGACCATGACATCATCACAATGAGAGTGTGTTCTTTGATATGCGTGAAGACAATTCTCCTGCTCTTAGAAAAGCTCGTCTACAAAAAAAAAAAAATCTCTTGTTGCTGAAACAGAGCAGGCTCTGTTAGAGAAGAAGACCTTAGTAAAGAGGAAAGGAAATATTTGACTTTTTTACCTGGTCTTTAAAATACACTCCTTCCCAAAAACAGTCACAGAATTAAGCAAACTGGCATTTAACCAAGAGAACATCATTTTGAGTTATTTATAGGCCTGACATCACCAAGTGGATTTGCCTAACTATACATTGACATTATGTTTACAACTGTCAGCTTTTTCAGTTTGCATTTTATAATCATTCAAGTTCTTATAAATGTAAATCAAAATGCCTTTCTTGGCCCATTAGCTGGAAAAGACTTCGTTTTGGTTTCATTATAGATGATAATTATAATCAAAATGTGGAAATTCTCCTCTCAGATTTCAAAGGAAAAAGATCAAGATAAAAAGTTACAATTCCTGAGGCTAGAATGATTTCATTAAAGGAACTATGATTAAAGTTCCACAAATCAGAAATAGAAAATTAAGGTGGTTATGAATGGATTTGCTTATTAATAAAATCCTTATGTTAAATCTAGGAGGTACCTCTTTGAAACTTGAATAAAGATGATTTGGGACTTCCAGATTAAATACTATTATGTAGCTGGCATAAATGTTTGACTTCCTATTAGTTTAAAGAGCATATACAGGTTAGATATACTTTTCTGAGAAGATGTGTTAGATAAATTCCTTAATGATTATCATGCTATCAGCCTTGAAAAATGATCAAAGACTTATCATTGTGACAGACTTTCATTCTTTCTAATTGCATATCATGTTGTCACTGTCACAACCAAAAGTTTTGACTGTCATGATATGATTTTCACATCCTTACATTCTAAAGTACTCGCTGTTGGTCTCACATTGTTCCCTGGAGAGGAAACCCTTCTACCTCATTCAACAAGTTACAAACAGTAGTGGAGCACCAACCACGAGCCAGGGGCTATATCACACTCTGGCAATATTTAGATTAGGAACACAGATTCCCAACATTAAGGACTTCTTATCTAGCGGGAGAAACAGTTGTCAAGAAAGCCACCTATGACATCTATGAAAATTCAGTGTACATCATAACAAAGGTAAGCTTGGAATGCTGTGGAAACACAGGCCGAGAAAAAATATCAAATAGAGCCTAAGGGTGGAGTGAGGGTGGAGAAGGGAGGACTTTTTGGGAGATATAATGACTCCATAGGAATTAACCAGGCAGTGAAAGAGGAAAAAGTCATTTCAGTATCACGAGGGAGCATCATGCGTAGAAGAGATGCAAGTAGCTAAGTGTAGCTGCCATAGAAGGTTGCAGATGCCGAACTGGTGAGATAGCTGGACAAAGCGTTACACAGAAATCACCTCACAGAAGCCTTGTAAGGCCTTACATTTTAGCCGGAAGGTAGTGTCTTGAGCCTTTTCGTCAGACGTTTATACATCTCCCTGCTTATTGTGATAAAGGGACCAAATCATTTGAAAGATGTTGTAGTGAACACAGATGCCCTCCTTGTACAAAATCATAGCAATCTGCTGGTATAGAAAGTGAGGCAGAAGTGACTGATGGACACCTTTAACTTAGCCCTTACCGTGTGCAGGCGGTGTATGAGGAGCCTTCCACACTTACTTCTAATGCTCACAACAACTCTGCCAGTTCAGTACTAATCCCATTTCACAGATGAGAATACTGAAGCTCAGAGAGATTGAAGACTTTACATAGACCTGGCTGCTTCTGGTGAGATGAAGATCGCAGCCCCTTAAATTGTATCATAAAGAAATATTGTGGGTTTTTTTTATCATTCATGGTATATATTTCTGAGATTAGGGAAAAAAAATAACGTGGAAGACTATTCTATTTTCTCCAGCATCAGTAACTAATGCACAGCTCAAATACCTGTCGTTCAGCAAATTAGTAAATGAGTCATCTTGATTCCTTTTCCCCGGGCTAGAATCCAAAGAAACTTCTCATCATTTTAATATGAGGAGGGTGTCAGCTTGGGATTGAACTCTGCCCACATCAGTTAAATGCATGTACATTCAGCGTCTGCTGACTCTTTAGTTGATTATAATCAGGTCTTCCAGTCACTGCATAAGGGGAAAATACCTTTATTACATAGTCAGAAAACTTCGCTCTACTAACATCTTTATAGCAGATGCATGGACACGTGGCCCAATGTCTCCACAGGAACCTTTCTTGTAAGAAAGAACCCTTCTTACAAGATTATTGTGTGGATTAAATGAGAAAATATGTTTAAAGCACTTAGCATTGTGTCTGGAAAATAGTAAATCTGTAATATATGAGAGCTGTTTTTACTGAAAACCAGTCAAGCCCTCTCTCACCTCTACCATCTCCCTCTAGTGACACCAAAACACACACACACACACACACGCACGCACGCACGCACACGGACACACACGTTTGGGACTAAGAGTTCCTTTTTGAACAGAACTGGGAGAAGGGAGGGATCACCCCCACAGTTTAGTTCTATCAAGATAGAAAAATCTATGAATAACCAGACAATAAATTATCAATACATATTATAGACACAGCACTCCCTATCATCTTATTGTCAGTAAACCATCTCTTTGCTTAAGAAAAGTAGCTGAACCCCAGCCCTATTTCCAGATGAGGAATCCAAAACAGAGACAGGTTACATGGTTTACTCAAGAACACACAGCTAGAAGAGGCTGGAATGGAATTCGCACCGCCTGATGACAGGTCATTGGCTAATTTTCCTAAAACACAGATCTGAGATCATTACTCACTTGCTTAAATTTTCCTTGATTCTCTATTACTTGTCAAATACAATTAATATTTTCAAGCTAGAATTCTAAGTCCTTTACAATACAATCTCAAGCTGTCTTTCCAGGCTCTCTACCACATCTTTCTTCCAAGTAACCAGAACCCAGCCAAATCAACCATTACCATCGCCTACATGAGCCCCATATTGCAACACTTTGACACCTTTGCTCATTCAGTTCTCTCCACTCAGGCGCACTTACCTCTTCGCCACCTATCCAACTCATACCTTTTTCCCTAGTGCCAGCTCAAATTTTACCTTTTGCAAGAAAAATTACCTATATATCCAACTGGAAGTGATCTAAAGTGATCTAAATTCCAACATGTGACTTCTCCATGCTGTTTTTTTTTTTTTCTGTGTCGAGCCTATTTTAGCATACATAAGTTCCCCATATACCTCTCTCTTTTTCCATTTGATTGTAAGCTCCTTATGGCTAGAGGCTATGTTTAAATTATCTCTGCATCCCCATAGCTTGAAATGGTTCTATATATAATAGATTATTTTTAAAATGTGTTTTTTGTTAATGAAAGATTGAATGAGTCCTGACTCAAATTTCCATATGCTCATCTGTTATTGATAAAAGTATGTTGATTTGGAAGGTTTGCTTATGTAGAAAGACATCATTCTATTTTATATTACACTGGGGGCCCAGTGCACGAAATCCGTGCATTGGGGGTGGGGGGTCCCTCAGCCCAACCTGCCCCCTCTCACATACTAGGAGCCCTCAGGGGATGTCCTACTGTCCTGTGTGGAGCGGGCCTAAGCCGCAGTCTGGCCCCCCTTTGTGGGAGGCAACTGGGCTGATCAGGGGAAGGCACCAGCCCCATCACCCCGCTGCTGTAGCCACTGCCAGTCACCGCAGCCACCAAGGTGTTTTCATCAACATGGACTCCAGTCCCTTCACCAAGAAAAAATTACAACTTTCTTTAGGCATTTTCAAGATGTGTCTTTCATAAGAGATGCATTTCTTTATTATTTCTTTCTTTATCCTCACCTGAGGATATGTTTCCATTGACTTTTAGAGAATGTGGATGAGAAAGGGAAAGACAGAGAGAAACATCAAAGTGAGAGGAACACTTTGATTGGTTGCCTCCTGCATGAGCCCTGATCTGGCGCCCGGCCAGGGAGGAGACTGCAACCTAGGTACATACCCTTGATCAGAATCGAACCCAGACTCTGCTGTCGGCAGGCCGAGGCTCTATCCACTGAGTCAAACCGGCTAGGCTAGGATATGATATTTCTTAGCCCCTCCAGCAGCGGACCTTCGTTTTTTTCTCCAGAAGTGTGGTGAAAAAATCCTAGATCACCTTTTTGGATTCTTATTACCCAAGTTACTAAGAATATTAGCAGTGGCATACAGGAAGCTTAGCCAATGTGCAGTCAGAAAAGGTGTTTCCTCTATAGTTCACACCAATTGCGGGCTGGGCCCTGCCCAGGCCTAAAGCCTCTGGCTGAAGCTTTAGGCCTGGGCAGGGGCCCTCCAGCTCCCTCTGATCGCCAGCTCCGCCCCTGTCCAGGCCTGTCCAGGCCGAAAGCCTCTTGGGCAGGAGCGGACCGCCAGCTCCCTGCTATCAATCGCAGGGCGTCTGCTCCTGCCCAGGCCTTACCTCACAGTGACCTGGGTGCCAGGATGTTCCTTGGATACAGGCGCTGAGTGCCTATATATGCAAATTAACCGCCATCTTTTTTGGGTTAATTTGCATAGTCACTCTGATTGGCTATGGGCGTAGTGAAGGTATGGTCAGTTTACATGTTTGTCTATTATTAGGTAAGATATTTAAGCATCTCATCCCCACAGTACAGAAGGACACTTGTGCTCTGCAGTCGTTTAAAAAATATTTGAGTATACAAAATTTATTGGGGTTCCCTAGGTAAAACAGCTATGAGGAACAAAGACCATAGGATTTGGTCAAAGGGGAAAGTTGAACTATGATGGGGTCACAAAAAAAGGACTATTTAGAGCGAAGCAGTCAGTCCTTCAGAGTTGAAGAAAAGGGGCCAGGCCTTTGTACACCACACATCATCAGTCAGTCATGTGAAAGGCAACATGCAGGGGACAGCCTTGGGCAAAGCAGCTTCCTTTGACTGAGACAGGTTCCAGGTAGGGGCTTAGCTTTCAGCTGTCAGCAGTCAGGGGCATGTGTGACTCAATCCTGAAGGGGGAAGTCTGTGCAGGGTCCCACAGTACCAATTACAGCCACCCATCTAGACCTTCATCCCTGGTTACCAGGATCTTCTCAAGCTGTGTCTGCTTCACTTGTCCCTTTAGTGTGTCAAGAGATGGCCAGTGGATCATCTGGACGCCAAGGTCTTCCTCTCTGTTCCCATGTATCAGCAGCCCCACTCCTTGTGATAATCAGGGTCAGTGTTCCCTGCCAGGATCATAGCTTCTCCCCTAGCCTGCTGGTCTCCTGGCACAAGGATCCTGAAGAGTCTTGGCAGCAGCCATAGCTTAAAGTTCAATAAGACTCTCACTGTGTTCCCTGATGAAAACTTTCGCCCACTGGAAGCAGGCACTCCAGCTGGGCATTGGCAAGTAGAACAAATTGTCCAGGTGAGTCATGGGAGTGAAGGTAAGTAGGACCCAGCTTCTTCCATACCTTTGTTCTACATTTGGGGGAGATAGCACCGTGTATGGGGAGTTGATTTGGAGAATATACTGCATTCTGAAGGATGGTGCCCCATCCTTGGAGTGTTGTGTCCAGGCTGGAGCCTCAGCTGCACCTACAATCAGGGGGTTCGGTCTTATATCCATCAGGCCGGCTGCTTCTGGGTTATTACAGATGTGAGAGGAGCTGTAGGTCCTGTAATCACATGCCCACCACCACACTTCCACTTCCTTTCCTGTTAAGTGCATTTCTTCATCTAATGTGATGTGCAAGATCCTACATCTGGACCAAATACTCTTTTGAATACTCTTTTGAGCACATGGGAATGCCAAGGCACCCACTCACCATGTGGCTATAGCTGTGAGCTCAGGGAGATGCCAGTACAGTGGTGCTTCTGAGTTTGGTATGTTTATCCCCTGAAGGGCCCGATTTCCTGAAACTCTTCTCTTTATCCTCCCACTGGAACTTACTTTTCCTATGTCCCATTCCCTCCGAGTCTAGATCTCAGCTAGCTGTTATGGGGAAAACAATCTAGCAAAGTGGTATGTGCTCACAGGCTAATAATAATTCATTTAATAAGAGGTTCATGGAAATGGTCCCTTTAAATCAAGGTCATGGTCTCTAATGGTGAATAGTAGACACTGGAATTTTGGTGAGGAAGATGCCTTTGATTAGGGAACATGGGAAAAGATAACATTTTAATACTTCAAACAGATAGATATAAAGATACTATAATGTCTGAAAATGCTGTTTCATGAGGGATATTTTTATTGGTATTATTCAGAACTTATCATTGTGCAATAATTCTGTGCAAGAGAAGGTCCAATTGCAATTTTTACTTTGGAAGAGTGAGTTTAACAGAGGTTTAACCAGCCCTCCCTCCCCGCTCCACTGTCACATTGTCTAATGTTAAAATGACTTTGCTTTTCTAGGATGAACCATCCTTGCCGATGAAGTATTTTCCTTTCCATATAATGCAAGGTTAAATTTGCTGATATTTTGTTTCACATTTTAAAAAAATTTGTGTTCAGGAGTGAGATTGACCTTTAACTTTCCCTTTTCATACTGTCCTTCCCAGTTTGGTAAAGTACCACTGGCTCAGAATGAGTTGGAGAGCATTCCCTCTTTTCTGAGTCTCTGGAAAATTTTGTATAAGATTGTAGTTATCTGATCCTTGAATCTTTGGTAAAACTAACCTAAAAACATCCAGGCCTGCAGTTTTCTTCATGGAAATATTTTAAAATATGAATTCTACTTATTTAGTCGTTATAGAATAATATGCATTTTTCTCTTCTTGAGTCAGTTTTTCAAATAAATTTTTAAATTTATTGGCACAAACTTATTCTTGGTAAATTCTTATCTTCTTAATCTGCTGTGTTTTGGGTATGTTCTTTAAAAATTTTAGTACTGGTGATTTTTCTCTCTATATTTTTTAATCATTAACAACAATATTTTGTTGGTGTTATTAATATTTTCAAATAAGCTCCTGGCTTTGTTGATTATATCTATTATAGCTTTATTCCTTACTTTACCAATTTCTGTACATATCTCTAATTACTACTTTAGCTGCATCACACATTTGATTGATAGACAGATAGATAGATAGATAAAGGTTATGATTTCTTTTTTACCCAATAGTTATTTAAAGGTCTTCAAAAAAAAATTTTCCAGATATGAAATTTTAAGCTACTTTTTTGTTGTTACTGATCTCTTATTTAATTCTGTTGGAGCCAGAAAGTGATTTGTATGAGACTAATTTTTAAAATTTACTTTGGCTTGCTTTATATTTCAATATGTGGCCAGTTTTAGGTCCCCTGTGTGCTTAAAAAGAATGTATGGTCTCCAATTACTGGGTACAGTTCTTTATACATATGCAATAGATCAAGTTTATTATTATGTTGTTCAAATATTTTATATTCTTACTGACTTAATTGTCTACTTGATCTATCAATTACTGAGAAAAGTGAGTTAATGTCTCTCATTATGATGGTGAGTTTATATATTTATTTGATACTTTGGTCAAATTTTGCTTCAGATGTTTGAATTTACATTTTAAGTACTCTATCATTCTGGTAATTTGAAGGAGTAGGGGCTTTGTGGCCTGCAGACCAGCAAGTTCACTGTTTTGCTGTTTAAAATGGCTTAATGAGCCTCTCTCTTTAGCAGAGGGACTGTTAGAATCAAATGAGCCAATGAAGATGACACATCTAGCACAGTTTGGGGGAAACAGTGTTTAAATAAAAGTGAGTTTTCTTCCCAACATATCTTCATAGAAGACCATGTCTATCCGCATGAGATAGTCATGTAGTGTGGTGTGGGAAAAGAGCGTCACTGCAGGGGTCAGCAGGCCTGTGCCCCAATCCCAGCTCTGCCATTAAACAGCAGGGTGGCCTTGAGAAATTTACTCTACCTCTCTGGGCCCATTACCTCTTTTTTTAAAATAAAGGGTTTGCATAAGACAAGCCCTACATGCCCGCCCTCTCTGCTTTGTCACTTTATGCATGGTGTGAATTCTGGTTCTAACCACACCCAATCACAACAAAAGCTGGTCACATGCATCTCACACCAAAATTCAACACCAATGGCCAAAAGGAAGGCAGGAGGATAGAATGTCCCTCCCACTTGTAGGAGTGATGGAATGGAAAGTTTCTGGTCAGAGATTCACAAAGGAGGGGCCTGCACGTAGTGTTGATTATAACATCTCCTGCACTGGGCTGTGGTTAAGACTTTCCAAAGGACTTTTCTTTTTTAAAGAGTGCTGTTTGGGACACAAAGTCGCTATAACCATCATCGAGAAACTTCTTCAGGAAATAAACCTTGCTCAAATGGCGGAAATAAGGACTCTCGGAAGTCTCAAGTTGTGCACATCCGGGAGCCGCAGACCCGAGGGGCAAAGAAGCAACGATGGGTTGCTGCCGAGATAGCACGCGTGCAAGAAGCCATGGAAGAAAGAAGGTTCGAAATTCAGGAGGAAGCAAGCGCCTCAGCATCTGGAGCATCGACCCCGGAGTTACAAGATCCAATCGCAGATCGATTTCTATCCCTTATGAATCAAATGAGGATCCAGGCCTCTCGAGAAAGCCAGAGTATTGAAGACGTTCTATCACAATTACTGAGTGGAGAGCGTCTCAAGAAAGACAAGGTGGATTGAAAGAAATTCTCAATGAAATATCGACTAAATTTAACAATATTGAAAAAGATCTTGCTGAACTCAAGATTGAGATGTCTCGGCTAACACTGTCAAATTATGTTGGATCCGAGCCACCGTAAGGCTTTGTAAATTTGTCTACACGCTTACAACGGCGAACAATTATGACAGAAGTTCAACCAGAACAGAAAGAAGACAAAGCTACACAGCTTGTCAAGACAGGATCAAATCTGAACCAGTTTTTCGGTTTCTAACTGATCACTCGAACACGATCAAGCTAATTAAGAAAAGAAAAAAAAAGTTCTTTTTGACTTCTGCAACCTCAAAGGCAATAACCCAGCAGCCATTATAAATAGTCACTATTAGATTCCCCTATTGCTTATCAGGGGCAGACACATCTGGCGCCCACGCGAGACTTCTGGAGGAGATGATAGTTTTCGTCTAGAGTGAAGGAGGAAAAAATACCCGAGAAAAGGTGTGGAAAATTCACCGAAAAAAGGTGAGGGAGGTTCACTGCACACAAAGCCCATGGACTGACTGTAAGTAGGGTGGGAACGTCTTTTTCAGCCAAGCTAATGGGGAAGAATCCTATCTAATAACAGAGTGATGTGCAGATTGACCATCACTCCAACACACAATATGTCTGCCCCCATGTGGTCAAAGATCTCGCCCCCATGTGGACACAAGATGGCTACTACAAGATGGCCAGCAGGAGAGGGCAGTTGGGAGGCACCCGGCCTGCAAGGGAGGGCAGTTGAGAGGGACCAGGCCTGTAAGGGAGGGCAGTTGAGAGGGACCAGGCTTGCAAGGGAGGGCAGTTGGAGGTGATCAACCCTGCAGGAGAGGGCAGTTAGGGGTGACCAGGCCGGCAGAGGAGGGAAGTTGGGGGCAAACAGGCTGGCAGGGGAGCAGTTAAGCATCAACCAGGCTGGCAGCAGAGTGGTTAGGGGGCGATCAGGCTGGCAGGCAGAAGCGGTTAGGGGCAATCAGGAAGGCAAGCAGGCAAGCAGTTGGGAGCCAGCAGTCCTGGATTGTGAGAGGGATGTCTGACTGCCCTCCAGGGGTCCCAGATTGGAGAGGGTACAGGCTGGGCTGAGGGACAACTCCCTCTCTGTGCATGAATTTTGTGCACCGGGCTTCTAGTTAGATTATAAAATAATGTGGTTTCTTGTTCAAATTGGAATCTTGATTGATATTTGGAGTCTGAAGTCTGTAATGAGAAGTGAAACTCCACTGCTGAAACCACCTCTGGTGCAGAGAAATTCAATGGTGGCAGGAGAGGGCAGGGCTCTCTGCTCTCCTGCAATGAGATTACTTAAGGTTTCATTTAAAAATTATAAAAGAACTCGCAGAGAAGTGCAAATCTTGGCCAAATTGGGTGCTAGTTATTATTTCGGAAAGCAAAAAAGAAAGAAAAAATTTGAGATCTGTCTTTATATATTAAGCATTAAAAAATGTGTGTTCAGATCTGTTGCTGATGCTTCCCCCAAAGTAAGCAAGATGTGGGGTAGGGAGACATGTGGAGATCCAAAATGGAAGCTTACTCTCCCAGTATGCTAAGGAATGTGGTAATTTGCATTTGAATGGCTACAAACTTCCTCCAAACTCATTTGGCAGCAAAACATTTTTTTTGGAAGTTTACTTAATTATCTAAATAATAAAGGTAAATGTTTAGTATTTTGAAGTGACAAAATGCAAAATATTTGACTTGCCAGCTTTACAAGTTCAAATTAAATGGGGAGAAATTATATAGTTGTGGTAATTAAATACCTAAAGTATGAGAACTTATTTTTGAGAAAATAAAATGTTGTGTTTTCTCTAATAATTAGGAATTCAAAATAAGTTGCTTATTATTGGTCTAATTAAAAAAGAGGATTAATTCTGTGATCCCAACCAAAATTTTTCTATGCAAAAATTAGTTTAAAATCTAATTGATATCTTAAAATAATTATAAAAAGTATTATAATATTTAAATCATATATGGATATATATATATATATGTATATATATATATATATATATATATCCATATCTATATCTATATCTATATCTATATCTATATCTATATCTATCTATCTATCTATCTATATATATATATATATATATATATATATATATATATATATATTGATGGGTTTTTTTTTTCCATGTTAAAATTTCAAGGTCTTAACAGAGATGATTCTTGGAAAGCTCCAAGGGCCCGGGGTAATACAAGAAATTTATTCTCTCTTCTTAAAGGGAAATTGTTTGGGCTAAAATAAAAAGGCCATGTCCTAGAACAAAGAATATCCTTACATGGTATTATTCTACAATTTCATTACAATTTTTGATATTTTACAACAGCATATTATACAATTATCCCAAACAAACTTACAAACTAATTCTTTAAATGTTTGGCAGCAATTTAAAAAGGACATAAAAGGATTTAATCCCTTTCACTGTGTGGAAGGCCCCTTGGGAAGGCACTTGAGCATTCTATATTGGTCTCTCTTGCCCTTTATGCCAAGAGGGACCCTTTTCTCACAATCCAATTGCCCACAGCTGTTGCCTGAGCTTTCTGTTCATGCTGAGGTTGAAGTCTTGTGTTGGCTGATACCATAGATCTGTCTCTCGCCCAATGGTGAGCTGGGCCCTCCGTGGAGATGAAACCTGGGTTCCCCAAGATATGTGATCAATGCCGGGGCCCCGCCAGCAGGCAAGGGGATCCCAAGGCAGGTGCTGAGCGTGGAGGCCATGGGGGCATAGAATACCAAGGAGACAGAACTGAACCTCACATCACCCTGCTTGGCCCCGGAGGATGGCTGGTTAGCCAGAGACGGGTAAGATTCCTCAAGGAAGGAACAACCTAAGACAGGCACAGTCGCAGAGGGGCCATCAGGAGAAAACTTGGGGATCAACAGAGGTGGGGCACAGACCCTCACCCCCCCAATATTGCAGGGGCTTGAACCCTCACCCCTTCTGAGGGAGGTCTCCTGCCCCCATGGCTACTTCGCTTCCCATGCCCAGCTCAGATCGGGACCCAGGTAACAGACAAAGACTTGGCCCAGCCCAGATTGGGATCGAGACAACAGACAGAGACTTGGCCGACAGCAGCTGCCCTATATCTAAGTCCAGCCTAGCACCAGGAATGCTCAGAGCCTACTTAAGAATACAAATAATCCTTTCCACTAATATTTACAAGGTAAACTAAGATTGTTGTTAGAGTATTAAATTTGACAGTAAAATAGTAGTTAAGTTTTCAGATAAATTTAAATTGGCTAATTAAAATAAGTAAATATTCAAGAAATGTAATTATACTAAAAGCTGTTTCTAAAGTATTAACTAAAATTTCTATTAGTAGTTCATCTCATAGTAAATTTGCTTAAAATATGATGAACCTATTTTTGTGCAAAAAATTAAAAATTTAAAGTTATCAAGACTACATTAAAAATTTTCCAAAAGCCTCCTAATAATTAAATTTACAGAAGGGGAGATAGTGGAGTAATATGATGTAAGGAAAAATTTTCCTGTAGGAAAAATTATCCTATAAATAAATTTGTAAGTAAATTACATCTATAGTGGAATAATATGATGTACATCTAGAAAAAAAATGTTATCTTGAAAATTAATTTTCATTTGTAATGCTAACAGCAAGACACCCATGAAAAACACCCATGGTATCAAAATAAGCCAAAGGAAAATTGTTTGGGCAAAAAATAAAAAGGATCCCAAGTCAAATTTATAGAAAAGAATCCTTTATTAACTTTTGGTCGAGAATATGTTTGTGTATTTTCAGAAAAAAACTCCAAGACCATGTGGATTCCTGCAACAGAGAGGAATTGACAGGAATGCTCCAGCCATGAAGACAAGAGGAGAAACAGTCCAGAGATGGAAGACGCTGAGGATGCCTTGCCATACTAGTCAGCAGCTGTGCGTCACTGCAGGTTGCCCAGGACCAAACCAGAGAGGGTCGGACCTGCATTACCATCATTTGTCCACCATCCAGATACCACTGCTGACATGTACACATAAGGAACTGTTAGACATTGAAACTGGGACTCAAAACTGTTGGACATTGAAATTGGGACTCAAACATTTTTTGTTCTTATATGTTTATTTCTAGTCTGCAGATGCAAGATTTTTTAGAGGAAGGAAACCGGGGAGATGCTGGAAACTGATAATTGTCAACAACCTTCATTGCTCTGAAAGGTCAGAGCTCGTCCGCTCACTGTTTAGTTGAAACATTATTAGCTGGTTGCTCTGAAAGGTCAGAGCTAGTTCGCTCACTGCTTAGTTGAAACATTGTTAGCTGAAGCAGTCTTCACCTCTGTTTGTCTTATGTAAATTTTTGTTATTGGAATTTCCTGCCCAAGGGCTATGCGTATATCCCATCCTATCTAATAAATGTGATACAAATCAATAAATGTGATACATCACATAAACAAATTGAGAGATAAAAATCACATAGTCATATCAATAGATGCAGAAAAAGCATTTGACAAAATCCAACACCCTTTCTTGATAAAAACTCTCAACAAGGTGGGAATAGAAGGATCATACCTCAACATAATAAAAGCTATATATGATAAACCCACAGCAAACATCATACTCAATGGGCAAAAACTAAAACCATTTCCCCTAAGAACAGGAACAAGACAGGGATGTCCACTCTCACCACTCCTGTTTGACATAGTACTGGAAGTATTAGCTATCGCAATTAGGCAAGAAGAAGAAATAAGAGGCATCCAAATTGGAAAAGAAGAAGTGAAGCTGTCCTTATTTGCAGATGACATGATATTGTACATAAAAAACCCAAAAGATTCCATCAAAAAACTAATAGACTTAATAAATGAATTCGGCAATGTAGCGGGATACAAAATTAACGCCAAGAAATCTAGGGCATTTCTATACACCAATAGTGAACTTACAGAAAGAGAGACTAAAAAAGCAATCCCATTTACCATCGCACCAAAAAAATTAAGATACCTAGGAATAAATTTAACTAAGGAGGTAAAAGACCTATACGCGGAAAACTACAGGACACTGAAAAAAGAGATAGAGGAAGACGTAAACAGATGGAAGAACATACCATGTTCATGGATTGGTAGAATCAACATCATTAAAATGTCCATACTACTCAAAGCAATCTACAGATTCAATGCACTCCCCATCAAAATACCAACAGCATATTTCACAGACCTTGAAAGAACTCTCCAAAAATTCATCTGGAATAAAAAAAGACCCCGAATAGCCGCAGCAATCCTGAGAAAGAAGAATAAAGTAGGAGGGATCTCAATACCAGATTTCAAGCTGTATTACAAAGCCACTGTTCTCAAAACAGCCTGGTACTGGCACAAGAACAGACATATAGATCAATGGAACAGAATAGAGAATCCAGATATCGACCCAAACCACTATGCTCAATTAATATTTGACAAAGGAGTCATGAACATACAATGGAGTCAAGACAGTCTCTTCAATAAATGGTGTTGGGAAAATTGGACACACACATGCAAAAAAATGAAACTAGATCACCAACTTACACCATACACAAAAATAAACTCAAAATGGATACAGGACTTAAACATAAGACGGGAAATCATAAAAATACTAGAGGAATCCACAGGCAACAAAATCTCAGACATATGCCAAAAGAACTTCTTCACTGACACTGCCCCTAGGGCAATGGAAGCTAAAGAGAAAATTAACAAATGGGACTACATCAAAATAAAAAGCTTTTTTACAGCAAAGGAAACCATCAACAAAACAACAAGAAAGCCCACTGCATGGGAGAACATATTAGCAAATGCTATCACTGATAAAGGTTTAATCTCCAACATCTACAGGCAGCTTATGCAACTTAATAAAAGGAAGATAAACGATCCAATAAAAAAATGGGCAACGGACCTAAACAGAATATTTTCAAAAGAAGACAGAAGGAAGGCCAAGAGACACATGAAAACATGCTCAAAGTCACTTATTATCCGAGAGATGCAAATCAAAACAACAATGAGGTACCATCTCACACCTGTCAGAATTGCTATCATCAACAAATCAACAAACGACAAGTGTTGGCGAGGATGCGGAGAAAAAGGAACCCTCGTGCACTGCTGGTGGGAATGCAGACTGGTGCAGCCACTGTGGAGAACAGTATGGAGTTTCCTCAAAAAACTGAAAATGGAACTCCCATTTGACCCAGTAATCCCACTCCTGGGAATATATCCGAAGAAACCAGAAACACCAATCAGAAAGGATATATGCACCCCTATGTTCATAGCAGCACAATTTACAATAGCTAAGATTTGGAAACAGCCTAGGTGCCCGTCAGCAGATGACTGGATCAGAAAACTGTGGTACATCTACACAATGGAATACTATGCTGCCATAAAAAAGTAGGAGTTCTCATCATTTGCAGCAACCTGGATGGAATTGGAGAATATTATACTAAGTGAAATAAGCCAGTCAATGAAAGAAAAATACCACATGATATCACCCATTTATGGATAATAAAGAACATTATAAACTGATGAACAAAAAGATAGATACAGAGACAGTAAAGCAACAAACAGACTTTCAAATTACAGGGGGAAAATTAGGGAGAGGTGGGGGAGATAAGAAATCAAACGAAGGACTTGTATGCATGCATATAAGCATAAACAATGGACGCAAAACTCTGGGGGGTGAGGGCATGTATGGGTGTGAGGTGGGGGGGGGGTAATGGTAAGATATGTACACATATAATACCTAAAAAAAAAATTAAAAAAAAAGAGAAACATGCAAATTGACTGTATCTTTGCTATGCCCACAAGCTACGCCCATCAGCCAATCAGGGCGAGTATGCAAATTAACCCAACCAAAATGGTGGTTAATTTGCATATGTAGGTCAGAGCGAATACTGAAGACAGCATAGAAAGAAGCCAAGCATTGCAAAAGGGAGTGAAGCTGTGGAGAAGCAAGCAAGCGGGGTGGGAGAGAAGGGAGGGAAGCAGGCGGGGCAGGGAGAAGGGAGGGAAGTAGGTGGGCTCGGGGAGAAGGGAGAAAAGCAGGCGGGGCAACGACCGCAGCAGAAAACCCTATTGCAGGAATCTTTCTGCAACGGGCCTCTAGTAGTCTCAATAAAAGGGATAGCAAGGCCAGAGCAGCAAGTAGTCCTCCCACTAGAGGTGGGCTCCCACCTGGCCCCCAATATTCCCAAATTAATACTTTTCTAGTCTCTTTTCATTTGTGTGCGGCCTTCTCCAGAACCTGAACCCTGAACCATGCAGGACATGAAAGGGGTTCCTACAATATATAATATAATATACATTAAAATATGTTTTATATCAAATTTTTAACAATTTATTTTAAATGTTTGCAGACGTGAATGCAGTTGATCTTGGAGTTCTCTTTTTCTTCTTGTGAGAGTTTTGAAAAGTTGTATTTTATGGGAATTTTCTAATTTTATCTAAATTGTCAAATATTTTGTTATCATGTACTTAATATTCATTTGTTTTTACTCTGTAGGAGCTATAGTGACATCACCTATTTTTTATTTCTTTTGTCAATTTGTATTTTCTCTCTTTTTTCTTGATCAGTCCTTGTAGGTTTTATTAATTTTACTGATCTTTTCAAAAAACAAACTTTTAGCTTAAAATTCTTTTCTCTATAATATGCTTTTAAAACTATTTTTTTATTTTTCTCTGTAATTTTACTACTTATTTTCTTCTACAATTTTGGTTTTGATTTACCATTCTTTCCTAACTTTCTAAAATGAAAATTTAGATACTTTTCAACACTTTTTCTTCTATTTCAATATTTTTTCTATTAAATTTTCTCTAAGCACTGCTTAGCTGCATTCTGTAAGTTTTAATATGCTCTGAGTTATGATATGACTCATGGTGAGCCATATTTTGTTCTTCATTTAATTTTGTTCAAAATATTTCCCAATATTTAAAAACCCAATGATTTTTTAATTCAAGAATTATTGAGAGATATTTCTTAACTTCAAGTTACTTTCTGACCTCAATTCTCTGACATCATCTGGGTGTTCTACAATTCAATTCAATTCTGACATTACACAATGTTAGCACAGACCCCACAAGTTAAAGACTTAGTCCCACAAGCCTGCCCTATTTCAGATGCTCACTAAAAGTCCAGGGTGTCCCAAATCTACCTGCACTTCTGCCTGACTGGCTACAAATTCAGGGCTTCCCATAGCACCCTCAGATGTTACCATTTGCTAGAACGACTCATAGAACTCATGAAAGCACTATCCTGACAATTACTGTTTTATTACATAGGATACAAACAGCCAGGTGAAAAGAGTCTCTAATGCAGGCGCTTCTGTCCCCAGGGAGTCAGCCTGCCACCACCCTCTAGGTACCAACCAGGAAGCTCCCTTGAGCCTTGCTTTCAGAGTTTTTAATCAAGTTTGCATTGTATGGTCATGATGGATTAAATTATTGGCCACATGATTGAACTCAACCCCTAGTCCTCTCTCCTCCCTGGAGTAGAGAGATGGGCTGAGAATTCTATCCCTCTAATTAGGTCTTAGTTTCTCTGGCATGGCCCGCTGCTCCCCTGACACTCTTTAAGGGCTCACCATGAGTCATCTCATAGCATAAACTCAGGTATAGTCAAAGTGACTCACTATGAATAACAGGGACCATCTTATCAGGAGGTTCCAAGGGTTTTTGAAGCTCTGTGCCTTGAACCAGGAACCAACAAAAATAGATCAGATATAGTTGGGGATTTTCTAGTTATCTTTTCTCGAGATTTTTTTCTAGCTTATTTTCACTGTGTTCAGAGAACATACTGTGAAAGAGTTATCTAAAATGTTGAGAAATGCTCTCTGACCTAGAATATGATTTTTATTAATATTCCATATGCACATGAAAAGAATGTGTACTCTGCAGTAACTGGATATTAGTAAGGTCAGATTTGTTATCAATTGTTTATTCCTTTACAAACAATGTGTAGGAAGTGTATTTGCTCTAAAAGTCGGTGGAAAAGATAGTAATGACTTTCACTATGATTGTGGACTTATCGATTCCACCTTCTAGTTCTCAGAACTTTTGCTTTATACGTATGGTGAAGCTATGTTATTTGGGGAATACTACTTTAGAATTCTGACATTCCCTTGCAGATTGATCCCTTCATTATAATGAAATTTCCTTCTTTCTTTCTAGTGTCTTGCTGTAAAGTCCACTTTGTTTGATGTTAATACAGTGACACCAGCTTTCCTTTCCCCCCTTTTCATCAGCGTTATTGAGGAAGCCACCAGGACAATCATTCTACAAAACAATTCCATCATCCTAAAAAGTTCCCTCGTGTCCATTTGGAGTGAATCCACTGCCCCTCAACTGACCCCTGGCAATAACTGATGTGTTTCTGTCACTCCAGTTTTCCTTTTTCTGATGTTTTATTTAAGTGGAATTATATGTAGTCTTAATTCTCTCCTTTTGTCTTATTAAGCATGATGAATTTTGAGATTTATCCATATTGTTGGATGTATCAGTATTTTTTTTCTATTTCTAAGTAATATCCCATGGATTAATATGACAAATTGTCCCAGATTTAACCCGGAGCTCCTTTTAAACTGGATTGTGTCATTTTGCTATGTCCTTGTCATTCACTGACCACTTTCTTGCTTTCTGGCACAAGATATTCTAGATTCATCTTATACCTCAACTGTCCCAGCTCTAGATTTTAACTTAAAATTTAATCCTAAATTATAACTTAAAAATTTTGCCTTAGGTTTTTTTTTTCCTTTTCAATCATGAAAATCATATGCATTCAGGACCATCTATGTTGAGAGTCAAAGGCAACCTTGCAATCTCAGAGGAGGTGTTTTGGTTTGGGTGTGTGCTTTTTCACTTCTACCCAGAGCTCAGTGTAAGACAGACATTTTCCTGTGCTGTTTGCCTCCCTGTGGGTATTTTCATTTAGTTTAAGCTGTGATTTTTATTATAAAGGAGCCAGTATGTGCTGGTACATGTTTAGCAAATGACTGTCTGAAAAAAAAAAAAAAAAAGAGGGGAGCTGATTTATAACCTATGGTGGGTTTCCGTGGGGTAAATACCCTCGCCACAGTTCATTTCAAGCCAGTCAGCGAGCTTGCCAATTTTCTGAAAATTTATCGTTTGACTTTTTCAAGCAAGTACACACCTTACTGCGTTTGGCTTTATGTGGGCATGACTAAAGCTATCTACCCGGTACAGCCCCATGCCTAGATCACAGTCCTCTTCCTCATGCTAGCTTCTTCGTGCGGAAGCTCCGGGTCACAGAGCTCTCTGTGTGCCCTTAGGGCACGCGGCACTTTCAGTGTCATTTTCCCTTCATGGACCGGTTTGTTCTGCTTTGTTCTTAGCCTCCAAGGATTCTTAACTTCTTCCATTCATTCCAAAGTGTGTGTGTGCACGCGCATTCTCATCCCCCCCGCATCACTAGATATTTTGTACCTGCAGGATTTCAGGATCTTTTTTTGGTCATATTACCAGAAATGGTTAAGTCCAAATGACCTTCTCATAGCGGTTAATTCATCAATATCCTAATCACACATTTTGGGCAATAATTTTAATAGATTTTACCGACTGAACACATGGTAATATTTATCAAACATACTTTCTTCTATGAAGAAATAATTATTTAAAGAATGCAAAATATTTGCATTTAGCCCATACCCAAAATAAAAGTGCTTTAAAATACCAACAATTATTAACCATGAATGAATTTATGAAGTATATAATGAATTCTACATATTGTCAGAATTAAAGGTTTTAAAATTTCCTCTATGGAGCCCTACTAGTCTCATTAATATGTTTAAGGGACTCTGCAAGGGACAAAGGGGATTAAATAGGGGAGCCATTCCAGATTTCAACTTGTATTAGATTTATGCTATTGGACTTTAGTGTAAGATTCTGTTTGAAGACTAGTTCCACCCTATTAAAAGTTTGCAAACCCGTTTTCATCTCATATTCCATCTCTAAAGGCCCAGCGATGGAGCACCTAACAGAAATTAGGGCATACTGTAAAGAAACCGAGTTTCTGAACTGGGTCTCTGTTTACCCCTGCTGCATGTGCTTACTTGTACAAACGCCATCTGGCAGACAGTATTAAGACAGGAAGGGCTAGTGGATATTGTCTAGTGCATGGAGTGAAAACATTCCTGGTCCTTAGGTTGTTTGAGACGTTTGTATGGCTGCTGTGAACAGAGTGCTGCCCTACACATCTTTTTAAAATCAGCTGAGAAGTACTTTGAGCATCTCGTTTTCCCTGTTGACCTTCTTTGGAGTCTCTATCAAGCAGAGAAATCATCAAAGGGAAGATAACATGAAAGAAATCCATTAGCAGGAGAGAAAGGGGGGAAGGAAAATATACAAACAACCGTACTTGCTTCTACAAAGTGAGGCGCTGACCAAGCTCCTTTCAGCAGCATAAGTACCCACTTCTCTCTCAAGTACCTATAGAATTTTTTTTTTTGGCTTATTTTCCAAGATTTCCCCATTTGATCTTTTAAATGGAGTCAAGTGCACAATTAAAACTGGGCTTTGTAAGTAGTGTTTTAAACAAAAGCCCTAGACATCTTATCTCGCACAGTACATCTGGGAGCCAGCAGTAGTCTCAGCATGATTGGAAAGGGATAAAACCTCACGAGGTTCTCTCTTCGCCTCATGAGCAACGTCTCTCCATGCTCACTCTTGCTGATACCTATCTATCCAGGATTTTACAGTGCTTTTTTCCTCAAGTGTTTGCTACAGTTCACGTGATATTTATACCAAAACTTAAGTCCTTTCAGCTATTCAGTCCTATTAACTCAACATAGTGAGGAGAGGTCTGCAGCAGGGTCAAACCCAGTTGGAGAAAGGGAACTAAATATGCATGCCTGTGGGTTTGTAATAACTGTAGCTTTGATGAATTTGTGCTTGCTGAAGAAGAGGGGAGAACGGAAGACTACTATCAGCCTCTAAACAATAGAAAGAGATTTTTTTCCCTTTGCAAGACTGATATTGGTCAACATCCCTAATACCTCTTACGTGTCCAAACCATAAACCTTGGAGTCATCATTGCCTTCTCCCTCTCATTTTCCTCCAGCATTTGTATTAGTCAGGATTTTCCAGAGAAACAGAGACAACAGGAAATCTATCTATCTATCTATCTATCTATCTATCTATCTATCTATCTATCTATCTATCTATCTCCATCTGTGTATATGATAGATCTATTATAGCTATATCTATCAATATGAGAGAGAGAGAGAGAATAAGGAAATGACTCACACAATTATGGAGGCTGAGAAGTCTCACGATTTGCAGCTAGCAAGCTGGAGATCTAGGAGTTGGTGGTATAATCTCAGCCTGAGCACAAAAGAACCAGCTCCCAGCTTGAAGACAGGCAGAGATGGGGAATTCTCCCTCTGTGTTTTGTTCTATTTGGACCCTCAATGGATTGAACGACGCCCACCCTAACTGCTTTACTCAGTCTGCTGGATTCAAATGCTAATCTTATGCAGTCCAGCCTCACAAAAACACCCAGAAATACAATAATGTTTAATCAAATATCGGGCACTCCCTTCCTAGTCAACCTGAATCATAAAATTAGCCATCAAAACATCTTATCAGGCACCCATCTTGTACACTCTGCTCCTTTCCCTCATGTTCCTCTCTCAGTTCAGTGCCTCGTATTCTCCTTTTCTCTCTCTCTCTCTCTCTCTCTCTCTCTCTCTCTCTCTCTCTCTATCTCTATCTCTATCTCTATCTCTCTATCTCTTTCTCTCCCCCTCCCTCCCTCCCTCCTTAAATGATATCCTTTTGCTCCACACATTTTTCTCTGGAATCATTATCCACATTTCCTTGCCTTTAGAGTGATTTTTATTTTTCACTCTTTTCCCAAACCCTCCAATGAGTTTCCAGGGACTTCACCCGAGGGTGTGGTGCAAACCCCTCTGAAAGACCTAGTTCCTGCTCATATTTCCAAACGAACCACATGTCACGTTCCTGCATGTCCCCCTCCCCTAGGATCCAATGCCTTCATACTTGGAATCTCTTCTTTTTTCTTAATCCACTTCAGAACTTCTGTTCACTCAAATCTTGGCCCACAGATACATCTCTGTGATTGTCTTTTATCTGCCTCTGCCCCATCTTCACCTTCAAGCAAAGACTCATAGTGCTCTCTCCCTCTGCTATCACACAAGTGTATTAAATTATCATTCTTTATATTTAAGTCCATTAAAATTTCTTCTTTAAGGGCAGTTATCAAATTTATCACTGTATCTCTAATACTTAAAGGCTTTTTGAAAAATTGTAGACTCTCAATTACTGCTTAAATGTGTGAGCAAATGACTTGCTAATTTCCTACTGGGAGCATTGTGGAATATGACATGCTGCAGTGGTAAGATGGTTAGTCTAAGACTCAGAAGTCTTGTGAGTTGTTAGACCCTATGCAAGTCACTCAACCTTTCTCAGTTTCCAATTTTCAATAAATAAATCACTTATGGTTTCTTTTGCTGTACAGGAGCTTTTTATTTTGGTGTAGTCCCATTTATTTATTTTTTTCCTTTGTTTTTCTTGCCCTAGGACCATGGTCGGCAAACTGCAACTCTCGAGCCACATGCAGCTCTTTGGCCCCTTGAGTGTGGTTCTTCCACAAAATACCATGACCTGAGTGAGTCTATTTTGAAGAAGTGGCGTTAGAAGAAGTTTAAGTTTAAAAAATTTGGCTCTCAAAAGAAATTTCAATCGTTGTACTGTTGATATTTGGCTCTGTTGACTAATGAGTTTGCCGACCACTGCCCTAGGAGATGTATTGGTGAATATTCTGCTACATGAGATATCTGAGATTTTATTGCCTATGTTTTCTTCTACGATTTTTATGGTTGCGCGTCTTACATTTAAATCTTTTTGAGTTTATTCTTGTATATGGTATAAGCTGGTGGTCTAGTTTTATATTTTTTCATGTGTCCAGTTTTCCCAACATCATTTATTGAAGAGACTGTCTTTACTCCATTGTATGTTCTTGCACCCTTTGTCAAATATTAATTTATTATAATGGTAGAGGTCAATTTCTGGGTTCTCTGTTCTGTTGCATTGGTCAATATGCCTATTCTTGTGCAAGTACCAGGCTGTTTTGATTACAGTGGCTTTGTAGTATAACTTATTATCTAGTATTGTGATTACTCCAACTTTGTTCTTTCTCAAGATTGCTGGAGCTATTTGGGGTCTTTTTTGGTTACATATAAATTTCTGGAGTATTTGTTCTAGTTCTGTGAAGTATACCATTGGTATTTTAATAGGGATTGTGTTGAATCTATAGATTTCTTTGGATATTATGGACATTTTAATGATGTTAATTCTTCCAATCCATGAACATGGTGTACACTTCCACTTGTTTGTATCTTCCTCTATTCCTTTTTTCAAAAGCTTCTTCACAGCAAAAGAAACCACTATCAAAATGAAAAGGGAACCCTCTGTATGGGATAAAATATTTGCCAATGATACATCCGACAAGGGTTTAATCTCCAAAATATATAAAGTACTCATACATCTCAAGAAAAGGAAGACAATCCAATTTAAAAATGGACAGAGGACCTAAATAGGCACTTCTCCAAAGAGAACATACAGGTGGCTAATAAACATGAAAAAATTCTCAAAGTCACCAGTCATCAGAGAGATGCAAATTAAAATGACAATGAGATATCACCTCGCACCTGTCAGAATGGCTATCATCAATAAATCAACAAACGACAAGTGCTGGTGAGGATTTGGAGAAAAGGGAACCCTGGTGGGAATGCAGACTGGTGCAGCCATTATGGAAAACAGTATGGAGTTTCCTCAAAAAATTAAAAATGGAACTCCCATTTGACCCCATGATCCCACTTCTGGAAATATATCCTAAAAACTCTGAAGCACCAATCAGAAAAAAATATACGCACCCTATGTTCATAACAGCAATATTTACAATAGCTAAGATTTGACAATAGTCCAAGTGCGAATCAGTAGATGAGTGGATAACAGAGCTGTGGTATATTTACACAATGAAATGCTATGCAGCTATAAAAAAAGATAGATCTCTTACCCTTTGAGACAGCACGGATGGCACTGGAGAATATTATGCTAAATGAAATAAGCCAGTCAGAGAAAGACAAATACCATATGATCTCACTTATTTGCAGAATTTAATGAACAAAATGAATTGACCAACGAAATAAGACCCGAGGCATGGAGGCATGGAACAGATTGACATATCTTGGGACGAGAAGAGATAAACCAAAGAACTTATATGCTTAGCACATGGACACAGACAATAGTGAGGTGAAGGTCTGGGGAGCAGGGGCTGGGCAGAGAAGGGTAATGGCAGGGGGAGGGAGAACAGGGGACATCTGTAATACTGTCAACAATAAAAAATATATATTAAAAAAATTTATTTTGTGAAAGTGTTTTGTAAACTGTGGGAAAATATACAAACATAAAAATTATACAGTGTCCCAAAGAAATATATACACACTTTAACAGCTGATAGCTCAACTTGTGTTTTAATAAACACTGCCTTTATAATTATTCAATGTGTGAGTATACATTTTTGGAGACACCCTATATATTACTCTATGTAGGTTATTTTCTATACTTAAAAATGGAACCTGACACTACCTAACATATTTTTAAATGTAGAATTTGAATCTTCTCATTGTCTTTCCGTGGGAGGGACATGCACTGGACCATCTTGGCGAAGTCAGCCTGGCTAACAGTTTAAATGTTATTTGTTCTTTGACGAGGAGAGAGTCCGTCAGACATGCCAAATGCACCGATTTTCGTAGCCATGTTGCCGCAGCCTTTGTCCTCTAGGGGAGAAGAGGGCGCCGTCTTTACAAAGGCTCTGGAGGAAGACTTCCTGGCGTTGGCCCAGTACCCGGCTGTGCGATTTGGGTTTAGTCCACTAACTTCCCAGTTTTAGTTTCTTCAGCTTCAAAATACGAATAATATCTTCTTAAGATTGTTGTGAGAATTCAACGAGGTCAGACAAAGGCATCTGTTATGATTGTCAACCCAAAAACTCAGGCATGTAAGAAATAGGACTTTATTTTAATAACTCAATTTAATTTGTTTTTAAACTTTCCACTCCCATTGGCTGTTTTGACAATCAGCCTCAGTCCTTTGCAGATTTTCCCCTTATTCTCTGAGGGTTTCCAGGCTCCAAACCAGTGCTGTTAATAGAAATACAACGCAAGTTGTGTATGTAATTAAAAATTTTTTAAAGCTAAAAGAAGCATATGAATTCGATATTTTTTCCCATCCAGATTGAATTTTATTTATTTTTTATTAAAAATTTAAATTTTATTATTCAATCACAGTTTACATTCAGTATTATTTTGTATGGGTTTCGGTGTACAGCATCATGGTTAGACAATCACATAGTTTACCTAGAGTTCCCCCTGATATTTTCAGCACCCAACTGGCACCATACACAGTTATTACAATACTAGAGGCCCAGTACACGAAATTCATGCATGGGGGGGGGGCGGGGGGGGGGGAGGGAGAGAGGGGGAGTGGTCCCTCAGCCCGGCCTGCACCCTCTTGCAGTCTGGGACCCCTCAGGGGATGTCCACCTGCCGGCTTAGGCCTGCTCCCCCGGGCAGGTGGACATCCTTCTCACAATCCGGGATCCCTCTTTCACAATCTGGGATCCCTCACTCCTTACGGCCCCCGCCTGCTCGCTGCTCCTTAGTGCTGCCTCGGAGGCCGGAGAGGCTCCAGCCACAGCCGCTGTGCTTAACAGCCATGAGCCCGGCTTCTGGCTGAGTAGCGCTCCCCCTGTGGGAGCGCACTGACCACCAGGGGTCAGCTCCTGCGCTGAGCGTCTGCCCCACCCTGTATATTCCCTAAGCTGTACTTTAAATCCCCGTGATTATTTTGTGCCTACCAGTTTGTACTTCTTAATCCCTTTACCTCTTTCAGCCATCTCCCAACCCCCTCCCCTCTGGCAACCACCAGTCTACTCTCTACATCTATGAGTCTCTTTCCGTTTTGTTTATGCATTTATTTTATTCTTTAGATTCCACATATAAGTAAAATCATGTGGTATTTGTCTTTCTCTGACTGACTTATTTCACTTAGCATGAATCTGATATTAACAATACATGTCATTTTAACTCAATATGTCCAAAATGTTACCATTTTAAAAACGTAATCAATATATAATGAGATATTTTACATAGTTCTGTACTAAGTTACTGCAACCTGGTGTGTATTTTCTATTCATAGCACATTTCAATTTAGACTAGTCACACTGCACATGCTCAATAGCACATGGCTCATGGCTAATATTTTGGACATGCAGCTCTAGACTCCTATGCAATAGCGAGTTGTTTGGGAGTGGTGGAAAGGAGAGGCGGGTTCACATTGGCGAGTGCTGAGATCCCCCTGTACCTCACTTCTCCTGCTGCTTTGATTTTTTATTTAATGAGGTGAAAGGAAAGAAGGACATGTAGAGAAAAACAAAGTTATTATCTCAAAGTATCATTTTATTGCATGTACTTACTCCAGTGCCTGGTTACTGTGCAAACATGAGCAGCTAATAAATATTAACTATCATTGTTGCTATAACGAAGGCCTTTCCTCATGTTATCATATCTCTAATTTGCGATTCATTTCCTTTATGTATTCCTCTAGACCTACAATGTATGACTTACCAGAGTAAGATAAAGAAGCTCTTCATCGAATACAACTCTGCCAGCATACCCTTTCTTGGTTCAAAGTAAACAACTAAAAGAGACAATTTCATTTATAAAATGAGTCACTTCATTAAAAAGGTAAAGACGTTGAAAATAGCATCCCTTACAAGTATGTCTCTCAGTAACTTGCAAGGCTCACTTGTGGAGGTTAGTCTGTGCTATTTTAAAAGGCTCAGGGGAACTGGAATAGAGCTCTCTTGCCCTTAGAAACCCAGACCTCATGTTATTTTTGTCTTCCATACCTTTGCACTTCTCATATTTCCTTTGCTCATCTCCAAGTAAAGGAAGGTTAAGTGAATTAATTACACATAAGGCCTTTAGAAGCCCTTAGCAGAATGACTGACATGTGGCAAGTGACAAATATTAATCAAATGCTTCTCAGACATCATCTTTTTTAATTAACGTAATGATCCCCTGAGGTATTACAAAACCCCACTTTATAGACAACAAAACCGAGGTTCAGGAAGAGTAAACAAGTAGCTCAAGAACACTAAGACAGTGAATGGAGGAGGCAGTGATCTAACCCAGGTAGCCTGACGCCAGTGCCCATGGTCACCCACCTTAGGCTCTACACACTCCCTGGGCTCTGTAACCTTCAGTGCAAGAGGCAGAGAGTTCTTATCAACTCAGCCTACTCAGAGGCTCTGAGCAACAGTTATATATACTTTATCAACACAAAATACTGAAATTGTTACTTAATAAATGCAACTTGTTTGTTGGGTATGCTCTGCAAAGCATAGTTGTATATATCCCATATTGTATGCTATCTGTATATCTATATCTATATTCCCTCTTGCTGATGAAAAGGTCAGGAAACTCTATCTGACTTTCACTTCCTATATAATAAAAGGCTAATATGCAAATCGACCAAAAGGCGGAATGATTGGTCGCTATGGCGCGCACTGACCACCAGGGGGCAGATGCTCAACACAGGAGCTGCCCTCTGGTGGTCAGTGTGCTCCCACAGGGGGAGTGCCACTCAGCCAGAAGCCGGGCTCATGGCTGGCGAGTGCAGCAGCGGTGGAGGGAGCCTCTCCTGCCTTTGCGGCAATGCTAAGGACCCCTCGGGGGATGTCCGCCTGCAGGCTTAGAGGGTGCAGGCTGGGCTAAGGGACCCCCGCCAAGTGCATGATTGTGGTGCACTGGGCTTCTAGTCTAGTAATAACAATAGGTCGTGCAGATTAGCCCTTTTATACAATGGAGTGGCAAAGAGCAAGAGAATGAACAAATTCAGACATTCGCAGCGATGTGGATGAATTGATCAAGCATAGGTTGGCCCAAAATAATACATACTGTATAATTCCATTTATATGTAAGCAAAACTAAACTGTTGTGTTAGAGATGCATGTTTAAATGGAAAAACAGTAAAAAAAAAATGTAAGGAGTTCTATGCCAGAAAAGTCATGATTGTGAGTTTCTTCAGGAGAGAAAAAGGTTGTTATATTGGGAGGAAGCACAGGAGGGCTTCTCGAGGGTGGCAGTTTTCTATCGCTCGGTAGTAGTTACACGGCTGTGTACTTTATAATAGTTTATTAAGCTGATGTGGAAATGTTCTCTATGTGTGTGGTTTTTAACAATAAACATGTTTGAAAAGAAAATTCAGGAAAGTGTTAAGCACTGAAAAAAATGTACAATAGTGATGACGTCTCCACTATACAATGGTGAATAATTTGAAATTATAAATTAAGGTTCCTCAGTTGTGTTGTGTGGGGGGGCCTCCTTCAGCAGAAGCCCCAAGGGGACTTTTAAAGATGTAAGTTCTTGTGACTCCTCCATCCCGGGTTTTCATTCTTTCATTCAACATTATTTGTTGAGCACCTGCTGTATGCCAGGCACTGCAGATGCAGTGGATATGGAAAATTACAAATCAATATTCTTCTGGAACTTACAATCCATCAGGGCTTAACAGGGACCCCAAAATTTGTATTTTTACAAGATTCTCAAGTGATTCATAATATGAAAACAATTGATGTATGTGTCAAACTTTCCTTAAATCCTTCCCAGTCCATAGTTACAGAAAGACTTAATGAAGTTAGCATTTTAAAATAATTAGTTCCTATCACATCACAGAAAATCTAAAGCATTTATAATAATAAAAACATAATATGCTAATTAGAACAGCAGAATGACTGTCCGGATGACCTTCCAGACAAAGCTGGGGCTGTGAGGGCCTAGCCCCTTGCACAAATTTTGTGCATTGGGCCTTTAGTTTTTATATAAATTAAAATTCTTAAGCTAATAGGGATCAAAAGAAGAAAACCATCCTGGTGAATATAATTCCTTTTCCAATTGTCCTTCAAACCTTTAGGTTCCACCCCCTTCTGTAACTAATCTTTTGAGTTTTAAAATTATTCCACCCCTTCCATTCTCATCCAGTGGTGTGTGTGTGTGTGTGTGTGTGTGTGTGTGTGTGTGTGTGTGTGTTTCTTAGCACAAATGTGATATTGTAAGCTAGTGATTCCTTAAATGTGTAGTAGAGAAACTTCTCGTTTTATTTTAAATCCTTCTCTATGACTCGGTTTAGGCAACTGAAAGTTCATTTGGGGCATTCCAAACAGTACTCCTAATCTCTAATAAAGGAAACTAATGACATTAAAATAAATAAAACAGCAACAATATAAGAAAAACCTCACAAACATATAAAAGCATTCTGTTTGAAAATCTCTTATTCACAGTAAAGTAGAGAAGCTTCTTGATAAAAATGGTAGAACTGAATGTAACCTATAGATACCAGGCCCAACTCCCAAGAGGGAAAGGAACTGACAGAGAAAGGACAGATGATATTGCCTGAAGTCATCCTGCTAAGATAAATGGGACTAACCTTCATTCACTCGTTCGTTTATTTATTCCTTCATTCAATGTGCCAGGCACTCTTCTAGGCTCTGGGAAAATTGCTGTAAACAAAACAACAAAAATCTCTGGCCTGATAATGCTTGCATTCGCGCGAGTGTGTGTGTGTGTGTGTGTGTGTGTGTGTGTGTATGTGTTTGTGTGTGTGTGTGTAGGGCAAAGAGAATGGCAGGTAACAAAATGTAAAAGTAGGTTATTTAGAAAATGAAAATATAGTATTTGTTAAAATGAAAAACAGAGTGGGCTAGCCCTGGCCGAGTGGTGCAGTTGGTTGGAGCATTGTCTTGTACACCAAAAGGTTGCAGGTTTGATTCCTGGCCAGGGCACATACCTAGGTTTCAGGTTCTATCCCCAGTCAGGGCACATATGAGAGGCAAAGGATCGATGTTTCTCTCTTACCTCTTTCTCTCAAATCAATAAACATATCCTCAGATGAGGATAAAAAAGATAAATAATTTAAAAAATAAAGTGGGATATGGGAGAGGAAATAGAGGGATAGGAATAAGGTTTGAAAATTTATGGAGGATGACGAGAGAAGCCCTCAAAGAGAAAGTGACATTTGGGGAAAACTTGTAAGAGGTGAGGGAGTGAACTATTGAAGACAAAGGGAAAGGAACATTCCAGACAGAGGTATTCAGATTTGCCCAAGTCAAGGCCTGGAATGGGAGTGTATACTTGGCCACTTCTCAGAACCTAAGTTTTAAAATGGACATATTAACTCCTTCCTATTAGAATAATTTCAAAGGTTAAACGAGATAATAGGTTTTGTCATGGATGTGAAATTGGGCACACAGAAATTCCAATCTTAAAACTAGTCACTTGTTTAGCCTCTAATATATATCAAATACTGAGTGTATACTTGTAAACAAGAACTGCTTAATGATTTGAAGGAATTTAAAATCTTATAGAAACAACAGTGACAGTATTATTTTATTTTATGGCCTTTTCTATAATAAATTTAGGGTGCTAAGGGAAGTAGGTAGAGTAAATAATGTAATTCACATTTTATGGGTGAAGAAACTGAAAGATAGAGATATTAATTGATGCAGCAAAGGGTGGTACATGTGAGTTCTGAATTTTAATTGGTGCAGCAAAGGGTGGAGGATGTGAGTTTTGAATCCTGGATTTCTGACCACAGGTGCTATGTTTGCATTAAAACACTCCAATACAATCACACAGATGTAAAGTACAGCACAGGGAATTTTGTATGGTGTCAGATGGTATTAGCTTATGGGGTGATTATTTCATAAGTTATATAAATGTCTAATCACTATGTTATACACCTGAAGCTAATATAATATTGCATGTAAACTAATTAAAAAATAATAAAAGTTTATTATAAACTAGAGGCCCGGTGCACGAAATTTGTGCACAGAGGGGGGTTGTCCCTCAGCCCAGCCTGTACCCTCTCCAATCTGGGACCCCTCAAGGGATGTCCGACTGCCCGTTTAGGCCCGATCCCTGGGATCGGGCCTAAACGGGCAGTCGGACATCCCTCTCACAATCCAGGACTGCTGGCTCCCAACTGCTTGCCTGCCTGCCTTCCTGATTGCCCCTAACCGCTTCTGCCTGCCAGCCTGATCACCCCCTAACCACTCTACTGCCAGCCTGTTTGCCCCCAACTTCCCTCCTCTGCCGGCCTGGTTACCCCTAACTGCCCTCTCCTGCAAGGTTGATCACCTCCAACTGCCCTCCCTTGAAGGCCTGGTCCTTCTCAACTGCCCTCCCTTGCAGGCCAGGTGCCTCCCAACTGCCCTCTCCTGCTGGCCATCTTGTGTCCACATGGGGGCAGGATCTTTGACCACATGGGGGCAGCTATATTGTATGTTGCAGTGATGATCAATTTGCATATTACTCTTTTATTAGATAGGATAGAGGCCTGGTACAGGGGTGGGGGCCAGCTGGTTTGCCCTGAGGGTGTCCCTGATCAGGGTGGGGTTCCCTTGGGGCATGGGGCGGCCTGAGTGAGTGGCCTGTGGTGGTTTGCAGGCGGGCCACGCCCCCTGGCAATGCAAGCGGAGGCCCTGGTATCTGGGATTTATTTTCCTTCTACAATTGAAACTTTGTAGCCTGGAGCAGAGCCAAGCCTGGGGCTCCCTCCGAGGCCCGCAGCCATTTGTGTTGGGGTTATAATTGAAACTTTGTTGCCTTAAGCAGGTGGGCCCAGCCAGGGTGTGTGGAAAGCTTTGCTTCCCCTGTTGCCGGTGGCAACCCTGGCCTGCTCTCTCAAGCTCCATTCTGCCGCCATTTGTTTGAATTTGTTTACCTTCTATAATTGAAACTTTGTAGCTTGAGTGGAGGCTTAGGCCTGCAACGGCTGGCAGAAAGCTTGGCTTCCTCTGTCACCTAGGAAACCTTGCTCTCTGTGGCTGTAGCCATCTTGATTTGGGTTAATTTGCATACTCGCTCTGATTGGATGGTGGGCATGGCTTGTGGGTGTGTTGGAGGTATGGTCAATTTGCATATTTGTCTATTATTAGATAGGATAAAAAAGAAAGACAGTGGGCAAAAAAATAAAGCACTGGTTAGTAGATGTGACCAGTGAGCCCTAGGATGAAGCTCATCTTTTTGTTGTTGTGGTTGTTCTGTTAATCCTCACCTGAGGATGTTTTTTTCATTGATTTTTTTTTTTTTTTTTTTTTTTTAGAGAGAGGGAGAGAAACATCAATGTGAGAAGACACATTGATTGGTTGCCTAACCTGCAACTGAGGTACATGCCCTTGACTGGAAATTGAACCCGAGAACCTTTGGTGCGTGGGCCGATGCTCTGATCACTGAGCCATGCTGGCCAGGGCAAGCTTGTCATTCTTTACTGCTGCTGTCACCACTTTGCCGCCTTCTCCAGTACAGGGAGGCTGATGAGGGGGAAAATAGAGCCAGTGACCTAGCGCCTGGGCCTGTGGAGTTGGGAGGGAGCGGGGATGGATAGAGCAGTCAAGATGTGGAAAGGGAAATAATACCAACTTGCACTTGTTCTTTCACATCTCTTTTCCCATTTTATCCTTACAACAGTCTTGCTAGTTAAGCATAAACTATTAGTTCCATTTAACAAATGAGAAAAAAAGCTTAAAGAATTTGACCACCTTGCCCAAGGTCATATGCCTAGAAAGTGGGAGAAACAAAAAGAAACACAGACTTCTACGCCAGTTTCATTGTTCTTTCACTGATCTGATTTAGGTAGAATATTGAAGCTCCTGGGTCGAGGCTTGGTTTCCTCAAAAGTAAAATGGAGGGAGAGGAAGGAAGTAGGCTCTGATGTCTGGGCCTTTGTACACATGTACCTTCTGCTAAAATACCGTTCCTGCTCTTCTTCCCTTGTCTGTACAGAGACCCCAATGTACTTTAAAAAAAAAACCACCTATATATTTTAGAGCAGTTTTAGATGCACAGAATTATTACATGGATAGTACAGAAAGTTCCCACTCAATTATCCCTATTATTAACATCTTACCTTAGTATGGTGCATTTGTTACAGTTAATGAGCCAGTATTGAGACATTTTTATTAGCCAGAGTCCATACATATTTTATCTAGGTTTCCTCATTCCCCCACCCCCAATATCCTTTTTCTGTCCCAAGTTCCATCTAGAAACCATGTCACATTTAATAGTCATTCACGTCTTCTTAGGCTACTCTTGGCTTTGACAGTTTCTCAGACTTGCCTTATTTTTGATGACTTTGACAGATTTGAGGAGTACTCGTCAAGCATTTTACAGAACTCCCTTCAACTGGATATGGCTCATGTTTTCCTCAAGATTAGACTGGGGTGATGTGTTTTTGGGAGAAAGAGCACAGAGGTAAAATGCCATTCTAATAATCTCATCAAAAGTATGTGCTATCAGCGTGACTCATCACAGCTGAGGTTCACTTTGATCACAAACAAACAAAAACAGATTAAGCTTTAGGTATATTCTCTTTCTGTTTTGCTTTCTGTTTCCCTCTCTTTCCTCTGATGTCATTGGGAAAAGTAGGAAAAATGAATATAAAATGAGAACGAATGAAAAATAGAAATGTTTATTTTTGCTTGTTGTTAATCCTCACCTGAGGATATCTTTCCATTGATTTTTAGAGAGAGTGGAAGGGAGGAGAAGAAACAGAGGGAGAAACATCGATGTGAGAGACACATATCATTGGTTGCCTCCCGCATGGGCCTGACCAGGGCCGGGGATCGAGCCTGCAACTGAGTTACATGCCCTTGATCAGAATCAAATCCAGGACCCTTCAGTCCATGGGCTGATGCTCTATCCACTGAGCCAAACTGGCTAGGGAAAAAGAGAAATATTTCAAAAGATTTGGTTTTTTAGACTGCATCAGAAAATTGCAGAGAAGTGTGTAATATATATAGTTGTATGCATACAAATGGACAGAATTAAGATTGGGGAAAATAATTTATGTTGATTGACCTGAATGTACTTTATATTTACTTTCTTGTTTCCCCCAGACTATGCCATGTCAAACAGCTAAAGGTAGATTTAAAAATTTAAGAATTAAAAAGAAAATTACCTTTTCACTGTTGAAATATAGACATTATTTGTGATAACTGCTTGTCAGGCAGTAAGATCAGGATGGAATTGACCCTCTCCTTGGCGTCAGCCAAGGCGTTTCGACTCAACCGGATAATTTTCAGTCAGAGTATCTTTGACACACTTATTTCCTTTTTCTATTGAAAATCTACTTTCAGAGAAACTTCTATTCAATATTGACTTTTCTATTTGTAATGAAATATTTCCTAAATAAGGGAGGGGGAAGTAAAATTAAGCCTCTTTTATGCTATTTGTGTGACATTTATAATGGACTTGGGAATCAGAGTGCTTCCCACATACTATAAACATCTATTCACAACTCATTGTGGCTTTCTTAGAGGATCTTAACTATAAGATACTTTGGCAGGAGACAAAAAAGTATATGGACATTAACATAAGAACACAACCTGATTGAATTTGAGGTTGTAATAAACATTTATTCCATCCATACTGCTCTTCACAGTGTTAAAAACCCAAGCGTGTTTTATTTCTTTCAACACTTACAAGCCTGACGGAGTTTGCTTGGAGTCATAGCATCCTAGAATGAGAGGAGCGTGGCGTAATGAAAAGTGCAGAAAAGCCAGACCCCTTCCGCCCCTCATGTGCAGGTGACCTGGAGTCACCATCCGGGAGCTCCTGCCTATGAAATGAGTGGTTGAACCAGGCGGTCTCCAAAGTCTCTCCCTGCTTCAACATTCTAAGCATCATTTCTAACCACCCAACCTCCAAAACATAAACTGTCTACAAAACATCTTTCTGCATAGATTTCTGAACACACAGACTTAGAAATTCCCTGTAAATCACTACGTTACCTCATTTCTCTTGGGAAATTAATAGTCCCAGGATATTTTGGTTAAAGGCAAAAACGGCATCAGATGTTAGCTTGACTGGTGGCAGGGCTGGGGGCCATCAGTCATCACAGTGGTCCTGATGTCAGCCCTGAGGTCACCCACCTAGCCTTGCTGCTTTCCTGGGTCTGGATCTGAGACACAGCTGAGGCCTGGAGGCCATCAGGTCATGCAAGGGTGTCTTAGGAGGCTGTCCTCCAGCCCTTTGTCCCTCCTCTGGCGACATGCCAGGGAGGAAAGGTCAGGGGAGGATCCAGACCGCATGAACAACGATATGAAAGGTCAAGGGGTCTAAACCACAAGACCAGTGTTATAGTAGGGGGGAAAAGGTCATGCTGAGGGTGAGGTCCCTGCCCAGTTTTGTCCGTTGTTAGTTACCCAGGGCTTTCTGGCCTGGTGACCCTTCAGTACCTGGCCTAACGTTCCTACTCTGCTATGTCTGTCTAACTGCCTACTATATCACTTCATTATGTCGCTGTTGCTAAAGCAAAGCTAAAATAAAGTTGGCTTGTGCCTATAAACTGGTTTAGAATGATGTTTTGTTTTGTTTTTTTTTAAAAAAAGCGTATGGTTATTTCCATTTAAAAAAAATTAATCTCCCTATTTCTTCTGCTGAACTAATTTGGTTGTTTGCATTATTTGAAAAGTTGAGCATTCGTGAGAAATAGCCTCTGAGTGTACACTTACTCTTGTACTAATATAAATTCGTAGACCCTTCCAAGATGGGCATACTCATAGTTAGTCATTTGAGAGAACAGAGTTATGCATACCTGTGCATCATAGAAAAACACCCACACTCACAAAGGCTGCATTTTTACCTAGACCTGAAATGGGAAAATAAAAGAACTAGAATGCCTCTTACCACCTCCACCCTAACCACACCTTCCTGCCCTAAGCTTCTTGCCCAATCCTGGCTATGCCCCCAATGTTTGCTTCTTTGAAATTTGAAAAGATGGTGAGAGAAAAAGGTGAGTGAAAGAATAAGGTCAGGAAGAGAAATTGGTGAAAAATAGATGAAGAGCAGGCAATTCAGTTGGGTGTGGCTTTCTGGAGTAAATTGCTGTCATTTGGAAATGTAAGAAAGCAATTAAGGCTGTAAAAATAACTAAGATGTTGCTCAGCCTCATATTTCCTCTGCTACACTCAAAAACTGGATGAGCATTGAATAATTCTCTTGGTTTACTTTAGACGAATTGTGGTTGTCTTAATAACTTCAAATACATTTTTATTTCTTCAACCACCAATGGTATTTCAAGTAATTTAATAAAATTCTTTGCTTTGATCATTTGCGTTGGACCTCTTAAAATAGATAACTGATTCAACTTAATTTTCTTCTCCCTATACCTCCCAGATGGTTCTTGATCTCTACAGAAAAATCAATAGTTCACTTCCATAGTGGCCTCACTTGGAACTATCTCAATTCTTCCTTCCTTCCCTCTGTCTCTTTTACAATATAAGTTAGCTGAGCCTTTTCAAACCTTGCATCTGCTTTGAAGACAAACAGCCTGCTGAATCCATCAAAAAAGCAGGCAAGTTCAAAGAAAGAACCTCAGAAAAACCAATTAAAAGGAAGGGAAGATGATGTCTAGAGAAAAGAACTCCTGTCAAGATGTAGCCAATCAGGACTCCAGTCATCTAGGGCAGAGGGGGATGCTAATTATGAATCTGGGAGTTGGAGAAATGTGCTGATATTCTCCAGTTCCTGAAGAGATCAAGCTAGGTGAGAATTATACAGTCCTGGAGCCAAGCCAGTTGCTGCTCTGATAAAACTTCTTGGTCTGGATTTGTCAACCTATTTGGCATCTACAAAGAATACGTGAAGCAGAAATTCGAGACAATTATTTGGCTTCAGTCCCTTTTAAGCAGCTTGACCATAGTAGTTAAATTCTCAAAACCATTGCTATACCCTTTACACAAATATGGTTCATTTATTCGCTTTTCATTCTGAAAAGTAATAAAAGCTTTGACAAGGAAGAACTTGTAGTTTGCAGAAAGCACATAGTCCTAGGGCATTTATAATTATTAATCAAGCTCCAATTTCTGCAAGAAGAAAGGGGGCCATTTATTACATTAGCATGTACAAACAGTTTGGTTTATTAAATCTGATCTGAGCCAAGATGTTTGTCATACACTGGCAGCATTGTTAGCATTGAAGAAGTAAAAAAGTGAAAATTTTACCAGCATCAGCATTGATCTCTCACCCCTTATTCAGTGATGAGAGATTACTGCATTTGAAAAATATCTCAGTTGCAGGTGGCTGAAAAGAAATTTGATCCAATTTATTTTAATTACATACATAACATATTGCAATGGCAACATGCATCTAAGATAACTGATACCTTCCTTCAAGCAGTTTGTGGGAGATATAGTCACGTACATTATAATCATGTCAGGTATTGAATAAAGATTAGATGGAGTCACATCATGATAAGTCAAGAGATCTTCAGCCCTGAGTCACAAAAATAGATCTGAGTTTGAATCATGTCTCCACCAGTTATTAGCGTGACACTGGGCAAGTTACTTTATCTCTCTGAACCTCAACTTCCTCATCTGTAAAATGGGGATCATAAGAATTGCTTTATGTAATCATAACAATTAAAGTGGATAGTGTATACAGAGTGTTAAACTAAGATGTATTATATTTCTTTTGTTCTTCCCAGGATTAAGGGAAAATAAAATTAATTTCAGTAACAAGAAGAATCAGAGAAAGTATCACAGAAGGAGCTATAGATTTAATAGACGCTGTGGTGAGGTGATTGCATTTGCAGAACAGAATGAGTACAGGCACAGAGGTGTTGAAGTTCACACATATTTGAGCTGTGGTGAATGACCCAATGACCAAACCAGAGAACATAAGGAGAAGGTTTGAAACCCAAAGCATGAAGAAGCAATGAGTAATAAAACTAAAAAAAATAGAAAAAATCACTTTTACATGGCAGTGTTGAGAAAATGAAGTAAAACAATTTGACATAAGTTTCAGAAACATAACTTAGGTAGCCATATGTAGAATGACTATCTGTGAACTCTTAGGGGACTACTAAACAGCTTTTGTATATGATAATGATGACATCAATTGAGGCCATAATGGCAAGAACAGATATGAAGAAATGGCTATAAAAAAAATTCTTTGGAAAATAGAAATTCCTTTCTTTGGGGACCCAAACTTGTAAGATTTAGATCCACCACATCAAAATTGTTTCCTTTTTCTTAGATTGGAGATTATTAAAAAACTTGCCTGTTATAACAGTTGACTTATTTTTTTTAACAAAATATAAGATCAAGATATCCTTCCCAATAAATGTTTGCATATCTACACTGAAGGAGACTTGATGATAAATTTAAATTCAATGCTTGCAGTTCTGTGGTCTAAGAAGGCAGTGGTCTCAGTCTAGCATGCATCAGAACCACCTAAAGGGCTTGTTAATGCAGACTGCCCAGAATTGGTCTGATTCAGTAGGTCTAGAGTAGCATCCGTTTTTGCAAATGTAGAGACTATGCTTTAGGGTACATACATAAAGGCTTGTTTAAGGCCAGTGGGTTCCACCAGGAAAAGGGCTAATTGGGTTAGCCTACTGGGGAGAATGGAAGAGCTATTTCCATCTCTCTTATAAAGAAAAACAATGAAGGGACTAGCCCATCCTTTTCCTCCTGTTGGAGCAGTGGCCTTGAAATTCTCTTCAGAGTTTCAGTTTGTAGGTTTTGGTTACTGGGTTCTGTCATTTGCCCCCATCGTGAATGAGCCATATTAATTTCAGGGTTATGACCACTTGGACAATTAGAAGTTTCCACACTGAAACAGAGCTAAAAGTCACGTAGGTAACATCCAGTTCTTTGGGATACTGCATTTGACAGGAAAACATGAGAGGTTCTTTAATTGGACTCTGTCTCTTGGTACATTGAAGTTCCCATGCCGTTGCCAAGAAATAAGAATAGTTTAGCCACACACACACGTACACAAATGGAGTCATTCCTAATTTGCCAGTTCTTTAAAAAAAAA